>NC_136059.1:131485359-132115596 GCF_964261635.1 Lissotriton helveticus
GAAAGTCAAAAAGGCAACGTTGTATTTGGTAAAAAATAATCACTACTACAAAAATGTATATGTTGGAGAAGAGGAAACAACTGTAGAAGAGGACAGTGATTTTTTAGCTGGGCAAATTGAAAAAGTTGATGTCTCTAGAAGTGAAGAAATTTATGAACATTCCAGTGTTCATCCATTGCATTCCAAAGAAGTAATGGGGAATGCTATTGACTTGTTTCAAATGAAAGAAGCAAAAGGAAGTCCCATTAGTGTTTGGGAAAAAAGTTTGGAAGCTCGTTGTTTTCCACAGTTATTTCCAACAGGTCAAGGTGGACGATATGACGACCGACCTGTTCAAATTCCTGCATCTGAATACCGGACTTTAAGATTATATGCAGAAGATCCAAGGTTTCGTCAATGCATTCCATATTTGTTCCATCTACTGTTTGAGAGTGACGTGTCTGGACTTTCTCATGCAGTGAACCATATACTGAAAAGTGGAGTACATCTACAAAATGTTTCGGCAAGGGACTTTATGGATAAAGTCAAACTGCAAGCAGTGTTTTGGAATCTCAGCTAATTAATCTCATGGCATGTCAGCGTGGTACTAACGAGTATTGGTACCGTCATCATGGGGAATTGAAATGTATGCTAAGACACTTAGGAACTCCTACATGGTTCCTCACTCTTAGCTGTGCTGAGTATGCTTGGGAAGACTTACTTCAATTTCTACGAGAGGCAAATGAAAACATTGAAAATATTGAATACAACACACCTGGAGAACTGTGCTCCTTGGATCCAGTTAATGTATGCAGGTATTTCAATCATAGGTTTGAAGCTATGATGTCTTTTATTACAAACAAAAAAATCCTACGTTTGGAGAGGTTTTGGATTTCTTTTGGAGAAAGGAGTATCAAGCAAGAGGTGCTCCTCACATACATATGCTGCTATGGATTAAAGATGCACCCAAATTTGGAACAAATTCAGATGAGAAAGTGATGAGTTTCATTGAACAGTATTCTACATGTGCTGTTCCAGAAAGTAAAGAAGAAAACAATTTAAGACATCAAGTTTTACGCTTTCAAACCCATCGTTGTGGAAAATACTGTAGTCAAAGAAACAAATCCAAGGACAAGTTCTACACTAAATTTCGTTTTGCATTTCCACCTCCAGTAACATCGAAAGGAAGAGTGAACAATTTTATGTCTTCTCTGCGACATACTGTGACAAGAAAATCACCGGGGAATTAGCAAGATGGCGGCCGCTTAGCTGTGGCTGTTGCGAAGGTGTGGTGAGGGCCGGCAGAAGAACGGAACCTAACACTTTGCTGCCCTAGAGCCGTATCACCTACCGCCATCGGTCCTGTGCCGGATTGGATCGGAGAATGGAGAAAGCAGGTGCCCCAAGGCATGATCACAATGCTCTCCTGTCGTGGTTCTGCATCCTGGCTGCTGCGAGAGCTATCGCCCGTGCTGGTTGCTCTCTCTCCCAGCCTGCAGCGTCAGACATTTGTTGGAGGGCGGAGCCGTGTGAGGAGGCTTCGGTTTCACAGGAGCTCCGGGTGTGAAGCGGAGTGCATCGACACTAAACAACCCGTACACCTGAGTGGGTTTGGTGTGCAAAAAGAACATTTTCGGGAGATTATGGCTCCAAAACTAAATCAAATATCGAAAGCAGCGGCAAAAAAGAAAAATCAGCAGGAGGAGGGCTCTGTGAAAGCTACAGGGGACCACCTCATCAGTACGGGAGAATCTGAAAGGCAAGCAGTTGACTGCAGCATGGACCAGACAGACAACAGCCTCGATACCTGATATGTTTAACAAAGCTGGTAAGGGGAAGGAGCCGGAGGTGGTGTCCAGGACTTTAGAAGGGGAGGTATCCAGTGTGTTGGAAAGTTGTGCCTCGGATAGTATGACTGAAATTCAGACTCTGCTGTCACCACAGGTAGAGATGGATGGCAATTTGGATGGGGCTGTGGATGGGGCTGTCCCCTTAGTAAGTGAGTTAGTGATTGCTGCCCAGGGGAAGCCGAAATCACCAAAACCGGGAATCATTTCCGGAGACTCTGAAGCATCTCTGAGGGAGATAACTGGGCACCTAGGCGTCTCTCAGCCTCAAGTATTGGAACAAGGTCTGAGCGGCACTAGAGGAGGGGAGCAGCATGCTCTCGTGGATCAAGGAGATGAGGCAGGAGGAGGTGGGGATGGGGCTCAGAGTGAAGCCTTCGTCTCGGCATCGGATAGAGTGGAGTGGACTGAGGATGAGGAGGAGGGAGACTGTAGCTCCTTTGAGGACTCAGAGAGTGATCCTGAGATTGAAAAGCCGGCCACCGCACTGAAAGTACCTGTTGTGAGGGTAAAGCATCAGGGGGGGGGCCCAAGGTGAACTACAACTGGATCAGTCAATCCCAGCGATTGCTAGCATGGATATTGAGTCGGCTCAAATGACTCTGTTGGAGACAATTCATCATGAAACTATTACCCACAGGGAGGAGACACGACAAGAAAATCGGAAATCACTGGCTGCGTTGAGGAAAATGAGGGGTGTCGTAAGGAAGCTATCTAAGGCCTGTGTGAATATTGGTGACATAGTTTCTAACCTTGAAGATAGAATTGTGTCTACTGAGACGGAAGTGGAGGTGGCTGTAGCTAAGGTGAACGCTCAAAGCTCTCAGGTTGTTGATATACAATGGAAGCTTAAGGAGATGGAGAACAGGCTCCGCCAGAACAACCTGAGGGTTCTGGGAATTCCGGAGGGGGCGGAAGGGACCGATGTCAGAACATTTATAATCAGGCTTTTAGAAAAGGCATTCCCCGAGCTCACTAGCTGGAACTGGGCCTCAGAGCTGCAGAGAGTTCACCGCACTCCGTTTAAAGTCAGCAGGAACCCAAAGGAGGGGGATAAACCCAGGGCAATATTGATCTTTCTTGGAAACTTCATCCTGTGTCAAGCCATCTCGGGTCTAGCAAGATCTAACGCTAAAAGGAATTGCGATGGGTTTCAGTTCTTTGTAAAACCAGACTTCTGTCATGCGACGGTGGAGAAACGGTGGCGGTTAAGGTGTTTGATTAAACCCTTGCAGGACAAAAAAGCTTCAGGCTTACTTAATAAACCCTGCGCAGCTGAAAATAATTAATGATGGGAAAACAGTCTTTTTCTCCTCAGAGATTAAAGCGAAGCAATATTTGGATTCTATAGGACGCTAGGATATTAGGCTGAATACAGCCAGACTGGGCTTATGACAATTGATTATGGTCTGTTCATTGATTTTGTTGCTAGAATAGGCTCAGGAGGGTCATTTTTCTGTATTATTTGATGGTTGGGGCAAATTGGGTTATGTTAGACTTCATGGTTTTGGTAGGATGTAGGGGGGATTTGATTTAAGCCAGCCTTCACCACACATCGCGTTCCATCACATGCACAGACCAGGTCTGTGCGCTTCACAGAGTAGGGAGGGTGCAGGGTGTAGGGGGGTTTGGGGGAGGGGCGTTGTGTGCGTGGGTCTTCTGGGTTGGGAGAGGGTGAGGAAGGGGGTTGGGGAGGGGTTGAAAAATGGAAAAAGGAGGGATTGGTGCAGTATTGGTTATGAACAAAGAACATCTGCGAAGAAAAAGATATCTGAACAGGTTTTTTATATAGGCTGTTTCACTCAAGTTGATGGCGCACATTAATATTTGTACAATGAATGTGGGGGGGCTAAACGATTGGAGGAAAAGACAGAAATTAGCATATGTGGTGAAACATAATAGAATAGACCTTCTATGCCTGCAAGAGACTCATCTCCCCTGGTCAAAGAGGAATTTGCTTTTCATAAACGGATTTGAATTGTTGGCCTGTACAACACAATCATCAAATATTAGGGGGGTCGCTATTTTAGGAAGGAAAGGTCTGGTAAAAACTAGGAGAGTGAAAATGGACTGCAATGGAAGATGGGTGATAATGGAAATGGAGCTGGGTTTCACCATTTGTGTTGTATATGGCTCTAATGAAGACGATCCGGAAATTTATGATTGTTTAGAAACAGAGTTAGGCAACTGGTCTACCCCTCTGGTTTTTACAGGAGATTTAAATATTTCATCTGAATGGGGTATGGGTATATCGTATCAGGGGAGGAAACCCATAGTTTTTAAAGCTGTATAGGCTATGATTGGCTCACATGGGCTGCAGGATGTATGGCGAGTTAAGGAGACCTTGAATGCAGGCTATACTTACTTTTCTAATCCAGCTCAGAAGTATTCAAAATTGGGTTACTTCTTTGTTTCTGTGTCGGAATCTGAGAAAGTTAAGATCCTTCGACTCCCAAGGGTTATTTCAGATCACAACCCCCTGTTGTTAAATTATGATGTGGGAAGGCTGGATAGATCTAGAGCAAACTGGACATTTGAAAGAAGACTGCTGGCAGATAGTAGATTTGTAGACCAACTGAATATTTGGGTCGGAGAATTTTTTGCGGCAAATAGATACAGCACATCCCGGAACGGGGTCTGGGAGGATTTTAAAGCTGCGTTAAGGGGAGAAACGATTAGTTGCTCTGCCAGGCTCAGAAGAGAGGATAGGGCTGAAGTAGAGAAACTAATGGATAAGCTTGTCACTGCGGAGGAACAGCATATAAAGGATATCGCTTCAGGCGGTAATGGGGAGGTTAGTCAGAGTGTTTTGCTGGCAGTCAAAGCGGCACTGCAAAAAGAGGTTACGCAGAAGGAGATTGAGGAGTTTCAATCTTCAAGGACCAAAAGGTATGAAACGGGAGAGCAAACCGGTAGATCACTTGCCCTTCGGACAAGACAGGAAAGATCAAAGAACACAATCGTATGTATAGAGGAGGAAGGGACAATATATACCGAGGTCAAGGACGTTTTGATGGTGTTTAAAAACTTCTATCAGAAATTATATGAAGAGGACGATTCTGATGGTATCCAGGTGGAGGGATCTATTGATAGCGGTCCCTTTTTGGATGATTTTACAAGAGCAGCCCTCGATAAAGATATTACATTTGCTGAAGTTGTATCTGCCTTGCAAGAGTTAGCGGCTGGGAAAGCCTCTGGCCCTGATGGGCTCCCCCTTGAGGTGTATAAAGCAGTAGAACGCGAGTTTGTTCCCCTACTAGTAGATTAATTTAATGGGATATTGTATTCGGGGGAGGTTCCGGACTCGTGGAAAGAAACTAACGTTATAGTCTTTCACAAGAAAGGGAAACCAGCTGAGAAACCAGTGTCGTACCGGCCAATATCCCTAATAAACGCCGATACAAAACTTTATTCAAAGATCTGGGCGAAGAGGTTGGGCAGGATCATAGGCGGTCTCGTCTCCCCGTGGCAACATGGTTTTGTTCCTGGGCGCGGCACTACAGATCATACATCTAGAGCTATAACTTTATTTGACGCCCAGGAAGCCGCGGGGGGTGGGATGGCCATGATCCTGCTTGACGCAGAGAAAGCTTTCGACCGGGTGGGTTGGAGCTTCCTCTGGGGTATCTTGGCGGGTAGAGGCTTCGGGCCGAATGCCATCAGAGCCATTAAGGCTATGTATAAGAACCCAGAGGCAAGAATCACCGTTATGGGGGAGAAGTCGGATAAGTTTAAGATAAGGAGAGGGACGCGCCAGGGATGTCCCTGCTCCCCCATCCTTTTTTCTCTGTACATCCACCCCCTTATTCAGAAAATATTAGAATGCCCTAGAATTTCTCCAGTGATTTTTTATGGTTATGTAAATAAGATTTTAGCATATGCTGATGATCTGGCGGTCATTACGACGAACCCGCAGCAGGCACTTCCGGTGTTGGTACAGATGGCCAAGGTTTTTGGTCAAGGCTCTGGATACATGTTGAACGAATCTAATACCCAGATAATTTGTTCCAAGAATATATTGAAATCCGACTCAAGATATGTGGATTCTGCTGTGTATTTAGGGGTAAAGATTAATGCTTCAGTGGGTAGGATAGTGGAAGAGAATTACCCCCCTAATAAAATCTATAGAGACCGAATTGAAAAGGATAGATGTTCTTCATCTCTCTCTGTTGGGGAGGGTCAATGCGTTAAAAATGCTGATGTTTCCCAGAGTGTTGTATTTGTTCAGAGCTATACCCCTATTCATTAATGAGAAAATTTTGAAACATCTCGAGTCTGTGTTCATTAGGTGCATATGGCAGTATGGCAAGGTTAGACGATCGACGATCGATTACCGAGGGAAAGGGGCGGGATGGCACTTCCCAATTTAAGATTGTACCATTGGTCCTGTCTCCTGATCCAGATGTCTATTCTGTTCCATTGTGATACTGGCTCGGGGGGAGAAAGTGCTAACCCAGACAGTCAGGGCCCCCCTCCAATTTTCAAATTGCTGTTGGGGGGGAAAGCAACTGGACTTCTGCTGATGGAATTGGAATATAGGTACTATAAGAAGGCACGATTTAAGATCTTGCTTGGGGCATGGCAGGTCTGGAAAGCAATTTTATAATTCTTTCATGTCCCTAAAATCAACCCCTTTCTTCTTCTGGAAAATTCAAGTCTTTTTCCTCAGTTAAGAAGGAATAGGAATCTACGAGTATGGAAGGGTTGGGGGTTAAGACTATAGGAGACCTAATGGTAGGGGACAAGATAATCGGATTTGAGGACATGCAAAGGAGGTATGGCCTTCCTGTAAATCAGTGGCTCACCTATGGTCAAATTTCTCGCATCTTATTGGCTTATAGTCCTAAACTGAAGCCCCTGGTGGATTTCCCTGTGGTTGAGGTCTTGGGAAGAGGCTGTAGGGAGATTAAAGTGGTTTATAACCTCCTGGTCTCGAGGATACGAGACGATGTAGGAAAAGTGGAAAGCGACTGGGCAATAAAATTGGGAAACCCGGATGTTGACCTGGACCTTGCACTGTGTTTAAATAAAAAGCTCTTTCAAGTTTCTAATTTAAGGGCTCAGCATTTTAAAACAGTTTTTAATCTATATCATACACCGGCTAAATTATTTTCCTGGGGTGTCAGGAATGACGACTGCTGCCCGAGATGTAATATGGGGCAAGCTGATCTATTACATATGTTTGTCACCTGTGATCGGCTGGGCCCAGTTCTGGACGCAGTTATGACATTTTGGGAGGGGCTGCTAGGTCATAAGATCGATCTATCCCCAACACTGATGCTATTTGGCTCTGATTCTAAATTGGTTTTGACAGAGGATGAAGCCGCTCTGGCTTTTATGACGGTTGCTGTGCTCAGAATCTTGATCGCGGCCGGTTGGAAGGACGTTACAGCCCCCTCTTATCAGATGTGGCTTTCTAGATTCTTAGGTATATATAATATTGAGTCTTGTCTTTATGATGGGATGACGCCTTTGGGCCCCGGTCAAGAAGTGGCTGGAGGACAGAATCTGAATTGTATATGTACTGTATTGTCATATTTATTGGAAGATCAATTGCATTTTATTCCCACATCATGAAATGTGCTTTTAGATGTTTCAATGTGAGTGATTATTTATTTGTATAGATGTTTTTATGCCTCACATGCGATTAATTAACTGTTATGTCTTTTATGCACCATGAACTTCAATAAAAAAATAAAAATTAAAAAAAAGGACAAGAAAATCACCGAAAAATACATACAACCTAAGAAGAAATGAAGAGTCCAGATACATAAATGACTACAACCCAGTCATTTTGTCCATGTGGAATGCTAACATGGATATTCAATATGTTGCTGACAACTCTATTGCTGTGGCTCGATATGTGACGTCTTACATCACTAAATCAGAAAAGACGGAACTGAAGGAAATGTGGGAGGAAATTTCACATGAAAAGAGTCTAAGTAAGAAATTATACAGTTACAGTCTGAAGATGTTATCGCATCAAGAAATTGGAGCATATGAATGTTTTTATCGGTTATCATCAGCAAGTCTATATGCCAAATCTAGAACAATCATTTGGGTGAGTCTAGGTCTTGCTGCAACACGAAACCGAGTTTTGAAATCTGTACAAGAAATTGAGTATTTGGCGGAGAAAGAACCAGACAGTACAGATATTTTGAAGACAAACATGTTGGATACATACTATCCAAATAGAAGTAGTCATCTTGAGAACGTTTGTCTCTATGAAGTTCTGCAAACCTATACTTTTAAGAGGAACATCACAGAAGATATCAATAAAGGTGTATATGCTGTAATTGGATGTGAAGGCTGTCTGGTGAAACAAAGAAAAGGACATTTGATTAATCATCGAAAATTGAGTTGTGAATCTCCAGACAAAAGGGAATTTTACTATTTAGCTCTTTTGCAACTCTTTAAGCCAAGGCGTACTGAAGAGGAACTACTTGGAGATTTTCTTACTTATGAAGATTCGATCAATGCAACCAAGGATAACATATAATGCCCTGTTTTTCAAATTATTTGCAAATGTTGAACAAGGAAATACAGAAAGAAGCTACAATTGCAGCTGAGATTGCTAGAAACAGTTCTCAAGACAGTCAGAGTTCTGCTTCATTGAGTCAGGATCCACTAGGAGGACCAATTATCCAAAATGAAGCTGCCACTGCCATGGATGAAGTGGAAAGAGCCATGGAACAAGCTCAGGAGGATATAGTTAACTTAGAAGATTTGGAAAATGAACTAAACTTTGAGCAGAGACAAATATATGGTGACGTCACAGAACAGATTGAGCATGGTTTATGTCATGAGAAAAAAGAGTGCTCATGTACATCATTTATACCGGTCCGACTGTTTGTGAGTGGAGAAGCAGGAACTGGAAAAAGTTTTCTGATTAAAGCAATTGCAACTTATGCGCAAAAAAGAACGGAGTCATCGCTGTCTTGTGTTGTTACCGCTCCAACTGGGTTGGCGGTACAAAAGGGGGTGGTGATGGACAGAGCATCTAAATCAATCAAACACTCACACCCAGTCAAAAGATCTGCGTTTAATCCATGACCGTTCTTTAGCCCCCTCTGCCACCCCAGTTCAGACAACTGGGTTGGCAGCACATATCATTAAAGGGATTACTTTGCATCGTTTATTGATGCTGCCAGTAGAGCATGATAATAAATTACAATACCACAAGCTATCTGGAGAAGCTTGTTGTGAAGTTTCAAGAGTCCTAAAGAAAATGAAACTTCTCATCATTGATGAGGTAAGCATGGTATCAAATGTAATGCTTGCTTTTGTGCATTTAAGAATGCAAGAAATTCTTAAAACAGAGTATGATATGTTATTTGGAGGCAAACACATCATTGTTTTTGGAGATCTACTGCAGCTAACTCCAGTGAAAGGACAACCAGTGTTCAAAATGCTTACACATGAAGATACAAGGAAGTGCCTAGGAAGCATTGCAAATGTTAACATATGATTAAATTTCAAATATGCAGAACTGCTTCAAAATATGCGACAGGCAAAGGATGAAGATAATAAAAATAATCGACAAGATGTAAGAATTGGAAAAGTAAGTGATCATGGCAAAGAAGCTTTACATGCACGATTAATTTCAAATTTGTTTACAAACGAAAACATTCTCCCAGAGAATATTTTTAAGAAAATTCCTGAAAACAAATCTGGCATATGCTTGATGCCAACTCTGCAAGAATGTTCAATCTTCAACAACAAAATTTTAAAGTTAGAAAATCAAGAGATTGTGAAACTGGAAGCTATTGATAAAATAGAGCATGAAGGAGCAACTATTATTTTGTCAGAAAAGTTGAAATCAAAATTGGATTCTTTAGAGAAGACAATATCTAAAACTGCTCGTTTGGAAAAGACTCTGTATGCATCTTTAAATTGTCGTATAATTTTACAACGTAATTGACAGGTGGAAAGAGGTTTGGTAAATGGAGCAATGGGTCATGTTGTTGATTTTGTGAATTACCGAAATAGAGATGGAATTGAATTTATAAAAATTAAATTTGATGGTATTGAAGAAGTACAACAAATCAGTCGTTGTTCTTCCCGATTTTTGCTTGTGAAAGATTTATATGTCCGCCGAAAACAGTTTCCTGTTTCTTTGGCATATGCAGTGGCTATTCATAAATCTCAAGGTTTAAGTGTAGATAGTGCTTTGGTGAATATTGGAAGTTCTGTGTTTAAGGAAGGTATGGCATATGTTGCTTTGTCTCAAGTCAGAACTTTATCTGGATTGTATTTGATTGATTTTGATGAGACAAAGATTATTGCAGATCTAAATTGTGTAAAAGAATATAATAAATTAAGAAGAGAGTATGCTCCAAATTTACCTCAATATCCTCTATTTGAAAAGCGTGTAGTAGGCCGAAAAAGAAGAAATGAGAAAAATGGTAGTGAAGTTATAGCAAAAAGAAAAAAAGTAGATGAACCAGTAATTGTAAGCAGAAAGGAAAATGGTTCAGTTAAAGATGTTGTTGGATTTCAGTTTGAAAACAGTTCTGGTGTCAACTGCTATGCTAATGTAGTGGTTTTCTCCAAACTGTACAAGAACAGATTGTTGAAAATCGAGAGCAAAGATTTTGATGTTTTTTGAATTCTGTGTTTGAGAAATGTAGCAGTGATACAACAAAAATACAAAGTGTTTCTAAAATTCGAAATGTTTTAGACATATGTTCTGGTCTAAATCAATTTTCACAGAATATTCAGCAAGATTGTCAGGAATTTCTAATGTATATGCTTGTTGTATTGCAAGATGAAGGTGTAGATGTAGAAAATCTTTTTGGCCTTTCTTATAAATGGCAGCATGACTGCGACAATTGTTCCTTTTCAAGTACTACTACAATAGACACTGAAAGATTGACATATTTGACTCTACCAGA
Source organism: Lissotriton helveticus (assembly GCF_964261635.1). Lineage (NCBI taxonomy): Eukaryota > Metazoa > Chordata > Amphibia > Caudata > Salamandridae > Lissotriton > Lissotriton helveticus. Next base: position 131,496,080 of record NC_136059.1, read on the forward strand.
CTGCAAATCAGTGTCTTTTAATAATCTAGTTAGAGAAGCAAATCAAAACATGGTCTGTACTCAATGTAAATCTGCAATGCTATCAACATTATTTATACAAAGATATGGACAGTATGTAATTTTAATGTTCCAAAGATGTAGACCTGATGGAACTAATTTGACAATTTTAATTAAAATTTTTGTTGCTTCTCAATTATCAATTTCAGGAAGAACCTTTGCAACTGCAGCAATTATTTACCATGATGGTCCTTCAACAACATCAGGACATTACACAGCGTATTTAAAATGTCAAAAAGGCTGGATTAATTGTAATGATACTCAATTGACTTTCAAACAACGTTTGCCTTCTGACTTACAAAATTCTTACCTAGTGTTCTTACAACTGAATCTTTAGGAAAGGTAATTGCCCTATGAAGATTGAAGCAGTTAATAAAACTTAGTTTGCTGTTCAAAATTACTTTGTGAGTGAGAGTGATCAAGATAATAAAAAACTTGTAGTTGTCATAGAGGTAGTGTAAATGTATCACATAGTGAGTGATGTGAGTATTATAGGAAATGTTAATCATACGTAAGCTAGAGGTGGAAATATAACTATTGTTTCATAATGTAAAATATGTTGGAGCTTTTCTTTCAGAAACTCGGGTAAATGGAAGATTAAGAATACTACTGAGTAATTTCCAAAGAAAATGACTTTCCATATACTATTTTGCCCCGTGGAAAAGTACGTGGATCAAAAGTGAGTTAAGATATGTTTTTTCAAAATTTTACATTATTTATTGAAACGTTGTGTGGGTTTTTTAAACACAAATCTTTTTGATTGTGTTTTTTTTGCCCGCTGTCATATGATGAGTATTATTGAAGTCACTGTTTTAAGTGAAATTCAATATATTCTGAGAACAGCAAAAATAAACCATATAACATGTTGTACAAATTATTTTGTATTATGAAATATATATTATTCTCCCCTTGTCTCACGCTCACTCACCTTTTTCTACCCTCTATCACTCCTCTTAACTCACCCTCACTGCCCTTCTCTAACTCTCCCTCACCTCCCTTCCCTTATTCCACTTCCCTCACTTATCCTCATTCCCCATTCCTTCACTGCCCTTTCCCTCTCTCCCATCCACCACTTTCCAGCTGTCAGTCACTCCCCTTTCCCTTCTTTCCTTTCTTTGCTCCCTCACTAATTCCCCTTCCCTTACTCACCTTACTCCACTTCACCCACTCCTTCTTTCACTCCTTCTGTCCTCTCACATCCTCACTCCTCTTCTCTCACTCTTTCACTCTTAGCCTCACTCTCTCCGTCCTATCACTCCTCTTCTGTCTCGCTTACTCCCTATACCTCACCCACACTCCCTGACTTACCTTTCTTTGCTCTCTCACTCAATCCCTTTCTGTCACTCTTTCCTTCACTACCTCTATGTCCTCACTCCCTCAGTCCCCTTGTCTTAAACTCACTTGCCTTTATCCACCCTCTATCATCCCTCTTTCCTCAACCTCACTGCCCTTCTCTCACCCTCCCTCACCCTTGTTCCCTTACTCCGGTACCCTCACTTATCCTCATTCATCATCCTTAACTCCCCTTCCCCTTTCTCTCCTCACGCACTCACCTTTCGTAGTTCTTCTGCTTCACTCCCCTTCCCCTTCTTTCCTTCCTTGGCTCCCTCAGTCATTCCACTTCCCTCGCTCACCTTACTCCCCTTTACTCACTCCTTCTCTCACTCACTCTGTTCTCTCATATTCTCACTTCTCTTCCCTCACTCCCTCTCTGTTACCCTCACTCCCATTGTCCCCTCACTGTCTTACGCCCCTACATTCACCCTCACTCACCTTCCATCCCTCACTGTCATGAATCCACCCTCACTCACTCCTGCTTCCCTGTCACTCACTCCCCTTTCTTTACTCCCCTTTCTTCCTTTAGTTTTCCTAACTCACATTCCTATAATATCTTACTCTCGGTCACTTCATTTCTCTCTCCTTCTTTTCCTCTCTGTCACTGAATGTATCCATCTGATTATCCTCTTAATAATTTGCTCTCCCTTTACTTCTTTTTCACTCTCTCTAACCTTCACCATTCCTTTGTTTTCCTTTCTGTGTCCTTCACTCCTACTTTATCTCTTACTACCCTTTTACGACTTTTAATCTCCTGCCTTGTCTCTTGTATTGTGAAATATATATTGTAAATATTATAACTTACTTTTTTTTTCTCTTCCACAGATATTAGATTTAGTAAAAATATGTAATTAAGTTTACATTACTTAGAAGGAAAGTTTGACATACAAAATTTACTTTCTCATCACTCTTTTCCTTAACCTCACTACTCTTGTCTCACCCACCCAAACCCCCGTTCCCTTACTGCACTTCCCTCACTTATTCTCAATCCCCATGTTTACTCTCCTTTCCCTCACTCCCCTCCCACACTCAACTTCTTTCAGACCTCCTGCTTTACTTCCCTTCCTCTCTCTTCCCTTCCTTCGCTCCTTCACTCTTTTCCTTTCCCTTACTCTCCTTACTCCACTTCACTAACTCCTTCTCTCACTCCCTCTATCCTCTTACTTCCTCACTCCCCTTCCCTCATACTCTCTCTCTTAGCCTCATTCTCTCCTTCCTCTTAGTCTCTCACTCCTCTTCTGTCACGCTCACTCCCTATAACTCAGCCACACTCCCTCACTTATCTTTCTTTGCTCCCTGACTCAGTCCCTTTCTGTCACTATTCCCTTCACTACCTCTATCCCCTCACTTCCTTACTCCCCTTGTATTACCCTCACTCACTCACTTTTATCCACCCTCTTTCATCCCTCTTTAATCACTCTCTCTGCCGTTCTTTCACCCTCCTTCACCCCCGTTTCCTTATTCTGGTTCTCTCACTACCCCTCATTCCCTATCTTTCTCTCCCTTTCCCTTTACTTTCAACTCCCACTCACCTTCTCTCAGTTCCTATGCTTCAGTCCTCTTCCCCTCTATTCTCTTCTTTCACTCACTCACTCATTTCCCCTTAAATCACTCACCTTACTCCACTTTAATCACTCTTTCTCTCACTCCCTCTGTCCTGTCACATCCTTATTCTCCTTCCCTCACTCCCTCTCTCTTAGCTTTACTACCTCCGTTCCCTCACTCTCTCACTCCTCTTCCGTCACGCTCACTCCCTATAACTCTCCAACACTCCCTCACTTAGCTTTCTATGCTCCCTCACCCAGTCCCCTTCTCTTACTCTTTCCTTCAGTCCCTCTGTCTCCTCACTCCCTCACTCCCCTTGTCTCATGCTCACTTGCCTTTATCCACCCTCTATCAGCCCTCTTTACTCACCCGCACTGCCCTTCTCTCACTCTCCTCAACCCCGTTTCCTTACTCCACTACCTCTCATTCCCCATTCCTTCACTCCCCTTCCCCTCTCTCCCCTCCACCACTTACCAGCTCTCAGTCACTCGACTTCAGTCCCCTTCCCCTTCTTTCTATCTTTTGCTCCCTCAGTAATTCCCCTTCCCTTACTCACCTTACTCCACTTCACTCACTCCTCTCACTCTCTCTATCCTTTCACTTCCTCACTCCCCTTCACTCACTCCCTCTGTCTTACCCCCACTCTCTCCATCCCCTCACTCTGTCACACCCCCTTCACTCACCCTCACTCACCTTGCATTCCTCACTGTCATCAACTCACCTTTACTCACTCCCCTTCTATCATTTGTTCCATGAGTCACTTTCTCCCCTTCATTTAGTCATTTCATCCAAACAATTATGCAGTACACATTCATTGAAAAAAAGAACGACACAATATGTAAGGAATATAGCTATTTTTGGAGAATTGGAGGTAGTTCTGAAAATAAATATTTTTTTCTTCTTTTTTAGTTTTTATTTTTTTGTTTTTTTTACAGAACAAAAACAAAACTAGGCAATGCAAAATTGCTTAACAGGAGCAAAAAACAGGGAAACATTAGGGATGAGGGGCGCAGTGGTGATCCTTTTTCTTCCTAATAATTAATTCTATGCTTTGCTTGCCATAACAAAGCAACTCATCACAGTACTTGGACACAAATTTTAGGTCTGCAAAGTCCAGCTGCACAACAGGTATTAATCTGGCACCTTGATTTCCAGAAGGTGTTGGACCACCAGTTGAGGTACTGCCACCATCTCTTGGGGGATTGCGTGCCAGGTCCCTGACACTCTCCCGGGCATAGTTCTGGGGGTGCCTTCTTTGTACATGTCGAATCATAGTGGAGTTGCCAAAACTGTATTTCTTTCTTGGGTCACCACCTGATAGAATTGTGTGACATATTTTGCATTCCACCTTTGGTGCATTGACTTTCTTCTCACCTTCTGGAATGGTGAAAAACTTCCAGATGAAGTGCTCCTTAATTTTTGGCTGAGGAGGGTCCTCATGTAGAAACTCATCAGAGTCACTGCTGCTTGGTGCTCTTACAGCCATTCTTTTCAAAGAATTCAAGAGGAGAAACAGGGAACAGGTCTTGCTCTCTCCAAAGTGAAAGAGGTAGTGAAGGAAATGGGTGGGGTTTTCATTAGTTGTAAAAAAAACAGTTAACAACCAATGAAAAGTGTTATTTTAAGGTCAACTGACTTGACGCGCTTACGCTACGCGCTCCGGAGCGCTTCCGGGGGGCGCTTACGCGGCACATACGTAGGCGCTTCCGGGGGCGCTTACGCGGCACGTCTGAATGACGTTTTGCTAGATTTTCGGAAATGCCTTTAAAGTTAAAATACGTTTTTTTAAAATCAAAAGTACTACTTTTATAAATATGCCACTGAATGTCTTGCATTATTATTTACTTTAAATACATACTTATATTTTTATTTGCACGCGGGAATAGCGCTCTCGCTACGTGTATTGGTGTGTTTACGGGTGCGCGTACCCTGAGTGCACCGAGCTAAAATGATAAAAAAAAAAAACACAGGAAAAATACATTGAAAAATTAATTTCAGAAAAATATACATTATTTAAATAATTTTATAAAAAATATAATAATTAATAGTTATAAAAAACAGCTATTAAAAAACATAATAATTCACTTTAAAAATCGAAGGTTACAAACTCGTTATAGTAAGGAATTCGCTTTTAAAAAACCTTTGAAATTGACTGAAAAAAACATAGGTTTCACACCAGTTATAGTTAGGAATTAGCACTTAAAAACCTTTGAAATTCACTGAAAAAAACATAGGTTTCACACTAGTTATAGTTAGATGAACATTTTACTCATATAAAACCATTGAAATTCCCATGTTATAGTTAGTGTGACTCACTATAACTCGCGCGCCCGCAATCCACTGCTGATGATGTCACATATTACATCATTCATGACATGGTCAGTGACATCACTGATGACATCTCAAATGACATCACTGATGACATCTCAAATGACATCACTGATGACATCATTCATGTGATAATATAATGCACCTCTTCACACTCTAATCTAACCTTTGATACATCCAGTGTTGAATACAGACTACCATTCCTGAAACCATTGACACACCAATACCAGTTACTACATACACACTCACTGATTCCTAAGTCTACACACACATCCACTCATTCACCCATACAATCACTCATACATACAGTCACTCATCAATACAACACTATCATATACACTCATACACCTATACAGACACTCACACACTGCCACTCAACCATGGAATTACTCACACACCTAGTCAGTCATGCAAAGAATCAATCACACTCCCATTTCCTCATCTATACAGTTATACACACAAAACCTTACTTATTCAAACATAGACTAACACATACTTACTCTCTTTTACAATCACTGATACAAGTACACATTGATCCATACAGTCACTTATGCAATCACAGGCTCTCATGTATAGTCATTTATATATGCCAAATCTCATATGCATTGTATTTTACATATGTACTTACTTGGTAATATAGCACTGAGATATCCATTCACTCACCAACACACCCATGCACACAGTCAACCGCCCATACAGTTGTTTTCACATGCACTCTTGAACACCGCTTTTGAAATCATTAAATCTGAATTGTCCAGAGAAAGGCAAAAAAGGCCTCCCAACTTATTCGTTTCTTAGAAATCCAAATCAACGGATAGATAAAAGAGTGCTAGACCAAGAAAAAGACACTATCGATAGAAATGAAATTGGGATAAATGATTTATGGATTAAGAGTGCCCTACATGGAAATAATACCCATTGACAAGCAAAACATGAAAAAACAATCAAAAACACAAATAAATTCCCAAGGAAATTACGATTTGTTCTTGGAACGTAAATGGTATAACTAACAAATTAGACAAAATAACCGATCTACTCAAGCACTATCAAATAATTTTGCTACAAGAGACCTGGGCAATAACCCTGTTTAAAATACATGGTTATAAAGGATACTACATACCTGCTATCAAGGAAAGCACTTATGGACGCCCATCAGGCGGGTTAGCAATTTTTGTTTCAATCGATCTCAACGCAGAACATTCTGAAATATTTACAAACAGTACGAAACTTAAGTCTATATTAGTGAGGTATTGGATGTACGGACAAAAAAGATCATTGAAGCTGGTTAATACATATATCCCTCCTACAGCCACTTGCAGGAAAACCATGTGCGCAGAACTGTCCACGTACCTGCTGGAGCAAAGGATTGAGGACCCCTTTTATGGATTTTATTATTTCAGGAGATTTCAATCTCAATCTTTTAATACCATTTACAAGGGACGACGTAAAGCTATCACAAGACCACCATTGGTCAATCCCGGTTCAGGTAACTGACCCTTTGAATAAACAAGGTCTCCGACAATTGGGTATACATTTTATAAAGGATATGGAAGCCTTGGGATTACGAACACTCAATGGAAGATTTCCAACAGACTCCCTACCAGAATGGTCCTATTATACCCACAGTACTAAATCCCGTATAGATTATACTATGGTATCACTGAATATCTGTGCAATTGTATATCATACTATCTGAAGAAAGTCTTGGAGAGTGATCATAGTCAGCAAATCATTACCACAACATTGAAAATTGGAACCACTAATTACAAAATGTTAATTTGGGAAACAGAATCTCGAAACAACAAACTAACAAGCGATCTGGCACTAAAACGGCTAGGGGAATGCAGCGAAGAGGCACCATTTGCATCAGCAATCGAACAATGGGCCAGTTTCACCGCCAGATTACCTACTAGTAAAGGTAATTCCAAAATCTCTAGAGATGGCCAAATGACCCAGATAATAAAAAGGGTACCCAATATTAACCTCACACACGCAGTACAGAGAATGAAATGAACCAGAAATAGATTAAGGAAAGAGCTGACTAAATTCCCAGATAAAGAAGAAACTAGAGCTGCCCTGAAAGTGGCAAATAAAAATTTTAAGAAAATAATATGGAATGAAAAAGTTGAAGCCAATAACGCTCTGTGGACTCGTTTAGTTTATGCAAGTAACCTAGGAAATTCGAGGGTGTCCTGGAAGATTGTTAACACCTTAAATAGGCCGGATAAAGCGGTAGTCTCATCAGTATTGACTGAAACTGAATGGGTACATTTTTTAGGCTATCATCTAAATCCACATCCAGCAGTACAGGGACTTCAGGACCAATACCCAGGAAAGGAAGCTGTGATAACAAATCAAGAACCAGTCATAGAAATAACACAGGAGCAGATTGTTAAACTAATAAAGAAGCAGAAAGATGGAGCACCAGGACCGAATGGGATACCCTTTTCTGTATACAAAGATGATCCGGAAACATGGGCAGAAGTACTTGTAAAGGTCTTTAACCCCTTCAGCGCTGCGCGAATTCCGCTGCAGTGCTGAAGGTTCTAAAGAACCTATGGGCTCATGACGGAACGGTTCCGTCATGAGCACAGGACCACCGAAGCTCATGACGGAACCGTTCCGTCATGAGCATGGAAGGGGTTAAAGAAATAGTTAGTAAAGGGGAGATACCTGAAAGCTGGAGAGGTTCTTTAATATCCCCAGATTTTAAAAAAGGAGACTGGGCGCATCCTGAAAACTATCGTTTAATAACGCTACAGAACACTGATGCAAAACTCTTTGCAGCCTATCTGCTAACAATCTTATCCGATTTGGTGAAAAAGAATAACATTCTCCCGCCAAATCAAACCGGCTTCATTAAAGGACTTGGTACATCCTCCAATATCCTGGCACTATCTATTTTAATGGAAAAGGCAATCTTAAACGGCGAATCACTGTTTTATTGATTTTAAATCCGCTTTTGACTGTGTCAACACAGATCTTTTATGGAAAAAGTTACAAACACAAGAGATTCCTCATCCTTTAATATACCTGATCAGTCTCCTGTATACAAAAACGTGGGCCAAAGTTTGCATTGGGAACGGCAGATCATTAGTTGAAGAAATACCAATGCTTGGAGGTGTAAAGTAAGGCTGTGTATTGGCACCTTTATTATTTAATCTGTTTTTAACTGATCTAGCTGAAGAATTGAACGAGATAAATGCCCACCCACCGAAACATGCAGATAAGCACACATCTAATTTGCTATATGCAGATGATGTTATTCTTTTAAGCAGAACAAAGGTAGGCCTGCAAAGGTTAATTACATGTACACAGGAGTACGCAATAAAAAATAAAATGGTAATAAATGAATCCAAATCTAAAGTTATGGTGTTCTCAAAAAATCCAAGATGGAAATATAATATGAAATGGTTCTTAGGTAAGGAAAAACTGGAGCAAACTGAAACCTATAGATACCTAGGACTGTGTTTTGATGACAACGGTAGCTTTAACGCCCAGAAATTGGACATCGCCCGGAAGACAAACTCCCTAACAGGTGCATTTGGTATGATAAAAAAGTCCACCAGCAACTTAACCTACCAGCCACTACTCAAAGTCATATGTGTAAAACTTTTACCCTCCCTAACCTATGGCAGTGAGGCATTAAACGGAAAGGACGCAATAGCAATAAACAAAGAAATCTCGAAAACTTTTTGATCCCTTTTCTGTTTACCTAAAAATGCCTCACAGTCCCAAATTAGACTAGAATTCGGCTTGAACAACCAACTGCATGCACGGAGGGGTAACACAATTAAAGTATGGTATAGGGTGAAAAATGACAAGAACAATTCAATCTCAGAGCTTTTATGGAAAGAAGTAGAGGGCAATAAAAAATTATCTGTTTGGAAGTACCTCGAAAAGGCTTTGGATGAATTTGGGCTTAAGGAGACTTGGATGACCACTATTCCTCAGGAATCTTTAAAAAAAATTGAAAATAAGACAACTAATATCTTATCTGTGAAATGTGATAAAGAGTCCCTGGTCAAAAGGAAACATGCTTGGTCTATAATAAACGGTTACAAAAAAAAGAGTCCGCAACAATATTTGAATACAGCTTGGACTTGGAAATATAAAAATATATTCATGAAAGCTCGATTCGGAATCCTGCCCCCAGAATCTCATGCACTGCAATGGAAAAAGCTGGAAAATAATATATCATGTCGGCTGTGTAACACAGGAGAGGAAAATATTATATATCTATTGTGCCTCTGCCCAGAACAAAAAAATGAAAGATTAACACTTTTAAAAAGGCACTTCAATAAAAGATCAATAAGGACATGTAGACAAGCACTAATCAAGTGTCTTTGCCTGGAAGATATACATATTAACTCTGCCCTCTCAAAATTCTTAATAAGTGCATTAAAAAAACTTGCATTTTTATAACATTAACTATTATACTGTTTACATTTCCAAATTTTTTATCTTATGAAATTATCGCGTATTTCTTTTTTTTTTAAAGTCATTGCCCTTTTACTGTATTACTATAATTGAATTGTTATATTGTGTATTCTCTTTTGGTAAAGATTTTAAATAATCAATCAATAAACATTATCTACATGCACTCTTGAACCCATACACCAAGTGAATCAACTGCTCACACATGTATGCACAGAGTCACACACCACCTAGCCACCACCACACACACGCAGCCTCACATATAAATACTTGGGCAACCAATCAATAACTCATATAGCCATTCATATAGCTACTGATCAACACATGCAGCAGCTTACACAACAACAGACATAATGATGCACACATTCAGACAGTTTAGTCAATAACCCATGCATTCAGTAAGACACATTTAATCACTCACTCATACAGTCAGTCACGCACCAACTAAATCCTTCATCCAGACACTTATACATCCATTCATTCTTCAATATGTAAAACATATTTAATCTTTACAGAAACACTGGATGATGTCATCAGTGATGTCATCAGTGATGTCATTTGAGATGTCATCAGTGATGTCATTAGTGATGTCACTGACCATGTCAGGAATGATGTAATATGTGACATCATCAGCAGTGGATTGCGGGCGCGCGAGTTATAGTGAGTCCAACTAACTATAACGTGGGAATTTCAATGGTTTTGTATGAGTAAAATGTTCAGCTAACTATAACTATAAAAGGTTTTTTTTATAAAATTTTTATTTTTGCAATATATCAATTGAAAATAGAAGGGAGGGTAGACAGTAAGAGGGGAAACAGAAAGGAAAAAGAAAGATAGGCGACACGCCGCCACAAAACCCCACACAGGGGTGCAAAAATAAGGGGGGGAGAGGGCTCATCCGAAGAGGAAGGGTGGTATGGTTCCATAGTCCGCAAGCAATAAGAAGGTCAAGTCCAATATAGGCACCCTCAGGTCGACAAGACCGCCCGAACTCCGCTCACGGCCCAGTGACCGTCCCAAAGCATAGCTAGTCGCCGCAAGAGAGCAGCAAGGAGGAAGAACTAAAGACACTTACCCCAACTCCCCCCCACCCTCGTCCCTCCCCAACATCACCCACCCCCCAGTGGCGGCGACCAACAAACATACCAAACAATCCAGACATCCTGGAAATCAAATTTGGAAAAGATGGAGAGACCGCAGCGTTGACGGGCATACAGCCGAGGGCAAACCTCGGGACAGAAATCGTACAAGTGAGCCCCAATTGTACATGAAATTCTTGTAGTTCCCCAGGAAGATGTCAGAGAGGCGTTCCATGCTCAACAGACGCCACAGTCGAGCATGCCACAAGGAAATAGCCGGGGTAGACGGAGACTTCCACGCTGCAGCCAGAGTCACCTTGGCCGCACCCAAACACAACCACATGACACGCTTATCCGCCCTGGTCTGGTATTCAAGTAGTGGATCCCTAAGCCCTAATAGGACAAAGTCCAAGGAATTCGGAACCGGATACCCCAAAATGTCTCTAATGTGGGACAGAATCTCAGCCCAGAACGGCTGAATGGAGGGGCAATCCCACCAAATATGCTTAAAGTCTCCCAGCATCCCACAGCCCCGCCAGCATCTATCCGAGGTGGTCGGGAATATGCGGTGTAATTTGGCGGGGTACATGTACCAATCAAAGATGAGTTTCATATGGGCTTCTCTGAGGTCAGTAGAGTGATTGTGCGCTGTAACATCTCTCCATAGGGCCCGCCATTCGTTGGCAGAGATGTCCCTCCCCAGAGTGGATTCCCAATGGTCTAGATAACGGGGACGCGGAGACACGGCAGTATCCAATAATAATTTGTACAGAAAAGAAATCGTACCCCTCATGGTAGCAGTGCGAAGAAGAAAGGACTCAAATCGCGACAAGGGTCTGGTGGCAGCATCTATCATGGCAGGTGATGTCGCCCAATGTAGGAGTTGGAGATGCCGAAAGCGTTCCGTCGGGAGGACATCGTAGTCCCTCATACAGTTGTGGAAAGTGAGGGGTACGGCGCCATGAAACAGGTGGGTGAGGGCCCTACAGCCCCCTTTCCTCCAAACGTCGAAGGGACCCTCCGCGAGGGCCGGGGGGAAGGCCGGATTGAAGTGAATCGGGGTGAATGGGGACGGGAACGTGGTCCAACGGTCGTCACCACTTACCGTGTCCCACACCTTCAGCACCGAACTCGTGGGGGTGCTAATGTAAGCATTCTTGGGGCGGTCCGCCTTAGGCTTCCAAACCAGATCCCAGACGGAGCGGCCCGCAACGCTACGATCCATGTGGAGCCAATGTTTTTCCGACTCCTGTTGGGACCACTCCACAATGACCCTTAGTTGATCAGCCTTGTAATACAGATGCATGTCTGGGAAGCCTACTCCCCCTTCCAAGCGTGGGCGCCTCAGGACGTGGAATGGAAGCCGTGCTCGGCCTCCCTGCCAGACAAACCGCAGCATCATGGTCTTCAATCGGCGGAAATAGTCTAGCCCTATCGGAATAGGCAAGGCCTGAAATAAATACAACAGTTTGGGAAGGAGCACCATTTTTAAGGCGTGAATCCTGCCCAGCCACGAGATGAATTTAGGCTTCCAACGATCCAACTCAGTCCGCATCGAGGAAAGCATCGGGGGGAAATTAGCGTGGAATAGGGCATTCACGGATGAAGTCAACCGCACGCCCAGGTATAGCAAGGTTTCCGTCGCCCAAGCTAACGGAGTGAGCTGCCTGGTCACTTGTACCTCCCTGGCCGAGAGGGTCAGGTTCAGGATGAAGGATTTATCAAAATTAACCTTAAATCCCGCGACCGCCTCGTAAGCAGAAAGCACAGAGTGGACATGCGGCAGCGACAGTGCCGGTTCCTTGATAGACAGTAAGACATCGTCCGCAAAGAGCGAGATTTTGTGCTGCTCGCCCGTAAAGGGAAGACCCAGAATCCCCTCGTTGTCTCGCACCGCTAACGCCAATGGCTCAATGCTAAGAGCAAAGAGAAGGGGCGAGAGGGGGCAGCCCTGGCGCGTCCCTCGGGAGTGGCAAAAACTCGCGGATCTATGGCCGTTGATAAGCACACGGGACGTGGGCCCACTGTAATTAGCCTCAATCATCCTCACAAAAGAAGGCGAGAAGCCGAAGGCCAACAGCGTCTGGTGCAGAAACCCCCAGTCGACGCGGTCGAAAGCCTTCTCTGCGTCGAGCCCTACCAACACCGCGGGCATGCGAAAGCGCTCCGCCTTTTCGATGAGGTGTATGACGCGACGTAGGTTATCGTGGGTCTGTCTGCCCTTAATAAATCCCGATTGATCAGGATGAATCAGGGCAGGCATCAGATCCTGTAGCCTGCCCGCCAAGATAGAAGAATACAATTTGGCGTCCAGGTTGAGAAGTGCTATCGGGCGGTAGGACGTACAAAAAGCAGGGTCCTTCCCCGGTTTGGGAATAACACTGATCAAAGCCTCAGCCATAGAATCCGTGGTCCTGCCGTCAATCGCCATTGCATTGAAGAGGGAGACTAGGTAGTCGCACACTTCAGAGGCAAACGTTTTGTAAAAAAGGGCCGTGTAGCCGTCAGGCCCGGGGGCCTTGTGCAGCTTCAGACCCCCAATGGCATCCAAAACTTCCTCCCTAGTGATGGGAGAGGATAGAGACTCGTTCCACTCCCTAGAGACTTGCGGGAGAGATAGGCCCTCCAGGAATCCGGATTGTGCGTCAGGATCGAGAGCATCGCTTGAGTAGAGCGCCGCATAAAAGCGCCCGAAGATGGCCGCTTTGTCCGCGTCTGTATGCTGAACAGAGCCCGCAGGATCCCGAATGCCCCCGATATATTCCTTCTCGCGTTTGTCCCGGAGCTGCCGGGCAAGATGGCGTCCGATCTTGTTGCCCTGGGAATAGGAGGTGCGTCGGAGTCGCAAAAGCGTGAATTCCGCCCTGTTATTATAATGGGCCCTCAATTTCCCACGGACCGCCGTTAGAGGGCGAAGGGTCACCCTGGAGGGGTTCGCCTTGTGGGCCTGCTCCAAAGTAGCCAACTCCAATTCCAGAGCCTCCCTCTCTGCGCGCCTCAGCCTGTTCAGATTCGCGTTGAGAGCGAGGCACGTGCCCCGTAAGGAGGCCTTGCACGCATCCCATGTGGTATACACCGATGTGTCCGACGGCGGGTTAAGAAGGAAAAAATCACCAATTGCTTTGCGTAAGGCCTTACACGACACCTCATCTCGCACTAGTGCCGCTGGGAAATACCACTTGCGCCAACCATCCCCCCCGGCGGCCCAGTGCAGTCCCAGAACCACAAGGCTATGATCCGATAACGAGAGTGGGAAAATGCTAGCCAATTGTACGTTCCCTCGAAGGGCCTGACTCATCAAGATATAATCTATGCGGGAATACGAGTGGTGTACGTTGGAAAAAAAGGTGTAGTCTCTGGTCTGCGTGTGGAGAAAGCGCCAACTGTCGAGCAGTCCTAGGTCACCCAACTGCTTTTTAGTATCGTCTGAAAAGACGCCAGCGTCCGCCCTATGACCTCCAGAGCTATCCAAGCCCCTGTCCCATACCATATTGAAATCGCCTAGCAAAAGTAAATGGCCCTCCACAAAGTCCCCCATCCTGTCCAACAGATCCCGCAGAAAGGCATTCTGTCCCGCATTAGGGGCATACAACACAGCAAAGGTACGCAAGCGCCCCCGTAACAATCCCTTCACCAATAGCCACCGGCCGTCCCTATCCACACTCACTCCCATGGGCTGAAAATGCAGGGAGGCCCGAAAGAGTAGGGCCACCCCCCTGTGCTTTGTGGCCGCAGAGGCCCTATAGATAAGGGGGAACTGCCGATGTCGTAGCCTCAACTCATCCTTCCTAGCCAGGTGGGTCTCCTGGAGAGCCACCACATCCAAATGGTGATCTAGGATGTACTTCCAGAGTTTCTGTCTCTTCTGCGGAGAGTTAAGACCCTTCACGTTCCATGTTCCTATGCTGACAGACATAGGGAAGTATACAGACTCCACGCCATGCTCACAGCCAAACAGCCACGGTGCTCGCATCGGACCCACACGCACCCCTCAAGCCAAGCCCAGAGGAGGTAGATAAATATAGGGACCCCAGGGAAGAACCCCAGCCCCGACCAACCCAGAAGGCCCGCCCGTGCAGTCCGCAAGTCCCGTGTGTCACCCATAGTCCCAGGTAATGCAAGGAATAACAAAGGTGGGTCCCCAAGCCATATACAAATCACAAAAAAAAAAAAAAAACAAGACCATTGCCCAAGGCACTCTCCACACCCACTCGCCACACAACGTCGCCGCCACTCCCCGAACTTCCCTCCCCAACCCAAAAAATCCCACCACAGCACCCAAGGTTAGAGCGCCAACAATCCCACCCCTAACCCCCCCAAGAACAAAGAGTAACAAAATGCAAGTCAATGCATTGAACCTGAACAGCGCGATCTTCAGTTCCAGAAGGTCCAGGTCCAAAAGTTCCCCGTCGGTCCGGGGTTGGGGCAGGGGGGCCCTCCTAGGGACCCCCAGGTCCAAGGTCTGGGGTGTCTTCTCCAAAAGTACTATAGTACCCCAGGGACCTTAGGCCAAGAGCCCCTCCGACGCCACTCCATGAGAACGGGGTCACGCTGCTCCAGAGCTCGTCTGAGATTCCGTCATAGTGGCGGAGGCCACCGAAGCTACTGCCTCCCCTCTCTCCTGCTCCCTAGCTGCCGGATCAGGCCGCCGCCACTCCTGGGACGGGCCCACCCTGTGCCACGAGGAAGAACGACGCCGTCTCCGGAATGGGGAGCCCCGCGGCTCCTGTGATGGCTCTGTGTCCTCAATGCCCAGAAGCTCCGTCGCCTCCCGCAGGGAACGGATCTGACGCAACCGATTCTCCCATCGAAAGATGATCCGGAAAGGATGTCCCCAGGAGTAGGATATGTCACGCTCCCGGAGAAAGGCGGTCACAGGACGGAAGTCCCTTCGTTTCTGCAAGGTCGACGCCGCCAGGTCCTGGTAAAGCTGGGGGTGATGGCCCCTGAAGTGCAGCGAAGCAGTGGTTCTCGCTTTCCGCAATATCTTTTCCTTCAATTGGAAATCATGTACGCAGACGAGGATATCTGGCGGTGGACCCCCTCCCCTCCTGGGCAGTCCCACTCTGTGCACCCTATCCATCTGGACGTCACGCATCTCCTCGTCCTCCAGGATCTGGAGAAACAGCGCTAGGACATACTCACGCAGGTCTCCCGCTTCCCCGTCCCATGGCACTGCCTTGATGCGAATGTTATTTCGTCTGGAGCGGTTCTCCAAATCCTCTGCATGGGATTGCAAGTCCAGATTTTGCTCTGTGAGGCGTATGATATCCTGTTGGAGTTGGTGCACATCGTTCGCAATGCTAAGGTCATGGTCTTCCAACGTCGCCACTCTCTCTCCAATCCCATCCACATCCCTCCGCACCTCCCTGAGATCCGAGGCCAGCTGGGTACGAAGCTCTGAGATGTCCTCTTTGATAGTCGCGAAAAGTTCCTTCATGAAGGCTTTAGTTGCTGGCGCCTCATCGTCCGATGACCTGGAGGGACCGCCGGCCCCTGGCGACGCCGGTTGCTGCGACGATTTGGGGGCGACTTCCTTCCCCGCCTTCCCCCCCCTGCGCTGCGAGTTGGACATGGTTGCGGTCTGCTCCCACGCACTGCCACCTGGGCCCAGGACAACCGCAGCCGGGAGGCCGAGATGTGGACCGGCGATGCACCGCACCGGAGCGGTCCGCTGAAGACACTGTTCGCCCTCTCCGATATGAGAGCACCGGCCAAAGAGCGGTTCTTCTTCCACCAGGCCTCTTCAACGCAGTGATGCCGCCAGTACTCAGGGGCCCTCCGGCCCTATGGAGGCCCAGACCCTAGGGGGGCCAGCGGATCAAGCGCCCCCGGCCTCCAGAACCGCGCCAGTGAGCCGCAAGGTCTCCGCTTCCCCTGGCGCCAGCGTGTAGTCGAAGGTCGTAGCCGCGCCGGCGGGGCTTCCCCCGGGGGGCTGCGTCACAGTCGCACAGGCAGGTCACTCCATACGGTCCATTAGCAGGCCACAGATGAATTAAAGCCCCTTTACTACCACGGTGCAGCCTCCCATTCAGCTCGGCGCCGCTGGCGGTATGTCGGCGCGTAGAGATCCCGCGCCGGCCTCCTAGCCACTCGTAGCCCCCCGGCCCAAGTATGGAAGGCCTCAGTGTGGCACGTGGCTCAGGGAGGGACCGGGCCTCGCCACTATGGTGCTCCGCTGTTCCACCCCCGCCGACACGTTCACCAGTCCGCGGCTCACCGAGGGGGGGGGGAATCCGCTCACTCTACCCCCGCCGGGTCTGTGCACAGCGTCCGATATTGGAGGTCTCAGGGGCTGCCCTCAAGCTCGCCGCCGGCTTCCCCGTCCACTCCCGGCGGCTCCAGTCCCCGGTGCGGTCCGTCAAAGCACCTTCACACGGCGATCAGCCAGTATTCCTCGGCCGGCGCGGTCCGCGGCCCACCGCACCTGTTCAGCGTAGTAGGGTTCACGCCAAAGCCGCTTCGGAGCCCAGGACCGCTCCGCCGTCTCCGGCCTCCCGGGCACGCGAGGCCGCTGCTTCACAGGCCTCGGCTCGGTTCCCTCCGGACAGCTCCTGTCGGGCACCCCTCACCGAGGCGGCGACACCGGAACACTCCGCCAGCAAGCGGCAGCCCCCGCCGAACAAGCAGCACTGGGAGCTCAGGACCCCGCTATAAGCCGCTGTGCAGGATCGGCGTCGGAGAGGCTCGAGAAAGCGTCCTACTCCGACGCCATCTTGGCCACGCCCCCTATAAAAGGTTTTTTAAATGCTAATTCCTAACTATAACTGGTGTGAAACCTATGGTTTTTTCAGTGAATTTCAAAGGTTTTTTAATAGCTAATTCCTAACTTTAACGAGTGTGAAACCTATGGTTTTTTCAGTGAATATATGTATATGTATATATATTACCTACTGGCGGTCGCCAGTAGGTAGTTATAATTAGGATTGTTTACCATAGGAAATCCGCAACATTCTATTGGGAATAACTCTGGCGCCGGTTGAGGAATTTGTGTGAAATTTTCCCAAATTTTGGCCAGCTCCGCTGCGCTCCTTCCCTGAAAGTTTCGGTGGGATTCTTGAAGTGGGGCTGAGAAAACAGGGGGGTTCCAAAACGTGTTTTCCCCATGTTAATTTCCATAGGACGGTCTGACAAGTCTACAGGCCGAACCGCAGAACGGAATTACGCCAAACTTTGCCACATTTTAGGGACTGGTACGCAGATGTGCCTTTGCTATATTTGTTGGAAATTGCTCCAGTGGTTTTCTCAAAAATTAACTACAAAAACACATATATATCTATAGGCGCGCTCTGAGCGCACACCGGTACGCGTCCCGGGGAGCACACCCGGCGCGCCACGGGAGTGCGCGAGCGGAAAGCTGATTGGCTGTCGGGTGTCTGTCAACATTCTAAACAGTCCGGAGAGTCCGCCATCTTGTGTCTCGGTAGAATCGAGACACAAGAGGTGAAAAAAGAAAGGAGGATATAATTAAAAGGGGGCAGAGTAGACACCCCCTGACCCCCTAGGTTTTTCTGAGGGGGGCCTAGAAGGACCCTGAAGGGCAAAAAACATTTTGCTTTTTTAAAAAATTTTCACAAGGTAAGCACTGGGTGCGTTCCCGGGTACGCTCTTCGGTACGCGCACCCTGAGCGCACCACGGGGAAAACAGTGTAAAAAAATAGAGTAAAAAAATAATGTAGAGTGTTTTGGTAAGTTAGCTCTGAAAAGAGCTGTTGTGTTCATTGGGTGTTTTTTGGACCTACAAGTAGGTACCAATGCAGAGTCTTATATTCAAGAGGAAAACTCTATTCCCCTCATCTGTAAAATGCACACCATCTTCCCTATAGATGTCTTGCATGATGTAACGCAAGTTGTTGTGGTAAATGGAACCCATAGCATAGTCTCTGAGGTAAGCAGAAACAGATTTATTTACATGTTTCCTTGCTTTCTCAATCTGTGGACAAAATTGGTTGGACCAGTTCCATTTTTGTCTTTGGCATATATTGGAAAATACCAATGCAGTTTTTTGGAAAAAGTGACATCAATTGCCCAAAGATGTCCTTTAAAAGCATTTCCAGACCTACCCCAGTCAAAGTGCCTAAGTCATTTCCACCACAGTGCCCAATTATGTTATGTTATTTCCATGTTATGTTATTTCCATTTCTAAAGCGCATAGCTGCCCCAGCAAAGGGGCGTCCCGGCGCTATACCTGGGGAAGAAACACAACTCAGTAAAGGCAAAGAATTTGGAAATAGAATCCTAGGATCCAGTAGGAAAAATCAAAATCTTCACCGCTCTCCTAAATGCAAGTAGCTCATCCATCGCACGAATATGGGCAGGGAGAGAATTCCACAGCTTAGGCGCGAGCACTCTAAAGGAGCGCCCACCTGCTCTGCTCTTCTTAAAGCGTGGAACAACAGCTAAATTTTGCCCTGCGGACCTCAACTGCCGAGAAGGGGCATAAGGGGGAATAAGATGTTGCAGAATTTGAGGTGAGGATTGTTTCATAATTTTAAACGAAAGACACAAGGTCTTAAAATGAATCCTCTGAATCAGAGGTAACCAGTGGAGCTTACGAATAGTGTCTCTGGCAGAGCAAAATCTAGGAAGGCCTACCAGCGCCCTGGCGGCCGCATTCTGGACACGCTGCAGCCTAGTGGTTTCTGCCAGATTGGCTCCTAGCAGAAGAGAGCTCGCATAGTCGAGTCTAGATGATATAGCCGCCTGAATTATCAGTTGTCGGGTAGGGGCATCAAAACATTTCAAAATCGGCCTTAGCCCACGTAAAATCCCGAAACAGGTAGCTGCTATTTTCTTTGTGTGGGTGGAAAAACTGAGGGAGGGATCCAGCCACACCCCAAGGTTTTTCACCTCAGCTGCCGGTGTAGGGATAGGGCCTAGTACTGATGGCCACCATTTGTCGCCCCAAAGATTGCTCTGCTTGCCTAAAATCAGAACCTCGGTCTTTTTAGCGTTGAGCTGTAGGCAATTGGCCGTCACCCAACCTGCCACTGCACTAAGACCCTCCCGAAATCTAGTAGCTTC
The DNA here is from genome assembly GCF_964261635.1 of Lissotriton helveticus. Taxonomy (NCBI): domain Eukaryota; kingdom Metazoa; phylum Chordata; class Amphibia; order Caudata; family Salamandridae; genus Lissotriton; species Lissotriton helveticus. Next base: position 131,515,885 of record NC_136059.1, read on the forward strand.
GGGATCTGAGTCCCCGCTGAGTGCAACTGCCAGCTGTGTATCATCCGCGTAAGAGACCATAGTCAGGTCCCAACGCTTAGCTACTGCAGCCAGAGGCCGCACATACAGATTAAACAGCGTGGGGCTGAGTGCCGACCCCTGCGGGACTCCCTGCTCAATGAGATAAGGTTTTGATTCAAATGGGGGAATGGAGACCCTAAAGGTGCGGTTAGAAAGAAACGACCGAAACCAATCGAGTGCCACGCCGATGACACCTGCTTCTTCCAGACGCTGCAGAAGTATTGTGTGTGATACAGTGTCAAACGTGGCACTGAGATCGAGGAGAATCAGTGCCGCTGTTTGGCCCGAATCCAACACCGTGCGCAGGTGTTCTGTCATGGAAAGAAGAGCAGTCTCGGTGCTGTAGCCAGCCCGGAAACCATTTTGCGAGGGGTCCAAGATGTTAGCGGACTGAAGATGGTTAGACAGAACACCATTAACATGCGCTTCTGCCACCTTCGCGACCCAAGGAAGCAGGGAGATAGGTCGATAATTCTCCAGCTTGTGGGGGTCCAGTGCGGGTTTTTTCAAAATGGGATTGACATAAGCTAGTTTACATTTTGATGGAATCAAACCCGAGGAGAGAGAAGAATTTATGAGTTGGCGTAAGGGAAAAGAACATAAAGAAGATAGCTCTTTAAATTGAACCGGTCTAAGAGGGTCCACTGGAGATCCAGATTTAACTTTGGCTGTAAGGTCAGGGTGTGGTAAATGCATAAAGGATTTTACCAATGGTATCAATTGGTGAGTCCTCAATCCTCTTTGTCCAATCCATACAATGTTCACATTTTGTAAATCAAGATTGTAAATACCTCTGTTAGTTGCGTATTTTTGAGCCCAGTGGACATAGCTATGACCCACAAATCAGACTTTTGTCATTTTGAAGGTAGGTGTGTGAAGGTAGGTGTGCTTCTAGTCAGATGAGTTGTGGAAATGAAATGGCAGTTTGATTATGATAAAAAAGTGTTTGAGAATCAGTGCAGATGAATAAGTAGAAATGATTGGAGCTTTGTTAAAAATCTCCACTGAAAATTAGGGTGAATGTTTTTTTTTTTTAAAGAAGTTATTTCAATGGTTGAGAAAAAGTCATTTAAAGAAACATTGCATTTTATTAGCTAGTAGATTGAGAGGTCAAGCAGGCTTGATGGATTTTTTTGCAACATAGTAAAATGAACTTGTGAACTCTGTAATGCTTTTAGAGGGAGTTACCATGGTTACTTGGTGAATGAGCACTGGGGGGATGGGTGAATGTTATGTGAGTTTCAAAGTCTTGAAATCTTCAACCAATTAAATGTGCAGTTTGGTTTTGAATTTGTGGGGCAACAATTTTCATTGGCTATGTGCAAGAATATGACTGTGTAATCAGAAAGAATCTGTGCCATTATTGAAAGGCTCCCAGTGAAAGAAGCATTGTTCAGAGGTTCTGCTTAAGAATATCTGTTGACTGTGACTGACACTGTTTGACATATTCCAAACCATTTTTAAAGGTGAGTAATGATTCTTTTAAAAAAGATAGAGAGTTTAAGGATTTTTTACAAGTATCATAGTGTGTGTTTCTGTGAATTAAGGATTTATTTTTTTACCTTTTTCTATAGTGTTAGCTGTGTGTTTATAAGGTAGTCTTCTTTATAAATAGTTTTTTATGCTTGGATTCAATGGTGGTTTAGAAATTGTGTAACGGTTTCATTGGACTTGTAAATATGCACATTTTTTTGAAGCACATTGTGCAACCTGTAGCATGGGTAGAAGGAGTGAATGTTTGGAGAGGGATAGGAATAGCAGATAGAAAACCATGTGAAATGATGGGGAAATGCATAAACACACAGCTATTCCAAAGATTGTGCAAGTAGCTTGTAAATATGCAGGCAGACAAAGCAATCTTTGAAATAGCTGTGTGTTTATAAGGTAGACTCTCACAGTGATAAGATCTCTCACGGCATTTCAGATTCTTGTCTGGGTGTATATTTACAAGCAGTGTGCACAATGTTTGACATAGCTGTGTGTTTATAAGATGGACTCTCACAATGTTAAGATCTCTCACATTACATAAGGTAAGGTCATGGGATTGCCCCATGTAAAACGATGCATTGCTGGAAATTATTTTTTTACTACAATTTTTATACTGTTTTTCCCTCTGGTGCGCTTGAGGGCCTCATTTATGAGGCCATGCGTCCCTTTTACACCGCTGGTGCGTCACTTTTTGTGACACAGCAGTGGTGTAAAAATTGTACCTTGTTGAGTTATATTTTCAAACTGATGCATCTAGGTAGATGTGTCACTTTGTAAAGCCATGTGCCACATTATATGTGTGTCAGGTGTAATGTATGCAAAGGGGGCGTATTGACGCAAAGAAGGGTTGTAGTAATGATGCAGTGAAATCTATGAGATTTCACTGCGTCACTTTTAGGACGCTGCTGTGTCAACATTTTGCACCTGCCTCACAGCAGGTGTAAGACAGACGCAGGCCCTTTCACTTAGGGCTTGCCCCATGTGAAAGGATGCATTTTTGAAAATTATTTTTTTAATGGCATAAATTGAGATAGAATATACAAAAAAAGAGAGACATATTTACAAGCTGCGTGTGCAATGTTTGACATAGTTGTGTGTTTATAAGGTAGTCTTCTTTATAAATAGTTTTTTATGCTTGGATTCAATGCTGGTTTAGAAATTGTGTAATGGTTTCATTGGAGTTGTAAATATGCTAATTTTTTTGAAGCACATTGTGCAACCTGTAGCATGGGTAGAAGGAGTGAATGTCTGGAGAGGGATAGGAATAAAAGATAGAAAACCATATGAAATAGTGGGGAGATGCATAAACACAAAGCTATGTCAAAGATTGTGCACACAGCTTGTAAATATGCAGGAAGACAAAGCAATCTTTGATTTAGCTGTGTGTTTATAAGGTAGACTCTCACAGTGATAAGATCTTTCACAGCATTTCATATTCTTGTCAGGGTATATATTTACAAGCTGTGTGCACAATGTTTGACATAGCTGTATGTTTATAAGGTAGACTCTCACAATGTTAAGATCTCTCACATTACATAAGGTAAGGTCATTGGATTGCCCCATGTAAAACGATGCATTGCTGGAAATTATTTTTTTACTACCATTTTTTACACTGTTTTTCCCTCTGGTGCGCTTGAGGGCCTCATTTATGAGGCCATGCGTCACTTTTACACCGCTGGTGCGTCACTTTTTGTGACACAGCAGTGGTGTAAAAATTGTACCTTGTTGAGTTATATTTTCAAACTGATGCATCTAGGTAGATGTGTCACTTTGTAAAGCCATGTGCCACATTATATGTGTGTCAGGTGTAATGTATGCAAAGGGGGCGTATTGACGCAAAGAAGGGTTGTAGTAATGATGCAGTGAAATCTATGAGATTTCACTGCGTCACTTTTAGGACGCTGCTGTGTCAACATTTTGCACCTGCCTCACAGCAGGTGTAAGACAGACGCAGGCCCTTTCACTTAGGGCTTGCCCCATGTGAAAGGATGCATTTTTGAAAATTATTTTTTTTAATGGCATAAATTGAGATAGAATATACAAAAAAAGAGAGACATATTTACAAGCTGCGTGTGCAATGTTTGACATAGTTGTGTGTTTATAAGGTAGTCTTCTTTATAAATAGTTTTTTATGCTTGGATTCAATGCTGGTTTAGAAATTGTGTAATGGTTTCATTGGAGTTGTAAATATGCTCATTTTTTTGAAGCACATTGTGCAACCTGTAGCATGGGTAGAAGGAGTGAATGTCTGGAGAGGGATAGGAATAAAATATAGAAAACCATATGAAATAGTGGGGAGATGCATAAACACAAAGCTATGTCAAAGATTGTGCACACAGCTTGTAAATATGCAGGAAGACAAAGCAATCTTTGATTTAGCTGTGTGTTTATAAGGTAGACTCTCACAGTGATAAGATCTTTCACAGCATTTCATATTCTTGTCAGGGTATATATTTACAAGCTGTGTGCACAATGTTTGACATAGCTGTATGTTTATAAGGTAGACTCTCACAATGTTAAGATCTCTCACATTACATAAGGTAAGGTCATTGGATTGCCCCATGTAAAAGGATGCATTGCTGGAAATTATTTTTTTACTACAATTTTTACACTGTTTTTCCATGTGGTGCGCTTGAGGGCCTTATTTATGAGGCCATGCGTCACTTTTACGCCGCCGGTGCGTCACTTTTTGTGACACAGCAGTGGTGTAAAAATTGCACCTTGTTGAGTTATATTTACAAAGTGACGCATCTAGGTAGATGCGTCACTTTGTAAAGCCCTGTGACACATTATATGTGTGTCAGGTGTAATGTATGCAAAGGGGGCATATTGACGGAAGGAAGGGTTGTAGTAATGATGCAGTGAAATCTATGAGATTTCACTGCGTCACTTTTAGGACGCTGTTGTGTCAAAATTTTGCAGCTGCCTCACAGCAGGTGTAAGACTGACGCAGGCCGTTTCACTTAGGGCTTGCCCCATGTGAAAGGATGCTTTTTTTAGAAATTATTTTTTTAAATAGCATAAATTGAGATAGAATATACAAAAAAGAGAGACATATTTACAAGCTGTGTGCGTAATGTTTGACATAGTTGTGTGTTTATAAGGTAGACTTCTTTATAAATAGTTTTTTTATGCTTGGAATAAATGCTGGTTTTGAAATTGTGTTTTGGTTTTATTGGAGTTGTAAATATGCTCATTTTTTTTAAGCACATTGTGCAACCTGTAGCATGGGTAGAAGGAGTGAATGTCTGGAGAGGGATAGGAATAAAAGATAGAAAACCATATGAAATAGTGGGGAGATGCATAAACACAAAGCTATGTCAAAGATTGTGCACACAGCTTGTAAATATGCAGGAAGACAAAGCAATCTTTGATTTAGCTGTGTGTTTATAAGGTAGACTCTCACAGTGATAAGATCTTTCACAGCATTTCATATTCTTGTCAGGGTATATACTTACAAGCTGTGTGCACAATGTTTGACATAGCTGTATGTTTATAAGGTAGACTCTCACAATGTTAAGATCTCTCACATTACATAAGGTAAGGTCATTGGATTGCCCCATGTAAAAGGATGCATTGCTGGAAATTATTTTTTTACTACAATTTTTTACACTGTTTTTCCATGTGGTGCGCTTGAGGGCCTTATTTATGAGGCCATGCGTCACTTTTACGCCGCCGGTGCGTCACTTTTTGTGACACAGCAGTGGTGTAAAAATTGCACCTTGTTGAGTTATATTTACAAAGTGACGCATCTAGGTAGATGCGTCACTTTGTAAAGCCCTGTGCCACATTATATGTGTGTCAGGTGTAATGTATGCAAAGGGGGCATATTGACGCAAGGAAGGGTTGTAGTAATGATGCAGTGAAATCTATGAGATTTCACTGTGTCACTTTTAGGACGCTGTTGTGTCAAAATTTTGCAGCTGCCTCACAGCAGGTGTAAGACTGACGCAGGCCGTTTCACTTAGGGCTTGCCCCATGTGAAAGGATGCTTTTTTTAGACATTATTTTTTTAAATAGCATAAATTGAGATAGAATATACAAAAAAGAGAGACATATTTACAAGCTGTGTGCGTAATGTTTGACATAGTTGTGTGTTTATAAGGTAGACTTCTTTATAAATAGTTTTTTTATGCTTGGAATAAATGCTGGTTTAGAAATTGTGTTTTGGTTTTATTGGAGTTGTAAATATGCTCATTTTATTAAGCACATTGTGCAACCTGTAGCATGGGTAGAAGGAGTGAATGTCTGGAGATGGATAGGAATAAAAGATAGAAAACCATATGAAATAGTGGGGAGATGCATAAACACACAGGTATGTCAAAGATTGTGCACACAGCTTGTAAATATGCAGGAAGAGAAAGCAATCTTTGACATAGCTCTGTGTTTATAAGGTAGACTCTCACAGTGATAAGATCTCCCACGGCATTTCATATTCTTGTCTGGCGTATATTTACAAGCTGAGTGCACAATGTTTGACATAGTTGTGTGTTTATAAGGTAGACTCTCAAAATGTTAACATCTCTCACATTACATAAGGTAAGGTCATGGGATTGCCCCATGAAAAAGGATGCATTGCTGGAAATTATTTTTTTACTACAATTTTTTACACTGTTTTTCCCGGTGGTGCGCTTGAGGGCCTCATTTATGAGGCCATGCGTCACTTTTACGCCGTCGGTGCGTCACTTTTTGTGACACAGCAGTGGTGTAAAAATTGCACCTTGTTGAGTTATATTTACAAAGTGACGCATCTAGGTAGCCCTGTGCCACATTATACGTGCGTCAGGTGTAATGTATGCAAAGGGGGCGTATTGACGCAAAGAAGGGTTGTAGTAATGACGCAGTGAAATCTATGAGATTTCACTGCGTCACTTTTAGGACGCTGTTGTGTCAAAATGTTGCACCTGCCTCACAGAAGGTGTAAGACTTATGCAGGCCCTTTCATATAGGGCTTGCCCCATGTGAAAGGATGCATTGCTGGAAATTATTTTTCTAAATGGCATCAATTGAGATAGAATATACAAAAAAAGAAAAATATATTTACAATATGTGTGAGTAATCTTTGACATAGTTGTGTGTTTATGCATCTCCCCACCGATGCTGTGAGAGATGTTAACATTGTGAGAGTCTAGAAGCCTATTGTGTTTTTGTATGGTGTATATTGGAAATGAATTTTGGAAATGAGTTAGGTTTCTGTTTTGCTTTGTAGTTGTTATTTAAATGGGTTGTGCTCTGTGTTAAAAACGATTTAGTATGGAACATTTTTCTGGTAAAAAGTCTGGTATATATATATATATGCTTATAGATAGGTGGCCTGTTTTTGGCCAGTAGAGACAGTGAAATATTATGAGCAGAGACACATATACTGCTTGCAGAGGCAGAGATGGTAAATTACAGGTAATATGCTGCTCATGTGTTTAAGTTGACATTGTGAGTCAAACTTCATTTGAAATGGATCTGGCAGAATAATATGCTTACTTGATGTCTTAAAAAATATGGAAGTACATGTTTTTTAAAGACATGGTATGTTACATGTGACATTCTGGTCATCTGCCTAAGATCACACTGATGGGTGAATGAAACTTCCGTCATAGTGTTATTTTAGGCACATGAGCAGGATGTTATATGTAATGAGCAATTAATGTTATGTTTTGATTATATATAGGTGGCCTGTTTTTGGACAGTAGAGACAGTGAAATAGTATGAGCAGAGATACACATACTTATTGCATTATATCTAACATTCTGATCATGTGCTTAAGATCACACTGTGATTGAAGCTTGATTCACCCATCACTGTGATCTTAAGCAGAGTCACACATACTGTTGGCAGAGACAGACATGGTACATTATATCTAACATTCTGATTATGTGCCTAGGATCACACTGTGACTGAAGCTTGATTCACCCATTATTGTGATGTTAGGCAGAGTCACATATACTGTTGGCAGGGATAGATATGGTACATTCTAACTAAAATCCGATTAATCTGCCTAAAATCACACTGTGAGTGAAGCTTGATATAATGAGCAACTAGAGTGCTAACATTCAGAATATATGGCAAATGTGTGACACATCTGAATGCCTTCTTGATGGAACTAAAGTAAACAAGCATTGAAAATACAATAGATTTGGTGTGATCTTAGGCACATGTGCACCATATTACATGTAATCTACCATCTCTTTGTCTGCAAGCAGTATATATGTCTCTGCTGATATTATTTCAAATTATTTTCAGGCGAAAAACAGACAACCTATCTATAACCAAGACATAACATTAATTAGTAAATTATATTTAACATTGTGGAAGCGGTTTGTAAGTATGCCAATGAAACCTTTACACTATTTCTGGACCAGCATTAATGTCAAACATTCAGAATTTATGGCAAATGTGTGACACATCTGAATGCCTTCTTGATAGAACCTAAGTAAAGAAGCATTGAAAAGGCAATAGATTTGGTGTCATTTTAGGCACATGCCCATGATATTAAATGTAAACTACCATCTCTGTCTCTGGAAGCAGTATGTGTGTCTCTGCACAAATTATTTCTCTGTATCTACAGGTCAAAAACAGGCCACCTATATATAAAGAAGATATAACATTAATTAGTAAATTATATCTAACATTGTGCAAGCGGTTTCTAAATATGCCAATGAAACCTTTACACTATCTCTGGACTAGCATTAATGTCAAACATTCAGAATTTATGGCAACATCTGAATGCTTTCTTGATGGAATCAAAGAAAACAAGCATTGAAAATGCAATAGATCTCTCCCTCGGTGTCACACATACTGTTGGCAGTGACAGACATGGTATATTATATCTAAAATCCAATTAATCTGTCCAAGATTACACTGTGAGTGAAGCTTGAAATAATGAGCAACTAGAGTGCTAACATTCTAAATTTATGGCAAGTGTGTGACACATCTGACTGCTTTTTTGATGGAAGCAAGGTAAACAAGCATTGAAAATGCAATAGATTTGGTGTGATCTGAGGCACATGTGCACGATATTACATGTAATCTACCATCTCTGTCTGTGCAAGCACTATGTGTGTCTCTGCACTAATTATTTCTCTGTATATACAGGCCAAAAAAACAACACATATATATAAACAAGATATAACATTAATTAGTGAATCGTTTTTGACACAAAGCAAAACACATGTAATATAAATGAGCCTTTTGTTGTATACTAGTGTTTATAATGTTTACTTATTGTAATTGCTATGTAATATGTTTTTAGTGGTGTATAATATGTTATTTTTTGTTTTCCACAGATTATAATCATCCATACAAACAAACAAAAAGATGCCTTCTAAAAGAAGATCAGAAAAGAATTATAAAAGAAAATTAATGTCTAAGGAAAAAGAAAATCAAGAACCAACCAAAATAAAATATTCAGAGAAAAAGAAAAATGCTCCTGGTAAGCAAAGTAAACATTTTCTGAGGAAGTTATTGAAATTTGAAGCAAAAAAAAGTTGTTTACCTAAGAAAAATGAAACCCCTGTAAATTCAAAAAAGACAGAATATCCTTCTAAAAATGTTAGACGTGTACAAGCACACAATATTTTACTTAGCAATAGAAGAAGTAAGCAATTTTCTGACATTCGTAGACAAATGTTTTACAACAGAATTGTATTAAATTCATTAAAAAATAAAAAAGGTATAAAAAAAAAAAAAATTTACAAAAAAAAACATAGTTAAGATTGTGGATGAAGCATTGAAAGTGAAAAATAAATTGTTTCGTTTAGTAATGAATAGAATTCGTACACTTGATAAGGTAATCAATGTGTTTAAATGAAAATGTGGAGGAGAGTAATTAATCAAACTAATTTCTGTGATGTTTTTTCTGGAGAATGGAAGCATAGTTCAAGTTCTGAGACATATTTTAATAAAGAAAGTTACTTTCAAGATAATGATTTTGGCAATGCAGTTGACACCAGTGGTCGAGCATATTAGGTGAAGGATGGTTGTCCGGTTGAAAAAGAAGAGATTGTGTCTCGAAATACAGAAGAGGTGTTAGCAAATTAAGTTTTAGGGAGATGTCCTAAGGCTCCAGTGTATACATGGAATTGTAGTAGTATTTGTAGTGTTCGACAGGAATCAATTGATTTGTTTCGCAATTTCTTACGGACATATACTAAGAAAAGTGTGAAACAAAAAATGAAAATTTTACAAGAGTTAGATCTTTGTAGACTGAGAGAAAAAACGGGTTTGCAAGGGCATTCATTGGCTTGTCTTTCAAGAAAAGTATGTCAGAGTGTTTTTCATCATTTTAGGATGTTAGCAGTGCATCATAATAAAGTGAGGAAATTAGTGAGAAGGTTGTACTATGCAAAAAGTCCAGCACTTGAACTAAAACAGTTAAACAGTGCTCTTTTGCATGGAACTGAATTAGATGTCAAAAACATTTGTGATGAAATTGAGTCTTGTTACTTTGGTGAAAAAGAGGACAGTACAGAAATTGATACAGTAATAGAAGGTAATGTAGAAGAGAATGAAGAGATTTTAAGTACAGAAAATTTTGAAAATGAAATTATAAAGTTTAAAGTAAATTCAAGTGATTGTTGTTGACAAACTCATTATAAGCATCAGACTAGATTAGTTGATTTATATGTAAAAAGCGAAAAGATAAATAATAATGAGTGGAAGGATTTTGCTACTTATTTGTTGGTTGAAAATTGTTTTGATTTGGGCTCTGATCAATGTATTTGTAAATATTGCTATAATAAATTAAATGAAAATAAAATGCCTGCTAGAGCTGTTCATAATAATATGGAGTTGGTAGACATTCCTTCTGAATTGATGGATTTAAATACCTATGAGTCTATTCTGATTCAATGTGTTCATCCTTTTCAGGCTATTGTTCGCTTGGAGCCTAAGACAGGGAAATTGACTCCTTCAGATTTACAAAGAGGATTAAAGGGAAGAGTTGTTTATTTGCCTCTAGATTTTAAGAAAAATATTGATACGATTGGTGTTGAAAATGTAGAAGAGGAACCTCTGGTTATTCTAGTTAATGGTGTTCCGACAAAAAGTAAGAAAATCTGGCAAGAATTAGTGGATGTTAAGAAAGTCAAGAAGGCAACGTTGTATTTGGTAAAAATAATCAGTACTATAGAAACGTGTATCTGGGAGAAGAACAAACAACTGTAGAAGAGGACATTGATGTCTCTGCTGGGCAAATAGAAAAAGTTGATGTTTCTAGAAGTGAAGAAATTTATGAACATTACAGTGTTAATCCACTGCATTCCAAAGAAGCAATTGGGAATGCTATTGACTTGTTTCAGATGAAAAAAGCCGAAGGAAGTCCCATTAGTGTATGGGAAGAAAGTTTAGAAGCTCGTTGTTTTCCACAGTTATTTCCAACAGGTAAAGGTGGACGATATGACGACCGACCTGTTCAAATTCCTGCATCTGAATATCGGCCTTCAAGATTATATGCAGAAGATCCAAGGTTTCGTCAATGCATTCCATATTTGTTCCATCTACTGTTTGAGAGTGACTTGTCTGGACTTTCTTATGCAGTGAACCATATACTGAAAAGTGGAGCACATCTACAAAATGTTTTGGCAAGGGACTTTATGGATAAAGTAAAACTGCAAGACAGTGTTTTGGAATCTCAGCTAATTAATCTCATGGCATGTCAGCGTGGTACTAACGAGTATTGGTACCGTCGTCATGGGGAATTGAAATGTATGCTAAGAAACTTAGGAACTCCTACATGGTTCCTCACTCTTAGCTGTGCTGAGTATGCTTGGGAAGACTTACTTGAATTTCGACGTGAGGCAAATAAAAACATTGAAAATATTGAATACAAGACACCTGGAGAACTGTGCTCTTTGGATCCAGTTAATGTATGCAGGTATTTCAATCATAGGTTTGAAGGTATGATGTCTTTTATTACAAACAAAAAAAATCCTCCGCTTGGAGAGGTGTTGGATTTCTTTTGGAGAAAGGAGTATCAAGCAAGAGGTGCTCCTCATATACATATGCTGCTATGGATTAAAGATGCACCAAAATTTGGAACAGATTCAGATGAGAAAGTGATGAGTTTCATTGAGCAGTATTCTACATGTGCTGTTCCAAAAAGTACAGACGAAAACAATTTAAGACAGCAAGTTTTACGCTTTCAAACCCATCGTTGTGGGAAATACTGTCGTCGAAAATACAAATCGAAGGACAAGTTCTACACAAAATGTTGTTTTGCATTTCCACGTCCAGTAACATCGAAAGGAAGAGTCAACAATTTTATGTCTTCTCTGCGACATACTGTGACTAGGAAATCACCCAAAAATACATACAACCTAAGAAGAAATGAGGAATCCAAATACATTAATGACTACAACCCAGTCATTTTGTCCATGTGGAATGCTAACATGGATATTCAATATGTGGCTGACAACTCTATTGCTGTGGCTCGATATGTGACATCTTACATCACAAAATCAGAAAAGACGGAACTGAAGGAAATGTGGGAGGAGATTTCACATGAAAAGAGTCTAAGCAAAATATTATAATTACAGTCTGAAGATGTTGTCACATCGAGAAATTGGAGCATACGAATGTTCTGATCGGTTATCATCAGCAAGTCTATATGCCAAATCTAGAACCATCATTTGGGTGAGTCTAGGTCTTGCTGCAACACGAAACCGAGTTTTGAAATGTGTACAAGAAATTGAGTGTTTGGCGGAGAAAGAACCAGACAGTCCAGATATTTTGAAGACAAACATTTTGGATACATACTATCCAAATAGAAGTAGTCATCTTGAGAACGTTTTTTTCTAGGAAGTTCTGCAAACCTATACTTTTAAGAGGAACGTCACAGAAGACATCAATAAAGGTGTATATGCTGTAATTGGATGTGAAGGCTGTCTAGTGAAACAAAGAAAAGGCCATTTGATTAATCATCGGAAATTGAGTCGTGATTCTCCAGACAAAAGAGAATTTTATTACTTAGCACTTTTACAACTCTTTAAACCTTGGCGTAGTGAAGAGGAACTACTTGGAGATTTTCTTACTTATGAAGATTTGTTCAATGCAACCAAAGATACCATAAAATGCCCTGTTTTTTCAAGTTATCTGCAAATGTTGAACGAGGAAATACAGCAAGAAGCTACAATTGCAGCAGAGATTGCTAGAGACAGTTCTCAAGACAGTCAGAGTTCTGCTTCATTGAGTCAGGATCCACTAGGAGGACCAATTATACAAAATGAGGCTGCCACTGCCATGGATGAAGTTGAAAGAGCCATGGAACAAGCTCAGGAGGATGGAGTTGACTTAGAAGATTTGGAAAAAGAACTAAACGTTGAACAGGGACAAACATATGACCAAGTCACACAACAAATTGAGCATGGTTTATCACATGAGAAAAAAGAGTGCTCATGTACATCATGTATGCCTATCCGACTATATGTCAGTGGAGAAGCAGGAACTGGGAAAAGTTTCCTGATTAAAGTAATTGTAACATATTTGCAGAAAAAACAGAGTCATCGCTCTCTTGTGTTGTTACTGCTCCAACTGGGTTGGCAGCACACAACAATAAAGGAATTACTTCACACCGCTTATTGATGCTGCCAGTGGAGCATGATAACAAATTACAATACCCCAAGCTATCTGGAGAAGCTTGTTGTGAAGTTTCAAGAGTACTAAAGAAAATGAAACTTCTTATCATTGATGAAGTAAGCATGGTATCAAATGTAATGCTTGCTTTTGTGCATTTAAGAATGCAAGAAATTCTTAAAACAGACTATGATGTGTTATTTGGAGGCAAACACATCATTGTTTTTGGAGATCTACTGAAAGGACAGCCAGTGTTTAAAATGCTTACACATGAAGATACCAGGAAGTGTAAAGGAAGCATTGGAAATGTGAATATCTGGTTATATTTTAAATATGCAGAACTGCTTCAAAATATGTGACAGGCAAAGGATGAAGATTATAAAAAATATTCTATAAGATGTAAGAATTGGAAAACTAACTGAACATGGCAAAGAAGCTTTACATGGACAATTAATTTCAAATTTGTTTCCAAAGAAAAATATTCTCCCAGACAATATTTTTAAGAAAATTCCTGAAAACAAATCTGTCATATGCTTGATGCCAACTCTGCAAGAATGTTCAATCTTCAACACCAAAATGTTAAAGTTGGAAAATCAAGAGATTGTGAAACTGGAAGCTATAGATAAAATAGAACATGAAGGAGACACTATTATTTTGTCAGAAAAGTTGAAAACAAAATTGGATTCTTTAGAGAAGACAATATATAAAACTGCTGTTATGAAAAAGACTCTGTATGCATCTTTAAATTGTCTTATCATTTTATGACGTAATTTACATGTGGAAAGATGTTTAGTAAATGGAGCAATGGGTCAAGTTGTGGATTTTGTGAATTACCGAAATAGAGATGGAATTGAAACTATAAAAATTAAATTTGATGGTATTGAAGAAGTACAACAAATCAGTCATTGTAGCAGTGATAGAACAAAAATATAAAGTGTTTCTGAAATTCGAAAGGTTTTAGACATATGTTCTGGTCTAAATCAATTTTCTCAGAATATTCAGCAAGATTGTCAGGACTTTCTAATGTATATGCTTGTTGTTTTACAAGATGAAGGAGTAGATGTAGAAAATCTTTTTGGCCTTTCTTATAAATGGCAACATGACTCTGACAATTGCTTCTTTTCAAGTAGTACTACAGTACACACTGACAGATTTATATATTTGACTTTACCAGACTGTAAATCAGTGTCTTTTAATAATCTAGTTAGAGCAGCAAATCCAAACATGGTCTGTAGTCAATGTAAATCTGAAATGCTATCAACTTTATTTTTAATAAGATATGGACAGTATGTTATTTTAATGTTCCATCAATGTAGACCTGATGGGACTAAATTAACAACATTAATTAAAAATGTTGTGGCTTCTCAATTATCAATTTCAGGAAGAACCTTTACAACTGCAGCAATTATTTACCATGATGGTCCTTCAACAACATCAGGACATTACACAGCTTATTTAAAATGTGAAAAAGGTTGTAAGCTCTGTAATGATACTCAATTGACTTTCAAACAACGTTTGCCTTCTGACTTACTAAATTCTTACCTAGTGTTCTTACAACTGAAATTTTAGGGAAGCTAATTGGCCTATGAAGATTGCAGACGTTAATATAACTTAGTTTGCTCTTCAAAATTACTTTCTGAATGAGAGTGATGAAGGTAATAAAAAACATGTAGTTCTCATAGAGATAGTATATGTTTATTATATAATGTGTGCTGTGAGTATTATAGGAATTATTTATTAAATGTAAGCTAGAGATGGAAGTAAAACTCTTGTTTCATAACGTGAAAGATGTTGGAGCTTTTCTTTCAGAAAGTCGGGTAAATGAGACATTACAAAAACAGTGGAGTAATTTACATAGAAAAGGACTTTCCATATACTATTTGGCCTCGTGGAAAAGTGGATGGATCAAAAGTGAGTTTAGATATGGTTTTCAAAAATGTACATTATTTAAGAAATTATTCAATGGGTTTTTTAAACACAATCATTTTGATTTTTTTTTTTTTTTTGCCCGCTGTTATATGATGAGTACTTTTGAAGTCACTGTTTTAAGTGAAATTCAATATATTCTGAGAACAGCAAAAATAAACCATTTAACATGTTGTTGAAATTATTTTGCATTTTCTATTATTATTAAATATATATTATTTTCCCATTCTCTTATGGTCACTCACCTATTTCTACCCTCTATCACTCTTTTTAACTCAACCTCATTGGCCTATTTTGACTCTCCCTCATCTCCCTTCCCTTATTCATTTTCCACACTTATTCTCATTAACCACTCCTTCACAGCTCATTACCTCTCTCCCATCCACCAATTTCCAGCTGTCAGTCACTCTACTTCACTCCCCTTCCCTTTGTTTCCCTTCTTTATTCCCTCAATAATTCTCCTTCTCTCATTCACCTTATTACACTTCACTCACTTCTTTTCTCACTTCCTCTGTCCTCTCACATCCCCACTCCCTTTCCCTCACAGCCTGTCTCTTAGCTTCAGTCTCTGTATCCTCTCACTGTCTCACTCCTCTTCCGTCATGCTCACTCCCTAAAAATGACCCACACTCCCTTCCTTACCTTTCTTTGCTTTCTTACTCAGTTCCTTTGTGTCACTCTTTCCTTCACTAGCTCTATATTCAAACTCCTTCACTTCTTTTGTCTCAAGCTCACTTGCTTTTATCCTCTCTTTATTTTTCCTTTTTCATCAACCTCCCTGCCCTTCACTCAATCTCACTTACCCTTGTTAATCTCCTACTTTGTCTCTTGTATTGTAAAATACATATTATAAATATTGTAACTTATTTTGTTTTGTCTTTCACAGATATAAATGTAAATGAAAATATAAAATTAAGTTGATATTACTTATAAGGTAAGTTTGATGTAGAATATTTATTTTCTCTATACTATTTTCCATAACCTCACTACTCTTCTTTTATATTCCCACACCTCTGTTTATTTATAGCGCTTGCCTCACTTATTCTAAATCCCCACATTTACTCTCTTTTCTCACACTCCTCTCTTACTCTCACCTTCTTTCAGGCGTACTCTTTTAGTTTCTTTCCTCTGTCTTCTCTTACTTCTTTGTTTTATATTTTTTCCCTTCCTTTACTCTCCTTACTCCACTTCACTAATTCCTTCTCTTACTCCCTCTGTCTTCTTACTTCTACACTCCCCTTACCTCATTCTCTCTCTGTTAGCCTCATTCTCTCTGTCTCTTTAGTCTCTCACTCGTCTTCTGTCGAGCTCACTCCCTATAACTTAGTTATAGTCACACACTCACCTTTATTGATACCTTTTCATTGACTTACTTTCCTCTTTCTTCCCATCCTTTCCTCTTTCATTCTTTTCTTTTCTCTTACTCTTCTTACTCGACTTCAATAAATCCTTTTGTCAAATCCTCTGTCTTCTAATTTATTCACTCCACTTTTCTCAGTCTTTTTCTATTACCCTCAAGTAATTTCCAGCAATGCATCCTTTCACATGGGGCAAGTCCCATGTGAAAGTACCTGCATCAGTCTTACGCCTGCTGTGAGGCAGATGCAAGATTTTCATGCCATGGTGTCCGAAAAGTGACGCAGTGAAATCTTATAGATTCACTTCTACGACTTTTCCTTGCGTCAATACGCCCCGTTTGCATACATTACATCTGACGCAGGTAGAATGTGGCGCAGGGGTTTACAAAGTGACGTATCTACCTAGATGTGTCACTTTGTAAATATAACTCAACAAGGAACAATTTTTACACCACTGGTGCGTCACAAAAAGTGACGCACTGGCGGTGTAAAAGTGACACATGGCCTCATAAATGAGGCCCTGAAGTGCACCACTGAGAAAATCAGTGTAAAAAATTATAGTAACATTTTTTTTCAAGAAATGCATCTTTTCACATGGGGCCAGCCGCATGTGAAAGGGCCTGCATCAGTCTTAGGCCTGCTGTGAGGCAGGTGCAAGATTTTGACACAACGGCATCCTGAAAGTGACGCAGTTAAATTTCTTAGATGTTACTGCGTCACTTGTACGACCCTTCTTTGTGTCAATACGCCCCCTTTGCATATATTATACCTAGTGCAGGTATAATGTGGTGCAAGGGTTTACAAAGTGATGCATCTACCTAAATGCATCACTTTGTAAATATGACTCAACAAGGTGCAATTTTTACACCACTGGTGCATCACAATAAGTGAGGCACCAGCGGTGTAAAAGTGACACATGTCCTCATAAATGAGGTCCTGAAGCGCACCATAGGGATAAACAGTCCTTCTCCTTTATTTTCTTTCCTTTCTCTTGTTTTACTTCATTGTTTTATATATTTCCCTTATTTTATTTTCCTGACTCCACTTTAATTACTACTTCTCTTTCTTTGTCTGTCTTCATAGTTCTACGCTCCCCTTCCCTTAATGTCTTTCTGTTAGCCTAATTCTCTCCATCCCTTTAGTCTCTCACTTTTCTTCTGTCACGCTCACTGCCTATAACTCAGCTATACTCCCACACTCACCTTCTGTCAGACTTTCTCCTTTAGTTTGCTTCCTCTCTCTTTCCTTCTTTTGCTCCTTCACTCTTTTCTCTTCACTTACTTTCTTATGCCTCTGAACTAACCCCTTCTCCTACTTATTCTGTAATCATATTTGTACACTCACCTTCCCTCATACTCTCTCTGTTAGCCTCATTCTCTCTGTCCTCTTAGTCTCTCACTTGTTTCTATCACACTAACTTCCTATAACACGTCCATACTCCTACACTCACCTTCTTTCAGACCTTCTGCTTTAATTTCCTTCCTCTCTTTTCTCATCCTTCACTCCTTCACTCTTTTCCCTTCTCTTACTCCTCTTTCTGTAGTTCAGTAACTGCTTCTGTCAATCACTCTGTTCTCTAAATTACTCACTCCCCTGTTCTCACTATCTCTGTGTTACCTCCATTCTCTCTGTCCTCTTAGTGTTTTACTCATCTTCATTCAGACCTTCTCATTTACATTCCTTCCTCTCTCTTCCCATCCTTCGCTCTTTCACTGTTTTACCTTCCCTTTCTCTCCTTAATCCACTTCACTAATTCCATGTCTTACTCCCTCTATCTTCTTAGTTCTACACCCCCTTACCTTATTCTTTCTCTGTAAGTCTCATTGTCTCCATCTCTTTAGTCTCTCACTCCTCTTCTGTTAAGCTCACTCCCTATAACTTAGTTATACTCACACACTCACCTTCTTTTAAACCCCCTATTTCATTTCCCTTCTCCTCTCGTCCCTTTGTTTGCTCCCTCACTCATTTTCCTTTCCTTTCTCACTAAAATTAGGACAGGGGACGGCAGTGGCGGTTCTCTAATGCTGAAACAATGATCAGAAAACTTTGTTCACCGTAACAAAGTAGGGCATTACAATTTTTGCATTTGATGGAAGCCTCATTATTAACAGGCTGAATATTTGTGATCAGCTGCTCTGGTCGCCCCCTCACCGATGTAGGTGTTCTTCCAAATGAACTAGAGGCACCATCTCATGGAGTTTTTTGTGCCACAGCCCTGACACTCTCCCAGGCATAGTTCTGGGGGTGCCTCCTCTCGACGTGGCGAATAATAGTTGGATTACCAAAATTGTACTTTATTCTGGGGTCTCTTCTGCAAAATATAGTAGGGCATATATTGCATTCCACCTTTAGAGCATTACATTTCACTGTCTTCTGAAAATACAAAAAATGGCGGCGATAGTGTACATTAGAGAGAAATAGTGAGAGAAAGAAGGCATGAGATGAAAAAGAGATTTGAAATGCACATTGGAGAAAATATAGTGGGAGAAGACAAGTAACTGTGAGTAAACTTACTATGTAATACAGAAATGTTGCACTTTATACTATAAGTTTCACTTTAGACCACAATCATTTCACTACTATCTCATAAATTTCAAGTAGAATAACAGAAAAATGTCTCAAACTATTTATAATTTATAAATATAAATGTATTCTTCAGAATGTTCATAATTTAGAAGTACTTCTAGCATTAATTGATCAGGAATCTCCTCATCAGAACTCTTCATAAATGACTCCTGGAACTCAACATAGTCCAAACATTCCATTAATTCAGCATCCAAAGTCTCATCATTAAAATCCTCCATTCCATCTTCTCTCAAAAGAAGGTCTTCTTCATGGATAGTGTTGTGAATATGATCATCTGAGACCTCAATCAAACTCTCCTCAACAAAGGTTGTAGAAATTTCAAAATTAATATTAACGGTGTCCTCATTGACATCCATATTCTTTTCAAATTTGTTGCTGTAAATAGCAGGGAAAAAAATCACTTTAATTTATCGTTTTTAGTAATAGATACTATTAAACTAGCTTTATCAAGTATTAAATTCCCCTTACAAATTAACAACTCACCTTTTAAAAAGCAGTAGAAGAGATAATACTGTGTAAATTTCACACCAGAAATAGAACACCAACAATTCCTCACAAATGTACCTCAAAGAGTACTATCACAAAATGGCTGTGTTTCCCTCTCATTAGAGAACCATTTCATTAGTAGAAAACCAATCAAACTTCATCACACACAAATTCAAAACCAAAGAAACATTTTAATTGGTTGTAAATTTCAAAAGCTAAAAGAGACACAAGAGGTAAAAAAATAAATGGAGAAATAATTAAAAAGGGGGAGAATAGACACCTTCTGACCCTCTAGGTTTTCTGAGGGGGGCCTAGAAGGACCTGACAGGCAAAATTCGCGAGGTAAGCGCTGGGTGCGTGCCCCGGTACGCTCACCGGTACGCGCACCCTGAGCGCACCACGGGGAAAAACAGTGTAAAAAATTAGAGTAAAAAAATGATGTAGTGTTTAGAGGAAAGTGATGCATTGCTGGAATGTGTCACAAAAATGATGGAACAGCATAAATGCATCCTTTCACATGGGGCCAGTCCCATGTGAAAGGGCTTGCGTCAGTCTTACGGCTGTTGTTAAGCAGGCGCAAGATTTGGACGCAACAGCATCATAAAAGTGACGCAGTGATATCTCTTAGATGTCACTGCGTCACTTCTACGACCCTTTCTTATGTCAATATTCCCCCTTTGCATACATTACAGCTGGCGCAGGTATAATGTGGCGCAGGGGTTTACAAAGTGACTCATCTACCTAGATGTGTCACTTTGTAAATAGGACTCAACAAGGTGTATTTTTTACAGCACTGGTGCGTCACAAAAAGTGATGCATCAGTGGCGTAAAAGTGACGCGTGGCCTCATAAATGAGGCCTTCTGTCTTCTACTCATGCGTCATATTTAATGTATGACGCGTTATGTCGCAAGTAGTTACAGATATGTCAGTATTTCTGACGTATCTGTAAACGCAAAAGTGATGCATTGCTGGTGTGTATCACAAAAGTGACACAACTCCAGCAATGCATCCTTTCACATGCGGACAGTCCCATGTGGAAGGGCTTGCATCAGTTTTATGCCTGCTGTGAGGCAGGCGCAAGATTTTGACACAATGGCGTCCTAAAAGTGACGCAGTGAAATCTCATAGATTTCACTATGTCACCTCTACGACCCTTTCTTGCATCAATACGCCTCTTTTGCATACATTACACCTGACGTAGGTATAATGTGGCGCAGGGGTTTACAAAGTGACGCATGTACATAGATACGTCATTTTGTAAATATGACTCAACAAGGTGCATTTTTTACAGCACTGGTGCGTCACAAAAAGTGACGCACCGGTGGCGTAAAAGTGACGCATGGCCTCATAAATGAGGCCTTCAGTCTTCTACTCATGCGTCATATTTAATTTATAACGCATTATGTCGCAAGTACTTACAGATACGTCAGTATTTCTGATGTATCTGTAAGCGCAAAAGTGATGCATTGCTGGAGTGTGTCAGAAAAGTGAAACAACTCCAGCAATGCATCCTTTCACATGGGGCAAGTCCCATGTGAAAGGGTCTGCATCAGTCTTACGCCTGCTGTGAGGCAGGCGCAAGATTTTGACACAACAGCGTCCTAAAAGTGACGCAGTGTAATCTCATAGATTTCACTTTGTCACGTCTACGACCCTTTCTTGCGTCAATACGCCCCTTTTGCATACATTACACCTGATGTAGGCATAATGTGGCGCAGGGGTGTACAAAGTGACGCATCTACCTAGATGCATCATTTTGTAAATATGACTCAACAAGGTGCATTTTTTACAGCACTGGTGCGTCACAAAAAGTGATGCATCGGTGGGGTAAAAGTGACGCATGGCCTCATAAATGAGGCCTTCAGTCTTCTACTCATTCGTCATATTTAATTTAGACGCATTATGACGCAAGTACTTACAGATACGTCAGTATTTCTGACGTATGTGTAAGCGTAAAAGTGATGCATTGCTGGAGTGTGTCACAAAAGTAACACAACTCCAGCAATGCATCCTTTCACATGCGGCCAGTGTTACGCCTGCTGTGAGGCAGGTGCAAAAATGAGGCCTTCAGTCTTCTACTCTTATTTTTTCTTTCACTTTTTCTGTTTCTTCACTGCCTTACTTACCTGGTCTCACTCTTACTTGTCTTTATCCAGTCTGTATCTCCACTCTTTCCAAAACATCACTGCTCTTTTCTTACCCTTCCACACCCCGTTCCTTTACTACATTTTCTTCGCATATCCACATTCCCCATGTTCAATCTCCTTCTCCTCACTCTCCTTCCCCACACTCACCTTCTTTCAGTCCCCCTACTTCACTTCCCTTCTCCTCTCGTCCCTTTCTGTGCTTTCTCACTCATTTTCCTCTCTTTTATCAATGCACTCCACTTCACTTACTCTTTAGGTTTCACACCAGTTATAGTTAGCTGAACATTTTACTCATACAAAACCATTGAAATGTCCACGTTATAGTTAGTTGGACTCACTATAACTCGCGCGCCCGCAATCCACTGCTGATGATGTCACATATTACATCATTCATGACATGGTCAGTGACATCACTGATGACATCACTGATGACATCTCAAATGACATCACTGATGACATCACTGATGACATCATCCATGTGATAATACGATGCACCTCCTCACACTCTAATCAAACCTTTGATACACACAGTGTTAAATACAAACTACCATTCCTGAAATTATTGACACACCAATACCCGTAACTACATACACACTCACTGATTCCTAGATCTACACACACATCCACTCATTCACCCATACAATCACTCATACATACAGTCACTCATCAATAGAACACTATCATATCCACTCATACACTTATACAGACACTTGCATGCTGACACTCATCCACAAAGTTACTCAAACACCTAGTCAGTTATGCAAAGAATCAATCACACTCCTATTTCCTCAACTAGAAAGTTATACACACTAAACCGTACTTATTTAAACATATACTAACACATACTTACTCTCTTTCACAATCACTGATACAAGTACACATTGATCCATACAGTCACTTACGCAATCACAGCCTCTCATGTATAGTCATTTATATATGCCAACTCTCACATGCACTGTGTTTTACATATATACTTACTTGGACATTGAGCACTGAGATAGCCATTCACTCACCAACACACCCATGCACACAGTCAACCACCCATACAGCTCTTTCCACATTCACTCTTGAACCCATATACCAAGTGAATCAACTGCTCACACATATATGCACAGAGTCACTCACCTCCCAGCCACCCACACACATACTCACCCTCACATACAAATATTTGGGCAACCAATCAATAACCCATATAACCATTCATATAGCTACTGATCAACACATGCAGCAGCTTACACAACAACAGACATACACTCCTACACCAACCTCACCACCCGACCCTCCCAGTCCTCTATTCAGGTAATTACCAGTCTAAGAAACGATAATCCCCCACGCAGACCCCTTAGACCCCCGATCTTCCTCATCACCATTCCCACCAAACCTACAAAAAAAGATCCCCCCGGGACCAACTGCCTGCTCATAAACTGCAGATCGGCCACCAAACACTCCACAGAGCTAGCAGAGACCATCATCAACCACAACACAGACATAGCATTCATCACGGAGACATGGCTCAATGATTCTTCACCACCTACCCTAGATATGCTTGTCCCACCAGGCTACTCCATCATCAACAAAGATAGAAAGAACCAAAAAAAAGGCGGAGGCGTGGCAATCATCCACAAGAACGACCTCTCGGTGACTGAAGTTAACGCCTTTGACTACAACTCCTTTGAATGCCTGACAACTAACATCAAAACCAGCGACAACCATTTAACGCAATGCCACCTGCTATATCATCCCCCAGGTAACAACGCCACATTCACGGAGCAACTTTCAAACCTGATCGCCAACTGTTCTCTCAAAGATTCCAACACCCTCATTCTGGGGGATCTTAATCTACACTGGAACAATGAGAACAATGCCATTATTAAATCCCTAAACGATCTTCTGCACTCCAACAACCTCTCCCAGCACTGCACAGAAGAGACCCACTACAAAGGGGCGATCCTAGACGCCATCATTGCCCCCCATGATGCAATCTCCATCGACCACATCCTCCCGGTAGACTGGTCGGACCACCACCTGATCCTATTTCAACTTTCCCAAGGGATCCAGTCTTGTCCCCCCACCGAAACCCCCCCCACATGGTCCAGAAACCTATCACAAATCAACACCTCGGAACTAGAAGAAAGACTAGCCTCCGCCCTACCAATCTCCACAAAAGGACTATCAGCTACCGAACTCACCTCACACTACAACACGACCATGTCCAACATCCTAAACCAACTGGCCCCCCTTAAACGGAAAAAACAAAGGAACATTCCATCAAGAACTTGGTTTAACAAGGACATCAACAAGGAGAGAAGGCTGCTCAGAGCCACAGAACATCACTGGAGAAAGAACCCCTCCACCATCAACCGCAGGGAACTTAGGGAAGTACGAAGAAGGTACAAAAACCGTATCAACAACGAAAAAACAAACTTCTTCTGTAATGCGCTGGACAAGGCTAAAAATAGACCCAGAGAACTCTTTGACATCATCAAAAAACAAACATCCAAGCCAACAACCGCCCTTGTACAGCCCTCCAAAACTCTATGTGACAACTTCGTCACCTTCTTCAACGATAAAATAGACAGAATCGAACTATCACTAGACACCAACCCTTCCTTGTCGACCAGCATCATTCCATCAACTACAGAAACCACCGCCACTGACCACACCGCTAACACCTGGTCTTCCTTCGACCCTGTCCATGAAGCCGAGATCCTCAATCTAATCTCATCCTCCAAACCCTCCTCCCACAACCTCGATCCCATCCCCTCACAAATGGCCAAAGACCTCAAACGTACTCTCGCGCCACTGTGGTGTGAAATCATCAACAGCTCCCTAAAGACTGGCACCATCCCGGACTGCCTCAAAGTCGGCCAGGTAACTCCCCTCCTGAAGAAACAAGGCTTAGACCCCAACGACCTCAACAACTTCAGACCAGTCTCAAGTCTGTCTTTTCTAGCCAAAATCCTTGAAAAATGTGTACTACGCCAACTCAACAACCAGCTTGATAAAATCAACCTCCTGGACCATAATCAATCTGGTTTCAGAAAAGGATATAGTACTGAAACAGCAATCCTGAACATAGTAGACGACATACGCAACTCCCTCGACGCAGACCAGTGCTGCCTACTCATTCTCCTCGACCTGTCAGCGGCATTCGACACGGTTGACCACAAGCTCCTCATCAAGTCCCTCAAGGAAAGTGTAGGTGCTAACGATATGGTCCTGCAATGGTTCGACTCCTTCCCCCAGAACCGCTTCCAAAGAGTCAAAATAAAATCCTTCACATCCGACCCCCTCCCCGTCACCAGGGGGGTTCCCCAAGGATCCGTTCTCTCCCCGCAACTGTTCAACATATACATGGTACCCCTCACCATCATACTGAAGAAAGCAAACATCCCCTTCCATCTTTATGCAGATGACACACAGATCTACATAGAAACCACCTCCTTCAACGACATTCTAAAGCTCAATAACACGCTCAAAGAAATCCAAACCTGGCTTGGGAAAAACGATCTCAAGCTCAATCAAGGAAAAACAGAACTCCTCCTCATCTCCAACAAGGATGACAACCCCCAAATAACAGAATGGATGGAAGCTATCGACGCCCTCAAGGGGAATCTCACTCTGACTAACTCAGTAAAGTCTCTCGGAATCACCCTTGACCATAAACTTTCGATGACGAACCACATCAAGAACTCCGCAAAGAGCGCCTTCCTTAATCTGAAACTCCTCAACAAAATCAAACCTCACATCCCGCAGAGGGATCTCCAAACAGCCACCCAATCCTTGGTGCTATCCAGACTGGACTATGGGATCGCAACCTTAACAGGCACAGCCCTATCACACCTAGCGCCATTGAAAACAACCCTCAATGCAGCTGCCAGAATGGTCTCAGGGGCAAAGAAATTCGACCACATTTCCCCAGCACTCAAAGACTTAAAATGGCTCCCAATGGAAATGCGCGCCAGCTTCAGAACGGCTTGTCTGACGCACAAAGCCTTGCACACAGGGAAACCGGAATACCTTGCCTCCAAGCTCAGGAAAGCGGGCCAGTCCAGAAACCTCAGAAGCTCGAACACCCTACTACTCATCCCCATGAAAACCCGGAAACAAAAAACTGCAACGCGCTCGTTCACCGGCAACGCCCCAAAAATCTGGAACTCCATCCCAGTTGACATCAGGACTACGTCCTCATTTCAAGATTTCAAGAGACGCCTCAAAACACTCTACCTCAACCGTGCATTCCCGAACTCTACCTCAGCAGCTCACCCTGCAACTATGACTACCTCTAACCCACTACGTCAAACTCGCCCCTCAGGCGCCAATTAACAATGTTAATCCTTGATCTTACATGTATCTCCTCTCCTTGATATATTATTTTGCAACTGCTCTCTCCAGCTCGACTGTAAAGCGCTCCGATACCCTCGGGTCTGGCCAGCGCTATAGAAAATTCCAAAAATAAATAAAATAAATAAAATAAAATAAGACATACTAATGAAAACATTCAGACAGTTTAGTCACTAACCAATGCATTCAGTAAGACACATTTAATCACTCACTCATACAGTCAGTCACGCACCTACTAAATCCTTCATCCAGACACTCATACATCCACTCATTCTTCAATATAGAAAACATATTTTTATTTTTCAGAAACACACATTCAATGGATGATGTCATCAGTGATGTCATCATCATTGATGTCATTTGAGACGTCATCAGTGATGTCATCAGTGATGTCACTGACCATGTCATGAATGATGTAATATGTGACATCATCAGCAGTGGATTGCGGGTGCGCGAGTTATAGTGAGTCCAACTAACTATAACGTGGGAATTTCAATGGTTTTGTGTGAGTAAAATGTTCAGCTAACTATAACTGGTGTGAAACCTATGGTTTTTTCAGTGAATTTCAAAGTTTTTTTTAAATGCTAATTCCTAACTATAACGAGTGTGAAACCTATGGTTTTTTCAGTGAATATATATATATATATATATATATATATATATATATATATATATTACCTACTGGCGGTCGCCAGTAGGTATATATAGTTAGGATTTTTTCTCTATGGGTTTTTTGAAAATTCTATGTCTAATAACTTTGGCGTTTGTGGACGGAATTGGCTGAAATTTTCAGGAAAATGGCACATTTTGTTTCTGAGCAGCCCTTGAAAATTTGGGGGGGGTTCGTCCAGTGGGGGCCGAGAAAAAAGGGGGGTCCCAAAACGTGTTTTTAACATTGAGTTTTCCATAGGGCGGTTGGCCTCACTTTTAGCCCGAACGGCTGAATGGATTTGCACGAAACTTGGCAAAATTGTAGGGACTGGTAGCCCGATGTGCCTTTTGTAGGTCTCAATATATGTGCTCCAGTGGATTTTGAGAAATTAACGTTTAAAAAAAGATATATATCTGTAACAGCGGACCGGGCAGCGCTCTGGTTCGCGGACTTTTCGCGCAACGGAGCTTTGTGAAGCGAAGCTGATTGGTTCTCCGGCGTCTGTCAACATTCCAAACAGTCCGTAGCGGCCGCCATCTTGTCTCTCGGTAGGATCGAGAGACAAGAGGAGGTCAAAACAAAGGGGGAAATAACTATAAGGGGGCATAGTAGATCCTCGCTGACCCCCTAGGTTTGATGTGGAGGTTTTAAAAGGGCCCCGCGGGGCAAAAAAAAATAATAATAATAATAATTGAACGGCTGAATGGATTTGCACGAAACTTGGCAAAATATTAGGGACTGGTAGCCCGATGTGCCTTTGCTAGGTCTCAATATATGTGCTCCAGTGGATTTTGAGAAATTAACGTTCAAAAAAAGATATATATCTGTAACAGCGCTCCGCTTCGCGTAACGGAGGTTTGCGAAGCTGATTGGTCATTCTGTCACTGGGCTATAGTTGGGCTACATCTGGCTGATATTTGGGCTACATTTGTTTTTTTGTGTGTCTGGCGGCCATCTTTGGGCTACATTGGGCTACATTGGGCTTCATTGGGCTACATTCGGCTAATTAGCAAATAGCTCATCGCAAACTAGGAATGGTAAAGAATCGCTATTTATTCCTTAAAGTTCGCTATTTAGGAAATGCAAAAAACTTTGATGATATATATGGCGGTTCATCTCTAACAAGATAAGAAGCATAGGGATACATTTATGATGACTGGCGCATCACCAGGGATGTGTTAGTCATTCTGTGCCGCTGTTCCGTCACCTATGGTGTGCTGCATTTACAATGCGGCGCATCATGGGGCAAAAACAGCACAGATGCGTGATGTATCTGTGCCGTAAAGGTGGCGCATTGCTGGAGTTGTATCGCAAGTGTGATGAAGCTCCAGCAAGGGTCGGGGGTGCCCCTGTCGCAGGGTTTCTGTTCTCACACAGAACTGTGGACAGAGGATTGGAACCTCGGCGAATTAGGGTGTCCCAAAACTCACGTTAGTAATCAAAAACTCCTTAGCAAGCTAGGTACAGTGTCACATTGGATATAACAAACTCTCAATGTTTAGACAATCCAGAATATGAACTTATAGTACCTCAGGATACGTGGAACTCATGAACAGTCGGTCGTTATAGATTTCTTAGAAACCAGAACATGGAGTTAAGAAGAACAGATGTGTATTTGAAATGTTTATTTACTAATGCCGTCTTCTCAGGCGTAGTACCTTAGATAATAAAAGTACACATATTATCAGTAGCAAAATTACCAGCATAGTTACTAGTACATAAAAAGTGAATGGTGATAGTATGTTAACATGCTGTAAATGAATAAGAGTTAGCAACACTTATAAGCAGCCGCGGGCCGTGGAGGGAGTTACGGTGAGGCAGGGAGGCGGGGAGGGGGAGAAGCAGGGTGGAGAATACAAGTACACATATTATCAGTAGCAAAATTACCAGCATAGTTACTAGTACATAAAAAGCGAATGGTGACAGTATGTTAACATGCTGTAAATGAATAAGAGTTAGCAACACTTATAAGCAGCCGCGGCCCGTGGAGGGAGTTACGGTGGGGCAGGGAGGCGGGGAGGGGGAGGGGCAAGGTAGAGAGGGCTCCACCCTGCTTCTCCCCCTCCCCGCCTCCCTGCCCCATCGTAACTCCCTCCACGGCCCGCGGCTGCTTATATCTCACCCTTACTAATACACATATTATATTATTTGCTAAGAAGGTCTCTTTGTGTTGGTTTAGGGCGTGCCCATACTTTAGTGTCTTAGATTTGAAGGAATCACATCAGCATACACCAGCTCTCTCTTCATGTGAACCGCATCAACTGTTGTGTATGTGTGTTCGGCAAAGCAATATAAAACCCGCCTCATGCCCAGAATTGGCAGAAGTTGCACTTATGTTATGAGTATGAAGTCGTGGAGATCAGACCTCATAACAATTCTGTATCGTGTTGTTCTTGAAACTTTAGCACTCGCTGTACAGATATAGTTTAACAAGTAAAGCAGATAGTAGACCAATAACATATTATTCTCATGTAAACCACGATGAACTACTAGGTGGAAAGCTAAAGCAACAACTAAGTGTCGTGTGCAGAAGTTGCAAAAAAGGAAAAATGGCGTTTAAACCGGTAATGAGCCCATGCTAACTTAACACGGTGTAAAGATATCCAGGACCTAGATGACACCTCCTCATGATCCGGAAACGAACTGAATAAGATAATAGAAGTGCCATCTCATGAGAGCAGATTGCAAGTTTATATGTGGACGGTCCGCAAGGTAAAGCATTAAAAACTAGGAAAATTTAATGCTAAAGAAAAATAAAACAGCCAAGTACTTTATCGAGTCTTAAGCCAATAGGCAAGGTAAATAATAAAAACTTGACAAATAAGTCAATGAATTGTCAATGAAATGCTAGTACTCAGCATATCAAACATGAAAAAGGTCTATGACATAACTGTGTATGCAAAATAAGCTGCAACAGCCTCCAATAGGAAGTCACCGTCTTCATCCGAAAACAGTTCAGCCATCCAATTTAAAAGCGGAAAAGAACATACGTGCTCTCCCAGCACCGGATCCTCTATCACCATCAGAGGACAGCTCGGTGGGTTTTCAAGAAAGCTCTCTTCCAAGAAAGACTGTGCTGCCGCCAGTAAATTCCAGGGACCAAGTAGTCCATGCATCAATGCCACAGCCATAATCCTTTCGCCAGGACAAACCAACTCGTGAGTAATGATAGGAGTCATCAGCTGATTAAAGTCGACGTCAGGAGAAACCGGTCCGCAGAGACACAAATCAATGGCCCAATCGAAATCACAGGTCAGGCAGTGAAATACAGGCTGGACACAGGTGAAGTAGGAGAACCGAAAAGATAATCCATATGCCGTGCTTAATATCGCCAACGGCATTGTGCCATAATATTCTAGCATGCGATTGCGGAACAGTGTCAGCAGCTGCAGGGTCGGAGGTTGCATAGGAGGGACATCCATATTTAAAAATGTAAAAAAGCACAAGAGCGTCCGCTGGTAATGCAAGTAAAAATGCCAATCCACGAACCAGAGTGCAGAAAATACAATGACAGGAAGCAGGGATGACTCCAAAGATTTTCTCAAATGAAGTCACGAGACCACTGGTAACAACTTTAAAAAAGTGCACCAGGGACTTTGTGGAGGATGCGTTAAAGATAGTCGGAAACATGTTGCTGAAATTGAAAGGCAAATGTTAATTGAAAAAGGTTTTGCACCTCTGTATGGGTGTTCGCTATGTGAAGTACGAAAGTTTCACGGGCCGAACTCAAGGCCACCTCTCTCTGAGACAAAAGAGCTCTTATTCTTGCCATGCCGTTGAAACGTGTCTCAAGGTTGGTATTTGTGGCCAGATTGAAAACTCCCTATGTTCATGTGTGGGAGGAAATAGAACATTTCTGCAGCAAATAACCCGTTCACTTACTGTTACGATAAAAGGAATACTTTTAATTAACTCAGAACAATCTTCATTATTGAGCATCAAATAACTACCATTTTCCAACAACTTGAACGTGGGGATGATAGCAGGAACTGGCGTGCCTTGCAACACGCAAGCCATATTTGGTCGGTGTTTGTTGCATGAACCGTGTAACTGTATGTGCCTACACATTAGTGAATGATCTGGCGTCTCAGTGCATTCCTCTCCATTCAGATAAACTTCTTGATCATCTTTGAAACATCTGTATGTGTATGGAAGCGACCAGACCTCATGAAGAAAAGCACTACCTAAAGGTTCATAACGACCTATTGGTATATATTTCATACAATTTGAAAACTTATATAAAGCAAAAGGCAGCGTTATTAAACCGTGGATAAGGCATGTTGCCAAAAAACCCGCAATCCTCTGCTGATGATGTCACTGAGCATGTCATGAATGATGTAATATGTGACATCATCAGCAGTGGATTACGGGTAATGGTATCTCTAGTTTACTCCCTTATAGCTGTCTTTCTTTTAACATAAGTGTCTGTACCCGCGAGCGAACTGGGAAGCGAACTAAGAGAAATAGAGGTTGGCACAGTTCCAAATATTGTACCAATTTTTTAATAACGGGGAGGTAGTTCTGAAAAGAACTTTTTTTTTTATTTTTCTGAACATTTTTTTACTGTTTTTGAATTTTTCGGAACAGTTTTATATTTTTTTGGGTTTTTCTTGGAGGGGGCAATGAAAACGATTCATTGTAAAGGGCTCAACAGGAGCAACAAAACAAAAAAAAGAAGTATTTATTATTTTGGGCGTTTCGGACAAACTTGCATATGATAGTCAATAGCTCTGTTGATCAGAGTGATGCTTTTTTCTCCGTAGGAAATGAATCCATCGCAAAATGCGCAGATGTGTTTTACATCACCAAATCTCATTTGTATATTTGGCACCATCTCCCTGCTCTCTGGTCCTGTTACTTCCGGTACAACAGATCTTCTGGCCATAATAGGGAGATTATCTAGGTCGTTCCGAAACTGTGCAGCACTGTAGTTGTTAGGATGCCACCTAGTCATATGGCGATGCATTGTGTAGTTTCCGAAACTGTATTTTTTGTCGGTCCCTCTGGACAGTCTATCTTGACATATAAGGCAAGTTACGTATCTTGCATTTACTTTTTTCTGACCTTTGGGAATTTAAAAAAATTGCCAAATGAAGTTTTCTTTCCGGTGAGACGTCCTGGGCTGCTCAGGCAAAAACTGCCTCTCTTCGTGCTCGTCCTCCTGTTCCTCTTCTTCTTCTTCTTGTTGAATTACAACTTGAGCAGGTGGTCCACTCTTCCTTGGATGTGGTGGAGGTGGTGGGGAAGCACCAGCTGAAGCTACTAAAGAAGCCATTGCTCAGTGATCACAAAGGGTCTTTCTCTCACAATGATGAAAGTCAGAGTGAGGAAAGAAGGAGGGATTTTCATCATTTGGGAAAAACAAGAGTTCTCAACCAATCAAAAGTGTTCATTTTAGATTATATGACCTAGTCTTACATCATTAGGAAACCAAAAGTGAAATGAACCAATGAAAAGTGTTATTACCAAGTCACATGACTTGCTGTGTTTACGTTAAGCGCTTTGCAGGGCCTCCCGGTTTGCTTCCAGAAACCTGCGCTTTGCGACTCGCTTCGCGTACCAGTTCGCTAACGTAGCACGTCATATGACGTATCACGCGACAACGTGAAACGTCATGCGGACGGGAGGCGTCACGATGTTGTTTTCTAACGCGGCACTTGCGGTAAAGAAACGTTTACCGGCTCGCGGTCTATTTCGCGGCATCAAGGTCAGCTAACGGGAAGCTTCCCGATTCGCGAAGCGGGAACGAAGAAAAAAAAATATTTAAAAAAAAAATTATTCATAAACATATAAAATATATTTTTGGATTTAAAGAAGAATACATTTTACAGCTACAGATATTAGCTGTTAAAAAACCAATGAAATTCACAGAAAAAACCATAGGTTATAGACCATATATAGTTAGGAATTAGCATTTACAAAACCTTGAAAATTCACTGAAAAAACCATAGGTTATAGACCATATATAGTTAGGAATTAGCATTTAGAAAACCTTATTTTACTCACACAAAACCATTGAAATTCCATATATAGTTAGTTGCACTAACTATATATCGCGCACCCGCAATCCACTGCTGATGATGTCACATATTACATCATTCATGACATGGTCAGTGACATCACTGATGACATCACTGATGACATCTCAAATGACATCACTGATGACATCACTGATGACGTCTCATTTGGATTCATTCTTGTGCTAATACGATAAACCTCTTCAGACTCTAATATAACCTTAGATACACTCAGTGTATACAGACACTCACACACTGCCACTCATCCATGGAGTTACTCACACACCCAGTCAGTCATGCAAAGAAACAATCTCACCTCCATTTCTTCAACTATACAGTTATACACACCTTACTTATTGAAACATATACTAACACATATTTACTCTCTTATACAATCCCTGATACAAGTTCACAATGATCGATACAACCACTCACTCAGTGGCTCTCATGCACAGTTATTTATATATGCCAACTCTCACATGTACTGTGTTTTACATATGTACTTACTATGACATGTAGCATTGAGATATCCATTCACTCATCAATACACTCATGCACACAGTCAACTGCCCATGTAGCTGTTTCCACATGCACTCTTGAACTCATACACCTAGTGAATAAACTGCTCACACATCTATGCACAGAGTCACACACCTTCCAGCCACCCCCACACAAACTCAATCTCCCATAGAAATACTTGGGCAACCAATTAATAACACATATAGCCTCTCGTATAGCTAATGATCAACACATGCAGCAGTTTACATCACAACAGACATAATGATGCACAAATTAAGACAGTTTAGTCACTAACCCATGCATTCAGTGAGACACATTTAATCACTCACTCATACAGTCAGTCACGCACCTACTAAATCCTTCATCCAGACACTTATACATCCACTCATTCTTCAATATCTAAGACATATTTTAACTTTACAGAAACATACAGTCACTGGATGTTGTCATCAGTGATGTCATTTGAGATGTCATCAGTGATGTCATCAGTGATGTCACTGACCATGTCATGAATGATGTAATATGTGACATCATCAGCAGTGGATTGCGGGTGCGCGATATATAGTTAGTGCAACTAACTATATATGGAATTTCAATGGTTTTGTGTGAGTAAAATAAGGTTTTCTAAATGCTAATTCCTAACTATATATGGTCTATAACCTATGGTTTTTTCAGTGAATTTTCAAGGTTTTGTAAATGCTAATTCCTAACTATATATGGTCTATAACCTATGGTTTTTTCTGTGAATATATATATATATATTCACTGAAAAAACCATAGGTTATAGACCATATATAGTTAGGAATTAGCATTTACAAAACCTTAAAAATTCACTGAAAAAACCATAGGTTATAGACCATATATAGTTAGGGATTATCATTTAAAAAATCTTATTTTACTCACACAAAACCATTGAAATTCCATATATAGTTAGTTGTACTAACTATATATCACGCACCCGCAATCCACTGCTGATGATGTCACATATTACATCATTCATGACATGGTCAGTGACATCACTGATGACATCACTGATGACATCTCAAATGACATCACTGATGACATCACTGATGACATCATCCAGTGACTGTGTGTTTCTGTAAAGTTTAAATATGTTTTACATATTGAAGAATGAGTAGATGTAGAAGTGTCTGGATGAAGGATTTAGTAGGTGCGTGACTGACTGTATGAGTGAGTGATTAAATGTGTCTCACTGAGTGCATGGGTTAGTGACTAAACTGTCTTAATTTGTGCATCATTATGTCTGTTGTTCTGTAAACTGCTGCATGTGTTGATCAGTAGCTATATGAGTAACTATATAGGTTATTGATTGGTTGCCCAAGCATTTGTATGGGAGACTGAGTGTGTGTGTGAGTGGCTGGGAAGTGTATGACTCTGTGCATAGATGTATGGGTTCAAAAGTGCATGTTGGAAACAGCTGTATGGGCGGTTGACTGTGTGCATGACTGTATTGGTGAGTGAATAGATATCTCAGTGCTACATGTCAAATTAAGTACATATGTAAAATACAGTACATGTGAGAGTTGACATATATAAATAACTGTGCATAAGAGCCAGTGAATGTGTGAGTGGCTGTATGGATCATTGTGAACTTGTATCCAGGATCATATAAGTGAGTAAATATGTTTTAGTATTTGTTTGAATAAGTAAGTAAGGTGTGTTTAACTGTATAGTTAAGGAAATGGAGGTGTGATTGATTGTTTGCATGACTGTCTAGGTGTGTGTGTAACTTCATGGATGAGTGACAATCTGTGAGTCTGTGTTTACACTGAGTGTATCTAAGGTTATATTAGAGTCTGAAGAGGTTCATCGTATTATCACAACAGTGATGTCATCAGTAATGTCATTTGAGATGTCATCAGTGATGTCATCAGTGATGTCATTTGAGATGTCATCAGTGATGTCATCAGTGATGTCATTTGAGATGTCATCAGTGATGTCATCAGTGATGTCACTGACCATGTCATGAATGATGTAATATGTGACATCATCAGCAGTGGATTGCGGGTGCGTGATATATAGTTAGTACAACTAACTATATATGGAATTTCAATGGTTTTGTGTGAGTAAAATAAGATTTTTTAAATGATAATCCCTAACTATATATGGTCTATAACCTATGGTTTTTTCAGTGAATTTTTAAGGTTTTGTAAATGCTAATTCCTAACTATATATGGTCTATAACCTATGGTTTTTTCAGTGAATTTCATTGGTTTTTTAATAGCTAATATCAAAACCTTTACAATGTATTATTCTTTAAAAAGAAAAATATTTTTTACATGTTTTTTATACAATTTTTTTTGTATTTTTTTTGTTTCGCTCCCAGTACGCGTACCGGTTAGCTTCCCGTTAGCTCAATCTGGAGGCGCGACCCGGTACGCGAACTGGTAAACGTTCCTTTAGCGCACCTCTCGCGTTACAAAACAACATCGCGACGCTTCGCGTCAGCATGACGTTTCGCGTTCTCGCGTAATACGTCATATTACGTGCTACGTTCGCGTACCCGGAAGCGCAGCGGTACGCGAACCGGAAGCGATCCGCGGCGCGGCGCCGACCGCGTAATGTAAACATAGCAGGTCATGTGACTCGATAATAACACTTTTCATTGGTTCATTTCACTTTTGGTTTCCTAATGATGTAATACAAGGTCATGTGATCTAAAATGGACACTTTTCATTGGTTTAGAACTTTTGTTTTTCCCAAATGATGAAAACCCCTCCTTCTTTCATCACTCTGACTTTCATCTTGGTGAGAGAAAGACCCTTTATTGAGACTTTGTGATGGCTTCATTAGTAGCTTCAGCTGGTGCTAGCCCACCACCTCCACCAAATCCAAGAAAGAGAGGACCACCTGCAGAAGTAATTCTGCAAGAAGAGGAAGAACAGGAAGAGGAGGAAGAGGAGGAAGAGCATGAGTTTTTGCCAGAGGAGCCCAGGAGGTACAATCGACAGGAGAATTATATCTGGCAATTCTACAGAATTCCTGAGGGGCAAAAGAAAGTGAATGCTCGTTACGTGTTTTGCCGCATATGCGGTGACAGATTGTCAAGGGGCACTGATAAAAAATATAGTTATGGCAATCATACTATGCATCGGCATATGAGTAGGTGGCACCCAAATAATTATAGTGCTGCCCAGCTACGTGACCAACAACAAAATCCCCTCCAAATGGCAAGAAGATCGGTGGTTCCAGAGGTGTCGGGACCAGAGGCGAGGGAGGTGATTGCAAACATCCAAATGTTGTTTGGGCACGTAAAACAAGTGTGCGTGGAATGTGGCGCTTTCATCTGCTACAGAGAAAGTAGCATCACTTTGATTTTGCGAGCAATTCAAAATCATATTAATGTTTGCACAAGACGCACCAAAAAATAAATTCTTTTTTTTTTTTTGCTCCTGTTGAGCCCTTTATAATGGATCGTTTTTGTTTCCCCCCCCCCAAAAAAACCAAAATTTTTTTAAAAACGTTCAGAAAATACAAAAAAAGTAAAAAAATGTTCAAAAAATACTAAAAAAAATATAAAACAACAAAAACATTAAAAAAAAAGTTCTTTTCAGAACTAACTCCCCATTATAAAAAAATTGGTAGAATATTTGGAACTCTGCCAACCTGTATTTCTCTTAGTTCGCTCCCGGAGCGCTACCCGGTACGCGTACCGGAAGCTAACCAAAAAAATATTTTTTAAAAAAGAACAGTAACTATAAGGGAAGGAAATACACAGTTATGTTAAAAGAAAGACAGCTCTAGGGAGTAAACTAAGGATACTGTTACCTACAATCCACTGTTGATGATGTCACATATTACATCATTCATGACATGGTCAGTAACATCAACAGCAGTGGATTGTAGGTAACAGTATCGTTAGTTTACTCCCTATAGCTGTCTTTCTTTTAACATAACTGTCTATTTCCTTCCCTTATAGTTACTGTTCTTTTTTAAAAAACATTTTTTTGATCAGTCATAAACAGTGACATTAATAGAAACAGAGAGAGTGAACAAGAGTGAAGAACTATGGTCCTCCTCAGCCACCCTCAGAAAACCAAGGGGGTCAAGATACATCTACCGTGCCCCCTTCTACCTATTCTGAACATTATTTGCCCTCCATCTTGTATCTTGATTCGAACGAAACACAAAATGGTGGACTGCCATAACGCTGCTGGTTTGCGAACCGGGCAACTTCCCAGGAAGCGGTCCCAAAAAAAAAAAAGTTGGGAAAGTAATTCACA
Organism: Lissotriton helveticus; assembly: GCF_964261635.1. Taxonomy (NCBI): domain Eukaryota; kingdom Metazoa; phylum Chordata; class Amphibia; order Caudata; family Salamandridae; genus Lissotriton; species Lissotriton helveticus. The sequence continues at coordinate 131,553,278 of NC_136059.1, forward strand.
GACACTAAGAGTAATAGAGATAGAGTGAGTGAACAAGACTGAGGAACTATGAGAACAGAGGGACTGAGAAAAAGAGTGGAAGGAGTTGAGTAAATAGGTAATAGAGAAAGGAATGAGGAAAGTAGCAAAGGCAAGAAACTGAGGATTAAAGAAGTGAAGCAGTGGATCTAATAGTAGGTGAATGTGATAGAAATGTAACGAAAAGAGTACAACTATTTACCTTGTAATTGCCGTTAAATTAATCACATTTTATTTCTATACTTTCAATCTGTGAAAGAGAGAACCAACATTTGAAAAAAATTAAAATATGTATTTAAAAATTACAAAAGACAAGGGAAAATATTGAAGGACAAATAGTTTTTCAACAACTTTGACACTGACAGAAGCTTCTGCTTCTCCAGGTCCTCTACACAATGCTAAAGATATACATTTTAAACTAACAGTATCTTGATGCAGATGAAGTGAGGCCTATCTTAAAACATGGTGCATCTTTTGCATTGCTCTTGTTTCAGAAAAGTGTCGCTTCAGTATGCCAATAACATGTCTCCTATCCAGAGATTTGTTTGAGGTGAGGCCTACTCAGAGTTCAAGATGAGATTTACACTTGTTGAAGTGTACAGAGGAGATAATATCTGTGAAAGTCTACTAATGAAGTGAGTCATGTCCACTGCACTCTTCAACAAAGTAGAAACCTCCTATGTTTCCCTGGACAGACCTAAACTTGATCTGCACAATGTGATTCGTAATGATAGGAAACTCAGGTGATGTAATTGAAATATGTGCAATTTATTTTGCTCATTTCACAATCACATCACTTGTGTTTCCTTTGCTTAGGTATCTCATTGTGCAGATGTAGTCCAGCATATGAAAGAATACGTAGAAGTGCAGCACTGCATACAATAAATTTAACACTTACAGAAAACTCACCTTCTCCATGCCTCCTACACAGTTCTACATATACATCATAAATGCAAACAGTACAGAATTAATTATACATGTTAAATGGTTTATTTTTGCTGTTCTCAGAATGTATCAAAATTCACTAAAAACAGTGACTTGAAGGTATTCATCATGTAACAGCGGGGAAAAAAAAACACAATCAAAATGATTGTGTTTAAAAAACCCATACAACATCAGAAAATAAAATTCAGAACTCCTTAAAGTTAACTTACTTTCCATGACGTCCAAGGATGTCCTATGAACAGCTTACACTCTTTTGTGCTGTTATTACTTTCAGCCCGCCACTTTCTGAAAGAAAACCTCCATCGTTTTTAAAAACACGTTACATGCAATAAATGACTTCTTGCTCTCTACCACTATTTTCCACAAGGCCAAATCTAGTCAGAGATATTTATAACTCTTGGATTTCTTGTAAGCCAATCCCATCATTTGGCATTTCCGCAACTTTCAGAATTAAAATGTTGAAGATCATTTTCACAATCCTGGAATAGTAATATCTTCCCCTTCTTGGTCAGTCATGTTCTACATTTCCTATGACACTGATACTGCTTAATATGAAGCAGACTTACACTACCTCTATGAGTACTACAATTATTTAATTCTCTACATCACTTTTAATCACAAAGCAATGTAAAACAGTAGACAGCATTGCAGACTTACATTCCCTCTACTCCATGTTTTGATTGGCTGCTTCAATTAGCTTATGAAAAGAAACAGTTTTTCTGAACTCATTTAAAGTGCACATACATCTCCATGATGTCCAATCCTTTGATTAGAAGTTATGTCTCTGAACTACACTTATCCTCAAGGCCAAATTGTGTAGGAGCCATTAGAACTTCTTGAAATTCCACAGATCATATCCCGAGATTATTTTCCTAAAATTTTGGTTTTAAAAACACCAGGTAAGAGTTTTTAAGGTCATACGGCAATTTTTTTTTGAAAATTAAAACAGAATCATTGCAGAATGACCAGCCATTTCTAGACTTTAAATAAGCTGTGTAATGTCCTGATGATATTGAAGGGCCGTCATGATATATAATTGCTGTAGTTACAAAAGTCCTTCCTGATATTGACAACTGCGAAGCTACACATTTTTTTATTAAAGTTGTCAATTTTGTTCCATCAGGCCTACATCGTTGGAACATTAAAATGACGTACTGGCCATATGTTCGTATAAATAATGTGGACATCATTTCAGATTTACATTGGCTACACTCCATGCTGTGATTAGCAGCTTTTACTAGCTTATTAAAGGAGACTGATTTACTGTCTGGCAAAGTTAAATATATAAATCTTTCTGAGTCTACACTAGTAGTACTTGATACCATACAGTTCTCGCAGTCATGCTGCCATTGATAAGAAAGCCCAAACAGCTGATCTACATCTACACCTTCAGCATGTAATACATCAAGCATATACATTAAAAACTCCTGACAATCTTGCTGAATATTTTGAGAGAATTGTGTTTGCCCTGAACATCTGTCTAACAGATTTCGAATTTCAGACACACTTTCTATTTTTGTTCTATCTGTGCTACATTTCTCTAACACAGAATTCAACAAACTGCAAAATCTTTGATCAGAATTGACCACAATCTCTTCTTTTACATTTTTTAGAGAAAACAAAACATTAATTACTACATTAGCATAGCAGTTGACACCAGAACTGTTTTCAAACTGAAAACCAACAACATCTTCAACAGAATCCTCTTTGTTTCTGCTTGTAATTTTAGGTTCATTCACTTTTTGTCTTTTTGCTACAACCTCCCCAGTATTGTTCTCATTTCTTCGTTTCCGGCCTACCAGACGTTTCTCAAACAAAGGAAACTGAGGCAAATGTGGCGCATACTCTCTTCTTAACCTATTGTATTCCTTAACACAATCTAGATCTGCACAAATGTTTCTGACATCACACTCAATCAAGTACAATCCCGATAAAGTTCTAACTCGTGACAATGCCACATATGCCATACCCTCCTTGAACACAGAACTGCCAATATTCACCAATGCAGTGTCTACACTTAAACCTTGCGATTTATGAATTGTCACCGCATATGCCAAGCAAACAGGGAACTGCTTACGGCGAACATATAAGTCTTTTACAAGCAAAAATCTAGCAGAACAACGAGCAATTAGCTGTACTTCCTCAATGCCATCAAATTTAATTTTTAAAAATTCAATTCCATCTCTATTTCTGTATTTCACAAAATCAACAACATTACCCATTGATCCATTTACCAGACCTCTTTCAACATGTAAATTCCTTCTTAAAATTATACGGCAGTTCAAGCACACATTCAGAGTCTTTTCAAAACCTGCAGTTTTAGATATAGTCTTCTCTAATGAATCCAATTTTGATTTCAGATTCTCAGACAAAATAATTGTTGATCCCATATGCTCTACTCTATCAATAGCTTCCACTTTCACAATCTCTTGCTTTTCTAAATGCAACATTTTGTTGTTAAATTTGGCACATTCTGCAAGAGTTGGCATCAAACATATTCCAGATTTCTTATCAGTAATTTTCTGAAAAATATTCTCAGGCACAACATCTTGTTCTGGATATAAATTTGACAGTAATCGTGCATGTAAAGCTTCTTTCCCATGCTCGGTCACTTTTCCAATTCTAACATCTTGTAGAATAGTCTTGTAAACTTCATCCTTTGCCTGACGCATATTTTCATGCAGTTCAGCATAATTGAAGTTTAACCATATATTGACGTTGCCAATGCTGCCTAGGCACTTCCTGGTATCTTCATGCGTGAGCATTTTGAACACAGGTTGCCCTTTCACTGGTGTCAGCTGCAGAAGATCTCCGAAAACAATGATGTGTTTGCCACCAAATAACACATCATACTCTGTTTTGAGAACTTCTTGCATCCTCAAATGCACAAAGGCAAGCATGACATTGGAAACCATGCTTACTTCGTCAATGATAAGAAGTTTCATTTTCCTCAAGATTCTTGAAACTTCAAAACAAGCATCTCCAGATAGCTTGTGATATTCTAATTTGTTGTCATGCTCCACTGGCAGCATCAGTAAACGATGTAAAGTAATCCCTTTAATATTATGTGCTGCCAGTCCAGTTGGAGCAGTGACAACACAAGACAGCGATGACTCTGTCCTTTCCTGCAAATAGCATGAAATTGCTTTAATGAGGAAACTTTTTCCAGTTCCCGCTTCTCCACTCACGTACAGTCGGACAGGCTTCAACGACGTACATGAGCACTCTTTCTTATCATGACTTAATCCATGATCAATTTGCATGGTAACTTCGTCATATATTTTCCTCTGCTCAACGTTGAGTTGCCTTTCCAACTCTTCTAAGTTAACCGCATCCTCTTGAGCATGTGCCATGGCTCTTTCCACCTCATTCATAGCAGTGGCAGCTTCATTTTCAATAAGAGGTCCTCCTAGTGGATCCTGACTCAATGAAGCAGAACTCTGACTGTCCTGAGAACTGTCTCTGGCAATCTCGGCTGCAATCGTTGCTTCCTGCTCAATTTCCGCATTCAACATTTCTACATATTTGGGAAAAGCAGGACATTCTATGGTCTCCTTGGCGGCATTGAAAGAGTCTTCATAACAGAGGAAATCTCCAAGCAGTTCCTCTTCTGCACGCCAAGGCTTGAAAAGTTGCAAAAGTGCTAAATAGAAAAACTCCTTTTTTTCAGGAGATTCGCCACTCAATTTTCGATGGTTTATCAAGTGGCATTTTCTTTGCTTGACCAGACATCCCTCACTTCCTATTACAGCATACACTCCTTTCTCAGTATCTTCTTTGATGTTCCTCTTGAACATGTAATTTTGCAGAACCTCATACAGACAAACATTCTCTAGGTGACTGCTTCGATTTGGATAATATGTATCCAACATGTTTGTCTTCAAAATGTCGGTACTGTTTGGCTCCTTTTCCGCCAAATACTCAATTTCCCGCACAGGTTTGAGAACTCGATTACGCGTTGCAGCAAGACCAAGACTCGCCCAAACGATACTCCTGGACTTGGCATAGAGACTTGCTGAAGACAACCGGTCAGAACATTCGTACGCTCCGATTTCTCGATGCGACAACATCTTCAGACTGAAACTGTACAACTTCTTGCTGAGGCTCTTTTCATGGGAAATGTCCTCCCACATATCCTTCAATTCTGTCTTCTCTTTTTTGGTGATGTAAGACGTCACATACCGAGCCACAGCCATACAGTTATCAGCCACAAACTGTATATCCATGTTAGCATTCCACATGGACAAAATCACCGGGTTGTAGTCGTTGATGTACTTGGACTCTTCGTTCCTCTTCAAATTGTAAGTGTTTTTAGGTGATTTCTTCATCACATTATGTCGCAGCGAAGACATCAAACTGTTTACTCTTCCTTTAGAAATCACCGGTCGTGGAAAGCCGAAACGACATTTGGTGTAGAACTTGTCTTTCTTTCGGAATTTACGACGGCAGTACTTTCCACATCGATGGCTTTGGAAACGCAGAACTTTTTCTCTTAGGCTTTTCTTCTCCTTTGCGTTTGGAACAGCACACGTAGAATACTGTTGGATGAAACTCATCACTGAGTCTTCTGGATCCGTTCCAAATTTAGGTGCATCCTTGATCCACAGCAACATATGTATATGAGGAGCACCTCTTGCTTGGTACTCCTTTCTCCAGAAGAAATCCAACACCTCTCCAAGAGGTGGATTCTTCTTATTCATGATGAAAGACATCATAGCTTCAAATCTATGATTGAAGTACCTACATACATTGACTGGATCCAAAGAGCACAGTTCTCCGGGTGTCTTGAATTCGATGTTTTCTACGTTAGCATTTGCCTCTCGTAGAAATTCAAGTAAGTCTTCCCAGCCATACTCGGCACAGCTCAGAGTGAGGAACCATGTGGGAGTACCTAAGTTCCTCAGCATACATTTTAAATCACCATGACGACGGTACCAGTACTCATTAGTACCACGCTGACACGCCATGAGATTAATCAGGTGAGAATCCAAAATACTATCTTGGACATTCACTTTATCCATAAAATCACTTGCCGAGATGTTTTGCATGTGTATACCACTTTTCAAGATGTGGTTCACTGCATATGACAGTCCAGACAGATCGCTTTCAAACAGGAGATGAAACAAATAAGGAATGCATTGTCGAAACCTAGCATCTCCTGCATACAATCGCAAAGTCCGGTATTCAGAAGCAGGAATTTGATGAGGTCGCTCATCATATCTTCCTCCCTGACCTGTTGGAAAAAGCTGTGGGAAACACCGAGCTTCCAAACTTTCCTCCCAAACACTAATGGGACTCCCTTTGGCTTGTTTCATTTGAAACAACTCAATAGCATTCCCCATGACTTCCTTTGAATGCAAAGGATGAACACTATAATGTTCATATATTTCCTCACTAGTAGAGGGTTCTACTTTCTCAATTTGACCAGCACACAAATCGCTATCCTCTTCCTCACTTACTTCCTCTTCTGCAACATATACATTCTTATAGTATTTATTATTTTTTTTCAAATACAATGTTGCCTTTTTAACTTTCCTAACATCTACTAAATCTTGCCATATTTTCTTATTCTTTGTCGGAACCCCATTAACTAAGATAACCAGAGGTTCCTCTTCCACTTTTTCTACTCCAATTGTGTTAATGTTTTTCTTCAAATCTAGAGGCAAATAAACAACTCTTCCCTTTAATCCTCTCTGTAAATCTGATGGAGGCAATTTCCCTGTCTTTGGCTCCATTCTTACAATAGCCTGAAAGGGATGGATACTTTGAATCAAAATAGATTCATAAGTATTTAAATCCTTCAATTCAGAAGGAATCTCAACCAATTCCAGATTATTATGAACTGCTCTAGCAGGCATCTGGTTTTGTTTTAATTTGTTACAACAATAAGTACACACACGTTGATCCAATCCCAAATCAAAACAATTTTCTACCATCAAGTATGTTGCAAAATCCTTCCATTCACTATTATTTTCCCTTTCACTTTTTGCATATAAATCCACTAACTTAGTCTGATTCTTATAATAAGTGCGTCGACAACACACACAAGTGAAATTAGGCCTCTCACTTGATTTCATGTCAAACGTCGCAATTTCCCTCTGGAAATTATCTGTACTGGAAACATGTACAGTATCTTCCAAATGACCCTCTATTTCTTGCTCAATTTCAACATTCTCCTCTTTACTTCCAAAGTAACAAAACTCAATTTCTTCACATATATTCCTCACATCTATTTCAGAACCATGCAAAAGAGCAGCGCATAATTGTTTCAGCATAATTGCTGGACTCTTAGCATAATACAACAGTCTAACTAACTTCCTCACTTTGTTATGATGCACTGCTAGCATCCTGAAATGATGAAAAACACTCTGGCATACTCTCCTGGAAAGACAAGCCAGTGAATGACCATGCAAACCTGTCACTTCTCTCACTCTGCAAGGATCTAATTCTTGCAACAACCTCATTTTCTGCTTCAAACTTTTCTTGTTAAATGACCGTACAAAATCACAAAGCAAATTGATGGAATCCTGTCGCACACTGCAAATACTACTACACTTCCAGGTGTACACAGGACCCTTAGCACGTCTTCCTAAAACCTCATTACCTAACAACTCTTCTGCCTCTGTTGTCACAAGTTTTTCTTTTTCAACTGGACAACCATCTTTCACTTCATAAGCACGACCACTGATGTCAACTGCATGCACCAAATCATTATCCTGGAAATAACTCTCTTCATTAAAAAATGCCTCACAGCTTGAACTATGTATCCATTCTCCAGAAAAAACTTCACAAAAATTACTTCGATTAACTATTCTCTTCCATCTACTATTTCTTTTGAAATCAAAAATTGCCTTGTTTAGCTTCCTAATTCTATTGATTATCAAAATAAATAACTTACGTTTAATTTCAAAAGCCTGATCAATAACTTTCTCAACTTTTTTTTTTCTCCTATAAAAAACTAATTTCTGTTGACCTTTCTTAATATTTTTTAACAAATTGCCAATTATCCTGTTACGGAACATTCGTTTACGAATCTCCGTAAACTGTTGTTTCCTTCTACTATCATGCACAGATTTATCTCTTGCTCTAGCAGTAACATTTTCATTTGTCCTTTTCTTTCCATTTGATTTACTTGTGTTGTTATGGATTGAAACATTTTCTGTACTAATATTTTTTTTATTAGAAATATTTCTTATGAAATATTTAGAGCTCTTACCCGGTGCTTTCTTCATCGCTTGAGAAATCTTTTTGTTAGAGGACTGCTGCATTTTTTTTTTCTCCTGCTGTCTTTGACGTTTTGCAGCCTTCATCTCTCTTATTTTTGTAGGCATAGTTGAATCTGAGGAAAAATATAATAAAAATGTTATTAAACATTATTATCAAACAGTAAATCAGTAATAGTGATCAAAAACATAACACACTACTTGACATTTTAAATAGAAGATTTTTTAGTCCTTGCAAATTTACAATACAGAAATAGCAGAAAAGAAATGAGATTTATATTTATGTTACCTATGCTATTTTATATGTGAATCTGATCTAATTTTATGAGCATATTTTAATATTTTATTGAAGACACTACACATAACCTGTTTTTGAAGGTGTCTTTATTTTTAAATTAAACGGTTTACCTTTTTACTTTTTATTGATTATAAATTTTAAAAATAAATGTTTATAATTCCAAAGGCTCAAGCAGGTCAGCTTCCCATCCTATATCATATAATTCGGACAAATCTGCATCCTCATCACGCTCTTCTTCATCCTCAGGATTTAAATAATCCAATGGATCAACATCCACTGATGTTTCAATTACAAGTTCAATGATGAGGTCAAAATCAACTGATTGCAGATTGTCGCTCATGTTGAGGTTGTCTTTATCTTTAAAGAAAGACAACAACAATGAGATGTTGCAGAGTAAGAGACAAATCTCACAGATTATAATAGTAAAATTATTTAACAAGAGTAACATTTTGCAGCTATTATTTAGCCATGTCCAGCGATGCTGAGCAGGTGAAGCCTATGTCTAATTTTTCACTGAACAGGACTCATCTGTTCTTAACCTTGGATAAGCCTCAACGACTCTGTGTCCCCTGCACATACTCAAATGTTAAAGTGCAGATTTATATTAAATGGCACATCCCCAGGCATGCACCAGTTAATGTGCACCACTGCTTTACCACCCATGGTGTGCCGCATTTACAATCAGATAGGAGAAAGCTGCTTCAAAACCCTGCGCCTGCTTGAAGCTGGCATAGGTCTTGACGCAGCATTGTATAGATGGGGCACCCCTGATCCTTGCTGGAGCTGCATCGCACTTACGATACAACTCCAGCAATGCGCCACCTTTACAGCACAGATGCGTCACGCATCTGTGCCTTTTTTGCCCCATGCTGCGCCGCATTGTAAATGCAGCACACCATGGGTGGCGGAACAGTGGCGCAGGATGACTGTCACATCCCTGGGGATGCGCCACTCATCATAAATCTATCCCTAAGCTTCTTATCTTGTTACAGATGAACTGCCATATGTATCATCAAAATATTTTACATATTATAAATAGCAAATTTTAAGGAATAAATAGCGATTCTTTACTATTCCTAATTTGCAATGAGCAAATTGCTAATTGCAAATTACCCATTCATTTCCATAGGCTAGGAGGCTCATAGGAATTAATGTTGCAAGTTGTGATTAGCAATTAGCTCATCACAAAATAGGATTTTTTTCAAGCGTGCAGGGGTATCTCAAGAACACCCTGCTGCACCCCTGAAAAAGAAATTTGGGAGCACATGGCACACCTACATGCCCTAATGGCATGTATGGGCGTCATATGGGACCTTTTTTTTTTTTAAAAAAAAATGCTTTTTGAAAAGAATTCGCAAATTACCACAAACTACAAGTTGGTGGTAGTTTCCAAATCCTTAATATCATTTTTTACATATTTTTTTTTGATACATTGCATTTAAGGAATCACAAATTTTGAATTATTGACATTTTAAGTAATTTCCACATGTGCACTGTTTTCTAAATATAATTTGAAAATCGTTTTTGGGGAAAAGTAATGGTTTGCAAATTTATGACAAGGACATAATGGTGTATGCTTCTCTATAAGGCATTTCAGTATCTCTAATGTCATTTTTCCCATATTACATTATAAGACCTTTCCCCATGAAGCACATTCCTTGTAAATATGCTCCCACCAGTGCATTGCAAATTTAGATTTTGACTGTTTCAGACACATAGCCATGTTGAAAGTGACCCAAAAAAATTGCAAACGTTTTAAAAAAAAACATTCATGTGTCTTAATGACATTTTAAGTCATTTCCCCATGGACAATGTTTTCTAAGTGGCACAAAAGAGGTATACACCTATCATAAATCTGTCCCTAGAATTATAAATGATTAAATCAGGATGACAATAAGATGTGGCCTATCCAGAGGTTTGTTTAAGGTGAGGCCTACTCAGGATTGCAGATTAAAGTTATGCTTGATGAAGAATACAGAGGAGATAATTTATTGTAAAGGCCTACCAATGAAGTAAGTGATTTCTACTTCATTGCACCAGTCATCATAAATGTATCCATAAGCTTCTTATCTTGTTAGACATCAACCGCCATATGTATCATATAACTATTTTGCATTTCCAAAAAAGCGAATTTTAAGGAATAAATAGCGATTCTTTACCATTCCAAATTTGCGATGAGAAAATTGCTAATTGCAAATTACCCATTCATTTCCATGGGCTAGGAGGCTCATATAAATGAAGGTGCAATTTGCGATTAACAATTTGCTCATCACAAATTAGGAATTTATTCCAAAAGTGCAGGGGTGTCTCAAGAACACCCTGCTGCAACCCTGAAAAAGAAATTTGGGGGCATATGGCGAACATAAATTTTAACAACATTCCTTTACCTCAAAAACGATTTTCAAATCATAACTTCAAAACACTACACATGGGAAAATTACTTAAATTGTCCTTAAGACACATAAAAGTGTATTTTGATTGGCTTTCCTGCATGGTAGGGTCACTTTTAACATGGCTATGTAACATAAACATTCAAAATCAAAATTTTCAATGTACAGGTGGGAGCATATTTACAAGCAATTTGCGCCACAAAGAAAGGTCTGACATTAAAATGGGAAAAATAACATCAGGGACAGTCAATTGCCTTATAAAGAACCATACACCATTATGTCCTTCTCATGAATTTAAAAACAATTCCTTTTTCCCAAAAACGATTTTCAGATCATAATTTCAAAAAACTGCACATGAGAAAATGACTTAAAATGTCATTGAAACACATGAAAGCGTTTTTTTATTGGCTTTCCTGCATGGTTGGTTCACTTTTATCATGGCTATGTAACACAAACATTGATAATTAAAATTTTCATGCACATGTAAGAGCATATTTACAAGCAATTTGCGCCACAGAGAAAGGTCTTACACTAAAATGAGAAAAATAACATCAAGGACAGTCAATTGCCTTATAAATAACCATACACCATTATATCCTTGTCATGAATTTAAAAACAATTCCTTTTCCACAAAAACGATTTTCAAATCATAATTTCTAAACACTGCACATCAGAAAATGACTTAAAATGTCATTAAAACACATGAAAGCATTTTTTGATTGGCTTTCCAGCATGGTTGCGTCACTTTTAACATGGCTATATAACAAAAACATTCAAAATCAAAAATTTCCATGCACATGTGAGAGCATATTTACTAGCAAATTGCGCCACATAAATCATAATTTTCTCCTTAAAGCACACTATTCTCTATCTAAAGTAAAGAAATATTTTCTCACCTTAGCAAATACTTTGAGTTTGAAAACAGTCTAAGAAACACACCAATTTGTCTTCAGCAGAGCAAAAGGTATGCACTCCAGAGTCTGCAGCTATCAAAAGCACAGAAATGGTGTAATTCTTCACACATATTTCTCATGTCACCCAATCAAAACTCTTCCCTCACTTTTTTTCAAATGAAAACCCTTCCCCCTCTGCCCTTTCTGCCTATTTTCCATAGCAACCACCTCTTGGAGAAACTCTGGTGTTTGCAAATTCACACAACAATGTTGCAATTGAACTCTGAACTCTCAGTGCACCTGCATATCCAGTGCTTTCTTTCATTTAATGATTTTTTATTGACCACTCAAAATACATCTTTCAAACAACACATCTGTACACCCTAACTTTCTGTTTTCATCAATTAAAATCCACCAATCACTGTTACTACTTCATGAACACAGAAACTCCACAGTTTTTTTCATTTCAAACTCACATTTTTTCAACTGCCATTTCATTGCCACACTTCATCTGACTGCAGGAGAACCTTCTCTCACCATGTTTTCTGTCTGGATTGTTGGTCATAGTTATATTCACTGGGCTCAAAGGTACGTTGAAAGCAGGAATTTACCTAACCTCAATTTACAAGATGTGGAAATTAAGTGGTTTGGCCACAGAGGATTAAAATGTCACCAATTGATACCATTGGTGAAAACCTTTATGCATTTGCCAAAACCTGACCTGTTAATTGTGCACTGTGGAGGTAATGACTTGGGCACTTTGACTGGTGTAGGTCTGGAAATGCTTTTAAAGGACACCTTTGAGCAATTGATGGCACTTTTTCCTCAGACTGCCTTGGTATATTCAAATATATGCCAAAGACAGAAATGGAGGTGGTCAAACCAATTTTGTCCACAAATTGAGAAGTCGAGGAAGCATGTAAACAAATCTGTTTCAGCTTACATGAGAGACCATGGAATGGGCTCCCTGTACAACAATAACTTGCGTTATTACATGCAAGATATCTACAGAGGAGATGGAGTTCACTTCTCAGATGAGGGCAACAGAGTTTTCACTCTGAATTTAAAAATGTGCATTGGTACCTACTTATAAGTACCAAAATGTACTATAAACCCAAAAGCTCTTCTCAGAGCTACCCTACATCTAATTACTCACAATTATTATTTTACTCTAACTTTTTTCACTAATTTTCAACAAAGTACACTCCCTGGTGCGCTACCCGGTACGCGTACCGGGAGCTAACCTCGCGAAATTTTTTAAAAAAATGTGTTTTTTTTCGCACATATGGGCCTCCTCAGCCACCCTCACAAAACCTAGGGGGTCAAGATAAGTCTACCGTGCCCCCTTCTACCCATTCTGAACATTATTTGCCCTCCATCTTGTATCATAATTCGACCGAAACACAAAATGGTGGACTCCCGTTACGCTTAAGGTTCGCGTACCAGGGCGCTCACCGGTTCGCGTACCGGGTCGCTTCCTGGGAAGCGCACCATCAAAAAAGGTGGGAAAGTAGTTCACAGAAAAGCCACTGGAGACAATTTCACCAAATATAGAATAGCTCATACTACATACCAATCCCTACCATTTTCACAAATTTGATTGGAATTCCATTTAGCCATTTAGCCTGTAGTCCTCTCTAAATACCGTGAGGTAAATTACTTCACAAAACACATCTGAAGTGTTGGAATTGACAACCAATTAAAATGTTACTTTCATTTTCTACTTTTTTTACCTGACATTTGATTGGTTATGTACCCGAATATATATAAAGGAAGAGAAGGAAACACAGCCATTTTGACTACTACTTCCTGGTGTACATTTCATTTGGATTTTCATTAATAACTTTAACTTCTTTTTAAAGGTAAGTTGTTATTTTTAAAACTGAAGTATATTGTGCACTTTAAGTTAATATGGCAAACTTTTTCTGTTAGTTATATACTATCCCTCTGTAGTACTTATAAATTTAGATACACTTTTTTATATTCCTACTTCCACTCTGATACTATACACTGCCCAAAGATAAATTCTCTGATAAAAACTGCCTATCTAAAATTAATCCCAACAGTGCCCTACCTCTACTAATATATATTTTTTTTATGCAAATTTCAGGAAAAATGGAAAGTGAACAAAACATTTCATTTGAAATTGTCCTTCCAGAGTCCAACACAGAAATCATTGATCCAAATGAGATTGAATTTATGGATGAAACATGGGACCAAGAACTACTGCAATGTGTGCAAGCAGTAGATAACCTCCTTGCAAATGAGGACATTTTACAACCTCAGAGACTACAATCTATATTCCATGATTATGAAATTTCTGACAATGAAATGTTAGAAAGTTTAATAAATTATGAAACACAATAAAAAAAGTTAAAAAAAAAAAAAAAATAATCAACAAAACCAACAATCAATTAACATACAGCATTTGAAAAGTCTATCATTCATTTTTTATTGTGATACGCTCCCCAGTACGCTTCCCGGTTCGCGTACCGGGCGCTAACCACGAAAAAAAACAAAAAAATTTTTTTTTTTTTTTGCCCCGCGGGGCCCCTTTAAAGCCTCCACATCAAACCTAGGGGGTCAGGGAGTATCTACTATGCCCCCTTAAGGTCATTTGCCCCTTCGCTTTTGACCTCCTCTTGTCTCTCGATCCTACCGAGAGACAAGATGGCGGCCGCTCCGGACTGTTTAGAATGTTGACAGACACCGGAGAGCCAATCAACTTCGCTACGCGAAGTTCCGTTACGCGTCAAGTACGCGTACCGGGGCGCTGCCTGGTCCGCGCTTACAGATATATATCTTTTTTTGAACGTTATTTTCTCAAAATCCACTGCAGCACATATATTGAGACCTACAAAAGGCACATCGGGCTACCAGTCCCTACAATTTTGCCAAGTTTCGTGCAAATCCATTCAGCCGTTCGGGCTAAAAGTGAGGCTAACCGCCCTATGGAAAACTCAATGTTAAAAACACGTTTTGGGACCCCCCTTTTTTCTCGGCCCCCCCTGGACCAACTCCCCCCAAATTTCCAGTGGCTGCTCAGAAACAAAATGTTCCATTTTCCAGAAAATTTCAGCCAATTCCGTCCACAAACGCCAAAGTTATTAGACATAGAATTTTCAAAAATCCCATAGGGAAAAAATCCTAACTATATATACCTACTGGCGACCGCCAGTAGGTAATATATATATATTCACTGAAAAAACCATAGGTTATAGACCATATATAGTTAGGAATTAGCATTTACAAAACCTTGAAAATTCACTGAAAAAAACATAGGTTATAGACCATATATAGTTAGGAATTAGCATTTAAAAAACCTTATTTTACTCACACAAAACCATTGAAATTCCATATATAGTTAGTTGTACTAACTATATATCGCGCACCCGCAATCCACTGCTGATCATGTCACATATTACATCATTCATGACATGGTCAGTGACATCACTGATGACATCACTGATGACATCTCAAATGACATCACTGATGACATCACTGATGACATCTCAAATGACATCACTGATGACATCACTGATGACATCTCAAATGACATCACTGATGACATCACTGATGACATCTCATTTGACATTACTGATCACATCACTGATGACATCATTCATGTGATAATACGATGAACCTCTTCAGACTCTAATATAACCTTAGATACACTCAGTGTAAACAGACACTCACAGACTGTCACTCATCCATGGAGTTACTTACACACCTAGTCAGTCATGCAAAGAATCAATCACACCTCCATTTCCTCAACTATACAGTTATACACACCTTACTTATTCAAACATATACTAACACATATTTACTCTCTTTTACAATCCCTGATACAAGTTCACAATCATCCATACAGCCAATCACACATTTATTTGCTCTTATGCACAGTTATTTATATATGCCAACTCTCACATGTACTGTGTTTTACATATGTACTTACTTTGACATGTAGCACTGAGATATCCATTCACTCACCAATGCACTCATGCACACAGTCAACCACCCATACAGCTGTTTCCACATGCCCTTTTGAACCCATACATCTAGTGAATCAACTGCTCACACATCTATGCACAGAGTCATACACCTCCCAGCCACCCACACACACACTCAGTCTCCCATACAAATACTTGAGCAACCAATCAATAACCCATATACTTACTCATATAGCTACTGATCAACACATGCAGCAGTTTACAGAACAACAAACATAATGATGCACAAATTAAGACAGTTCGTCACTAACCCATGCACTCAGTGAGACACATTTAACCACTCACTCATACAGTCAGGCATGCACCTACTAAATCCTTCATCCAGACACTTCTACATCCACTCATTCTTCAATATGTAAGACATATTTTAACTTTACAGAAATACACAGTCACTGGATGTTGTCATCAGTGATGTCATGTGAGATGTCATCAGTGATGTCATCAGTGATGTCATTTGAGATGTCATCAGTGATGTCATCAGTGATGTCATTTGAGATGTCATCAGTGATGTCATCAGTGATGTCACTGACCATGTCATGAATGATGTAATATGTGACATGATCAGCAGTGGATTGCGGGTGCGCGATATATAGTTAGTACAACTAACTATATATGTAATTTCAATGGTTTTGTGTGAGTAAAATAAGGTTTTTTAAATGCTAATTCCTAACTATATATGGTCTATAACCTATGGTTTTTTCAGTGAATTTTCAAGGTTTTGTAAATGCTAATTCCTAACTATATATGGTCTATAACCTATGGTTTTTTCAGTGAATTTCATTGGTTTTTTAAAAGCTAATATCTATAGCTGTAAAATGTATTCTTCTTTAAATCCCAAAATATATTTTATATGTTTATTAATATTTTTTTTTTAAATATTTTTTTTGTTTCGCTCCCGGTTCGCGAACCGGGAAGCTTTCCGTTAGCTCAATTTGATGCCGCGACCCGGTCCGCGAACCTGTAAACGTTCCGTTAGCGCAACTGCCGCGTTAGAATTCAACATTGTGACGCGTCGCGGAAGCGCGACGTATCACGTTGTCGCGTAATGCGTCTTATGACGCGCCGCGTTAGCGCACCCGGAAGTGCTCCGGTACGCGAACTGAGACGCGAAGCGCAGCTCCCCGGAAGCGATCCGCGGCGCGGCGCGAAAGCGCGACGTATCGCGTTGCCGCATAATGCATCTTATGACGCGCCGCGTTAGCGCACCCGGAAGTGCTCCGGAGCGCGAACCGAGGCGCGAAGCGCAGCGACCCGGAAGCGATCCGGGGCGCGTTCCGCAGCGCGTAACATAAGCGTGAGAGGTCATGTGACTTGTTAATAAAACTTTTCATTGGTTCATTTAACTTTTGGTTTCATAATCATGTAAGGCTAGGTCAGGTGACCTAAAAATAAAACTTTTCATTGGTTTAGAACTATTGTTTTTCCCAAATGATGAAAACCCCTCCTTCTTTCCTCACTCTGACTTTCATCATTGTGAGAGGAAGACCTTTATTCATAGTAGAGCAATGGCTTCAGTAGTTGCTTCAGCTGGTGCACCCCCACCACCACCTCCACCTCCTCATGGGAAGAGAGGACCACCTCCCCAGGTCATCACCAACACAGAGGAGGAAGAGGAAGAACTAGAGGAAGAGGAGACAGAAGGACCACAGTTCTTGGAAGAGGTGCCCCGGGTTTCCCATAGGAAAGCCAGTTTCATTTGGCAGTTTTTTTCAATCCCTCCAGGGCAGAAGAAAGTAAATGCGAGGTATGTCACCTGCCTCATTTTCAAAGAGAAATTATCAAGAGGGACTGATAAAAAGTATAGCTATGGGAACTATACCATGCATCGGCACATGAACAGGTGGCATCCATTGAATTACAGCCGGGCGGAGATACGTGACATGGAAGAAAACCCAACAGCAACTCCTGTGGCCAGGTCAACATCGCTAATATCGTTGACAGCAGCAGAGGCACGGGAAACCGTGCCAAACATCCAGGAGAATTTTGGGCATATGAAATATACTTGTCTGCACTGCGGTGCATTGATATCATGTGGTAACATGAGCATTAATTCAATCAACCTAGCTTATAACAATCACAATTGTCCTAACCGCCCCAGACAGTAATTTTTTTTTTGCTCCTGTTGAGCCCTTTTCAATGCCTGTTTTTTGTTGTTTCCCCCCCCCAAAAACCAAACAAAATATAAAATTGTTCAAAAAATACAAAAAACCCAAAAAATGTTAAAAAATAAATAAATATATAAAACAACAAAAACATAAAAAAAAAAAGTTCTTTTCAGAACTACCACCCCTTTCAAAAAAAATTGCTAGAATGTTTAGCACTCTGGCAAGCTCTATTTCTTTTAGTTCGCTTCCCAGTTCGCTTCCCGGTTCGCGAACCGGGAGCTAACCCAAAAATTAAAAACAAAAAACAAAAAGAAGAGTAAGTATAAGGAAAGTAAACAGAGAGTGATGTTAAAAGAAAGACAGCTATAGGGAGTAAACCAGAGATACTGTTTAATAGATCTATTTACCGAAGAAAAGACGGAAGAGGGTATAATTGTGAAAAACAAAATAGATAAGGAAGTGAAAGAAAAAAAAGAGAGTAGAACAATAACAAAGAAGAGTTTCTTGGAGAATGTGAGTGAATGTTCAAAATAAGATTAAAACATGGGGAATAACAGAGAGAAAAAACAGAAAACAGAAAACAAAAAATAACAGAAAAAGATTAATTGAAACAGCAAAGAAATGTAAATAACATAGAGCCATATCATCAACATAGGCAATAAAAGTTTTGCAGCTTTTATCGGCAGAAATATGTCACCAAAGCCGCTTTTGCAGCAGAAAACTGCCGCTAAAACCACTTTTGCACCAGTTTTCTGCCAATAAAAACAGCAATAATTTTATTGGCTGTGTTCATAATATGCCCCTTAGTGTGCTTCAACTACACAGAGAAAGCATTATGAACAAGTAGTGAAAGAGTGATCAGTCAAAGACACTAAGAGTAATAGAGACGGAGTGAGTGAACAAGAGTGAGGAACTATGAGAAGAGAGGGACTGAGAAAAAGAGTGGAAGGAGTTGAGTAAGTAGGTAATAGAGAAAGGAATGAGGAAAGTAGCAAAGGCAGGACACTGAGGGTTAAAGAATGAAGCTGTGGAACTAATAGTAGGTGAATGTGATAGAAATGTAACGAAAAGAATACAAAACATTTACCTTATAATTGTCGTTAAATTACTCACTTTTTGTTTTTATACTTTCAATCTGTGAAAGAGAGAACAAACATTTGAAAAATATTAAAACATGTATTTAAAAATTACAAAAGACAAGGGAAAAGATTGAAGGACAAACAGTTTTTCAACAACTTTGACACTGACAGAAGCTTCTGCTTCACCAGGCCCCCTACACAGTCCTAAAGATATACATTTTAAACTAACAGTATCTTGATGCAGATGAAGTGAGGCCTATCTTAAAACATGGTGCATCTTTTGCACTGCTGTTGTCTCAGAAAAGTGTCGCAAGACACTAACATTTTAAATGATTGCTTCAGGATGCCAATAAGATGTGTCCTATCCAGAGGTTTGTTTGAGGTGAGACCTACTCAGGGTTCCAAATGAAATTTCGAGTTGTTTGAAGAGAACAGAGGACATAATACATGTGAAGGCCTACCAATGAAGTAAGTCATGTCCACTTCACTCTTGAACAAAGGCCAGACCTCTTCTGTGTCCGTGGACAGACCTAAACTTCATCTGCACAATGTCATTCATAAACTTAGGAAACACAGGTGATGTAATTGAAAAATGTGGAGTTTCTTTTCCTCATTTCACAATTACATCACCTGTGTTGCCTTTGCTTAGGTATCTCATAGTGCAGATGTAGTCCAGCATATTAAACAGTACCTAGAAGTGAAGCACTGCATGCAACAACTTTGACACTTATAAAAGCTTTTGCTTCTGCATGCCCCCTACACAATGCTAATTATATACATTTTAAACTGATGGTATCTTGCTGGAGATGAACTGAAACCTATCTTGCAACATGGTGCATCTTTTACACAAAAGTGACCCACAATGGAGCAAAAGAGGCGCACGGCCACCATAAATCTGACCCTAACATTTTAAATGATTTTTTCAAGATGCCAATAAGGTGTAACCTATCCACAGATTTGTTTCAGGTAAGTCCTACTCAGGGTTGCAGATGGAATTTAGGTTTGTGGAAGAATACAGAGAAGATAATACATGTGGAGGCCTACCAACGAAGTGAGTAATGTCCACTGCACTCTTGAACAAATGTCAGACCTCCTCTGTCTGCAGGAACAGGCCTAAACCTCATCTACACAATGTGGTGTGTAATGTTAGGAAACACAGGTAATATAATTGAAAAACATGCACATTTTTTTGCTCATTCCACAATCATATGACCTGTGTTTCCTTTGCGTAGGTATCTCATTGTGGAAATGTAGTCTATCATATGAAAGACTACGTAGAATATGAGCACTGTATGCAAGAACTTTGACACTTACAGAAGCCTCTCCTTCTCCATGCCTCCTACACAGTTCTAAATGTACATCATAAATGGAAACAGTACAGAATTAATTATACATGTTAAATGGTTTATTTTTGCTGTTCTCAGAATGTATCAAATTTCACTAAAAACAGTGACTTGAAGGTATTCATCATATAACAGCGGGGAAAAAAAACCACAATCAAAATGATTGTGTTTAAAAAACCCATACAACATAACAAATCAGAATTCAGAACTCCTTAAAGTTAACTTACTTTCCATGACGTCAAAGGATGTCCTATGAACAGCTTACACTCTGTTGTGCTGTTATTACTTTCAGCCCGCCACTTTCTGAAAGAAAACCTCCATCGTTTTGAAAAACATGTTACATACAATAAATGACTTCTTGCTCTCTACCACAAGTTTCCACAAGGCCAAATCTTGTCAGAGCCATTTATAACTCTTGGATTTCTTGTAAGCCAATCCCATCATTTTCACAATCCTGGACTAGTAATATCTTCCCCTTCTTCCTCAGTCATGTTCTACATTTCCTATGACACTGATACTGCTTACTATGAAGCAGACTTACACTACCTCTATGACTACTACAATTATTTATTTCTCTACATCACTTTTAATCACAAAGCAATGTAAAACAGTAGACAGCATTGCAGACTTACATTCCCTCTACTCTATGTTTTGATTGGCTGCTTCAATTAGCTTATAAAAAGAAATAGTTTTTCTGAACTCATTCAAAGTGCACTTATTTCTCCATGACGTCCAGTCTTATGGTTAGAAGTTATGTCTCTGAACTACACTTATCCTCAAGGCCAAATCGTGTAGGAGCCATTAGAACTTCTTGAAATTCCTCAGAGCACATCCCGAGATTCTTTCCCTAAAATTTTGGTTTTAAAAACACCAGGTAAGAGTTTTTAAGGTCATACGGCAATTTTTTTTTGAAAATTAAAACAGAATCATTGCAGAATGACCAGCCATTTCTAGACTTTAAATAAGCTGTGTAATGTCCTGATGTTATTGAAGGACCGTCATGATATATAATTGCTGCAGTTACAAAAGTCCTTCCTGATATTGACAACTGCGAAGCCACAAAATTTTTAATTAAAGTTGTCAATTTTGTTCCATCAGGCCTACATCGTTGGAACATTAAAATGACATACTGGCCATATGTTCGTATAAATAATGTGGACATCATTTCAGATTTACATTGGCTACACTCCATGTTGTGATCAGCTGCTTTTACTAGCTTATTAAAGGAGACTGATTTACTGTCTGGCAAAGTTAAATATATAAATCTTTCTGAGTCTACACTAGTAGTACTTGATACCCTACAGTTCTCGCAGTCCTGCTGCCATTGATAAGAAAGCCCAAACAGCTGATCTACATCTACACCTTCAGCATGCAATACATCAAGCATATACATTAAAAACTCCTGACAATCTTGCTGAATATTTTGAGAGAATTGTGTTTGGCCTGAACATCTGTCTAACAGATTTCGAATTTCAGACCCACTTTCTATGTTTGTTCTATCAGTGCTACATTTTTCTAAGACAGAATTTACCAAACTGCAAAATCTTTGATCAGAATTGACCACAATCTCTTCTTTTACATTTTCTAGAGAAAACAAAACATTAACCACTACATTAGCATAGCAGTTGACACCAGAACTGTTTTCAAATTGAAAACCAACAACATCTTCAACAGAATCCTTTTTGTTTCTGCTTATAATTTCAGGTTCATCGACTTTTCGTCTTTTTGCTACAACCTCCCCAGTATTGGTCACATTTCTTCGTTTCCGGCCTACCACACGTTTCTCAAACAAAGGATATTGAGGCAAATGTGGCGCATACTCTCTTCTCAACCTATTGTATTCCTTAACACAATCTAGATCCGCACAAATGTTTGTGACATCACACTCAATCAAGTACAATCCCTATAAAGTTCTAACTCGTGCCAATGCCACATATGCCATACCCTCCTTGAACACAGAACTGCCAATATTCACCAATGCACAGTCTACACTTAAACCTTGCGATTTATGGATTGTCACCGCATATGCCAAGCAAACAGGAAACTGCTTACGGCGAACATATAAGTCTTTTACAAGCAAAAATCTAGCAGAACAACGACCAATTAGCTGTACTTCCTCAATGCCATCAAATTTAATTTTTAAAAATTCAATTCCATCTCTATTTCTGTATTTTACAAAATCAACAACATTACCCATTGATCCATTTACCAGACCTCTTTCAACATGTAAATTCCTTCTTAAAATTATACGGCAGTTCAAGCACACATTCAGAGTCTTTTCAAAACCTGCAGTTTTAGATATACTCTTCTCTAATGAATCCAATTTTGTTTTCAGATTCTCAGACAAAATAATTGTTGATCCCATATGCTCTACTCTGTCAATAGCTTCCAGTTTCACAATCTCTTGCTTTTCTAAATGTAACATTTTGTTGTTGAATTTGGCACATTCTGCAAGAGTTGGCATCAAACATATTCCAGATTTCTTCTCAGTAATTTTCTGAAAAATATTCTCAGGCACAACATCTTGTTCTGGATATAAATTTGACAGTAATCGTGCATGTAAAGCTTCTTTCCCATGCTCGGTCACTTTTCCAATTCTAACATCTTGTAGAATAGTCTTGTAAACTTCATCCTTCGCCTGACGCATATTTTCATGCAGTTCAGCATAATTGAAGTTTAACCATATATTGACGTTGCCAATGCTGCCTAGGCACTTCCTGGTATCTTCATGCGTGAGCATTTTGAACACAGGTTGCCCTTTCACTGGTGTCAGCTGCAGAAGATCTCCGAAAACAATGATGTGTTTGCCACCAAATAACACATCATACTCTGTTTTGAGAACTTCTTGCATTCTCAAATGCACAAAGGCAAGCATGACATTGGAAACCATGCTTACTTCGTCAATGATAAGAAGTTTCATTTTCCTCAAGATTCTTGAAACTTCAAAACAAGCATCTCCAGATAGCTTGTGATATTGTAATTTGTTGTCATGCTCCACTGGCAGCATCAGTAAACGATGTAAAGTAATCCCTTTAATGTTATGTGCTGCCAGTCCAGTTGGAGCGGTGACAACACAAGACAGCGATGACTCTGTCCTTTCCTGCAAATAACATGAAATTGCTTTAATAAGGAAACTTTTTCCAGTTCCCGCTTCTCCACTCACGTACAGTCGGACAGGCTTCAACGACGTACATGAGCACTCTTTCTTGTCATGACTTAATCCATGATCAATTTGCATGGTAACTTCGTCATATATTTTCCTCTGCACAACGTTGAGTTGTCTTTCCAACTCTTCTAAGTTAACCGCATCCTCCTGAGCATGTGCCATGGCTCTTTCCACTTCATTCATAGCAGTGGCAGCTTCATTTTCGATAACAGGTCCTCCTAGTGGATCCTGACTCAATGAAGCAGAACTCTGACTGTCCTGAGAACTGTCTCTGGCAATCTCGGCTGCAATCATTGCTTCCTGCTCAATTTCCGCATTCAACATTTCTACATATTTGGGAAAAGCAGGACATTCTATGGTCTCCTTGGCGGCATTGAAAGAGTCTTCGTAACAGAGAAAATCTCCAAGCAGTTCCTCTTCTGCACGCCAAGGCTTGAAAAGTTGCAAAAGTGCTAAATAGAAAAACTCCTTTTTTTCAGGAGATTCGCCACTCAATTTTCGATGGTTTACCAAGTGGCATTTTCTTTGCTTGACCAGACATCCCTCACTTCCTATTACAGCATACACTCCTTTCTCAGTATCTTCTTTGATGTTCCTCTTGAATATGTAATTTTGAAGAACCTCATACAGACAAACATTCTCGAGGTGAATGCTTCGATTTGGATAATATGTATCCAACATGTTGGTCTTCAAAATGTTGGTACTGTTTGGCTCCTTTTCCGCCAAATACTCAATTTCCCGCACAGGTTTGAGAACTCGATTACGCGTTGCAGCAAGACCAAGACTCGCCCAAACGATACTCCTGGACTTGGCATAGAGACTTGCTGAAGACAACCGGTCAGAACATTCGTACGCTCCGATTTCTCGATGCGACAACATCTTCAGACTGAAACTGTACAACTTCTTGCTGAGGCTCTTTTCATGGGAAATGTCCTCCCACATATCCTTCAATTCTGTCTTCTCTTTTTTGGTGATGTAAGATGTCACATACCGAGCCACAGCCATACAGTTATCAGCCACAAACTGTATATCCATGTTAGCATTCCACATGGACAAAATCACCGGGTTGTAGTCGTTGATGTACTTGGACTCTTCGTTCCTCTTCAAATTGTATGTGTTTTAGGTGATTTCTTCATCACATTATGTCGCAGCGAAGACATCAAACTGTTTTCTCTTCCTTTAGAAATCACCGGTCGTGGAAAGCCGAAACGACATTTGGTGTAGAACTTGTCCTTGTTTCGGAATTTACGACGACAGTACTTTCCACATCGATGGCTTTGGAAACGCAGAACTTTTTCTCTTAGGCTTTTCTTCTCCTTTGCGTTTGGAACAGCACACGTAGAATACTGTTGTATAAAACTCATCACTGAGTCTTCTGGATCCGTTCCAAATTTAGGTGCATCCTTGATCCACAGCAACATATGTATATGAGGAGCACCTCTTGCTTGGTACTCCTTTCTCCAGAAGAAATCCAACACCTCTCCAAGAGGTGGATTCTTCTTATTCATGATGAAAGACATACATTGACTGGATCCAAAGAGCACAGTTCTCCGGGTGTCTTGAATTCGATGTTTTCTACGTTAGCATTTGCCTCTCGTAGAAATTCAAGTAAGTCTTCCCAGCCATACTCGGCACAGCTCAGAGTGAGGAACCATGTGGGAGTTCCTAAGTTCCTCAGCATACATTTTAAATCACCATGACGACGGTACCAGTACTCATTAGTACCACGCTGACACGCCATGAGATTAATCAGGTGAGAATCCAAAATACTGTCTTGGACATTGACTTTATCGATAAAGTCACTTGCCGAGATGTTTTGCATGTGTATACCACTTTTCAAGATGTGGTTCACTGCATATGACAGTCCAGACAGATCGCTTTCAAACAGGAGATGAAACAAATAAGGAATGCATTGTCGAAACCTAGCATCTCCTGCATACAATCGCAAAGTCCGGTATTCAGAAGCAGGAATTTGATGAGGTCGCTCATCATATCTTCCTCCCTGACCTGTTGGAAAAAGCTGTGGGAAACACCGAGCTTCCAAACTTTCCTCCCAAACACTAATGGGACTCCCTTTGGCTTGTTTCATTTGAAACAACTCAATAGCATTCCCCATGACTTCCTTGGAATGCAAAGGATGAACACTATAATGTTCATATATTACTTCACTAGTAGAGGGTTCTACTTTCTCAATTTGACCAGCACACAAATCGCTATCCTCTTCCTCACTTACTTCCTCTTCTGCAACATATACATTCTTATAGTATTTATTATTTTTTTTCAAATACAATGTTGCCCTTTTAACTTTCCTAACATCCACTAAATCTTGCCATATTTTCTTATTCTTTGTCGGAACCCCATTAACTAAGATAACCAGAGGTTCCTCTTCCACTTTTTCTACTCCAATTGTGTTAATGTTTTTCTTCAAATCTAGAGGCAAATAAACAACTCTTCCCTTTAATCCTCTCTGTAAATCTGATGGAGGCAATTTCCCTGTCTTTGGCTCCATTCTTACAATAGCCTGAAAGGGATGGATACTTTGAATCAAAATAGATTCATAAGTATTTAAATCCTTCAATTCGGAAGGAATCTCAACCAATTCCAGATTATTATGAACTGCTCTAGCAGGCATCTGGTTTTGATTTAATTTGCAACAACAATAAGTACACACACGTTGATCCAATCCCAAATCAAAACAATTTTCTACCATCAAGTATGATGTGAAATCCTTCCATTCACTATTATTTTCCCTTTCACTTTTTGCATATAAATCCACTAACTTAGTCTGATTCTGATAAATAAGTGCGTCGACAACACACACAAGTGAAATTTGGCCTCTCACTTGATTTGACCTGAAACGTCGCAATTTCCCTCTGGAAATTATCTGTACTGGAAACCTGTACACTATCTTCCACATTACCCGCTTCTTCTTGGTCAATTTCAACATTCTCCTCTTTACTTCCAAAGTAACAAAACTCAATTTCTTCACATATATTCTTCACATCTATTTCAGAACCATGCAAAAGAGCAGCGCATAATTGTTTAAGCATAATTGCTGGACTCTTAGCATAATACAACATTCTAACTAATTTCCTCACTTTATTATGATGCACTGCTAGCATCCTGAAATGATGAAAAACACTCTGGCATACTCTCCTGGAAAGACAAGCCAGTGAATGACCATGCAAACCTGTCACTTCTCTCACTCTGCAAGGATCTAATTCTTGCAACAACCTCATTTTCTGCTTCAAACTTTTCTTATTAAATGACCGTACAAAATCACAAATCAAATTGATGGAATCCTGTCGCACACTGCAAATACTACTACACTTCCAGGTGTACACAGGACCCTTAGCACGTCTTCCTCAAACCTCATTACCTAACACCTCTTCTGCCTCTGTTGTCACAAGTTTTTCTTTTTCAACTGGACAACCATCTTTCACTTCATAAGCACGACCACTGGTGTCAACTGCATGCACCAAATCATCATCCTGGAAATAACTCTCCTCAATAAAAAATGCCTCACAGCTTGAACTATGCATCCATTCTCCAGAAAAAACTTCACAAAAATTACTATGATTAACTATTCTCTTCCATCTACTATTTCTTTTGAAATCATAAATTGCCTTGTTTAGCTTCCTAATTCTATTGATTATCAAAATAAATAATGCCTGATCAATAACTTTCTCAACTTTTTTTTTTCTCTTATAAAAAACCACTTTCTGTTGACCTTTCTTAATATTTTTTAACAAATTGCCAATTATCCTGTTGCGGAACATTCGTTTACGAATGTCCCTAAACTGTTGTTTCCTTCTAATATCATGCACAGAGTTATCTCTTGCTCTAGCAGTAACATTTTTCATTGTCCTTTCCTTTCCGTTTGAATTGCTTCTCTTTTTCTGGACTGAAACATTTTCTGTAGTAATATTTTTTTTACTACAAATATTTCTTATGAATGTTTTTGTACTCTTACCCGGTGCTTTCTTGGTGACTTGAAAAATCTTTTTATGAGAGGACTGCTGCTTTTTTTCATTGCCCTGCTGTCTTTGACGTTTTGCAGCCTTTCTCAGTCTTTCTTTCGTTGGCATGGTGAAATCTTGAAATGATCTGCAGTTGAATCTGTGGTAAAATATATTAAAAAATGTTATTAACCACTATTACCCAACAGTAAATCAATAACAGTAATCAAAAACTTAAAACACTACTTGACATTTTTACATAGAAGATTTTTTTAGTGCTTGGCAAATTTAGAATACAGAAATAGCAGAAAAGAAATGGAATTTATATTCATGTTACCTGTGCTATTTTATATGTGAATCTGATCTAATTTTATGAGCATATTTTAATATTTTATTGAAGACACTACACATAACCTGTTTTTGAAGGTGTCTTTATTTTTAAATTAAACGGTTTACATTTTTACTTTTTATTTATTATACATTTTTAAAATAAATGTTTATAGTTCCATAGGCTCAAGCACGTCAGCTTCCCATCCTATGTCATATAATTCGGACAAATCTGCATCCTCATCACGTTCTTCTTCATCCTCAGGATTTAAATCATCCAAGGGATCAACATCCACTGATGTTTCAATTACGAGTTCAATGATGAGGTCAAAATCAACTGATTGCTGATTGTCGCTCATGTTGATGTTGTCTTTATCTTTAAAGAAAGATAACAACAATGAGATGTTGCAGAGTACGAGACAAATCTCAGAGATTATAATAGTAAAATTGTTTAACAAGAGTAACATTTTGCAGCTATTATATAGCCATGTCCAGCGATGCTGAGCAGGTGAAGCCTATGTCTAATTTTTCAGTGAACAGGACTCATCTCTTCTTAACCTTGGATAAGCCTCACCGACTCTGTGTCCCCTGCACATACTTAAATGTAAAGGGGCAGATTTATGTTAAATGGCACATCCCCAGGCATGCACCAGTTAACGTGCACCGCTGCTCTGCCACCCATGGTGTGCCGCATTTACAATCAGATAGGAGAAAGCTACGTCAAAACCCTGCGCCTGCTTGAAGCAGGCATAGGTCTTGACGCAACATTGTGGAGATGGGGCACCCCTGAGCCTTGCTGGAGCTGCATCACACTTGCGATACAACTCCAGCAATGCGCCACCTTTACGGCACAGATGCGTCACGCATCTGTGCCATTTTTGCCCCATGCTGCGCCGCATTGTAAATGCAGCACACCATGGGTGGCGGAACAGCAGCGCAGGATGACTGGCACATCCCTGGTGATGCGCCAGTCATCATAAATCTATCCCTAAGCTTCTTATCTTGTTAGAGATGAACCGCCATATGTATCATCAAACTATTTTGCATTTCCTAAATAGCGAATTTTAAGGGATAAATAGCGATTCTTTACCATTCCTAATTTGCGATGAGCAAATTGCTAATTGCAAATTACCCATTCATTTCCATGGGCCAGGAGGCCCATAGGAATGAAGGTGCAATTTGCGATTAGCAATTAGCTCATCGCAAATTAGGAATTTTTCCAAAGGTGCAGGGGTGTCTCAAGAACACCCTGCTGCACCCCTGAAAAAGAAATTTGGGGGCATATGGCGCACATACATGCCCTAAGGGCATGTATGGGCGTCATATGGCACCTTTTGTTTTTTGGAAAAAAAGCTTTTTGAAAAGAATTCGCAAATTACCACCGACTAGAAGTTGGTGGTAGTTTGCAAATCCTTAATGGCATTTTTTGCATATTTTTTGTTTGATACATTGCATTTAAGGAATCGCAAAATTTGCAAATCCTTCAGTGCAATCGCAAAATAAGGAATAGCAAATTTTGCTTTTCCTTATTTTGCATCAAACTTGTTTGATACATACCATTTGTCTAATTAGCATTCGCAAAGGCCGAAATTCGCAGAATTTTGACCTTTGCGAATGCTAATTAGCTTGATACATATGGCCCCAAGTGAGGCCTGTCTTGCAACATGGTGCATCTTTTGCATCACTGCTGCATCGGTTTCATGTGGCACGTTTTTTTTACACCATGACACATCTGCCTAAATGCATCAATTTGTAATTTTGTCGCCTCATAGCAAATCTTTGCACCGCCGCTGCATCAGAAAAGTGACGCACAGTGGCGCAAAAGAGGCATACACCTATCATAAATCTGTCCCTAGCATTTTAAATGATTAATTCAGGATGACGATAAGGTGTGGCCTATCCAGAGGTTTGTTTAAGGTGAGGCCTACTCAGGATTGCAGATTAAAGTTACGCTTGATGAAGAATACAGAGGAGATAATACATGTAAAGGCCTACCAATGAAGTAAGTAATGTCCACTTTATTGCGCAAGTCATCATAAATGTATCCCTAAGCTTCTTATCTTGTTACAGATGAACCGCCATATGTATCATCAAACTATTTTGCATTTCCTAAATAGCGAATTTTAAGGAATAAATAGCGATTCTTTACCATTCCTAATTTGCAATGAGCAAATTGCTAATTGCAAATTACCCATTCATTTCCATGGGCCAGGAGGCCCATAGGAATGAAGGTGCAATTTGCGATTAGCAATTAGCTCATCGCAAATTAGGAATTTTTCCAAGGGTGCAGGGGTGTCTCAAGAACACCCTGCTGCACCCCTCAAAAAGAAATTTGGGGGCATATGGCGCACATACATGCCCTAAGGGCATGTATGGGCGTCATATGGCACCTTTTGTTTTTTGGAAAAAAAGCTTTTTGAAAAGAATTCGCAAATTACCACCAACTAGAAGTTGGTGGTAATTTGCAAATCCTTAATGGCATTTTTTGCATATTTTTTGTTTGATACATTGCATTTAAGGAATCGCAAAATTTGCAAATCCTTCAGTGCAATCGCAAAATAAGGAATAGCAAATTTTGCTATTCCTTATTTTGCATTAAACTTGTTTGATACATACCATTTGTCTAATTAGCATTCGCAAAGGCTGAAATTCACAGAATTTTGGCCTTTGCGAATGCTAATTAGCTTGATACATATGGCCCCAAGTGAGGCCTGTCTTGCAACATGGTGCATCTTTTGCATCACTGCTGCATCGGTTTCATGTGGCACGGTTTTTTTACACCATGACACATCTGCCTAAATGCATCAATTTGTAATTTTGTCGCATCATAGCAAATCTTTTGCACCGCCGCTGCATCAGAAAAGTGACGCACAGTGGCGCAAAAGAGGCATACACCTATCATAAATCTGTCCCTAGCATTTTAAATGATTAATTCAGGATGACGATAAGGTGTGGCCTATCCAGAGGTTTGTTTAAGGTGAGGCCTACTCAGGATTGCAGATCAAAGTTACACTTGATGAACAATACAGAGGAGATAATACATGTAAAGGCCTACCAATGAAGTAAGTTATGTCCACTTCATTGTGCCAGTCATCATAAATCTATCCCTATGCTTCTTATCTTGTTAGAGATGAACTGCCATATGTATCATCAAACTATTTTGCATTTCGTAAATAGCGAATTTTAAGGAATAAATAGCGATTCTTTACCATTCCTAATTTGCAATGAGCAAATTGCTAATTGCAAATTACTCATTCATTTCCATGGGCCAGGAGGCCCATAGGAATGAAGGTGCAATTTGCGATTAGCAATTAGCTCATCGCAAATTAGGAATTTTTCCAAGGGTGCATGGGTGTCTCAAGAACACCCTGCTGCACCCCCTGAAAAAGAAATTTGGGGGCATTTGGCGCACATACATGCCCTAGGGGCATGTATGGGCGTCATATGTCACCTTTTGTTTTTTGGAAAAAAAGCTTTTTGAAAAGAATTCGCAAATTACCACCAACTAGAAGTTGGTGGTAATTTGCAAATCCTTAATGGCATTTTTTGCATATTTTTTGTTTGATACATTGCATTTAAGAAATCACAAAATGTGCAAATCCTTCAGTGCAATCGCAAAATAAGGAATAGCAAATTTTGCTATTCCTTATTTTGCATCAAACTTGTTTGATACATACCATTTGTCTAATTAGCATTCGCAAAGGCCGAAATTCACAGAATTTTGGCCTTTGCGAATGCTAATTAGCTTGATACATATGGCCCCAAGTGAGGCCTGTCTTGCAACATGGTGCATCTTTTGCATCACTGCTGCATCGGTTTCATGTGGCACGGTTTTTTTACACCATGACACATCTGCCTAAATGCATCAATTTGTAATTTTGTCGCATCATAGCAAATCTTTTGCACCGCCGCTGCATCAGAAAAGTGACGCACAGTGGCGCAAAAGAGGCATACACCTATCATAAATCTGTCCCTAGCATTTTAAATGATTAATTCAGGATGACGATAAGGTGTGGCCTATCCAGAGGTTTGTTTAAGGTGAGGCCTACTCAGGATTGCAGATGAAAGTTACACTTGATGAACAATACAGAGGAGATAATACATGTAAAGCTCTACCAATGAAGTAAGTGATGTCCACTTCATTGCTCCAGTCATCATAAATGTATCCCTAAGCTTCTTATCTTGTTAGAGATGAACCGCCATATGTATCATCAAACTATTTTGCATTTCCTAAATAGCGAATTTTAAGGAATAAATAGCGATTCTTTACCATTCCTAATTTGCGATGAGCAAATTGCTAATTTACAAATTACCCATTCATTTCCATGGGCCAGGAGGCCCATAGGAATGAAGGTGCAATTTGCGATTAGCAATTAGCTCATCGCAAATTAGGAATTTTTCCAAAGGTGCAGGGGTGTCTCAAGAACACCCTGCTGCACCCCTGAAAAAGAAATTTGGGGGCATATGGCGCACATAAATTTTAACAACATTCCTTTACCTCAAAAACGATTTTCAAGTCATAATTTGAAAACACTGCCCACGGGGAAATGACTTAAAATGTCCTTAAGACACATGAAAGTGTTTTTTTAAAGCCTTTGCAAGTTTTTGGGTCACTTTTAACATGGCTATGTAACTCAAACAGTCAAAATCTAAATTTACCATGCACAGGTGGGACCATATTTACAAGGAATGTGCCCCACGGGGAAAGGTCTTTTAATGTAATATGGGAAAAATTACATCAGAGACACTGAAATGCCTTATAAAGAAGCATACACCATTATATCCTTGTCATAAATTTACAAACCATTCCTTTTCCCCAAAAACGATTTTCAAATCATAATTTGAAAACACTGCACATGGGGAAATGACTTAAAATGTCCTTAAGACACATGAAAGCGTTTATTAATTGCCTTTCCAGCATGTTTGGGTCACTTTTAACATGGCTATGTAACACAAACATTCAAAATCGAAATTTGCCATGCACAGGTGGGAGCATATTTACAAGGAATGTGCCCCACGGGGAAAGGTCTTTTAATGTAATATGGGAAAAATGACATCAGAGACACTGAAATGCCTTATAAAGAAGCATACACCATTATGTCCTTGTCATAAATTTAAAAACCATTCCTTTTCCCCAAAAACGATTTTCAAATCATAATTTCAAAACACTGCACATGGAGAAATGACTTAAAATGTCCTTAAGACAAATGAAAGTGTTTTTTGATTGCCTTTCCAGCATGGTTGTGTCACTTTTAACATGGCTATGTAACGCAAACATTCAAAATCTAAATTTGCCATGCACAGGTGGGAGCATATTTACAAGCAATTTGCTCCACAGAGAAAGGTCTTACATTAAAATGGGAAAAATAACATCAGAGACACTCAATTGCCTTATAAAGAAGCATACACCATTATGTCCTTGTCATAAATATTATAACCATTCATTTTCCTCAAAAACGATTTTCAAGTCATAATTTGAAAAGACTCCACAGCTCCTATGCACAATAACACCCTGTCAGTACTAATACTTCACATTTTCTCCAATTACATTTTCTCAAAGAAACAAAATCTATTTGTAAAACACTTGAGACAAAGCAACATTTGAAAAACACAACTTTCTTCATAATTTTCTCCTTAAAGCACACTATTCTCTATCTAAATTAAAGAAATCTTTTCTCACCTTAGCAAATACTTTGAGTTTCAAAACAGTCTCAGAAACACATCAATTTGTCTTCAGCAGAGCAAAAGGTATGCACTCCAGAGTCTGCAGCTATCAAAAGCACAGAAATGCTGTAATTCTTCACACATATCTCTCATGTCACCCAATCAAAACTCTTCCCTCACTTTTTTTCAAATGAAAACCCTTCCCCCCTCTGCCCTTTCTGCCTTTTTTGCATGGCAACCACCTCTTGGAAGACCTCTGGTGTTTGCAAGTTCACACAACAATGTTGCAATTGAACTCTGAACTCTCAGTGCACCTCATATCCAGTGCATTCTTTCATTTAATGATTTTTTCTTGACCACTCAAAATACATCTTTCAAACAACTCATCCATGCACCCTAACTTTCTGTTTTCAGCAATCAAAATCCACCAATCACTGTTACTGCTTCATTAACACAGAAACTCCACAGTTTTTTTCATTTTAAACTCTTATTTTTTCAACTGCCATTTCATTGCCACACTTCATCTGACTGCAGGAGAACCTTCTCTCACCATGTTTTCTGTCTGGATTGTTGGACATAGTTACATCTATTGGGCTCAGAGGTATGCTGAGAACAGGAATTTACCTAACCTCAATTTACAAGATGTGGAAATTAAGTGGTTTGGCCACAGAGGATTAAAATGTCACCAATTGATACCATTGGTGAAAACCTTTATGCATTTGCCAAAACCTGACCTGTTAATTGTGCACTGTGGAGGTAATGATTTGGGCACTTTGACTGGGGTAGGTCTGGAAATGCTTTTAAAGGACACCTTTGAGCAATTGATGGCACTTTTTCCTCAGACTGCCTTGGTATATTCAAATATATGCCAAAGACAGAAATGGAGGTGGTCGAACCAATTTTGTCCACAAATTGAGAAGTCGAGGAAGCATGTAAACAAATCTGTTTCAGCTTACATGAGAGACCATGGAATGGGCTCCGTGTACAACAATAACTTGCGTTACTACATGCAAGATATCTACAGAGGAGATGGAGTTCACTTCTCAGATGAGGGCAACAGAATTTTCATTCTGAATTTAAGACTGTGCATTGGTACCTACTTATAAGTACCTAAATGTACCATAAACCCAAAAGCTCTTCTCAGAGCTACCCTACATCTGATCACTCACAATTATTATTTTACTCTAACATTTTTCACTAATTTTCAACAAAGTACGCTCCCTGGGGCGCTACCCGGTACGCGAACCGGGAGCTAACCTCGCTAAATTTTTAAAAAAATGTTTTTTTTCGCACATATGGGCCTCCTCAGCCACCCTCAGAAAACCTAGGGGGTCAAGATAAGTCTACCGTGCCCCCTTCTACCCATTCTGAACATTATTTGCCCTCCATCTTGTATCTTAATTCGACCGAAACACAAAATGGTGGACTCCCGTAACGCTTAAGGTTCGCGAACCGGGGCGCTCGCCAGTTCGCGTACCGGGTCGCTCCCTGGGAAGCGCACCATCAAAAAAGGTGGGAAAGTAGTTTACAGAAAAGCGACTGGAGACAATTTCACCAAATATAGATTAGCTCATACTACATACCAATGCCTACCATTTTCACAAATTTGATTGAAATTCCATTTAACCATTTAGCCTGTAGACCTCTCTAAATACCCTGAGGTAAATTACTTCACAAAACACATCTGAAGTGTTGGAATTGACAACCAATTAAAATGTTACTTTCATTTTCTACTTTTTTTACCTGACATTTGATTGGTTATGTACCTGAATATATATAAAGGAAGAGAGAGAAACACAGCCATTTTGACTACTACTTCCTGAACTACATTGCAAGATCATTTTCACTCACAACTTAAACTTGTTTTTAGAAGGTGAGATATTATTTTATAAATTTGAAAACATTTTCAGATAGTTATATACTATCCCTCTGTAAGAGTTAGACATTGAGAAAGGCTTCTTTATTATAATTATGGATTGATTTAGGTTTCTGTGGTATAATTATGAATTTACTTAGGCTTCTTCACAGGCACTTTTTAATAGTACTACTTCACGCCTGAAACCATACAGTGCCCATAGATTACTTCTCTGTTATAAACTCACAAGTACCTGTCTGAACTTAAACCCGACAGTGCCCTATCTCTACTGATATATTTATTTTTTATGCAAATTACAGCAATAAAATGGAAGGTGAGCAGAATGTTTCCTTCAAAATTGTTCTGGAGAACAACACAGAAAAAGATATTGAGGACAATGATGACTCAGATTTCATGGATGAATCACGGGACCATGAATTAGTTCAATGTGTAGAATCTGTGGATCATTTACTTCATTATGATGACGGTCAAATGTGGGAACTTATGTTCACTCAACAAGAGGACATATCGGACAGTCAAATGCTAGACGTTCTATTAAATTTTGAAAAACAATCCGAAAAATAAAATTGTATGTAATATTAAAAAATTGTTTGAGTCTTTAATCATTTTTATATGTAATTCATAAACTAGTTAAATGTTAGAAATGTTATTAAATTTTCAAACACAATCACAATAATAAATAATTTCTTAAAAAATAAAAAAATTAAAAAATAATCAACAAAACCAACAATCAATTAACATACAGTATTTGGAAAGTCTATCATTCTTTTTTCCTTATAGTACGCTGCCCAGAACGCTTCCCGGTTCGCGAACCGGGCGCTACCCACGCAAAAAAACAAAAAAAATATATTTTTTTTTGCCCCGCGGGGCCCTTTTAAAGCCTTCACATTAAACCTAGGGGGTCAGGGAGGATCTACTATGCCCCCTTATGGTCATTTCCCCCTTTGTTTTGGCCTCCTCTTGTCTCTCAATCCTACCGAGAGACAAGATGGCGGCCGCTCCGGACTGTTTAGAATGTTGACAGACACCGGAGAGCCAATCAGCTTCGCTACGCGAAGTTCCGTTACACGTAAAGTACGCGAACCGGAGCGCTGCCCGGTCCGCTGTTACAGATATATATCTTTTTTTGAACGTTAATTTCTCAAAATCCACTGAAGCACATATATTGAGACCTAGCAAAGGCACATCGGGCTACCAGTCCCTACAATTTTGCCAAGTTTCGTGGAAATCCATTCAGCCGTTCGGGCTAAAAGTGAGGCCAACCGCCCTATGGAAAACTCAATGTTAAAAACACGTTTTGGGACCCCCCTTTTTTCTCGGCCCCCCCTTGACGAACCCCCCCCAAATTTCCAGGGGCTGCTCAGAAACAAAATGTTCCATTTTCCAGAAAATTTCAGCCAATTCCGTCCACAAACGCCAAAGTTATTAGACATAGAATTTTCAAAAATCCCATAGAGAAAAAATCCTAACTATATATACCTACTGGCGACC
This sequence comes from Lissotriton helveticus, assembly GCF_964261635.1. Classification (NCBI taxonomy): domain Eukaryota; kingdom Metazoa; phylum Chordata; class Amphibia; order Caudata; family Salamandridae; genus Lissotriton; species Lissotriton helveticus. The sequence goes on from NC_136059.1 coordinate 131,590,065, forward strand.
GCCAGTAGGTAATATATATATTCGCCTATAATGCCTTAATTATTAACTAGAGTGTTTTTGATTTAGTAAGCGGTCCAGATCAATTATCCATTTGTATATTCTTGATCATGATCTTATTAGCTGCTTTATTGTGATTGAAGAGCTTTTATTACAGGGGTTTCTAGAACCACATATGTGTAGTATAGTTTACCATATGATATCAATACATTTACGCTGATATACTATGTATGTTTTAAACATCACCAATGGTTCATTTGCCCGAGATCTTAACTCAACAGTTGGGGTTTCATTTTGATATTTTATACATTTTAGCTTGGGCTGAAAATATAGGAAGTTAGTGTTTTTTACATGCTCCTCATTGCGCCATGGTTGAGTGGCATACCATTTTAGTATAATCCCAGATTTTCAGATTTCAGTAAATCTAGGATTACATCAAATTTAATTGTGGATGCACAGGAATACGTATGCTTCATATGTTTCATGTGGATGCACAAGAACGTCATTGCTTCAGCCATCAAATGGCTACTACTATGAATTCTAAAGCAACGCGGCACAAGCCGATGTGCTGTATTACATTTATTTACAAAGTCATAAATATCGCCCCTTGCTTTGTTTCGTAAATCGTATTTAAGCCTTTCCATTGTTGGCACAAGTACAGTGGAAAGGCTTAAGTAATCTTGGTACTGGGTGACTCCTGAACCGAGGCTCAACAGCCTGCAAATCTGGGCAAGTCAATTAACCTTCCAATGGATGTACACTTTGTTCTTTTGCAAAGTGTTCCAGTGCCCTCTGGTCAGGTCAGCACAGTTTGAGACTATGAGAAAATGACTGCATTGATTACAACCTGAAAGACATCCACTAACCTTGATAGCGAAAATGAAAGACTCGTATATCTGGCCATAATAGTCTGAAGGAATGTAGACTTTTTCATACACTAACTTGTATTTGTCCAATGTATTACAATCTGAGATTATCAGTATGATGCACTGCACATGGCCACTTTCCTAAAATAAACACATGGACAACTACCTTAATTAATGATCCAATAGATCCAAATGTAATGTGGCACCTATGTTTCACATGTTTTGTAATGTATGCTGCTTAATGATGATGCCATTGAGTTTCTTCACAGAATATCTGCATTCAATGTGACTATCACTTTTCTGTCTTATGAGTGACTGTATATTAACTAATGGTTCTTTCATAACCAATTTTCACTGTTATGCTTGTGATTAAAAATAGCATATTAACCCACAGTGTCCCTTGACTCATAAGCCATAATGTGCATAGGTCAGACTCTGTGTAGCTCCTACTCAGCCCTTTACTATTCTCAGGTTGATTTCTTTTGTCAACATGAGCAGCTTGAAAGCCTTAGATAATAAATAAAGATACTATTTTGGTACTATGAAAACATGCTGTTATGTTTTACTGCAACTCACAAGGGGACCATGAATTAAACATGGGAACTCGAATGATTTTGAAAATATCAATATTCCACAAGCTTTTTACTGAAGAAAATAAAATATAAACAGAGATAAACATATTCTATTATTTGCACAGAACTTCCCTTTAACCTGGAAAAATCTTCGCTGCACCACTGGTTGTATATATATATTTGTAGAAGTGTCTACGATAGGTCCTAGAAAGGGTTTACGTCCTCTTAATTACACAAGGAGAAGTACACTCAGGGTTAAACGACTGTTTCCATAGAAAGACAAAAACTATTTTTAAGAAAAGAATCACATCCTTAAAAATTGGTCATGCTTTACAAAAATAACAAAAGACACGATTCAAACTACAGAACTAATCACTGACATTGAAGAAGCAATCTTATAGAATAAAATAAAAAAACATAATGTATAAAATACCTTAAATGGCCGAATTAGAAGGGAAAAGTAGAAAGAATACATGATAAAATAATAAACTGTGTATCAAATGCCTGCAATAGGGTAAAATCGGGCTTTTAAAATAATGCACATGATTCAACTTTTGCCACTAATTAACTGGAAATGTCTTCTTTGGTGAGTCTGGGGGATGAGATGGCAGACATGGCATATGTCAAAAGCCAAATGCATAGAATCATCTGACATCATCAGATTATAAGGCTATTACAAGTCACAGATGAGTTTTGTTACCAATAGAGCAAAGAGACCAAAGGCAGATATGACATGCAATATCATTTTAACATATGACATGAGGTATTTTATTCCTTATAATTATAGGTCACACCATCATTTCACAAATTGCTTATCTTATTTGTATCTTGCTCCCTTGTGTGAAAGAGAAAGTATGTTGTAGAGGTGATGAGAAAAGTAGGATCTGTTGTATGAACAAAATCCATCAAAACAATTAATAGCATTTTTCAAAACTTATTTGATTTGGTTTAATATAAATTAGATTGCATTTACTTTTGGAGCTTAGAATGAGTAGTATCATGAAGATATTTTTTTACTTTTATTGTTTAAAGTGCACATTCCCTGATGCTCCATGACCTGATTTTAAATAGCATTCATGGCATCAACTTTAATGAGTAAACTATTTTTTATATTGGGATTAAAGTTTCCAATGCAGTGTAAGGATAATGAAACTGTTGTGGTTAAGAAATGACAACTATGTGCATGTATGTGTGTGTGTTTGTGTTACTCTCTTTGTGTGGGCTTGGGTATGATGAAAACCTCACTCTATGCAGGTTTGAATGCTCAGGCCCCCACAAGATAACATCTTTAATACTATAAAAAAAGGCTACAAGAACATCGGTCAATTTTATTTGTAAAACTTGCCTCGTGAGGACCTACGTTTTATCAAGTGTGTTTATATTTTAGAACACACTTTGCTCAGCAGATCCACATGCTAGCAGAAACAAGGGCAGACATTTCAAATGGAAGGCTGAAAAATCCTGTATTCATCCAAAGATATCTTTAATGAAAACTAACCTTTTTTCTATTTATTAAAATAAAATGGTATTTACGTAAAGCTGTGGAACATAAACATTGTATCTAAAATGTTGTGGTTATATGAATATTGCTAAATACAATTAGGGTTCGTTTCTAATCCTGGAATACTTCAGTATTGCCATTTGATCCTAATCTGCAATTGCACTGCGATAGGATATAAATGGTTTTGATAATTGTTTGCAAAACAAAACACTTTAAATCAATGCCTGTTAGATTTTAATGCTTGTATCAGGAATTCTGAGTCTTTATGTTGATTTGCCTTTGTTTGCATACTAATATGCATTATAGAATACATTCTTATAGATGATGGCTAGATGAGTGAGTGACTATGGCTGCATTGTTCTACGGGCTATCTTCTTGTGGACAGTAAACAGAAGCAATGGTATGCCAACAGCATAGGGAAATATATTATTAACAGAAGATAGACGTTCTTATAAACATAGAGGGCTTCTTTGAAGATATGTGTACAAATATTGTCATAACATTTATTTTTTGTGATATAAAGCCCAGAATAATATGCAGAGGATAGAGCATGCATCAAAAGCTTTGTGGCGAAGGATACTGTGAGATATGAGATTTGCCACTGTGTGCAGTTGTTTATTACCTTTACAGTAGGTCATCTTTCCTAGTGAATACTAAGTTAAACAGGATGTTTGAATTCCTGTCTCTACATCTATATGTTAGAATTGTGAAAGATATGGGTTTCTTTAAAGGTACCGGTTTCATTAGATGCACACCCAAGACGTACAACGAATGGCCTGTGGGTTCAAACAATTCATCAATAAATAAAGGAGCTAACATCTAAAATGGTTAGGTTTTTAATGGTTCGCTGTGATGCTTTGGATACCAAATGTAAATATCCACAATACCCATATTCTTTGCTTAGGCGCTCACTTCCTAATTACACATTTTCTTCAATAGCATCCAGTTTCATACCTCACCCAATGCATTTTGGTTACTCCTTAATTAGGTGTAACTACAAACAAAACAATGTTCTGAACATTAGTACGGATCAAGAGTACCATGTGCACATGCTCATGTCCCAAATCAACTCCATGAAAAAACTTATGTGTGTCTTCACATCACAACTAAGCCTGGGCAGTAATCTCCACTCCACCTGAGGAGTCTGTTGAATTTGGGCACACTGCACTCCATGAGGGACATGGAATTCCAGAATTCCACCATGTTGGTTTGAGGTGCAGTTTTTTTTCTGTTTGTGTACTCTAGTTTTCTTTTTCGGTTGAGTGGCAAGACTCAGGCTGCTTGTGAGGCCTCACGAGACTTCTCACATCCAAAGAGAGCTCCCACAGGAGTTAACACTCACTTGCACGGCTTCTGAACATGACGGAACCAATCTAGCATTCTTAGTGCCCATCGCAGATGGAGGGGTGGAGCAGCTTTCCTGCTTGAGAATCTAGCTCAGAGGCACTTGGAGTAGATTTTCTTCCTAAACTCACCGTTTGAGTTATTTTTTGTACGAGAAGCCAGTCTTTTAAAACTTGTTTTTTCAAATCAGAAGAGAGTGCCCCAGAGACTCCAACTTCCTGTTCCTGTCCAGCAGGCATCTCCCAGTGCTTTGTCCCTCTCCTGGTTACTTTTCATTGGGATTTAGAGCTGGAAGGATCATTCTCCTTGTGTGCTGCATATATACCATTGGATTTAATAACTTTGATTTTGAAATATCACAAGTAAGTTGAAAAACTGGTGTATAACAGTGTTGTTTGTTTGACTTGGGTGCATGCACCTGGATTTATTTGTATTATTATTACATTTTTTAAATATATTGTGGTGGGTAGCCTGCAGTTCTAGTAGGAGCTTAGTTTTCTTTGTGCAGGAAATGTTACTTTTTTTGTAAAGGAAAAATGTTGCACAGTTCAGTACATTTTCTTCTCCATGTTTTTATTAAGATTGCAATATTAATTGATTTAATTTACTATGCTGCCTAGTCTGCCAATGAGCCTTCCAGCCAATAAACCCTGTACTATTCATGGGTGCATGAAACAACTGTTTGCGTTGTGTCTCTGTATTTGAAAAATCATTTAGCCCATGGATGGCATTGGATTAAAATATAAAAAGTTTGTTGTTGTTTTTCACGTTTCCCCCCCTTGCAAACAGTGTTTAGGTAGAGTAATGCCTTTGGAGGAGGTTGTTGTGAACATATTTAGCACTGTACATTTTCATTGTTGGCATTGCTGAATTAATGCTATGTTCTCTGTGTTACCGTACCTCTTTTGTCTGGCCACAGTGTGTGTGTTTATGTGTGTTTGGCATAGGTCACTATTAGTCTTTGTTGTTCAAGAATCATTTTGCCATGTGGCTAGGGGCTTGTTAGAAATGGGGGTCTCTAGTTGGCAGACGTGGGTACCTTTGTCCAAGTAGGGACCCTTCTTCCAAGTCAGGATAAGGGAGTTACACTCCCAATATAACCCCTGCTCATCCCCTGGGTAGCTTGGCATGAGCAGTCAGGCTTATCGTAGAGGCAGTGTGCAAAGCATTTGCACATACCACCAGTAATACAGTGACAGCACTACAAAAGGACAACACACTAGCTTAGAAAAATAGTGAATATTTTATATAAACAAGACCAAAACAATTAAAGTCTACAATACACTCTTAAGAGCATGACATTCTCAAAAATAGACTTGAAATACAGTTCCTTGAAGTTGTTCTCTCCTCTGGGGCTTTCACAGCATTTATGAACAACAAATCCAAGCAGTTCTGGCTCACTAAAGCGTAACGGGCCAGCTATGGCGCCGGGAAGAGACCCAAAACAGTACCTTTAAAAATGCAAGGCATCAGCGACCTCTCGATGAGCCCCGTAAGGCTGCCATCTGCAGGCGTCAGTTCCATAGGTCAGTGCCGGAGTTGTTGGCCCTTGAAGTCACATGTTGCCAATCAAACTCCTTGCAGTTAAAGTCAGGAGTGCCACCGTCAGCAGGCGTCATTGGTGGGGTACGAAGTGCAAAGTGGGGTGCCCTCAGGTCACCGTGCAGGGAGAGGCTTGGTGATGGCCATCCAGAGTCATCTGTGAGATCGGTTGCGGTGCAAGGTGATGCGGTGCTCTTTGCGATGCTTGCAGGTCACGGTGCAAGCAGAGTTGTTGTCATTGCTGAAGCGCTGTTATCTGCTGACAAACTGGATCAATTGTGTTGGTAGGCCAAGGCTGCAGTGCAGGATGAGGATGGTGTGTTGTGTAACTTGCAAGTGGTGCCCTTGAACCACGGTACAAGCAGCGGCGTCGATGTCGACGTGGAACATCATCGACGTAGATGTCAGGGTGACGGCATGAAGTGAGGCAGTATTGAGTGCAGTGCCCACAGGTCGCGGTAACCACAGGCCACGGTACACGCAGTGGCTCAGTGGCGGCATCATGTGACATTGTTTGTGAGACCAGGGGTTCGGCATTGTGGCGGTGCCCTCAGGACATGGAGTTGTCAGTGGCGTCGTAGACGGCATTGAGTTGCTTTTCTTCTGTTGCAGCACAGAACACAGTCCTCAGTGCTGATGGCAGAAGAACTTGAAGTCTTTTCTGTTACTGAGACTTCTTGAACAGGGGGAAAGCTCTACCTCAAGCCCTTGGAGAAACTCTTCACTGCCCAAGCCAGAAGCAGCCACTGCAAGCCAACACAGCAAAGCAGACAGCCAAGTGGTAGTCCCTTCTCACAGCTTCTTCAGCTCTTCTTCTTGACAGTCTTATTGTTCCAAAAGAGTTCCAGAATTCTTGGTCTGGGCACCAATATGTATTCTCCAAATTCCTTTGTCATCTCAGACAGAGAGTGCCTGTGCTTAGTCCAAACCAGTTTGGTCCTCTGTAGCTCAGCTTCCGAGCAGGAGACAGAGACAGCATTGTCTGAAGCAGACCAGGTCCATTCCTGTGCAAGGAAATCTCCCCCCACTACTCGAAATGCAGCCGGTGCTTATTCAGGTACTAGTGAAAACTCCTCCCACTACTCTGAATGGCGCCAAGGTCTATTCAGCCCAGTCCTGACTCATTCAGACTCTCTGGAGCCACTGTACACCCCCGTCCCTGTCACTCCAAAGCCAGACCGTCAATAAACAACCTAAAAGAGGCACAATGGATGGCTCAGCAAGAAAATACCTACTTCCTAAACGTGATATTTCCAAACACAGAATGTAAAAATCATCCTCACAAAAAGATGCATTTTAACATTCTGAGTTCAGGCATACTAAACTTTATTTGCCTATATTGTCTCAATGGGAAGTTATATTTATAAGATGTTATGAACTAAGTCCCATACTTTCCTATGGGCCACATAGCCTTTCTACAGTAAAAAACTAATTTGCTGTATTTCAGTATTCAGACATGCCACACACATCCTGGCATGTCCTACCTTTCACATATACTGTACCCACCTTAGGAGTGACTCACAGGTAAGAAAAGGGAAGATTAGGTCCTGGAAAGTGGGTGCACTTGCCAAGTCGACATGGCAGTTACAAATTGCATGCAGACCCGGCAGTGGCAGGTCGGAGTTACCTTTTTAGGGCTACTCATGTGGGTGGCACAATCAGTGCTGGAGGCCCACTAGTAGCATTTGATTTACAGGCCCCGGCACACCCAGTGCACTTTACCAGGGGGTTACCAGTAAATTAAATATGCAAATCAGGGAAACTCCAATCCATTATACAAATTTCACGAGAGCATATGCACTTTATCACTCAAAAGCTGTGGTAAAGTGTCCAGAGTCCTAAGACCAACAACAGCATGTCAGGGAAAAATAGGAGGAAGAAGCAAAAACTTTGGGGATAACCCTGCAAACAGGGCAATCTCCTACGGGGCCATTTTTTATAGCCTGTCTCCCCCCTAGGCCTGCATGCGTTCTTCAAATGTCATGCCTCCTGCTTGTTGTTGTTGTGAGCCATTTTGTGTAGCCATTCAGTGTGCTTTTCCCATAGACCTGCATTTTTTCTTTGTGACCAAGCCTCGTTGCTGGTTGTTGTTGTGACCATTGGCTGGAAGCAATTTTGTGTAGCCAAAGAGTGTGCTTTTCCCATATGGCTGCATTTCTTCTCAGTTTGTGGCCATGCGCCCTTGCTGATTGTTGTTGTTGTTACCATGTGGCTGATGGACATTTTGTTTATCCAGCCAGTGTGCTTTCCCTGTAGGCTTGCATATCTTCTGTTTGTTAGCTATTCCTCCTTGCTTGCTGGTTGGCCATGTGGCTGGAAGCCATTTTGCTCAGGCAGGCATCCAGTGTGCTATTGCCTTCGGCTTACATGGGTTGTTCTTATTTCATTATGTTACTGCCAAGCCTCCTTGCTTACTGGTTCACCATGTGGTCAGCCAGTGGCCATTTTGTGTAGGTAGCCAGTGTGCTTTTCCCTAGGCCTACATCTTTTCTTCTCTTTGTCCCCATTCCCAAGGCCTGCTTGCTCTGTGTTGTTGTTGTTGTTGATGACCATGTGGTAATGGCAGGCAGCCATTTTCTGTGGCCAGCCAGTATGGCCATTTGCCATGTGCTTGCATTGGTGGTTGAACAAAGAGATAGCAGTTTAATACATTAAAATAAATTAAATGCTTGTCAACTACACCTCCCATGTGATGTATTGCACATAAAGCAACTAGTTACAGCTGTATTGTTTTGTTGTTGTTGCTCTTCATAATCCTCCATGAGTGTACAATCACCATGAACGTTTAGGTTGGTGTATTTTTCCATTTCATTAATGAACACTGTATGCTATTGTTGATTATTTATAATAAATTTAGTAACCACACTATATAATATTGTCTATTTGTACTACTAGTTGAACTGCAATAATGGCAAGTTTTGCTGACATATTTCTTGCTTGTTTGCTTTTAGGTTCATATGAGAAGAAATATCACCCACAGTACTGCAAGACATGATGCTTGACTGACTAAATAACATTGTCATCTCTTCAGCTTGTTGGGAAGCTAAGTGTCACTGCCAACTGACAGCTTCAACATGCACACAAAGAACAGTGCTGCAAAGAAAGTGGTTATTGGGGAGCAGAAGAATCAGATTTTCACCTTTTCCTCATCAACCTATGCCCAGGACTATGTCTGTCAGTGAGGCAGTTAGTGCAATCTTGTTGACGTCAACAAGTAGCAATATTGAGTTGGACTTGTCCCTTTCGCAAAGCAGTCATCTAATTAAAACAACAGTTTAAAAGAAGTCAGTTCATTAACAAAACATGTCTGACCGCTGCACTCGTGGTGGTGCATCAGTGGTGTTCCACCATCTGCTGCATTACGACTTTCACGTTATACTGGCAGTAGACCGCCACCTGCCCTAGGGAACCAATTTTTAACTTGTGCTGGCATGATGATGGAGCAATGTAATATAATGAGCAGGACTGGTGCAGTCCTGCCAAGCATATTACAAGTTACTCCACTGCCAGCCTTTCCATGCCGGTGAGCTCGCAGCAAAAAGGCTGGCAGTGGGGGAACAAAGGGGCTCTTTGGGGCCCCCACAGCCCCCACTCCATGGGGATACATTCATGGAAGCACAACATGTGCCTTCTTGTCTGCTTGCACCCTCAGTTCCAGCACAGCATGGACTTCATAGTCCATGTCGTGCTGGAACATTTTTTCCGGTACCATTGTGGTGCCCTTTTAGGGCTCTGCCATGGAAAGGCAAAATGCCCATCTACCTGCGTGAGTTGACCTCATAATCAGGTGGCCGGTATTTGAGCAGCTTCAGCCAGCCAAGTTGGCTCAACAGCAGCAAAGTCATATTCAGGCCCAAAGCTACCAGCAACTTAGTGCCTGATTAAAAGTCTGGCGGTCTTGCGACCACCAGACTTGCGGTAGCGGAGGAGTGATGGTCCATTATTTTGCAGATTACAAGTTTATAAATCGTATCTGCGGTAGACCACCTGCTGAGCCAGGGAACAATCATTCCCTGGCAGTGGCACAGGAGCACCACAACTCAATATGCTGAGAAGGGACTGGCGCAGTCCCGCTCAGCATATTCAAAGTTCGTGCTTCACAAACCATTTCATGGTGGAGCCCAGCCATGAAAAGGCTAGCAGAGCAAGAAAAAAGTGGGCCCTGCAGGCCATGTGGTCTCTGCCATTGGAATACATTCAGGGGGAACAACATGTGCCCTGCTGTATATATCCCATAAAGTTCTAGCATGGCATGGACGTCCATGGTGTGCTGGAACGTTATTGCTGTTCCCATTGCAGTGCCTGTTTTCCAGTCACCATCATGGGTTGTACTTGTGATATGGTCGGCGGTCATTGCACAGGTTTTGCGCAGCTGAGCCGGCATTGAGATGGTGCCGCAGCACCAAACTATTAATCGGGCCTTTAGAATACTCCTACCTTTAACTATAATAGGCCCTAAACTAAGTAAACAAACCAAAACAATGAATGATAATTTGCAATATAAAAGATTATACCCAAACAGCAAATGACTAAAATACCTAGAAAGAATAGCAAAATCTATACATTAAAATTAATACCTACACAAAAAATATCTACCACAAAAACCAATATACACTAACTACAAATGTATATATTTTTAAAATTTTAAATAGATTAGGATAGATGTATTATGTAAAAATGTAAAGAATATTTTAAACATAATTGACATAATACAATTATGAAAATGAAAAAAGAAAAGTACTAGCAATTAACGGAATAAAAAAATAAAGGAGGTAAAAAAAACATCAATAATAATAAAAACATTCCACATAAATTTGTACATAAGGGCCGATTCCGATTCGGTAAAATCCCCTATGAATAGCCGTGGGGAGCATATTTCCTGTACGAAGCATACCCGTAAACGGTCCCGTACGTACAATGAAGTACAATTCGTATCCAAAGCAGATCTCCTTACGAACCGTATTTTATCAAAAACATGCATTACTTGACATCCGTACGTAAATAAGCAACAGTTTCCGGCCCAGGAAGTACGATTCATCTCTGCAACACTCCGTACGACCCTTTTTCTACAGCAGCTCAAAACGTCTGTAAAAGCAGAGTCCAACCCGAACTGTATTCCCGGTACGTGACATACATAACATGAACCCCATTGTCTGTGTCATCCCAGTCCTGTGCGCCTATGACCTGATGCACAGAAACCAATGATGGCGCATATGGTGAGAACAACGTACCGCAACAATGGAAGTGTACTTGTACGGTGCGTCTTATACGCTCGCGTATGGCACCATTGCAATAGTAATATGAGCTGCACACACACGCCATGAATGTTGGGGTACGGTACATTTCACGCGCTCGCGTATGGCACCATTGCAATAGTAATACGATGTGTGCACACACACCACGAATGTTGGGGTACGATGGGTTTCACGCGCTCGCGTAAGACACCATTGCAATAGTAATAAGATGCGCACATACACCATGAATGTTGGGGAATGGTGCATTTCACGCGCTCGCGTATGGCACCATTGCAATAGTAATACCATGCGCACACACGCCAGGAATGTTGGGGTATGGTGCGTCTCAGGCTCTCGCGTACAGTACCCTCACACTAGTTATACGAGGCACACACACCATCAACCCCATGTGGCCAACAGTATGGGGGTGGGTTCAGAGGACTTTCAGCAGTGCCCGGACACATGACGTGTGGGTGCAGAGGACTCCCATCAGTGGCCAACAGTATGGGGTTGAGTGCAGAGGACTCTCAGCAGTGGCCAACGGTATGGGGGAGGGTGCAGAGTACTCCCAGCAGTAGCCAACACTATGAGGGTGGGTGCAGATGACTCCCAGCAGTGCCCAGACATATGAGGGGTGGGTGGATATGACTCCCTGCAGTGCCCAGACACATGAGGGGTGGGTGCAGAGGACTCCCAGCAGTGACTAACAGTATGGGGGTGGGTGCAGAGGACTCTCAGCAGTGCCCAGACATATGAGGGGTGGATGCAGAGGACTCCCAGCAGTGCCCACACATATGAGGGGTGGGTGTATATGATTCCCAGCAGTGCCCAGACATATGAGGGGTGGGTGGATATGACTCCCAGCAGTGCCCAGACACATGAGGGGTGGGTGCAGAGGACTCCCAGCAGTGCCCAGACACATGAGGGGTGGGTGCAGAGGACTCCCAGCAGTACCCAGACACATGAGGGGTGGGTGCAGAGGACTCCCAGCAGTGGCCAACAGTATGGGGGTGGGTGCAGAGGACTTCTAGACATATGAGGGGTGGGTTAACATATCTGGACCCAGCAAATCTGGGTAACTCTTGCCCCATATCCCTTCTTGCGGCCATAAGCAAGGTAACAAAGAAACATGATAATTCAACTCTCTCTGGATTTCTCAAAAGCCATAACCTGCTCCATCCCTCCCAAACCAGTTTCCGGCCATGCCAGATTACAGAAATGGCTTTATTGACAGTGATTGAGGAGAGCAGGAAAATCATGAACTCAGTAGGTGCGGCGGCCATCCTACTCATTGACCTGAGTGCCGCTTTCGATACGGTGAATCACTCGATCTTGAGTTGGCGACTTAGAAACATAGGAGTGGACGGCACAGCCCTCCAATGTCGATCCTCTTTTTTTAGAGGGTAGAACCTATCAGGTTTTCGATGATAATACTGTTTCTAAATCTACACCCCTCGGTGCGGGGTGCCCCAGAGTTCCTCGTTCAGTCCAACCCTTTTTAATGTTTACATGTCCCCGCTAGCAACCAGAATAGATCCTCATGGCATTGGTATAGTCACCTACGCTGGTGATCGGGCTTAACCAACCCGAACAGGAAATTCATACCCTCTACTCCTGTCTAAATGACATCTCAAACTGGATGGATGGCTCCCAGCTTAAACTTAATGGAGGAAAAACAGAGATGATGATCCTCGGTAACACTATCAGTTTTAATCCCAGCCTGATGTGGCCCCCTAACATGGGTCCAGTTCGGTTCAGTCCCTACCCCAACATCAGAAATTAAGAGCCTCGGGGTTTGGCTGGACCAGTATCTTAGTCTCAGAACCCAAGCCAGGAAAATAGCAGCCCTTTGCTACTTAGAATGGCACGAAAGGTTCTGCCCCTCCTTCCCTCAGCGGCGAAGAAAGTAGTGGTCCACTCACCAATACTCTCCAGACTGGACTAAGGGAACGCACTGTACCTAGGCGCTCCCTTTTCTGCAGTCAGGAAACTCCAGACCATTCAAAATAGCGCAACAAGACTGCTGACGGGAACCCCCAACAGGTTGTCGGCCAGACTGGCCCTCGGTACCCTCCACTGGCTCCCGGTTCAGGAACGGATCATGTTTAAGGCTCTTTGCCTGGTACACAAAGCATGGCAAGGATTCAGCTGACCCACGATCTCCACCATGATCCATCCCTACAGAGCCAGCCAGAACCTTCGATCAGATGATCTTCATCTGACAGAGATCCCTTAGATCAAGAGATCCTGTAGTGGCGGCAGACTTTTTTCATATAATGCCTTCAAACTCTGTAATTCCCTGCCTCTCCACCTTCGCATAATTTCAGACCAAATGGCATTCCGGAGGCAACTAAATTCCTTGCTCTTTCCCTAGTCCCTATGGCCCCTGTGCCGGTGACTTAGCGGTGGGAGGCCTCCGGGTAGCCATGCGCTCTGCAAATACCTTTCCATTCCATTCCATTCTATTCCATCTCAAATTCCACATGCATAAACACCCATAGAGGCTGCAGGCGAAATACACACCCTACCATCATGACAAAATAGCGTATAGTGGTGTAGCAGCCTACCAAACAAAGAGAGCGAAAGGGAACACACACTGTCAGGCACATCCCAGGACTGATATTAATTTCCAGGTGGTGGTCAGACCACCAAGATGAAGTCTCTCATGGAAGGAATAGGGTTGAAACCCCTTAGATACAATGCACAAAATTGTGTGTCATGTGCCGAAATACCCTGCATAACAATCCCCACCATTGGGGTAGGGTGTGGTTACACACATGCATAGTGGTGAAATGGGTGAATGTGTCCATGAAGGCATTTGTACATACTCAAAACACAAGTACAATGATTTGCAAGCATGGCACAGACGAATGAGCAGTAGACATCTTTTTTTAGCATGCATGGCCATTGTTGAAGGGAACCGTCACCAGCAAAGGAAATGTGCACACATGTCAGCACAACAATTGTGCAACTGTCTGCAGTGAAGATGTCAGGTGCCACAGAGGAAGGAACAATCCTTGGGACAATGTCTCTAGACAAACTGAACACACACAACCAATGAGTAATTGCTGAGACATTGTGATGGCACACAGATACCAGAGTCCACCTCATGACCATCAACAATAAACATCTTTCAGAACCCCAATACATTACCATGACACCAACTCCAGGCCCCTCATCACCAACATCAAGTACCTGAAATGCAATAGTGTTGAACATAAAATAAAAGGCTTTATTCAGCAGGAAAATAAAAGATGTTCAAAAATGAATCCTTCCTCAAATAAGGCCAATGGCCAGTCTACACAAATGCCCTTGTAGGGGGACGTTGGGTAGACCGTCTACCCCTAACTTGCCTGCACATGGACTATTTAAGGGGATATAGACCCTTGGGGGGCATCATCAGGGGCAGGACCAGGCACCGCAGGGACAGGAGTGATAAGGGTAGGTATGGTGGGTGAAGGGGTGGACGTATCCTCCTCAGTGGTTTGTGGAGCACCGAAGGTGGACTCATACTCTGCGCTGCACACTGCAGCCAGTTCGGCCAGCCCAAACCCTGCACCCAAGGACAATATTGGAGTGGAGGGAGAGGGCTGTGAGGGTTGTGCATTGTGACTCTGGCTGCATGTATGCGGTCTAAGCCCAGTCCCTGTGGGTGTGCCTGCAGCCCCCTGAGTGTGCGTGCCAGGAGGTGTGCGCTTTGCTATATGTGGGTGTATGCTGCCTGTGTCTGTTGGTGTGCGTGATGGTGTCTTCCTGCGTGTGCGTTGGACAGCTATGGGAGAGGGGAGTGTGGATGGGTCCATAGGAGGGAGGACGGACTGCTGCAGGAGGGAAACTGCTGCCATCAGTGATGAGTCCATGTACTGCATAATCCGACGTTGGTCAGGCATCGTTGCTGACATGCCCTCAATGAAAGACAACAACTGTGTCAGTGTTTAAGTGTGGGCATGGAGGACATTCAGCATCGATGTCTGACCAACCTACAACTGGCGGAGTAAGTCCACAGACTCCGCACTGAGGGCAGCAGGGGTGACAGGGGCAGGGGCTGCAGTGCCGGGGCTGAAGGAGACATGGGGGGCTGCACGGACAAAAGGGACGGGAGCAACTGGGAGGGTGGAGATAGTGCTGGAGGGGGTAGGTACAGACTTGGTGCTGCAGCCCGGTGTTGCTGCAAATTTTCCCTCCTCCAGGGAGCGACAATCATATCCATCGGCGTGATATGATGTTTCGCCTTCCAACAGGTCCGCAGACTGACTGCCCTCGCCCTCTGTGCCACTGGCTCCCTCAGACTCCTCCACACTGGTGGCACTGTGGCTGGGTCCCTCCTCTTGGTCCATGCAGCTGTCTCCTACTGTTTCTAGTGATGATGCTGTGGGCAAGGAGAAGAAACAGAAATGCATCAGTCACCTGTACACATCTGACACATGAGCACAAAAATAGTAGGTCACACTGCAAATCATGCCATGCATCATGAGTAACAGCCAGATAACTCTGCACACATTTGAGCCTTGAACTGCCCAGTTGGTATAGACACAATGCAACTTGGACACAATGATCCAAAGAACACACCAGGCCACAACTTGAATGACAAATACACAGAGAAGCTAGTGTTTGTGTACAGGAGAGCAGATCAATACAATTAAGTGATGCCACCTCAAGTTCACAAAGAAAGAAACAGTAGTGGTGCCCCTCAGGGCACACTGACCCACCTCACTCCCCAAGGTGACACCACACTCAGAGCCCTGTAAGTACATTGTGCAAAAAAATAAATGTAAATAAATGTTGGCATTTTGGGACTCACCATACTTTACACAATCAACATGTATTGAATGTAGTAATTCGCCATCTTGTGAAAAGAACACATATGTGCCTGCATGAAAGATGTCTCAAAAGGAAATGTACACTAACAAATATTTACACATTCATTGAAAAATCTGGCACCCTTTAAGATAAAATGCTGTCAGAAACAAATGGCATTTCAGGTTGTCCATATACATGGTCCAATGGAGGTCTTGATGTCTTGACACTCATTAGTTTGCATAATTGACAACAAAGGAGTTTCAAGACCTCAAGACCACTGTGGGGACATGTATATGGATATCAAGGCACACCATTAATCGCTAACACTGGCCTCTTTTAAAAGGTCACTAACCACAAAAAAGGGGAGAGGAACCGTATCTACAACTCTGCACCCTGAACCCCCTAAATCACGTTCATACACACAGGAAGGGGTGGAGAGACTCAAAATCAAGTATAACACCACAAAATAGAAAAAATACAACTGTTTTGGAAATACTGCCCTCACTCACACACCAAAGTGTGTGACATGCTTCATCATCGGGTTTGCTTACAATACACCCTGGTGTAGCCACACTCAGGATGGAGCATAAGGGAGGGGGTACACATAAAAGACAAAGAGACGCAATACAAAACCAAACAGCATATATATATATATATATATATATATATAACAAAAAATGTGCTCAGTGAGTGTCACCCTGTGACTAGAACTGGTGTGCGACAAAGTGCAGTTGGTAAGTAAGTGCTTTAAAACTGGTTTGAGGATACCAAACAAACCTTTATTAGTAGCTTCCACAACCAGGATTAAAAAGAGAGAAAGGATGGGTCGTGTTTGAAAGAGAAGATTAAAGTTCTCAAAACACCCCTCCTAATACCGCTTGTGTCAACATGTTTTGACCAACTTACTGTGCCTTAAGAGGTCACTCCGGTCTTCTTCAGGATGTATGTCATTCCCAGTCCTGATGTTGGCCTAACCGCAGTTCAGTCGAAGTGCCAAATGACTGATCACACAAGATTTCAATTGAATCATCACGTGTGGAGGGAATCCCAACAACACGGGAAACAAAAACTGAAAGAATAAATATTCATACATAAATATGTTGTGTATAGATGCCAGAGAGTTACAAACTTTCTCAGGCCACCCCATCGGTTATGACAACATGTGCCCTTTATGTGGTCCACTACAACAGCCTACGAGGTAAATATATTCGTCCCCCCTGGCTACGAGTCGAAGAAAAAAAATATGAATGTACAATGCTACACAAAAACGGGTCACTCTATCTATCTAAGTCCAAACTATCTTTCCAGCTGTTTCATTTGCAAAAAGAGTATATGTATCCCACACACATCGCTGTGAGACATTTAATTACACCCATTCATGTACTCCTAGTTGTAAACTCGACATGGCGTCCACAGGGAGGTATCCCAAGAACACAACCTGTATCCCAAGGAACAAGTTGAGTATAAATGTCTCCAAAAAATGCTCCTATCTTCATGCATAATTAGTTAGTAAGCCCCTACCACGGACATCTTCAACGTCAAATAAACGAGTCTTGCTTTGCGATGTAAAATCAAAGCAAGCCCGTGGATATGAACCTGAATGTACCGGTAAAAGAGTAAACAGCACCTCTATAGCCTCCTTACTGTTCCGAGGGAGAAATCTCACAACATTGCCTGCTTCCGGATCGCTGCACGGTCAAAGGCGGCTCTGGGAGTTCTGTTTGATAACGTCTGACTCTGACATTGCCATTGGTTCTAAGCGCCCCACGTGACACCGCGTCCGACGTGATTGCATCCTGCGTGTTGTGTGAGGGTATTATGGGGAACTGAGTCCAGTTTGCAGCTTCGTGTAAACGCATGGAAGGTACGGTGAACAACCTCTGCTCCTCCCTTTTATGTATCCAAACAAAGCGTGTTGCATATTGCGTGTTGCGTGAGGGTATTATGGGGAACTGAGTCCCGGTTTGCAGCTTTGTATAAACGCCTGAAAGTATACGGCGAACAGCCTCTGCTCCACCCTTATATGTATAAAAAATGCAAATGGCAAGGAAGAAGGGCCAGCCAAACCCGTGAGAAGGATAGAATTATGGGTCAACATCAGGCCCCCACAACTAAAATTATAGAGGAAGAGCAAAAGAGGGAACATAATTCTATTCTTCAATACAGAGGTAAGATATACAATCCCCTAATTCAGATGGCACTGAGCGGCAAAAAAAGGAGGAAGCTGATCAAACAGCTAGCATGATAAAAGAGGGCATATGTATGTATATGTAAATCTCTTTATAAATAATTCTAAATGGAAAATGTGTACTCCCTTGGTAGGGGTAAAGCCAGGAGACTGCAAACGGAAATGGAGTCCAGGCTCCTCATATCCCTGATCACAGTAGTGAAACGGAAATAGACATCACCAAAGGATGCCCCAATTCCGTCTCTAAACCAGAAGCAACACAAGCCTGGTTAATATGATGCTAGAAGTATTCAAATTTCATTGTTCAAGCCCACCAATATCAAATCAACTAGTGTCTCCCCAGAGTTTGCCAAGGTATATCGTCGTTGAGACCAGTGATATGACTCCCGAGGCGATAAACCCACTTCTGTTCCCGGAGAAGCAAGGTACGCTGGTCGTCTGCCATATGCCTTCCCAAGTTCAATTTTTCACTGACTGTCCACCTTAGCTCATCAGCAGAGTGTCCCATCTCCAGGAAGTGCGCTGTCAGTTTGGTATTTGATCTGCCACATCTCACTGTGCTACGGTGCTCTGTTATCCTTGTTCTCACCTTCCTACTCGTCATACCCAAGTAAAATTTGTTGCAAGGGTATGTGATGAGGTAGATAACCCCCTAGGAGTTACAGTTAGTATGGGATCTCTGTTCCCAGGGGGTAGCAAGGCCCAAGTCGATATGTTTGGTGTTAGAGGTGAGGGTGCATACAGTACATGCGCCACATTTTGTGTGGCCCATCAGCCTGGGTGGACCTGCCACTGAAATGGTATTCCTAGTCACAGTAGTAACTCTTGGTCTCATATGGACTAAAAGGTCCTTCAGGTTCTGACTTCGCCTGAACAAGAACAGTGGCTTCTCCATATTCATGCCCCCAGTGTTTAGGATTTTCCAGTTACGTAAGACCAAACGTCTGATCTGCTGTGACGCTGTATTTAAAGTAGAAACGAAAACAGGTTTATTTGTCTTCGGTCTTACTGTTTTGGAAAGGAGAGAGTCACAATCGGCATTCAGTGCCCATTTCCTGGCTCTCTTGATGGTATTCAGTGGATACCCCCTGTGTTGTAATTTCTGTGTTAGGGCGCCAGCCTCGGTGACAAAATTGGCATGGTCCGAACAATTACGGCGTATTAAAAAGAATTGACTCACCAGTAAGTTCTCCGGTAGGGACTTAGGATGGAAGCCAACAAAGCGTTCTTGTCTGTAGGTTTATAAAAAACTCTTGTTTTCAATATTCCCTCACTAGGTTCTAACAGTAAGTCCAGAAAGGGTAGACTGGTTTTAGTGACCGCCGAGGTGAAATGGAGGAGTGGGTTTTACTTGTTTAGCCAAACAAGTAAACAAACCACAGATGACTCATCACCTCTCCAAATCACCAAGATGCCGTCGATATATAACAACGCCATAACCTCAAGTGGGAAAACCACTGGCCTGTGGTATCAAATATTGTGAGTTGTTCAAATGTGCCCACATATAATCCGGACAAACTGGGTGCAAAGACACTACCCATAGATGTACCATGGGTTTGTAGGTACATAGTGCCCTCAAATTCAAAAAAGTTCCTCATTAGGGCTATTTCTGCTAGGTGTAATATAAAGGCTCTAGGTGTGTGATACTGCCATTCCCCCTCAAATAAACTGGTCTCCAGCATTCTGAGGGTTTCTCTCTGAGGAATGTTCGTATATAGAGCCTCTATGTCAAGGCCTATGAGAAATTCGGTGTCTGGGTCAAATGGGATTTCTTTGAGGAGGTTCAGAATGTCCAAAGTATCCCTCAGATATGCAGGAAGTTTCTGGACAAGAGATTTAAATACAAAATCACAAAATTGTGACAAGGGTTCAAGCAGCGACCCCATCCCAGAGACAATCGGTCTCCCGGGAGGGGGTCTAACTGCCTTATGGATCTTCGGTAAGACATAAAAGTACAGAGTTTTGGGATGTTTTTTAATTAAAAACGCCGCCTCATGCCCCGTGATCAAGTTGTTGGTTTGTAGCTCCTCCACCACCATCGTGATCTCCATGGAGATGGTGTCAGTAGGGTCTTCCATAAGTCTACGGTAAGTTCTAGAGTCAGATAGTAAGCGGGTGCATTCGGTGCGGTAGGCGTCCTGATCCAGGATCACCGTGGCCCCGCCTTTGTCCACCGGCTTAAGGATGATCTCTTTGTTATCCACAAGTTCCTTAAGAGCCAGCCTTTCTAAATTGGACAAATTTGAAAATTGATGATGTTGTTCTAGACTCGAGTTTTCAAGTCAAGTCAAATGATCTTTATTCGGATTGTAAAACATCCATAAAAGTACACATAAAATCCAGCAGAAATAAAAACACAAATTACATCCCATTTGATTACATATTCATAGCGATATGCAACTTTTTCCATGTGCAAAAATGCAATCGTTAGTGCAAAATATACAATGTGTAATAAGCAAAGTGCAAAATATGCATAGTGCCAGTATTTCAGTCAATTAACAGAGAAGCACGGGACCGTACAGCTGCTTTAAGAAAGCAGCTCACTCTAAAAATGGCCTCATCCGTTTTTAACAATAACAAATCTTTAAAAGCTAATTTAAAATCCATCAGAGTGGTTTTTCTACAGTACGGCATTAGAAAGTGCAAAGTGTGCATTCTATAAAAACCACAAAAGAAAAGAAAATGAAGCAAACTTTGCTTACCACCTATGTTACAGGGACAGCTTAGATTTTCCACATTTTTGTTAAAGCCTAACGGGAAGCTGAGTAGATTTATAATGCTTCCGTCCCTGAACCGAAATAGCAAACTCCTGTTCCACCTGCCAAGCTTTAAGCGGAGATAGCCCTGGAGCAGAGCAAATGATTTATCACTTGGCTCCATGAGGGAAGTATATCTAATTGTGGTCGGCTTAGCCGAGTCATGCCTTAGCCTCTCCTTATGGTAGGAATCGTAAAGGGCCTTTTTTATTAGGTTCTTGTGCGTGTGGTTAATCAGTTGCGGGGATATAAAAAGATGACCTAGCCCCACACTCGATAAACTATTTTCCACAGCCTTAAACCAAGGTATAAAGTTAGCCCTCTCACAATTTAAGCAGTCCGTAATATTATCACGTGACAGGTAGGCAGCAGAATTACACCAAATTTTTATCCAGAACAATGGAGGTCGGGATCTTATGAAGTCCTCTATATAATGGAGGTTTAATTCCCTGTGACAAATATTGAGTTGGTGCGCTAATGACCCCCCCAAAATCTTCTGACAAAATCTATTTTCTTCAGTCTGTAGTTGGGTACAGTTAGAATAACCCCACACCTCAGCACCATAGGTACCTACAGGTAGACATTGTGTTCTATAGATTTGTAACAATGACATAATCACGTCTGCCTGGTTGGGTTGGCGAAGGGAGGTTAGAGAATTTATAGCCTTACTCATTTTGTTCTTTCCCTGAGCAACATGTGGTTGCCAGGAGCCAGTGTTTGAAAATAACAAACCAAGATAAGGGAAAGTGCAGGTGCTTTTTAAGATGTTGTCCCCTGATTGGATATGGCTTATTTTATAGCTTTTAGGGCCGCAAGAAATTATAAGAGATTTTGTAAAATTGGTGCAGAGGCCCAAATCTGCCATATATTTAACAAAACCCAGGTTTAAAATTCGCAAAGCATTGGGTGTGCAGGGACAGGTTTGCCGTTGACTTGCGGAACATCATTAGTTATTTTAGCCAAAGAAAACTCAAATCATTTATGTACAAAATAAAAAGCAGGGGGGCCAAGACACAACCCTGTCTGACCCCCCTGCCGATTAAAATATCGTTAGAAACTTCGCCATCATTGTTAATACGGACACGTGCTTTCAGGTCGCTACGAAGATGTGCCAGAAAACAAACTAAAGATTCATCTAGACCATAATTCAACAGGACAGACCATAAGCGGTAACGGTTAACAAAATCGAAAGCAGAACTTAAATCCATAAAACCAAAATATAAGGGTGATTTTTTGGCAATCGTATATTTGGCCATGAGTAGGTTTAGGTTCAATCACTGCTCCACCGTGCCAACTTTACTTCTAAAGCCTAGTTGGCAGGGATGTAAGATGGTATTTTCTTCTGCCCAAGTACTAATTTTGTTAAAAAGGACCATGCCTAGGACTTTTAGTGTATTTCAATTAATGATATCGGGCGATAGCAGCCAGGATCGAGTCTATCGCTTTTTTAAAATATTGGGACAATAGTGCTGCAATACCATGTTTCCGGGACAGTGGTGAGGGATAAATTATTGAAAACGTTGCATAGCAAGGGAGCCCAGAAATCTGGTTCAGATTTAATTTGGTCAATAGATAGGCCAACTGGACCAGGGGCTTTGTTCCCAGCGCTTTCAGTGATAGCATCCTCCACCTCTGACAACAAAATGTTTAAAGACTTGATTGCTGGGGTGATTTCAATTGGGTGACCAGACGCAGAGGCATCATAAATCTTAGAAAATGGTCAAAAGGATTTGAAGAACTTCTCTAGGGAACAGGCTTATCCATACACTAATGATGAATATGCAAAACAGAAATTGGCAGAGAATAATAAGAACAATCAACAGGACCGACCTCGCCACTATACCACCAGCAACTCTAGTGAGGGCAGTGAAGGGGATTTTCCACAGAGAAGGAGGGGGAGGGGCCGGGGATACTGGCGGGGGGCGAGGCCACTGATGTTCTACCAGCCATTCCAACAATACCCCAACCTGTCTTTCAACTGGCCTGGAATGTAATACCTCCCTACAGGACCTTTTCAAAACCCACAGTTTCAAAATCCACAGTTTGAGAATCCCCGATTTCAGAACCCTCAGTACCAGAACCCACGGTTCCAAAACTACCACGGGCCTTTTTTAGGGAGAGGCCGGAGAAAGGGACGTGGGAAACAGAGAGGTCAGCAACAAGTGACCTGGGAGGACCAGAACCAGGAGATCACACAACGAATACCCAGGAGTATGGAACAGAGCAGCCTTCCGAGTACCAGCAGTGTACCTCCCGAGTTGTCAATTTATCCTCTTGTTCATTAACCCCCCTACAGGAACAGGTACTGAACAAAGGACTGGGCTTTGTTCCCACAAACCCTCCTGATTTGTTCAAACTTCGCCAAGATGTGGCAGCCTTTTTCCGTAACCTTAGACTAAAGGTCTTTTTCCAGGATCAGGAACCCTTGGACTCTGATAGAGTTGACACCTCCTTCCGACCCAAGTCTCTATTCACCCCCCCAATTATCTCTGTTACCTCCACAAGTAGCCGCTTTTGAACAGGCGGTAATTCATGACTTGGAAAACCGGAGAGACCAGTGAAGGTAGACCCTACCTGCTGGACAGACGCTCGCTCGCTTGCTCCTGGGGCCCAAACGCTATTTGTGACAAACAACCATCAACAGATTGTTGTGAATAGTCACACAGGCACTGCCCGGTGTGAGTACGCACAAGCCAAATGTTATATCCCTGTCCAGTGGACACATGTAGCTGACACAGGAAAAGATACAAAGTATGCCAGGGATCAATGCCACAGAGGCAGACCCATGCTGAACCCACATAGAATGGGCACAGTGTTGGATGACACACATGATTAGGATGACAGGGTGTCTCAGGGGACTGTAGTGGGCACACTGATCAGTGGGTCTGGAATGAACTGACTGTACCATGAGCAACCGTCATGGCACTATGTATATCTCCCACTGATGTACATCATGTCTGAGGACACAACATAGGTCATGCATGCTGCAAGGGTGTGCAGTTGAAACCTCACACTCCTATGTTGAGACTCATCATCAGTGCCAACAAATATGAAGCCCAAACACAATGCACAAGGTCATAGCACAGGCAAGGTCCCAACACATGTCACAGACCAACCACCCACATGATGCGGAAATCAATGTGCAGTCTTATTTTCTTGCACCCTAGATGAACATGTGCAAATGTGATTACATACAAACCTGGGGACACATGTTAAGGATGGGAAGGGATGAAAATGAGCACCAGGTGACTATGGGGAACCGAAAAGGCACTGCACATATAACCAGTCTGAGCAGACACCCCAACTGTGGGAGTGTAGCCAGGCTTCAGAGTCCTACAAAAAGCAGGTGACACACAACACAACAAACAGCCATGTACCTACCCCCTCCTTGCTGCTGTCTCTCCTGCAACTGCCCATCGAGGTCTGGGAACACCACCGCCAGGACAAGGAGCATGTGGGTGGTCAGGTGATGGCGTCCACCATGCCAGCTTGGAGGTGACAGCTTCAGCTGGACTCGGGCGATACGCCAGGTCCAGCACTGGATGTCCTGCCACCTCTTCTGCATGTTTCGCAGGTGCCGGCGAGGGCCCCCGGCAGACCTGACGGCCCTGATGATGTCCCGCCAGATTTCCCCCTTCTCGTAGGCGGTTACCAGTCAGAAAGACACAGTGAGACAACATCAGAACCCCTGCAGGCAGGTCGCTCCCCATGCCACCACACAGCCACCAGCTGCCTCATTGCTCCTGCTGCCACCGTCTCCTGCTCCCTCATTCCCACCGCTGCGTCCCTGTGGCCTCACCCCCCTGACACCCATTGGCCACACCGCTCCCACCTCCCAGCTGCTCCTCCCTCTCTTTCTACCTCTTAAGGGGGCTGCACAGTGGTGTGGGAGTGTCCTTTGACCCTGCTCGCAGGCAGGTCATTCCCCACGCCACCACACAGCCGCCAGCTGCCTAGTTGCTCCTGCTGCCGCCGTCTCCCACTCCCTCGTTCCCGCTGCTGTGTCCCTGCGGCCCGCCCCCCTGGCACCCATTGGTTACCCCACTCCCGCCTCCCAGCTGCTCCTCCCTCCCTACCCACCTTTTATTGAGTCCGCGCAGCGGGCGCGCCGCTGGCTTGCTGAGAGCGCGCCAAAGTTAAGCCTGACTGCACCCGTCTGCACCTGTCTGCACCTGGACTGCGCCCAGCGCCAGAACCCCTGTACCTCGCGAATGCCACAACACCAGACTCCGCTACGATGCCAGTACCCTCCACGCACTCAACCCTGGCATAACCACACCTGCTTCCAAGCCTCACCGAAACGGACTCACGGACCTTTCACCTGCCACACCTGTGACAGAACCACCAAACCTACAAGGACCGGACCCAAACACTTCCGCTGCATACTCCTCAACACCCGCTCCGCATGCAAACACGCCATTGAGCTTTGGGATCTGCTCGACACCTCCACCCCAGACGTGGCCTTCCTGACCGAGACCTGGTGAAACGACTCCTCGGCACTCAACATCGCCATAGCCCTCCCGGATGGCTACAAGATCACCCACAGGGATCGTGCCAACAGAATCGAAGGAGGAATAGCCATGGTCCACAAGTCCACCCTCAATGTCGCCACCCACGCAGATGTCACCCTTAACAACGCTGAACACCTGCACTTACGGATCAACACCGACCCCACCACCACCCTCAGAGGAACACTCATCTACAGACAGCCCGGACCCCGTGCACAATTCAGCGACTCTATTGCCGACCTCGCCAGCACCCACGCACTCGCCTCCACAGACTACATCCTCCTCTGGAACCTGAATTTCCACTTCAAGAACAACAATGATGCCAACTCCGCGACCGTGATCGACAACCTCGCCAACCTCTGCCTCAGACAACTAGTCACGACACCCACCCACGTGGCTGGCCACACACTGGACCCCATCTTCTCCACAGGCACCCACATCGCCTTTAACCACACCACCGAACTCCACTGGACTGACCACTGCTGCATCCATTTCACCTTCAACAAACCAACCACGCACCACGACACCCAACAGCTGCCTCGCCGCTGCTGGAGCAAAGTCACCGAAGACCAGCTGATCACCACCCTCGCCCAGAACCCACCCACCGACCCCTCCAACCCAGATGCCACAGCCCGCAACCTAAGACAGTGGATCGACGACTTCATCAACACCCTCGCCCCACCCAAGAAACCCTCCAACAACCACGCCAGCAAGAGAGCCACCTGGTTCTCCGACGAGCTGCAGACCTTTAAACGTGCCTGCCGGAATTTGGAGAAGATATGGCTCCATGAATGCACTCCGGACAACAGCGCAGCCCACAAGGACGCCACCCGCAGACATCACCACCTCATCAGATTAGCCAAGAGATCCTCCTTCGAGGACCGCCTGGATAACAACGCACACGACAGCAAAGTGCTCTTCAGCATGGTAAAGGAACTCTCCAACCCCAGCGCCAATGCCAACGACATACCGCCCTCACAAGAACTGTGCACCTCACTGGCCATCTTCTTCCACTAGAAGAAGCCAGATTCCAAGAGAAGGACCTGGACTGGACCACATCCTTCCTCTCCAGCAGAACCCAGAGCATCCGCCGTCCGCCCTTCTGATCCGAGGCTACCAACATCATCTGCGGCGTACCCCAGGGCTCATCCCTCACCCTGACACTGTTCAACATCTACATGGCCCCCCTAGCACATGTAGCCCGCCAACACAACCTCAACATCATCTCCTACGCTGACGACACCCAGCTCATCCTCTCCCTCACCAAGGACCCGCACACCGCCAAAACCAATCTCCACGAGGGAATGAGGGCCGTCGCAGACTGGATGCAGAACAGCCGTCTGAAGCTGAACTCGGACAAGACGGAGGTACTCCTCCTCGGACCCACCCCCTCAGCCTGGGACGACTCCTGCTGGCCGACCACACTGGGAGCAGCACCGACACCCACCCATCATGCACGCAAACTAGGATTCATCCTCGACTCATCCCCCTCCATGTCTAAACAGGTAAACGCTGTTTCCTCCTCCTGCTACAATACCCTCCGCATGCTCTGCAGGATCTGCAAGTGGATCCCGACCGAAACAAGAAGAACAGTGACACAGGCCCTTGTCAGCAGCAGACTAGACTATGGCAATGGGAAACATCCTTTACAACGCAACTTTTACCACGCAGTGCCTTTACGACGCAACTTTTACAACGCAAACCATTACAACAAATTGCGCTGGGGGGCGCTCTAGGATAGGGAATGTGTTTAATGTACTATCCAACACTTTCCCTACTACCCACGGGGACTGGAGTTGGAATAGTAAATTAAACAATTCACTATCCAGCGCCTAAAAGCACTATGCGTTGTAATGGTATGCGTTGTAAAAACAGCGTTGTAAAAGCATGAGATGTAAAACCATGCATTGGAATGTCATACATCCGACTGATCATTAACGTGCCCCGCCATAGCCACATCGCCGCAGCCATATCACCCCCCACCTGAGAGACCTACACTGGCTCCCCATTGACAAGAGGATCACCTTCAAGCTCCTCACCAATGCACACAAAGCATTCCACAATGCCGGACCAGCCTACCTGAACAGCAGACTCAACTTTTACACCCCAACCCTCCAGCTCCGCTCCCCCAGCCTCGCCGATGTCCCCCGCATCCAACGAACAACCTCCGGCAGCAGATCCTTCTCCTACCGCCCTGCCAAGACCAGGATTGATTGCTCCATGTCCCAGAGAGACACACTTGCACATCTTTGATAATGTGAACAGGGCATAGGATGCTGACAGGACTTGCATCATTGTCCATGTGAACTTGGCCTGTGTGAAAGCCCCAATGCACTACATAGCATTGAAGGCCAACAGATGGCGTAAGGGTTGCAACACACTTACTGATCATGGCACACACTGGGCAGCACATGCAACTGCAGGGTGTGTGACAGCACGTGCCAAGCAGTCACATATCCCACTCCACTAAAGAACCCTCAGCAGACCACACAGACACACCCTAGCACAGATCACTCGCCTGTCACTGACAACAGCGGATACAACCCTCACTTTGCACATGTGACACTTGCCTGCCTGTGGGATGTCACAGGTGTTGTGCTAGCTTTGCAAATCAGGCACACAGCACTGCTTATTTGTCACATCAGATTGGAAGAGGTGGTGCGTACGCAATGCAGCAGTGTTGCAACACATCACATACACACTCACCCACATGACATGGCACATTCACACACACCAATGTCCATGAGGTTGCACATATCATTTGGACAAACTCAGCACAGGTCCACTCAACTCATGAACATCTGTGAGTACAGTCACCTGTCACTCTGGGGGGACCACTGTCACCTCAGGACATTTGGAAATAAAGACACCAAGGTCTTGCATGGCTGAATGTGTCATTCACTATGCAGTGAATGTCACAATAAGCACAATGCAAGTGAGGAGTGAACACACATGAAATGAGAGACATCACTATGTACACTATGTGGGACTCACTCCAAACCACATTGCATGTCTGTCCCACATGGACACAATGCCTGTTGTGACACTCACTCAAGACCAGAGCCTAAGGTAGTGTAGTCAGCACTCACCTGCTCCTCTGCGTATCGCCAGTGTCTAACCCAGGGTGGTGTGGAGTGCAAAAAAACGATGGATGTAGGCCCAGATCCTTGTACTGGGATGAATGTATGACATTGTTCTACATTCTGTCCATCAATTGTGTTTTTTGCAATTTTCACCCCGAGTGGGCTGGGTATGCTCAGACGTGAGTCCCAGGCTCTCCACACCACTGGAGTCAAGCTATCCAGGCTGATGAAGGCTGATAGCCCGAAACCGGTCCTTGGATGCCTGTTTCTAGTCCAGGGAGGACCTGGCTTGGCAGTTCGGGCTGGACTGTTCCCATGGGGCACAGGGTCAAGACTGATTTGCATATGGCTGGGTTCAAACTGGAAAGGCATGGTGAGCAAAAAAAACGATGGATTTGGGCCCAGATCTCTGTACTGGGCTGAATGTATGACATTGTTCTGCTTTCTGTCCATCACCTGTTGTTTTTGCTTTTGGCACCCTGAGTAGGACGGGTATGCTCAGACGTGAGTCCTGTGCTCTCCATGCCACTGGAATCAAGCTATCCAGGCTGATGAGGGCTGAAAGCCCGAAACCAGTCCTTGGATGATTGTTTCCAGTCCAGGGAGGACCTGGCTTGGCAGTTTGGGCTGGACTGTTCCCATGGGGCACAGGGTCAAGACTGATTTGCATATGGCTGGGTTCAAACTGTAAAGGCATGGTGAGCAAAAAAACGATGGATTTAGGCCCAGATCTTTGTACAGGGCTGAATGTATGACATCGTTCTGCATTCTGTCCATCACCTGTTGTTTTTGCTTTTGGCACCCCGAGTGGGACGGGTATGCTCAGACGTAAGTCCCGTGCTCTCCATGCCACTGGAATCAAGCTATCCAGGCTGATGAGGGCTGAAAGCCTGAAACCGGTCTTTGGATGCTTGTTTCCAGTCCAGGGAGGACCCGGCTTGGCAGTTCGGGCTGGACTGTTCCATTGGGGCACAGGGTCAAGACTGATTTGCATATGGCTGGGTTCAAACTGGAAAGGCATGGAGAGCAAAAAAACGATGGATTTAGGCCCAGATCTCTGTACTGGGCTGAATGTATGACATTGTTCTGCATTCTGTCCATCACCTGTTGTTTTTGCTTTGGTCCTGTGGTAGGAGGCTATTCAGCAGGGCCTGGCTCTCCTCCTCCGTGAAGGCTAGGGCCCTTTCCACAGTATGTGCCATTGTAGCCAGAGGATGCAGAGACAGCAGCAGTGTGGTCCACTCCAATGATGTGCAGGCAAGTGCCTTCTCAGGGGTTCTTTCTGCCTTAAATAAGTGCTGCTGAGGGGCATTCCTGTGGAACTCCTTACCATTGAGCCTCAGGAGCGTGGAAACCCTTCCCATCTTTAAAAAGGAGCTAAAAACTTACCTGTTCCCTAGGACAATGTAGTATGTGTAGAAGCTGGTAAAATCTCGCTCTGTGTCAGAAACAGTCGTAGCGCCAGGATGCCCGGTGGGTGACAGTGATAGCGCTTTATAAGAATGCCTATACATACATACATACATTCAGTTCGAGGAGTACATAGTGATAGGTCAGATTCTTTCGCATCGTACGTTTCCTCCAATCCCTTTATTCATACGACTCTGACAGAATTGGCATCGTTCAAAATTTGAGCTTCAGCTCAACAATCATTTCGCAACATTGTATTTTTTGGGCCAACTGACTTTTGCAGGTCACCTGTTGGACTCATAGCTACTCAAAAATCAGTACCCATGACACCCAGGATGCATTCAGGGCCTACTACTAGTCCCCTTATTCATTTTGAAATCCACACACGTGTACGGTGCGTTTCAAGCACTCGAGTATGGCACCATTACAATAGAGATACGATGCGCACACACTGCCGGAAAGTAGGGGTACGGTGTATTTCATATAGTGTGTTTCACACACTGATGTGAATGCAGGCGTACGGTACGGTTCACACGCTGATGTGAATACAGGGGTATGGTGCGTTTCACATGCGGAGGTGAATGCAGGGGTACGGTGCCGGTCACACGCTGATGTGAATGCAGGGGTACGGTGCATTTCACACGCTGATGTGAATGTAGGGGTACTATGCAGTTCACACGGTGCGTTTCACACGCTGATGTGATTGCAGGGGTACGGTGCTTTCCACACGCTGATGTGAATGCAGGGGTACGGTGTGTTTCACACGTTGATGTGAATGCAGGGGTACGGTGCGGTTCACACGCTGATGTGAATGCAGGGGTATGGTGCGTTTCACACGCTGAAGTGAATGCAGGGGTATGGTGCATTCACACGCTGATGTGAATGCAGGGGTACGGTGCGGTTCACACGCTGATGTGAATGCAGGGGTATGGTGCGTTTCACACGCTGATGTGACTGCAGGGGTATGGTGCATTTCACACATGGATGTGAATGCAGGGGTACGGTGCAGTTCAGACGCTGATGTGAATGCAGGGGTATAATGCGTTGCACACGCTGATGTGATTGCAGGGGTACGGTGCGGTTCACACGCTGATGTGAATGCAGGGGTATGGTGCGGTTCACATGCTGATGTGAATGCACGGGTACGGTGCGTTTCACACGCTGATGTGAATGCAGGGTTACTGTGTGGTTCACACACTGATGTGAATGCAGGGGTACAGTGCATTTCACACGGTGCATTTCACACACTTATGTGAATGCAGGGGTACGGTGCGTTTCACTCGCTGATGTGAACGCAGGGGTACGGTGTGTTTCACATGCTGATGTGAATGCAAGGGTACGGTGCGTTTCACATGCTGATGTGAATGCTGGGGTACGGTGCGTTTCACACGCTGATGTGAATGCAGGGGTACTGTGCGGTTCACACGCTGATGTGAATGCAGGGGTACAGTGCATTTCACATGGTGCATTTCACACACTTATGTGAATGCAGGGGTACGGTGCGTTTCACACGCTGATGTGAATGCAGGGGTACGGTGTGTTTCACACGTTGATGTGAATGCAGGGGTACGGTGCGGTTCACACGCTGATGTGAATGCAGGGGTATGGTGCGTTTCACACGCTGATGTGAATGCAGGGGTATGGTGCATTTCACACGCTGATGTGAATGCAGGGGTACGGTGCGGTTCACACGCTGATGTGAATGCAGGGGTATGGTGCGTTTCACACGCTGATGTGAATGCAGGGGTATGGTGCGTTTCACACGCTGATGTGATTGCAGTGGTACGGTGCGGTTCACACGCTGATGTGAATGCAGGGGTACGGTGCATTTCACACGCTGATGTGAATGCAGGGTATGGTGCGTTTCACACGCTGATGTGAATGCAGGGGTACGGTGCATTTCACATGGTGCGTTTCACACGCTAATGTGAATGCAGGGGTACGGTGCGGTTCACACACTCACGTATGGCACCATTACAATAGTGATACAAAGCGCACACACGGCAGGGATGTAGGGGCACGGTTTGCACAAGGATGTCTATGAAGTACTTGTCATTGCATACTTTTATGTGCAGCCCCTAGGTGTGGCAGCCAGTGATATAACACAGGGCATCTTAACTTGTTGCACAATCGATGTGTGATGACCTGGGGACACATGTCATGTGTGATGGGGCACTATGTGTCACACATCACCTTGACACTTGTCCCATGTGTATCATTAGGCAGATTTTGTCAGGCACAGCAACACTGGGATGGCACAGCCATCACTACCGGCACCTGTCTCCTGATGCCAGGGACTGGGGCACTTTTCAACTGACATGTCACGCTCAGCATGACCCTATGTGACTATGTCAGGTGTGTGTCATGTGTAACATTGAGCTTGCTGTTTGTGCTCCAAAAACTGCATCTGCTGTTGGTGCATCTAACATGGGTCTGTGTTAAGATGGCAATGGTTTCACATCTACGCACACCATGCCACATGTGCATTCCCACGGCTGTTGGGTCTGATGGAATCAGACTTCATATTTCCCCAGGCATACATGTCTGCGTCGTGACAATGGCTGTGTTGTTTTGTTGTCACGTGTACACCTTAATCCCAATGTGTTTGATATGTACATTTTTACATTCCATGTGACTTGTACATGTGCCTTGCAGTCAGCTGTCTGGATGGGATGACAACCTTCCACAGCAGGTATTGTGGCGTGTTTCACTCCAGTGATATCTCGGGCTGTTCACTCAGACCGGCCCAGCAGCTCATTTCAGGGCATGGCATATGTGTTCTGGATGTATTGCACACGCCAGACTCCATAGTGACCTGAAGTCTAGTAGCAGTGTTGCATGTGCTATGTACATTGCCATTGATGTTGGCTGACTGTTAATCTACATTATTCAAAGAAATGTCCTGCAGGGTACCACCTCTACCAAGGCCATTCCCAGACTTGGCTACCATGAGGGAACGTGTCTGCATCCGACGTTACAGATTCACTCAACAGTTGATTCAGGAGTTCACAAACAAGCTGGCACCACATCTCCAACCGCAACACAGGTATCCTACTGCGCTGACCACAATATAAAGGTGATGGCAGCCCTCCATTTTTTTGCTACAGGTACGCTTCAATTAACCATAGCTGATGTAAGTGGAATGTCACAGACGATGTTCAGCCGTGTCCTGCGTGATGTTTTGGCAGCCATGTTGGAGCACATTGATGAATTCATCAAATGTCCTACTCCTGAAGAGTTGAGAGATGTCAAGGGTGATTTCTATGCCCTGGGAGGGATGCCACATGTCACTGGGAGCAGGCATACTGCAACCGTAAACATTATCATTCAATAAATGCTCTTGTGGTGTGTCTTGCTAACATGCTGATTTCCCATGATCGGCACATGATGCATTCATCATGAGGCGTAGCAGGGTTCCTCAAATGATGCTGCAGCTGATCAACGAGTGGTCATGTCTTGTTGGTGGGTCAACTCTGTTTGTCCTGTGTGTTTCAGTATCTTTAGCTCTGACGTCATCTCCTGACCTACTTATTTACATGAATTATCTATGTAAGGGACTCAGGATATCCCAACATGCCATGGCTAATGACACCTCTCCACAACCCAAGAGCAGCTGCAGATCAGCGGAACAATAATGCACATGGGCAGACCAGGCGAGTGATTGAGAGGACGTTTGGCCTCCTGAAGAGCCAATTACGGTGCCTCGATAAGACCGGTGGATCCCTCCCATATGCACTGGACAAGGTCTGTAAGATCTTGATTGTGTGCTGCATGCTGCAGATCCTAGCAGTTGTGAAGGCAGTGCCACTCATCCTGGATCCTGAGGAGCAGGAACATCCACCCATTGAGGATCAAGGGCTTGGTCACGATGCAAGTGATGAGGAGGAGGAGGATGATATCCGGAGTCAGCTCATATGCAACTTCTTCTCATAATTGTGAGTCACTGGGAATGAATTGTCAAGCTTGTAGCATTGAGTGGCAATGTGTGTGTCCAGCTGACTGTATGGAAAATGACTTTGATGTGTGTTCTGATGTGTCACGCAAGTGCTGATGTAATGCCACACAGTAATGCGCAATGACTTTCCTTGAAATTTGCATGTGTCCTACATTGTTCCTGTTTTGTAACTGCCCATGTCTTTTGCAAAGATTGTTACCGGTGAATTCTTGTGTGTCTGTCATTCCCAGGTTGCTGTGCCTATCTGTTCCTGTCATCTTAGTCCTCCTGCTATTCCTCATGATGATTGCAACGTGGATTGAATCAGCGTTCCATGCACGGACATGTGTAAATGTCAGTTCGGGTAAGAGATCCAAACAGGCTGTTTGGTGTTGGTATGGTTTGGGAATGTGTGGGAACTGTTTCTGTACATGTTGTAGTACCATGCAAAAATCAACATGGTTCAACGTGCATGTTGCACCACTACCATGACATGCCAGTCACCCTTCTTGACAGTCATCTGTAGTGGAGTGTGGAATCTGGTGAAGACATCAATGTGTGTAAACCTTGCCTCTGACATATTGAGGATACCACGGGTTGACATTATGTGGGACATCACAACAACAGACTCTATGGGGAATTGCCGCCTCGCTGTGTGCAGCAGGATGTGTTTGGCTCATCCACTTAATCTTGTGTGCCAGTACATTTGGATTTCCAACCACCATGCTGTGAAGGTGTTGGCCAGTGTATGTCCCACATGTTCTGTCAACTGTCCTGTGAGTCTGTTGGTATGGATGCATTTCCCTTTGTGCCAGTATGTCATGTCACTGTCACGTTGCTTCCTCAGGGCCGGTGGAGAACACTGCTTTGCCAGCCTTCTCGGTAAGTTGATGAGAAATTTATATTCCCATGAAGCCAAGAACGTTGCGCTGATGATGTCAGAAAGTTGCGCTGAAGCAAATGTAAACGCTTCCGTGGCACCACTCGGGTGCTGTTAATTCGGGGATTCTCTTGTGGCGTGCTGCATATCCTGGTCATGGTAGGGGTGCTTTCGTGCCATCGCTCCTCATTACTCTCTGTTGAGTTCAGGCCCAGCAGCTTGTTCTGTTTGGCATTTCAAAGCCCAGTTATACGAGCCGATGACTGGCTCTTGCGGGGCTTCCTTGTGTTTACCAAATTCCCTCCCTCGTTGGACGAGCTTCTTAAGGCTCTTGAGGGGGATGTGTAATTTCCCTTCTTCACCCTCACTGATTTCCTGGGGTAACTACAGATTGTTGGCTTTGTGTGAGTCGCGCTGCAGTGCATTTGGATTTCTGTTTGTTGGACCTCATTCATACACTGTGATTTTCTGGATTACTGCATGGCTTTAATTGCCTTGAAGCAGCCTGCAGTGCGTTTTCCCCCTTCATATCGCTGCAATACTCAGCTCCCTTTTATGTGTCTTCTGTGATCCCTGTGCTAGTTGCACAATCCTTGAAACAGGATCATAATATTGGCCATTTCTTTTGCTGCTCGCACAACTTAATCTTTGGTGTGTTATGGTGTTTCATCACCTTTCCATGTGCTATGAATTCATGTGGATTGTTTATCTCTGTTTTCACAGCAGGGGCTTGTAGTGCTCGTCCTGAAGTAAGCTTAAATTTCCCAGTTACGTGGCTGTTAAGACTTTTTTGGGTATGTTCATAACTGCTGGATAAATACATGTAAACGTATGGAACAACCTTCTTTGTAGGTGTGTAGTAATGTCCTTGTTCAATTCTCAGACCTACTAGCACTTTCATTACTGTGATCCCAACCAGGATACAGTGGCTGTTGTTTTCATTTACAGGTGTAACTGTTACAGTGTAGGTCCTGTGGTATTCAGTGATTCAGTGACAAGAAGTGTTGAATCCCTATGCTTGTTTATCTTTGTTTCAGATCTCCCTTCCTGCTGTTCCCTTCCTTGCCTTCCCTCGCCTGATCACCCTTTTGAGTCTGTCATTTCTACTCAGACCAAGGGGCTATCGGGAGATGGACCACTTTGAGCATCACACGTTTCGGAGTATTCAATGCCCTGACAGTCACAAGCAGTCCTGTGCACATTGTTTCACCAGCAGTACAGGGAAACTCATTGCATGACTGTTCATTTCTTCCGAGCAATGGCACTGGCCAAGGACATTGGCTCATGCAGCATGGACTCAACACATACTTGATCCGTTTGTGTAGAAAATGTGTTCACCACAGTACAATGTGCCTCATCACTGTCACCGCAGATCTCTTGCCACTTTGCATGCGTCAACTATGGCATAATTGACAAAGATTGTGCATATGGGAGTATCTGTACTTTGCCAACATGCATGCAGTTATTCATGGTTAATGATCCCTATTGTGCATGAAGTACTTGGTTGTGTATGTATTTGTGCAGGTTGCTACCCACAACGGTAAGGCAAAACCTGCTGATGATGTGTGTACTGGGGGCAGCTTGGCCTTTTGGTGCCTGATCCTGTGCACGTAATTTTTGGTGATTGTTCATCCATTTTCTTTGAGTGACCCATGAGTGTAGATGTAAATGTAGACGTATTTGTAAAGCGCACTGATACTCCTGAGTGTCCTGGCGCTGTACTCATACCGCTAGGGAACCCTTCCTGGTTTTTCCCCATGAAATGTCCACTCCTGGGCATCCCCAGGGTGCAACCAGGCATCCCTAGCGCTGTAGGGGGCCGTTGTGGAGACTGAGCAAGCTATTGCCCACAGTTGCAGCGTGGGACCCATGCTTAGAGTAGACACCGAGGCGAGAAATCAGGTCCGAGGAATTATGAGCCCAAGTTCCGCCGAGACCAGCCGAGGCAGGAATTGAACCCTGGTCTCGGGACAGACCTCTGCATCAGGGTCTGCCGCTCTAACCATTGAGCCACACTTCTCCAGATACTTTTTCCTTTCCATACACCTGTTACACTGTGCCTTTCTAACCTCTTTGTCTTTGTGTGCTACTTTTTCCCTGTTGTCTCACCCCTTCCGTCATGTGGGCACTCATTCCTGCTGCTGCCTCCCCTGCGGCACTGCACCACCGAGGGCCCTGATTCTGCAACCCACACGCCTCACAGATGCTCCTTCCTCCCTCCACTCATTCTTAATGCAGGCAGCAGCTTGTCTGTGCCTCTGTTGCGCCACCTCCGTGCCAAAGGCAGGACCATCAGCGTCCGTCAACGCCTGCTACGTGTACAGTGCAAGACCCTCTGGTCCTTGTATGATCCACGTAACACAACAGACTCATGCTTAAGCCACCCTCCAAACAATGAACACCAGACAATCAACCACCTGCTATCAGGCAACCCCTAAGCGCACACACAACAGCTTCACATGCTGTGTGTGCAACTCCTACTGCCTACACCGCACTGCCCTGCCTAACAGACCATACCCGTACAACCAGGTCATGTACCTTCTACTGTACACCCACATACAACTCTGTTCTCCTGTTTACCAGCAAGGGGCGATAGCACTACTGATCTTGTTCCGCTGACAGCTAAGACAGGTACTGCTTTTCTTTAAGAAGGCCCAAATTCCTTCTTCACTGCAATCTTTTCTCTGACTAGATCCCCAATCTTTGGTATCCAGACAGGTCTTGCTGGGACAGGTGGTTTTTCTTCAGTGGTCGTTGGCTTTAGCTTTGTGTTACTTAGACTTCTTCTAGTTTCATTTAAGTCCTGTAAAACAGCCAAACGATCTTTGATATCAAAGGTTTTTTTTTCACCACTGAAGTCTGACAATCGAGATCATAAATGATCACTCTAGCACGGAACCAAAATTTGTACAGAGTGATACCTCCTAGAGAATTTCTTGGCAGATTATTAAGACTATGTTGGACACTTACTAGATGTTTGACCCACCCGTCACCCGAACCTAATACCCTCGCTGTTATAGATTGCTTTATGTCACAATTTTTTCTCTCCACTACCGCATTTCCATCGGGATGGAATGGACTAGAGTACCGGCAGGCAATGCCCATGCTGGCCATGGCCTCCTTGTAAGCTCGAGAGATAAACGCAGGACCCTGGTCAGAATGTAGCATGCCAATTGCGTATGTGCCGAAAAAGACTCGCAAATCTTTTATAACAGTTTTGGCGTCAGCCGAGCGCTGGGGCCACATCCAAATGATTCTCGTGCAGGAATCCACTACGACCATGATACATTTATAGTTGCCATCCCTTTGTAAGGGACCACAGTGGTCGAGGTAAACACACGCTAACGGTTTATTTGAGATTAGAAGGGGCGTCTCTGCTGGTCGTTTCTCTGTTGATACTTTCATTCTTTGGCATATTTCACATTCTAGAACATAGTTTCTAGTCTGTTTTCTCACGCGCAGCCACCAATATCTCTGTTTTAATAACGATACTGTGGCGTAAATACCAGCATGTGCAGAAGCGAGCCCTTCATGTGCCGCTAAAATTAGTCCTAACCTGTGTTCCATGTTTGTTATTGCCCTATCCCCACTCCAGGGATTCGAGCAAAATAAACATTATTCGCATCAGTCATGTATGAGTACTTTTCTGGAAAGCCTTTTGGGAGTGTCTTACCACTGTCTTTTACTGAAGCACTGACAGCTTGCATTATCTCGCTGTCTATTTTTGTTTGTGACCAGGTGATGGCAGCTACGGAAGCCGTTTGCATAGCTGCCTTCGCGGCCTCATTAGCCAATTAATTCCCTGCAACGTGAACGTCATCACGTTGATGACTCACTGTATGTATCACGTGAGTCTTTTGTGGTTCTTTCTGTAAAAGAACTACTTGTTCCCAAAGCATTTTATGCTTTATTGTGCCACCTTTTGCATCTTTGAAACCGTTTTGAACCCACTTCTGCAAGTATTCGTTGTAAGACTGGATGCAATATTATGAATCACACACTATTAGTGTCAGGAATTCACAATCG
The DNA here is from genome assembly GCF_964261635.1 of Lissotriton helveticus. Classification (NCBI taxonomy): domain Eukaryota; kingdom Metazoa; phylum Chordata; class Amphibia; order Caudata; family Salamandridae; genus Lissotriton; species Lissotriton helveticus. Next base: position 131,628,706 of record NC_136059.1, read on the forward strand.
GTATTTTGAAGCGCCATCTTAAAAGCCTGTAGTTCAGCTCGCTGAGCTGTACAATCTTCTAGAGATTGAGTTTTAGTGACCAGTGGTCTGAATTTTCCTTTGTGCCAACGACCTTTAACAATCGCGCACGCAGCACTATGGGCCCGATTCACAGAACTAACTTAAGACAAAATCCAAAACTTACTACCATTTTTGTATTCACAGATAGCACTTACTCATTTTGGTATTCACAGAAGGCACTTACTCATTTCGGTATTCACGGAAGTTAGGAGTCCTAACTTTAGGACTCCTAAATGCCTTCTGTGAATACCGAAAGTCTTAAAATTAGGATTTTTCTCAGTTTAGTAGTAGTAAAGTTAGGACTCCTAACTTTAGGACTCCTAAACTGAGAAAAATCCTAATTGTATGACTTTCGGTATTCACAGAAGGCATTTAAGAGTCCTAAAGTTAGGACTCCTGACTTTACTACTACCAAATTGAGAAAAATCCTAATTTTAAGACTTTCGGTATTCACAGAAGGCATTTAAGAGTCCTAACTTTACAACTACTAAATTGAGAAAAATCCTGATTTTAACACTTTTGGTATTCACAGAAGGCATTTAGGAGTCCTAAAGTTAGGAGTCCTAACTTCTGTGAATACCGAAATGAGTAAGTGCCTTCTGTGAATACCAAAATGAGTAAGTGCCTTTTGTGAATTCCAAAATGGTAGTAAGTTTAGGATTCTGTCTTAAGTTAGTTCTGTGAATCGGCCCTGTATGCTTGTTTACCCCCGATTGCGGGTTGTGCTGAACCGTATGTATATATTATACAGCCGTAATGTTCGAGAGGCAGGATTTCGGTCGGCAGAGAACATTCATATTTGTATTGGAGAAATTCTTGTTATTTTAAATTAGGATCAAATTCGTATACTACGTCTGATGCAGCAAGAGAATTAACCCAATGTATCCATCTCGGATGTAAAGCTTTAGCATTTGGAATGCTTGCTCTTGTTACTGATTCTAGGGCAGGTAGCGGTGTAACGATTATTATTCGTTTGCCTTGTGCTAGGGCTCTTTCTTTTGGTACAGCAGTTTGAATCACAGTCAGAATTTTTTCAGTAGAACTGAATTTCATTTCAGCTTGTGTGTACAAGTGTGATTTATAAGCTATTGGTTCAGTTTCTCCCTCAGTAGAGGTCAGGTACGTGAATCTGCATCTTCCTGGGATGACTCGGATTACAAGGTTGCGTTCGTTTGCGCGTGTTTGCAGTTTTGTTTTAGTTAACATGTCTGTTGTAATGATCTTAAAATTTCTGTGTGTTTCTGAGTCCAATTGATTGGTTTGAAATCAGGTTTTATTAATTCGTATAGAGGTTTAACCCTCTCTGCATAATTTAGAATGTATGTTCTTCCGAAATTCAGGAAACCTAGTATTGATTGTAAGTTCTTCAGCATTTTTGGAGCTTGGAGTACTGCACACTTCTCTAAGAAGTTGTCTGCTAGGCTTTTGCCTTCACTTGATAATTCATATCCTAAAAACAGGACAGTTAGGTGGGCAATTTGTGACTTTTTAAAGTTGAATTTGTACCCTTCAGCTGCAAACCCAAGTATTATGGTGTTCACTCTTTTCAAGTGAGTCTCCAGGTCATCATCTGTGAGATAGATGTCGTCGACATAAGATAATGCCTCATCATCATACATTTGTAGTAACTCTGTTACCCTGGCTGAGAATAATCCTGGGCTATTCTTGAATCCCTGAGGGAGACGACAAAATAGTTTTTTGGCCCCCATTGTTGAGAAAGCGGTCAAATACCTGCTTTCAGGTGCTATGTTTTGACAAAATAAACCATTTGAAATATCTAATGTCGTTTTATATTTTTTGCGCACAATGTTATTCATTAGTGCTGCACTGTGTGAGTTTTGTACTGCAAATGTTTTGCAGCAGGAGTTTAGGTGTCTGTAGTCCAAAACTAGATGATCTGAATCGTCCGGCTTGGAGACAGGAAACAAAGGATTGTTCATTTGTGTGGTGCATGTTTCAATAACCCCCTGGTATTCAAGTTGATCTAAGATCTTCCTGACTTGTTTTTTTAGCTTCTTGCTTAACAGGATACTGCCTTTGTGCTGTTGGTTGATTTTTTAACTGAATTTTATGGTGAGGAGAATCCTCATCCCATCCTACATAATTTTTATATAATGCAGGGGCTTGAGCCACTGCCCATTTTCTAGCAAATGTGTATTTTTTACGAATTGGAGTGTGATTTGAGAAGGCAGGCATAATAATTTCTTCGCCCTGTGGGCACTCCCTGAAAAACTCTGGTGGCCAGTCTTTTTCTGCTAGAAGGATATCATAGCCTTTAGATAGGTTCTCCCAAAAGAGACCACTTATTTTCCTAGTTTTGTCCCCCTCTATACGCAATGTTATTTCATACAATATATGGGGCACGCTAACTCTGGTGTCTGCAGTTTCCACTTGAATGTATTCATTCGTGTCCACTGTCTCCAGAAGATTCATCAGGATCTTGCGAGCTATGGTCACTTCTGCTGCGCTGTCTAGCATTGTCTGGGCCCATTCTCCTTTTTTCAGTTGTGTCCTCAGAATCCTTGGCATGTTTTATTTTAATACTAGCTACCTCTTTGGATATTGTAATTTTTTACTTTGATGAGCAGGTTCCTTGTCTTTGGACTTGACGTGCTCTTCTTTATGTTCTGACCGTCCTCTTCTTTCCGATTTCTGTGAGGAAGTCTGAAAAGATCGAGATCAATTTCTTGATATCTGTCAGGTTTTCTCAAATTGTCCCTATTTCTAAGGTTGTATCTTTTTTTGCAGAGGGTTCTCTATGGGGAGACTTGCCTCCTCTTTCTGGAGATCTATCTCTCCGCTGAGGAGACCTTCCTCTGGACTGAAATTATTTTTCTCTGGGAGTGGTTTGTTTATTACCCTCCCACTTCTTTTTTGGAGTATTGAGTTTCTTCCTAATAAAGGTTTTTTCAGGATTTTCAGTTAGTTGTGGTTTTAGTGGTTTCCCACCCAAACTATCTCTATCTAGTTCTTCATTGGATTTTTCTATGATTCTGGCAAGTTCAGAAGGTTGTTCTGCTATATCTGCTTCTTTCAATTTCTGGCGGTAGGTTGAACTGTCAATTGTGAATTGAACTAATTCTCTATATGCTTTTGTCAATTCTTTTAGCTTAACTAAAAGTTCCTGGTCTGACATTTTTTCAATGTCGGGATGTGGTGTATAGCTGGCTAGAACTGGCAAAGTGGCTCGTGGTCTACCTAGTGGACCGAGCCTAGTGATGTGATTTTGATGTTTTAGGGCGCCATTAAATCTGAGCAGGTGCTCTTGGTATGTTAGTGGAATTTCAAAGTCCTCGAAAGGGGCGTATTCCTCTGGAGATTCCTCTATTTTGTAATAGTGGAACTCGTGTGTTATTCGATTTGCTTCAGGAAAATGTATCCATGAATAGAATACCTCTGTCTGCCGATATTCATGGGCCTCTAGCACAAATATGACTGTACCACCTCTGGATGATACTCCATTTTCTATAAGTTTCATAGTTATAGTTTTTCTTACATTTACCGGAATGATTATAACATTCGGGTCTTCATTTTGGAGACTTGTGTTATCAGCTAGAAGTTGAGCTGCTATTCTAGCTCTCTCCCTTTCATCGTCACTTTCCACCATTTTACTGATAGAAAGTTTTTCAGAGCAAGTTTCTAGGAAACAAAGATTAGGTGCACAATATTTTGGAACACTGTATCCTTCAACGTTGACTAAACCAAAACCTAATACATAGGAACCTCTTCCTACTAAGTTCCGGCGGATATTACCCTTTTACCCACTCCAGACGTCTATTGGAGTTTTTACGGGAAAAAGGGGTCTGTGTGAAAAGAACGACTGAGTTACTCTAGCATCTAGCGTTAGATTATCGCCTTACCAAAAGTTGGGCGCCATGTAGTGTAGTTCCTATATTCCCAATAGGCTCTGCGCATTGGAATAACATAAACGATAGTTTAGACGTAAGACTGAGGTCATCTAGGTCTCTATCGAATATGTTAGACTTAATTATGAATGCCAGCTAGCTCAGAGGTCACTAGAAACTTTCTCGAGTGAACAGGAAGGAGTTAACTTTCCTGAATAGACAAGAAGGGATTAGTTTCTGACAAACGCATAAACATGACAACTTTGCTCCCCCCAGAATAAGGAGTATATCTCCAGAGTCGCGGAAAACAATAGACAGCTATTTCACTCAGTCAATCTTGCATGCTTAGTTTCACCAGTTGTGCAGAGAAATAGAGAGACGGGCGTTTTCAATAAAAGTTGTTATTTATTGAGCAGTCCTCTTTCTCATGCAAGAGAAGTGAATTGCCACAATTGCAATACTTGTCATAAAGTAAAGTGCGTACAGTAAAAGGAGTATTATGAAATAATACTGTAAAAGCATTGATATGGTTTCTGAGCCATATGATACTTAAAATGGATAAAATACATACAATTATAAAAGTTGACTAAACGTGCTCAACTGCTGTTTCAAAAATACGCCTACCCCGGTGTACCTGACCTAAGCCTAATACGTGGGAAGGAGTAAGTGAGTTAAGATAGTTTTGCCAAGAATCTGTATCAAGAATTCTCTAAGGATCTAATCAGCTCCGTACCTTGGTTATAGAATGAAGGAGGTCTTGTATCTCTCTCAGGACTCGATCTCCCAGCAACCCGCAAGGGTGACTGGAAACACTGGAGCTGGATTTCTCGGCAGGAGAAAAGACATCGTCTCTCTCAGTGCGTAAATGGGAGGGTCGGCTTCCTTCGGCACTCGCATCAGCTGAACGTCGGGCAAGTAGATAGTCGATCTACTCCAAACCACTGTGTGTTTGCTTAAGGCAAATGCTGGTATATTTATACCTGGAAGGTGCCAAGTTTGACGTAAGGTTGGACATAAGACATCACTAAGAACTTACAGTTCTTGCTGGACTCCAGGAGTTCTTGGACAAATCAAAACAAAAGCAGGGGGAATTCCCGGGCTGATGGAGGCTTGGTTTGTTTAAAGAACGCGTTGTACTTTCTAGGAGTCTATGGGAGTAGCCTTGCCGTATTTGGACTGCATTGGCTATGACTAAATATGGATATGATTCTTATGCCTTTATAAGGATATTATTTATTATAACCACATAAGGGCATGAATCGGGAATATTTAATTAGGGTCCTAGATACGTTCACAACAAGAGAACAAATGATTTGGGTTATAAAAACTTTATAACTCGCTGGAATTAAGAAACCTTCCAAGATGAAAAGCTAGAGATGCTACCCGGAGGAGTATTGACACTTTGCTGTGTTTTTGTTTTGTTGGGTTGGCCTGCAGTTGCTGCTTCTGCCTTAGGCAGTCAAAAACTGAACTAAACTTTCTTTACTTGTACTGAGTATCTCCAAGGGTTTGAAGCAGAGCTTGCCTCCTCTTCTGAAGTCTCAGGGACTGCTTCTGGAACTGCTGTTTCAATTGCCACAGAGTAGGGAAACACAACCGACTCAGTCACTGATTCCGTTTCTGGCTCTGTGTTCTGACGGCCCTGCAGAAGGCACTGTCTGCATTTTGCACTGCAACCCTGGTCTCACTGATGATGACCAACACCATCAAGCCGCTGCTTGCATCATGACCTGTGGGCACTGCACTCCCCACCGTCATCGCTGCTGCTGACATAGACAAGATCACCCGCAAGGACCGCACCAACGGAATAGGAGGAGGAATTGCGATCTTCCACAGAAATACTCTCAAAATCTCGACACACACCGACGACACCATCAGCACCACCGAACACCCGCACTTCCAGAACCACACTGACCCCAACACTACCCTCAGATGCACCCTCATCTACAGACCCCCAGGACCACGACCGCAGTTCTGCAACCCCATCACCGACCTCGTCAGCACACACGCCCTCGCCTCCATGGACTACATCCTCCTCTGGGACCTGATCTTCCACCTCGAGAATAACAACGACGCCAACTCCTCCACCCTGATCGACAACCTCGGCAACCTCGGACTCAGACAACTCGTCACAGCACCCACACACTCTGCTGGCCACACAAATGACCCCATCTTGTCATCTTCCACTGAACCGACCACCGCTGTATCCACTTCACCTTCCGGAAACCCACCACACACCACCGCACCCAGCAGATGCCTCGCCGCAGCTGGGGCAACATCACTGAGGACCAGCTAACCGCCGCCCTCGCCCAGAACCCACCCGCAGACCGAACCGACCCAAACGCTGCAGCCCACAGCCTCAGACAATGGATCAATGACTGCGCCAACACCCTCACTCCGCTCAAGAAACCCCCGAATACTTATACCAGCAAGAGAGCCAGCGGGTTCACCAAAGACCTCCAGGCCTCCAAGCGAACCTGTCGAAAACTAGAAAAAAACTGGACCCGCGAAAGAACATTAGAAAGCTACACAGCCAACAGGAACGCCACCCCCAACTCATCAGATCTGCCAAAAGGACCGCCTTCAGAGATCGCCTAGACAACAACACGCACAACAGCAAAGAGCTCTTCAGCATCGTGAAGGAACTCTCCAACCCCAGCTCCAACACCAATGACATCCCACCGTCATAAGACCTGTGTGACTCGCTGGCCACCTTCTTCCTTCGCAAGATCACAGACATCCACGACACCTTCGATGCCGTCACCACCCCGGCAACAGCCCACACTCCCGCTCCCACGACCACCACCCGCACCAACCGCCTGCGTGCCTTGACCAACATCAACGACACCATCAAGATCATGAACACCATCCACTCCGGATCCCCGGAAGACCCCTGCCCACTTCACATCTACAAAAAAGCCAGCAGCACCATTGCACCCCACCTCCGGAAAACCATCAACATCTCCTTCGAGACAGCAACCTTCCCGAAGAGCTGGAAGCACGCAGAGATCAACGCCCTACTATAGAAACCCACGGCGGACCCCAAGGACCTCAAGAACTTCCAACACATCTCCCTGCTCCCGTTCCAGGTCTGAAAGAATTATGGGAAACCCCACTATCGCACGCTCAATTCAAGCGTGTAGTAAACAAGAGTATAAAAAGACATTCGCATGTGGAAGATAAAGCCATCTTTTCCCACAGGCGTCACGCCTGGATGACACTGTGCACATACAAATCACCGGGTCTACAAGCTTACTTCGGTCTGGGGTATGGCAGGAAAACTAAAGAAGCTTTTTTAAAACACAGGCTTGGAATCCTACCAGCCATACCACATCTTCAACCATGGCTGAGACGGAACTATGGGTCAAAATGTAGGCTGTGCGGCGAAGGTAACGAAAACTTTGAACATCTGCTATGCACCTGCTTGGGGCTGAAAGAGGAAAGAGTAGCCCTGCTAAAAACCGGTTTTAATGAACAAATAATTCACACATGTAGACAAGCAGTTCTCGCTTGTTTTGACCCAGATCTTCCACAACAAAATGGGAAGTTGGTGAAATTCCTGAAACTAGTGGAGCTGAAACTAACAAGCTATGACTTCGCCCCTGATCAGACCTCTGGAACTATGGTCAAGACATGATGCAATGAACATTGCTGACCTCCCATATGACATTGATTTTTATCATTACAACTTTTATAACTAAAGTTTACTGTTTTTAACTTGTTCCTTTTAAATTTCATCCTAGGATATGTGTTTTAATGTATTTTTGTATTGGTTTTAATTAACCTAAAACAATAAAGTTTACTTACGTTCCCGGCGAAGGTCATCAAAAAGGCTGTCAACATACAACTGACCAGCTTCCTCGAAGAGAACAACATCCTGGACCCATCCCAGTCAGGGTTCCGCAGCAACCACAGCACCGAAACTGCCCTCATCGCCGCCACCGACGACATCAGGAACATGCTCGACAACGGAGAAACCGCGGCACTCATACTCCTGGACTTGTCAGCCGCTTTCGACACAGTCTGCCACCGCACACTAAGAGCATGCCTCCACAATGCCGGAATCCAAGAGAAGGCCCTGGACTGGAACACCTCCTTCCTCTCTGGGAGAACGCAGAGCGTCCTCCTCCCCCCCATCCTCTCCGAAGCCACCGAGATCATCTGCGGCGTAACCCAAGGCTCATCTCTCAGCGCAACGTTGTTCAACATCTATATGGCACCACTCGCCTACGTCTCCCGACAGCACGACCTAAACATCATCTCCTACACCGACAACACCCAGCTGATCCTCTCGCTCACCATGTACCCCCTCCACGAGGGAATGAAGGCCATCTCCGACTGGATGAGGAACAGCCGACTGAAGCTGAACTCGGACAAGACAGAGGTCCTCATTCTCGACTCCACCCCCTCGGCCTGGGATGACTCCTGATGGTCAACGGCACTAGGAGCACCCCCTACACCCACCAACCATGCACGAAACCTAGGGGTCATCCTCAACTCCACACTCTCCATGACAAAGCAGGTCAACGCAGTCTCCTCCTCCTGCTTCAATACCCTTCGCAGGCTTCGCAGGATCTTCGAGTGGATCCCCACCAAAACTAGAAGGACAGTCACCCAGGCTCTCGTCAGCAGCAGACTGGACTAGGGCAACGCACTCTACGCAGGACCCCCGGTCAAACTCCTGAAACGACTCCAACGCATCCAGAACGCCTCAGCAGCCTGATCCTCGACATCTCCTGCCGCAGCCACATCACACCCCACCTGAAAGACCTGCACTGGCTCCCCATCAAAAGAGGATAACCTTCAAGCTCCTCACCCATGCACACAAGGCACTCCACACCACCGGACCAGCGTACCTCAGCAGATGACTCAGCCTCTACACCCCCGCCTGCCAGCTCTGCTCCACAGACCACGCCCTCGCCACCATCCCCCGCATCCGAAGAATGACCTCCGGCAACAGATCATTTTCCCACCTCGCCGCCAAGACGTGGAACACCCTCCCCATCCACCTACGGCAGACCGAAGACCTTCTAACCTTGAGGAGACTCCACAAGACCTGGCTCTTCGAACAGTTGCAGCACTCCCCCCCCAATCGCCTTGACACCCTCACAGGTATGTAGTTCGCTTTACAAATACTATGACTGATTGATTGATTAATATCCGCACAAGACTTGCAGAAAGCCCCTTTAACGTAATTGTGCAGGTTCCTTTCCACCTACGGTAATGCATCACATCTGGCACCTATCAATCACAAAATGGCGATTAATAATGAGTTGTTGTACACACCTGCTCCTCTGCTGAGGCATACAGTTGTCCATACACTAGGAGGACCTCTTCTATCAGTTTTTTAGATCTTCAGGATAGACGTGAGAGTCCCTCAACCTCACCAGCAATGAATGCTGAGGAGGTCTGTCTCACAGCAGTGTCAGTCGGCAAGTAAAGAGGCCGGTACACTGCCCTCTACATTTATGACACATATTCAAAGTATGTCATGCTGTGGACCGTGATTTTCGAAGACATCCAATCAGGTTCAAAGAAAGTTCAGTCCACTGTCAACACTGCCTACTGCATTGTGAACATCTGCATGCAACATTTGAAAAGAAAGTAACAGTATGCGATGATACACATGATCTATCTCAAAGGTAGTCAACAGAGTGTTCAGCAAGCGACCCAAACAATCAGAGTAGCAAGTAATTGTCAAAAACAAACACAGATGCTCATAAAGATTCCATATTCAACTGTTCAGCTGTAGACTGAGCTCCCCTCTATTGTCTTCTATGTCCAAACCTATTCGACAGCAATCAGTTACACCTTGTTTATGGCAGGTATTTGCCTGCGAAGCTTCTTATGTGTGGCAGGTTATTTCTTCTATGAATCTGCAGATCAACAACAGATATCACGCTGTGGTGTACATAAGAGGAGTTAAAATAGGCAAGACATGCACAGGAATTATGACATTAATAATGAATTTGATTGCACTCAATCATCTTGAGTCTGCTGGTGTTTAAGTGTAAAAATTGGATATATTGGGTGGCAATGATGTCACAGCATTTTCTTGCAGCCATCACAGGATGTATGAAATGTTTTCAACATCAATGCACACATTAGTGACAAAACCTCTCTAGTTTCATAACAAGATTGTCTTATCATGTAAGTGGGCATTGTAACATACTATGACACGTATCGCATAGAAAAGTAGTTTGTCATGTAAGTCACTGAAACATATGGACTGACTGGTTGTGAGGGTAATTTCCACTGTTTGCCCACAGTATTGTCTTAATGCACTTAGTGTTCAAGTAGTGTCTTCGTACAGTGGAGAAGCGTGGCTCAGTGGTTAGAGGCGGCAAACCCAGAAGCTGAGATCGACCGTGGACCAGGGTTCGATTCCCCGCCACAGCGGGTCTCGGGCTCAAAATTCCACGGACTCGACAATTCTCGCTCTGGTGCCTACTCAACTCACAGGGTCACACTCTGCGACTCTGGGCAATAGCTTGCTTAATCTCCACTACGTCCCCTCGCGGCGGGATGCCTGGCTTTCACCTTGTGGACACCCTGCCGGGGTTTCTCACAGGGGAATACCAGGACGGGTTCCCTAAGCAAGCGCCGGGACGCTTACGGGCAGCTGTGCGCTTTACAAGTCCAGCACATTTACATTTACATTTACAGTGCACAGAAGTGACACATCGGTAGTGCATCTTCCATCAAACTCGTCACATGTTCAGCAAACATATCTAATACTCACTTCATACATAAGGAACTTAGGTCTACTACAGTTACAAAATACACATATGTATAACATCATTAACATTAAAAAAATGTATCATTGTTCATGACATCTCACATCTCCAGCAGCGCTATGACAGACATACATCTTATTTTTACAGTATGTATTTGTCAGAATAGTTCATGTAGTGTATCTAGGAAACCTTACATGCTCCTGTTGTTGCTCCTACAACTGTTGATCATGAACTCATCATGTCTGGCTCGGATTAGTCCACAAGAATAAAGATGTAAGGTCATCACATGTGCAAAAATCAATAAGATATTAAGGGGTGGCAGGACGCAAGCGAACATTTTATTTTTATTTTTAGACAGCACTTGAATTGCCCATCACCACCCCCTTTTGTACCGCTTTTGGCCGCCATAAGTGTGGCAGGGTATGCTCAGACGTGAGTCCCTTGCTCACTTTGCCACTGGATTCAAGCAAGCCGGGCAGAAGACGGCTGGAATGCCAGAAACCGGTCCTCGGAAGCTTGTTTCCGGTCCAAGGAAGACATGGCTTGGCAGTTCGGGCTGGACTGTTCCCATGAGGCACAGGGTCAGACTGATTTGCATATAGCCATGTCTGAACTGGGGTGGCAGAGTGGGCTAAAGAACGGTGATGGATTAAACCCAGATCTTTTGACTGGGTGTGAGTGTTTGATTGATTCAGATGCTCTGTCCATCACCACCCCCTTTTGTACCGCTTTTGGCCGCCATAAGTGTGGCAGGGTATGCTCAGACGTGAGTCCCTTGCTCACTTTGCCACTGGATTCAAGCAAGCCGGGCTGAAGATGGCTGGAATGCCATAAACCGGTCCTCGGAAGCTTGTTTCCGGTACAGGGAAGACATGGATTGGCAGTTCGGGCTGGACTGTTCCCATGAGGCACAGGATCAGACTGATTTGCATATAGCCATGTCTGAACTGGAGTGGCAGAGTGGGCTCAAGAACAGTGATGGATTAAACCCAGATCTTTTGACTGGGTGTGAGTGTTTGATTGATTCAGATGCTCTGTCCATCACCACCCCCTTTTGTACCGCATACACAGAACTGTGCACAGAGACCCAGGATCTCGGAGAATTGTTGTGGACCAAAAAACTCACCTCAGTACCTAGAACCCCTAACAGACTAGCATCAGTGCCTCATACCAGTCCACAACAGGAGAAAAAAGAGACACAGGAAAGGTTAAAATCTTTATTTTAACAAAGTGCTCTAAGCTGCAATATTTTTGCTAACACAAGCAGACAAATGATTAGACATAATACGATCAGCATTGTTACAATTCCATAAAACACAAAAGGAGAAATCATATTATTATGACAGTGGAAACAGGTCCTATAGTGCCTAATATGCCAACCTCCCTCGCTAGGAACTATGTTTTTATAAAATATAGAAGGTCTCTTAGGTTTGAATAGGGGACCCCACACCTCCAAGACCGGCAGAAGTTACTCAAATCGGTAATGTAAAAGCTCTTTCTCTCAGGGAAATGAATTTTCTCCAAGTGCCTGAAATCTTGCCTACAGTGCAATATTAAAGGCGCCAGAATCTTAGTTAGATACAGCTATCTGCATGTTATGTCTAAAACGTGAGACGATCAGCCCGATCAACAGCTATATTGTTATGATGATCTTGGAGGCTTTAGCACTCACTGTGCAACCTAGGATTTTATTTATTTATTTAAACTTATATTGCGCGCAGCTACCCTCAATGGGTTTCCCGGCGCCAGGGATAGATAAAAGAAAGAAAAACAAGCAAAAGGCCCAAAACAGAACAAACAGTGCAGAGGAATTAATTGAACAGAAGGGTCTTCAGTTTTTTACGAAAAGGGAGGAGATCAGTCTCAGCTTTCAAGGCCGGCGGAAGAGTATTCCACATCTTTGGGCCAAGATAAGAAAACAAGCGGCCACCCATTTTAGCCAGTTTAATTCTGGGAACAGAAAAATCGCCACTAGTGGAGGATCTTAAAGTGCGACCAGGCTTATAGACTTGAACCAGGTTTTGCATACCTGCATGCTAAAGCCTCCAGGATCATGATGTAAGTCTAGGGATATTGAAAACAAGCCATTCTCATGTGAAGACATTCAATCAATCAATCAATCAGAATACTTGTAAAGCGCGCTACTTACCCGTGAGGGTCCCAAGGCGCTGAGTGGAGAGGGGGGTGCTGCTACTGCTCGAAAAGCCAGGTCTTGAGTACTCTTTTAAGGTGAGTAGGTCTTGGGTCTGCTGTGTGTGGGTAGGGAGGAGGTTCCACGTCTTGGCGGCGAGGTAGGAGGAGGATCTGCCACCGGAGGTCATTCGTTGGATGCGGGGGACAGCGCCGAGGGCGAGGCTGGCGGAGCGGAGTTGGCGGGTGGGGGTGTGGAAGCTGAGTCTGCTGTTCAGGTAGGCTGGTCTGGCGTTGTGGAGTGCTTGTGTATGTGGGTGAGGAGCTTGAAGGTGATCCTTCTGTCGATGGGGAGCCAGTGTGGGTCTTTCAGTGGGGGGTGAAGTGGCTTTGGTGGGGGACATTGACGATCAGTCAGACAGAGGCGTTTTGGATGCGTTGTGGTCGTCGTAAGTGTTTGGCTGGAATTCCTGCTTAGAGTGCGTTGCCGTAGTCCAGTCTGCTGCTGACGAGGGCCTGTGTCACCGTTCTTCTCGTTTCAGTCGGGATCCACTTGTAGATCCTGCAGAGCATGCGGAGGGTGTTGTAGCAGGAGGAGGAGACGGCATTGACCTGCTTAGACATGGGGAGGGAGGAGTTGAGGATCAATCCTAGATTGTGTGCATTGTCGGTGGGTGTTGGTGCTGTTCCCAGTGTGGTCGGCCACCAGGAGTAGCCCCAGGCTGAGGGGGTGGGACCGAGGATGAGGACCTCCGTCTTGTCTGAGTTCAGCTTCAGATGGCTGCTCCTCATCCAGTCGGCGACGGCCTTCATTCCCTCGTGGTGGTTGGTTTTGGCGGTGTGTGGGTCCTTGGTGAGGGAGAAGATGAGCTGGGTGTCGTAGGTGTAGGAGATGATGTTGAGGTCGTGATGGTGGGCCACTTGAGCGAGGGGGGCCATGTAGACATTGAACAGCTTTGGACTGAGGGATGAGCCCAGGGGGATGCCGCAGATGATGTTGGTGGCTTCGGATCGGAAGGGTGGGAGGCGTACGTTTCTGGGTTCTGCCAGAGAGGAAGGACATGGTCCAGTCAAGAGCCTTCTCTTGGATTCCAGCTTTTAGGAGGCGTGTCTTTAGCGTGCGATGGCAGACCGTGTCGAAGACGGCTGACAGGTCCAGGAGGATGAGGGCTGATGTTTCGCTGTTGTCTAGTTGGCGCCTGATGTCGTCTGTGGCAGCGATGAGGGCTGTCTCGGTGCTGTGGTTTCGTCTGAATCCGGACTGGGACGGGTCCAAGATGTTGTTGTCTTCCAGGTTGCGGGCCAGTTGCATGTTGACGATTTTTTCGATGACCTTTGCCGGGAACGGGAGCAGGGAGATGGGCCGGACGTTCTTGAGGTCCTTGGGGTCCACTTTGGGTTTCTTGAGGAGGGCCTTGATTTCAGCCTGCTTCCAGCTTCCCATGAATGTTGCTGTTTTGAAGGAGATGTTGATGACCTTCCGTAGTTGGGGTGCGATGGCTGCGTCTACTTTGTTGAATACTTGGTGTGGGCAAGAGTCAGACGTAGATCCCGAGTGGATGCGTGTCTTGTCGTTGTTGATTTTGGACCAGGAGGTCAGCCGGTTGGTGCTGGTGGTGTTCACAGGGGAGGTGGAGTCTGGCATAGTCGGGGCGGTCAGAGTGTTGAAGCTGTCATGGATGTCAGCGATCTTGCGGTGGAAGAAGATGGCTAGTGAGTCGCACAGTTCTTGTGAGGGCGGGATGTCGTTGGCGTTGGCGCTGGGGTTGGAGAGTTCCTTTACGATGCTAAAGACCTCTTTGCTGTTGTGTGCGTTGTTATCCAAACGGTCTTTGAAGGAGGATCTCTTGGCAAATCTGATGAGGTGGTGGTGTCTGCTGGTGGCTGTGTGGTTGTGGGCTGTGTGGTTGTCCGGTGTGCGTTCGTGGAGTCATGTCTTCTCCAATTTCCTGCATGCGCGTTTAGAGGTCTGGAGCTCGTCGGTGAACCAGGTGGCTCTCTTGTTGGCATGGCTTTTGGAGGGCTACTTGAGCGGGGCGAGGGTGTTGGCGCAGTCGTCGATCCACTATTTGAGATTTCGGGCTGTGGCGCCTGGGTTGGTGGGGTCGGTGGGTGGGTTCTTGGCAAGGGAGGTGATCAGCTGGTCTTCGGTGACTTTGCTCCAGCAGCGGCGAGGCAGCTGTTGGGTCTGGTGGTGCATGGTTGGTTTCTTGAAGGTGAAATGGATGCCGCAGTGGTCGGTCCAGTGGAGTTCGGTGGTGTGGTCGAAGTCGACATGGGAGCCTGTGGAGAAGACAGGATCCAGCGTGTGGCCGGCGGCGTGGGTGGGTGCGGTGATGAGTTGTCTGAGGCCGAGGTTCGAGAGGTTATCGATCAGGGTGGGGGAGGAGTTGGCGTTGTTGTTGTTCTCGAGGTGGAAGTTCAGGTCCCCGAGGAGGATGTAGTCCATGGAGGCGAGTGTGTGGGTGCTGGCGAGGTTGGCGATGGAGTCGCTGAACTGAGCCCAGGGTCCAGGGGATCTGTAGATGAGTGTTCCTCTGAGGGTGGAGTTGGGGTCGGTGTGGATTCAGAAGTGCAGGTGTTCGGCGGTGATGAGGGTGTTGTCTGCGTGGGTGGTGACCTTGAGGGTTGGCTTGTGGACGATGGCAATTCCTTCTCTGATTCCGTTAGCGTGATCCCTGCAGGTGATCTTGTAGCCGTCTGGGATGGCTATGGCGATGTCGGGCACCGAGGAGTCATTTTACCAGGTCTCGGTCAGGAAGGCCACGTCTGGGGCGGAGGTGTCAAGCAGATCCCAGAGCTTGACGGCGTGTTTGCGTGCGGAGCGGGTGTTGAGGAGTATGCAGTGGAGGTGGTTGGGTTCAGTCCTTGTAGGTTTGGTGGTTCTGTCGCAGGTGAAGCTGCAGGTGTGGCAGGAGAAGGGTCCGTGGGTCCGTTTCGGGGCGGTCTGGAAGCAGGTGTCATTTTGGCTGGTGTTGAGTGCGTGGAGGGTGCTGGCATCGTAGTGGATTCTGGAGTTGTGGCATTCGCAGGGTCCAGGGGTTCTGGCACTGGGTGCGGTCCAGGCGCGGATAGGCGCATACGGGCATGTCTTAGGCGCGCATTCGGCGTGCCAGCGGCGCGGCCGCTGCGCGGCCTCTTCTTGGCCTGCATATGAGGTGGCCTGGAAGGGAGGATCAGCTGGGAGGCGAATGGGTGTGCAGGGGGGACGGGGCCGCAGGGAAGCAGCGGCAGGAAAGGGCCAGATCGGAAGCGGCGGGGGGGCAGGGTGAACTGGTGCATAGGGCAGAGGGGAAGGAAAAACCCAGGAAACAAGGAGGCAGCAGGGAGGCAGGAACCAGGCAGTCAGGTGACGAGCAGCGGCGTGGGGGTGACCTGCTTGCGAGCAAGGTCAAAGGTCACTAAAAAGCGCAGAAAGGTCACCAAAACGGGGGAAACGAGTGTCACAGAGGCACAAAGGTCACAAGAAAGGGCAGAGAAGGTCACAAAAAATGGGGGAAACGAGTGGCACAGAGGCGGAAAGGTCACAAGAAAGAGCAGAAAGGTCACAAAAAATGGGGGAAACAAGTGGCACAGAGGCAGAAAGGTCACAAGAAAGGGCAGAAAGGTCACAAAAGACGGGAGGAAACGAGTGGCACAGGAGGCAGAAAGGTCCCAAGAAAAGGCAGAAAGGTAAAAAAATAAACGGGGGAACGAGTGGCACAGAGGCAGAAAGCTCACAAGAAAGGGCAGAAAGGTCATAAAAAAACGGTGGAAACAAATGGCACAGAGGCAGAAAGGTCCCAAGAAAGGGCAGAAAGGTCATAGAAATGTAGGGGCAGCTAAGCAACAAAAGGCAAAACGGGCAGAGAGACCCCGGGGGTCGCAAGGGGAGCAGAAGGAAAAACCGGGCAGATTTAGACGGGGGCAGCGAGGGAGAGAACGGGCACAGGCGGTGCTGTGCGGAGGGGGAGCAACCTACCTGTAAACCTAACTTACAACAACAGTTATATGCAGTGTTGTGTGCAAAATCAGCAATAGGAAAAAATGGCATTTAAACTAATAAGCTTATGCTAACATAGCAATGTGTGCACACAAGGCCCTGCCTTCACTATACTGTTTCCAGGCAGAGAGTACTATGGCTGACACTACAAGCCTCGATAAATCCACTCGTCCACTCACAATTACGTGTGAAATTTTATCAGGTTGAGCTATTTTTACCACTTATTCAACCTTGCTGGTGAATAAATTTAAGCTGGAAGAAACAAGTGTTCTGTTCATTCAGAAAGTGAATGAGCAATTAAGACACCGTTAAATCTTTCTTTTATCCTGACACATTTGCTGACTGCTCAAGGACAGAGATCAAATGTCAGTTCGAAATGTTACTAATTGTTCCCTTTCTAATCCTTGGAAATGGTTTTAACTTTTCTTTCACTTATTTATTGGTTAATGGTTTTGTCAAGTGAACTGACAAGATTGTGAAACAAAAGGAAGTAAAATATCAGTTTTTTTCTCCAACATTTAAACTGCTTGTAAATGAATAGTACAAGTATTTCAAAATATAACTGGAATTATGAAGTAACTTTTATTTTTAACTCATAAGTGTGATGCAAACAAAGATTGAAATAGGAGCAAAATAAATCAGAATCCTTTAGTTGGTGATGTACAAATGATAAATATTTCCAGACTATTCATTTCCAAACAGTGTACACTATATAGTTTTAAAACCACGTCAGTGACACATTCTGTGACCATTTCATTGTTAAATCTGCTGAATGCAAATTACAGTGTGCTGCTGCTTCATGTTTTAGTAATGTATTTATTAAATGTGATAGTTTTTATACATGATTTGAGAAACATTCCTGCCCTCACTCTGATGACAATGCAGTTAATGAACTAAGAGGCAAGTCAGGGGTCAGGTGTATCCTTTATGTGTGGTAGATTTGTATTCTATATGGAATATATGTTTAGTCTATTAAATCAAACAAAAATGTTTTCTGTACAGCAGATGTGCTGAACTCGTGTATTTAAAGGTGCTCTCATATGTGATAAAGAAGTAAACTGTGTCTCCGTGAATTAAAATACTTGCCCTGGATCACATAATTTGAAACCAGTTTATAGGTCAAAATCATTATAATTAGGTTGAGTAGATTATTTGGGTCACTGGACTTGTCGGTCTAATAAAAAATTTAGAATTTTTCGAGGCCTGCGCTAAGATAATCTGATTAGAGTATCAATGGGGTTGATAGCCTCCGATGAACCAGCCAATAATTTAGTCGGTCAGTGATCAAAAACAGATTTCAAAATGTTAAAGGCTGCCAGTGAGTCACTCAAGGAAATAGCTTTGAAAACTGCCAATTTGACCAAAGGGGGGATGTCATCACAGATGGAGAATCCATAACCACCAGCGGGCTATCACAGGCTTCAAACTTAGTTTGTATAGCATGGACCTTGTTGATGAAAAAAACTAGAAAGTTCCTCTCACCATTCATGCGATGGTGCATGCACACTGACCTTAGTTTTGGGGGAGAGGTAAATTTGGACAATAGCAAAAATGTATTTTGCATTATTGACATTATTATCTTTTAGTAAATTGAACAAAGAGCTATGTATAATCAACAAGGCATGAGGTCAGATCCACTTTACTTTACACATGCATCTGAGCTATCTGTGTCTACACCATTGCCTACTGTACAAAGCCACACAAAACACCACCTCAGGAGGGGCAACATATTAGCAACCCAGTCACCTCAGGGACCACAGATGGAAGGGACAGCCTACTCTTCTGAAGAGTGGTTGTTGAGGTGTGGGAGGGCAACTTGAACTTTGCCTTTGTAGGTTGTTGCCTCCTCAGAGAGTGGGTCTTCCTCCCCATCCTCGTTTTTTGGGGGGCAGCTTTGCTATTGGATGGTATATGGAATTGGGATGGAAAAGCGGACTTTGGTTGTGGAATAGAAGGGAGGTTTCCTACAGGGCAAAGTCCAAATGATATGAGGAACTGGGTTTGGAAAAATGGTCCAGGTCAAACAAGGTTGGCATCAGGTTGCTAGGTGGAGGAAGTCGAATGAGCTTTAGAGTTGTCAGGTGCTGTGTGTGGAGGTACGATGGTTTGGGTGACTGTGGGTGGAGCTGGCTGTCTGTGTTTAGGTGTGGTGAATTGGGGACTGTGGGTGGGGATGGCTGGCTGTGTAGAGGTGTGGTGAGTGGGTGACTGTGGATGGGGATGGTAGGCTGTGTGGAGGTGTGGTGGGTGGGTAACAGTGAATGGGGTTGGCTGGCTGTGTGGAGGTGTGGTGGTGTGGGTATCAGTGGGTAGGGAAGGCTGTTGTGTGCTACATTTGTCTTTCTGGGTAAATGCATGGATGTGTGTCATTTGGGTCTGGACAGGTACAGGCATGGGTATGTGGTATGGTGATGGACAAGATAAATGATACAGGTGGCAAGGCTGGAGTGGGAGTGATGCTGGCATATTTGAAGAAGCCAGACTCTGAAAAAATCCCTGTAGGGTACACATGTCACCTAAGCACGTTGACTACCAAGACCCCTGGATGGCATTCATTAATGCAGTCTAACCAACAGAGATCTGTCTCATGAGGTGAATGGCTTCTGTACCTAGGGTAACAGAGGGCACAGGGCAGAGGTGCCTGGAGGTGTGGGGGTGGCTCCCCTCTTGAAGGAGTAGGCCTGGGAAATCGGTTAGGGAGCTACAGAGATAGAATGGGGTTGGTGGACAAAGGTCTATCTGCATAAGGGTGCAATGTAGCCGCCTCCACCGGGGAGTGGCCACTGTAGCCAACTCAACAGATGTAGAAGTGTTATGTGCTTGTCTCTGTCGCACTCCCCTTGCAATCTAGATCACTGGGTCTGTCAGTGTCAGAATCCAGATGAGAACCACTTGCACCAGCTTTTCCTGGTTGGCTGCTAAAATGACAAGTTAACTTGGTTATATGCAAATATAATGACACACAGGTGTTTTACATGTGTAGGCATTGCACACAACTGTAATCATTTCAAAATGTCATGAATCCTTACATGTTCATGGTTTTATCAAGTCCCAAAAGTATGAGTACAACATCTGTGCTTAATATGCATCCTTACATGCCAACATAACAAAGGTAGCCCTGAATCTTCTTTTCATGTATGAATAAACTTAAAACATAACTTGTTACTAAAAGTATGAATTCAATCTGTGCCTAATCTAGTTAAGCCATCATGTCTTGCTAAGCCAATTGGCTAAAATGAACTCACACATAATTTTTTTCATGTGAGCTCAATGTTTCAAAGTTAAAATTACATTTATTGTGTCAGTCTGTTCACATTTCTACCATACCTGTTTACTCAGTTGTAAACGTTAACTAAAATATTCCACAAGTCATACAATTACACCAAACATTTATTAACCCACAAGACCTACAAAATATTCTACACACACATATATATATATATATATATATATATATATATATGTATATATATTACCTACTGGTGGTCGCCAGTAGGTATATATAGTTAGGATTTTTTCTCTATGGGATTTTTGAAAATTCTATGTCTAATAACTTTGCCGTTTGTGGACGGAATTGGCTGACATTTTTAGGAAAATGGAACCTTCTGTTTCTGGGCAGGCCCTGAAAATTTGGGGGGGGGGTTCATCAAGGGGGGGCCGAGAAAAAAGGGGGGTCCCAAAACGTGTTTTCCCCATGTTAATTTCCATAAGGCGGTTGGCCTCACTTTTAGCCCGAACGGCTGAATGGATTTGCACGAAACTTGGCAAAATTGTAGGGACTGTTAGCCCGATGTGCCTTTGCTAGGTCTCAATATATGTGCTCCAGTGGATTTTGAGAAATTAACGTTCAAAAAAGATATATATCTGTAAGCGCGCTCCGGGCAGCGCCCCGGTTCGCGTACTTGACGCGTAACGGAACTTCACGAAGCGAAGCTGATTGGCTCTTCGGTGTCTGTCAACATTCTAAACAGTCCGGAGCGGCCGCCATCTTGTCTGTCGGTAGGATCGAGAGACAAGAGGAGGCCAAAACAAAGGGGGAAATGACCATAGTAGATCCTCCCTGACCCCCTAGGTTTGATGTGGAGGCTTTAAAAGGGCCCCCCGGGGCAACAACAAAAAAACATATTTTTTTTTTGCGTGGATAGCGCCCAGTTCGCGAACCGGGAAGCGGCCCGGGGAGCGTACTATAAGGAAAAAAGAATGATAGACTTTTCAAATACTGTATGTTAATTGATTGTTGGTTTTGTTGATTATTTTTTTATTTCTTTATTTTTTAAGCAATTATTTATTATTGTGATTGTGTTTCAAAATTTAATAAAATGTCTAACATTTCACTGTCTGAAATGTCGTTATTTTCATTGAACATAGCTTGTAATGTTTGAGTGTGTAAAATGTCCTCATTTTCAAGGAGGACATCTACTGCTTGCACACATTGCAGTAGTTCTTGGTCCCAAGTTTCATCCAAAAATTCTATATAATTTGGATCAATTATTTCTTGGTTGGTCTCTTGCAGGACAATTTCAAATGAAACTTTGTGTTCGTCTTCCATTTTGTCTGAAATTTGGATAAAAAATATATTAGTAGAGATAGGGCACTGTTGGGATTAATTTTAGATAGGCAGTTGTTAACAGTGAATTTATCTTTGGGCAGTGTATAGTATCAGAGTGGAAGTAGGAATATAAAAAAGTGTATGCGATTTAACGTAAGTAAATTCATAATTATACAAGAGAAACCTAACTCCATCCATAACTATAACAGAGAAGTCTATCTAAATCTATAACTACTACAGAGGGATAGTATATAACTATCAGAAAAAGTTTACCATATTAACTTATAGTGCACAATATACTTCAGTTTTTAAAATAACAACTTACTTTTACAAAGAAGTTGAAGTGATTAGTGAAAATCCTATTGAAATGTACACCAGGAAGTAGTAGTCAAAATGGCTGTGTTTCCTTCTCTTCCTTTATATATATTCAGGTACATAACCAATCAAATGTCAGGTAAAAAAAAAATAGAAAATGAAAGTAACATTTTAATTGGTTGTCAATTCCAACACTTCAGATGTGTTTTGTGAAGTAATTTACCTCAGGGTATTTAGAGAGGTCTACAGGCTAAATGGCTAAATGGAATTTCAACCAAATTTGTGAAAATGGTAGGGATTGGTATGTAGTATGAGCAAATCTATATTTGGTGAAAGTGTCTCAAGGGTTTCTTCTGTAAATTACTTTCCCACCTTTTTTAATGGAGCGCTTCCCGGGGAGCGCCCCGGTACGCGAACTGGCGAGCGACCCGGTACGTGAACCTTAAGCGTTACGGGAGTCCACCATTTTGTGTTTCGGTCGAATTAAGATACAAGATGGAGGGCACATAATGTTCAGAATGGGTAGAAGGGGACACGGTAGACGTATTTTGACCCCCTAGGTTTTCTGAGGATGGCTGAGGAGGCCCATATGTGCGAAAAAAAAAACATTTTTTTAAAAAATTTCGCGCGGTTAGCTTCCGGGAGCGTACTTTGTTGAAAATTTGTGAAAAAAATTTAGAGTAAAATAATAATTTTGAGTGATCAGATGTAGGGTAGCTCTGAGAAGAGCTTTTGGGTTTATGGTACATTTAGGTACTTATAAGTAGGTACCAATGCACAGTCTTAAATTCAAAATGAAAACTCTGTTGCCCTCATCTGAGAAGTGAACTCCATCTCCTCTGTAGATATCTTGCATGTAGTAACGCAAGTTATTGTTGTACATGGAGCCCATTCCATGGTCTCTCATGTAAGCTGAAACAGAATTGTTTACATGCTTCCTCGACTTCTCAATTTGTGGACAAAATTGGTTCGACCACCTCCATTTCTGTCTTTGGCATATATTTGAATATACCAAGGCAGTTTGAGGAAAAAGTGCCATTAATTGCTCAAAGGTGTCCTTTAAAAGCATTTCCAGACCTACTCCAGTCAAAGTGCCCAAATCATTACCTCCACAGTGCACAATTAACAGGTCAGGTTTTGGCAAATGCATAAAGGTTTTCACCAATGGTATCAATTGGTGACATTTTAATCCTCTGTGGCCAAACCACTTAATTTCCACATCTTGTAAATTGAGGTTAGGTAAATTTCTGTTCTCAGCATACCTCTGAGCCCAATAGATGTAACTATGTCCAACAATCCAGACAGAAAACATGGTGAGAGAAGGTTCTGCTGCAGTCAGATGAAGTGTGGTAATGAAATGGCAGTTGAAAAAATAAGAGTTTAAAATGAAAAAAACTGTGGAGTTTCTGTGTTAATGAAGCAGTAACAGTGATTGGTGGATTTTGATTGCTGAAAACAGAAAGTTAGGGTGCATGGATGAGTTCTTTGAAAGATGTAATTTGAATGGTCAAGAAAAAATAATTTAATGAAAGATTGCACTGGATACGCAGGTGCACTGAGAGTTCAGAGTTCAATTGAAACATTGTTGTGTGAACTTGCAAACACCAGAGGTCTTCCAGGAGGTGGTTGCTATGCAAAAAAGGCAGAGAGGGCAGAGGGGGGAAGGGTTTTGATTTGAAAAAAGTGAGGGAAGAGTTTTGATTGGGTGACATGAGAGATATGTGTGATGAATTACAGCATTTCTGTGCTTTCTATAGCTGCAGCCTCTGGAGTGCATACCCTTTGTTCTGCTGAAGACAAATTGGTGTATTTCTGAGACTGTTTTGAAACTCATAAAGTATTTGCTAAGGTGAGAAAAGATGTATTTAATTTAGATAGAGAATAGTATGCTTTAAGGAGAAAATTATGAAGAAAGTTGTGTTTTTAAAATGTTGCTTTGTCTCAAGTGTTTTACAAATAGATTTTGTTTCTTTGAGAAATTGTAATTGGAGATAATGTGAAGTATTAGTACTGACAGGGTGTTTTTGTACATAGGAGCTGTGCAGTGTTTTCAAATTATGACTTGAAAATCGTTTTTGAGGAAAAGGAATGCTTTTAAAATTTATGACAAGGAAATAATGGTGTCTGCTTCTTTATAAGGCATTTGAGTGTCTCTGATGTTATTTTTCACATTTTAATTTAAGACCTTTCTCCGTGGGGCAAGTTCCTTGTAAATATGCTCCCACCTGTGCTTGGCGAATTTAGATTTTGATTCTTTGAGTTACATAGCCATGTTAAAAGTGACCCAAAAATGGTGCAAGGGCAATCAAAAAACGCTTTCATGTGTCTTAAGGACATTTTAAGTCATTTTCCCATGAATGTAGGTATACAATTGATTTATATGTTGTGTTTAAAAACGTTTTTTGAAATCAATTACATTTCTGTATATGTACTGCTAGAGCTTCATAGGTTGTTTGGGGCATATTTATAAGGCATTTGAGTGTCTCTGATGTTATTTTTCCCATTTTAATTTAAGACCTTTCCCCGTGGTGCAAACTCCTTGTAAATATGCTCGCACCTGTGCTTGGCAAATTTAGATTTTGATTCTTTGAGTTACATAGCCATGTTAAAAGTGACCCAAAAATGGTGCAAGGGCAATCAAAAACGCTTTCATGTGTCTTAAGGATATTTTAAGTCATTTCCCCATGAATGTAGGTATACAATTGATTTATATGTTGTGTTTAAAAACGTTTTTTGAAATCAATTACATTTCTGGATATGTACTGCTAGAGCTTCATAGGTTGTTTGGGGCATATTTATAAGGCATTTGAGTGTCTCTGATGTTATTTTTCCCATTTTAATTTAAGACCTTTCCCCGTGGTGCAAATTCCTTGTAAATATGCTCGCACCTGTGCTTGGCAAATTTAGATTTTGATTCTTTGAGTTACATAGCCATGTTAAAAGTGACCCAAAAATGGTGCAAAGGCTTTAAAAAAACACTTTCATCACCTGTGTTTCCTAAGTTTACGAATGACATTGTGCAGATGAAGTTTAGCTCTGTCCACGGACACAAAAGAGGTCTGGCCTTTGTTCAAGAGTGAAGTGGACATGACTTACTTCATTGGTAGGCTTTCACATGTATTATCTCCTCTGTATTCTTCAACAAGCATAAATTTGATCTGCAACCCTGAGTAGGCCTCACCTTAAACAAACCTTTGGAGAGGCCACACCTTATCGTCATCCTGAATTAATCATTTAAAATGTTAGGGACAGATTTATGATAGGTGTATGCCTCTTTTGCGCCACTGTGCGTCACTTTTGTGACGCAGTGGCGGTGCAAAAGATTTGCTATGTGGCGACAAAATTACAAATTGATGCATCTAGGCAGATGTGTCATGCTGTAAAGTCCCGTGCCACATCAAACCGATGAAGCAGTGATGGAAAAGATGCACCATGTTGCAAGACAGGCCTCATTTCATCTCCAACAAGATAAGAAGCTGAATCTTCTGTAAATGTCAAAATTGTTGTATACACTGCTCAACTTCTGTGTACTCTTTCATATGCTAGAGTCCATCTGCACTATGAGATACCTAAGCAAAGGAAACACAGGTGATGTGATTGTGAAATGAGGAAAAGAAACTTCACATTTTTCAATTACATCACCTGTGTTTGCTAAGTTTACGAATGACATTGTGCAGATGAGGTTTAGGTCTGTCCACGGACACAGAAGAGGTCTGGCCTTTGTTCAAGAGTGAAGTGGACATGACTTACTTCATTGGTAGGTCTTCACATGTATTATCCCCTCTATAGTCTTCAACAAGCGTAAATTTAATCTGCAACCCTGAGTAGGCCTCACCTTAAACAAACCTTTGGAGAGGCCACACCTTATCGTCATCCTGAATCAATCATCTAACATGTTAGGGACAGATTTATGATAGGTGTATGACTCTTTTGCGCCACTGTGCGTCACTTTTGTGACGCAGCGGCGGTGCAAAAGATTTGCTATGTGGCGACATATTTACAAGTTGATGCATCTAGGCAGATGTGTCATGCTGTAAAGTCCTGTGCCACATGAAACCTGGGTCAGTTTTCATATAGGTGTTTTGTTGCAAGGTATGCATTAATTTGAATGAAAGCCCTGTAAAACTAACACAGTGAATTTTAGAAGATTTCACTGAGTCAGCTTTATAGCATTGCTGAATCAAATCCTTACGCCTGTTTGAAACAGGCATAAGAAGTGATGCACCATGCAATGTGAGGGTTCCTCCTGTGCATTGCAGTAGACATGTTGCGCTTATGACGTGATTCCTGCAATGTGCTGCTTTTGCGGCACAGATGCGTGACGCATATGTGCTGTTTTTGCGCAATGGTGCTCCACATTGTAAATTCGGCACACTATGGTGCACATTAACTGGTGCATCCGTGGGGATGCGCCACTTAGCATAAATCTGCCCCTGTACATTTAAGTATGAGCAGGGGACACAGAGTCGGTGAGGCTTATCCAAGGTTAAGAAGAGATGAGTCCTGTTCACTGAAAACTTGGACATAGGCCTCACCTCCTCAGCATCGCTGGACATGGCTAAATAATAGCTGCAAAATATTACTCTTGTTAAACAATTTTACTATTATAATCTCTGAGATTTGTCTCTTACTCTGCAACATCTCATTGTTGTTATCTTTCTTTAAAGATAACGACAACATCAACATGAGCGACAATCAGCAATCAGTTGATCTCGACCTCATCATTGAACTCGTAATTGAAACATCAGTGGAAGTAGATCCCTTGGATGATTTAAATCCTGAGGATGAAGAAGAACATGATGAGGATGCAGATTTGTCAGAATTGTATGACATAGGCTGGGAAGCTGACCTGCTTGAGCCTATGGAACTATAAACATTTATTTTTA
This sequence comes from Lissotriton helveticus, assembly GCF_964261635.1. Taxonomy (NCBI): domain Eukaryota; kingdom Metazoa; phylum Chordata; class Amphibia; order Caudata; family Salamandridae; genus Lissotriton; species Lissotriton helveticus. Next base: position 131,655,210 of record NC_136059.1, read on the forward strand.
AAATTTACAATAAATGAAAAGTAAAAATGTAAACTGTTTAATTTTAAATTAAACACACCTTCAAAAACAGGTTATGTGTAGTGTCTTCAATAAAATATTAAAATATGCTCATAAAATTAGATCAGATTCACATATAAAACAGGACATGTAAATGAAGAAGAATTCCATTTCTTTTCTGCTATTTGTCTATTCTAAATTTGCCAAAGCACTAAAAAATATTCTATGTAAAAATGTCAAGTAGTGTGTTAAGTTTTTGACGACTGTTATTGATTTACTGTTTGGTAATAGTGGTTAATAACATTTTTTATTATATTTTACCACAGATTCAACTGCAGACCATTTCAAAATTTGAAAATGCCAACTAAGGCTCGAATTAGAAAGGCTACAAAACGTCAAAGACAGCAGGTGTATCAAATACTGCAGCAGTCCTCTCCAAAAAAAAGTTGTCAAGTCACCAAGAAAGCACCGGGTAAGACCACGAAATCATTCATAAGTAATATTTGTAGTAAAAAAGTATTACTACAGAAAATGTTTCAGTCCAGAAAAAGAGAAGCAATTTAAACGGAAAGGAAAGGCCAATGAAAAATGTTACTGCTAGAGCAAGAGATAACTCTGTGCATGATAGTAGAAGGAAACAACAGTTTAGGGACATTCGTAAACGAATGTTCCTGCAACAGCATAATTGGCAATTTGTTAAAAAATATTAAGAAAGGTCAACAGAAAGTGGTTTTTTTATAAGAGAAAAAAAAAAGTTGAGAAAGTTATTGATCAGGCATTTGAAATTAAACGTAAGTTATTTATTTTGATAATCAATAGAATTAGGAAGCTAAACAAGGCAATTTATGATTTCAAAAGAAATAGTAGATGGAAGAGAATAGTTAATAGTAGTAATTTTTGTGAAGTTTTTTCCGGAGAATGGATGCATAGTTCAAGTTGTGAGGCATTTTTTAATGAGGAGAGTTATTTCCAGGATAATGATTTGGTGCATGCAGTTGACACCAATGGTCGAGCTTATGAGGTGAAAGATGGTTGTCCAGTTGAAAAAGAAAAACTTGTGACAACAGAGACAGAAGAGGTGTTAGGTAATGAGGTTTTAGGAAGACGTCCTAAGGGTCCTGTGTACACCTGGAAGTGTAGTAGTATTGCAGTGTAAGACAGGATTCCATCAATTTGCTTTGTGATTTTGTAAGGACATTTAATAAGAAAAGTTTGAAGCAGAAAATGATGTTGTTGCAAGAATTAGATCCTTGCAGAGTGAGAGAAGTGACAGGTTTGCATGGTCATTCACTGGCTTGTCTTTCCAGGAGAGTATGCCAGAGTGTTTTTCATCATTTCAGGATGCGAGCAGTGCATCATAATAAAGTGAGGAAATTAGTTAGAATGTTGTATTATGCTATTATGCTTAAACAATTATGCGCTGCTCTTTTGCATGGTTCAGAAGTAGATGTGAAGAATATTTGTGCAGAAATTGAGTTGTGTTACTTTGGAAGTAAAGAGGAGAATGTTGAAATTGACCAAGAAGAAGAGGGTAATGTGGAAGATAGTGTACAGGTTTCCAGTACAGATAATTTTCAGAGGGAAATTGCGACGTTTCAGGTGAAATCAAGTGAGAGGCCTAATTTCACTTGTGTGTGTTGTCGACGCACTTATTATAAGAATCAGACTAAGTTAGTGGATTTATATGCAAAAAGTGAAAGGGAAAATAATAGTGAATGGAAGGATTTCACAACATACTTGATGGTAGAAAATTGTTTTGATTTGGGATCGGATCAACGTGTGTGTACTTATTGTTGTAACAAATTAAATCAAAACCAGATGCCTGCTAGAGCAGTTCATAATAATCTGGAATTGGTTGAGATTCCTTCTGAATTGAAGGATTTAAATACTTATGAATCTATTTTGATTCAAAGTATCCATCCCTTTCAGGCTATTGTAAGAATGGAGCCAAAGACAGGGAAATTGCCTCCATCAGATTTACAGAGAGGATTAAAGGGAAGAGTTGTTTATTTGCCTCTAGATTTGAAGAAAAACATTAACACAGTTGGAGTAGAAAAAGTGGAAGAGGAACCTCTGGTTATCTTAGTTAATGGGGTTCCGACAAAGAATAAGAAAATATGGCAAGATTTAGTGGATGTTAGGAAAGTCAAAAAGGCAACATTGTATTTGAAAAAAAATAATAAGTACTATAAGAATGTATATGTTGCAGAAGAGGAAGTAAGTGAGGAAGAGGATAGCGATTTGTGTGCTGGTCAAATTGAGAAAGTAGAACCCTCTACTAGTGAAGAAATATATGAACATTATAGTGTTCATCCTTTGCATTCCAAGGAAGTCATGGGGAATGCTATTGAGTTGTTTCAAATGAAACAAGCCAAAGGGAGTCCCATTAGTGTTTGGGAGGAAAGTTTGGAAGCTCGGTGTTTCCCACAGCTTTTTCCAACAGGTCAGGGAGGAAGATATGATGAGCGACCTCATCAAATTCCTGCTTCTGAATACCGGACTTTGCGATTGTATGCAGGAGATGCTAGGTTTCGACAATGTATTCCCTATTTGTTTCATCTCCTGTTTGAAAGCGATCTGTCTGGACTGTCATATGCAGTGAACCACATCTTGAAAAGTGGTATACACATGCAAAACATCTCCGCAAGTGACTTTATGGATAAAGTCAATGTCCAAGACAGTATTTTGGATTGTCACCTGATTAATCTCATGGCGTGTCAGCGTGGTACTAATGAGTACTGGTACCGTCGTCATGGTGATTTAAAATGTATGCTGAGGAACTTAGGAACTCCCACATGGTTCCTCACTCTGAGCTGTGCTGAGTATGGCTGGGAAGACTTACTTGAATTTCTACGAGAGGCAAATGGAAACATTGAAAACATCGAATTCAAGACACCCGGAGAACTGTGCTCTTTGGATACAGTCAATGTATGCAGGTACTTCAATCATAGATTTGAAGCTATGATGTATTTCATCATGAATAAGAAGAATCCACCTCTTGGAGAGGTGTTGGATATCTTCTGGAGAAAGGAGTACCAAGCAAGAGGTGCTCCTCATATACATATGCTGCTGTGGATCAAGGATGCACCTAAATTTGGAACAGATCCAGAAGACTCAGTGATGAGTTTCATACAACAGTATTCTACGTGTGCTGTTCCAAACGCAAAGGAGAAGAAAAGCCTAAGAGAAAAAGTTCTACGTTTCCAAAGCCATCGTTGTGGAAAGTACTGTCGTCGTAAATTCCGAAACAAGGACAAGTTCTACACCAAATGTCGTTTCTGCTTTCCACGACCGGTGATTTCTAAAGGAAGAGTAAACAGTTTGATGTCTTCGCTGCGACATAATGTGATGAAGAAATCACCTAAAAACACATACAATTTGAAGAGGAACGAAGAGTCCAAGTACATCAACGACTACAACCCAGTGATTTTGTCCATGTGGAATGCTAACATGGATATACAGTTTGTGGCTGATAACTGTATGGCTGTGGCTCGGTATGTGACATCTTACATCACCAAAAAAGAAAAGACAGAATTGAAGGATATGTGGGAGGACATTTCCCATGAAAAGAGCCTCAGTAAGAAGTTGTACAGTTTCAGTCTGAAGATGTTGTCGCATCGAGAAATCGGAGCTTACGAATGTTCTGACCGGTTGTCTTCAGCAAGTCTCTATGCCAAATCTAGGAGTATCGTTTGGGCGAGTCTTGGTCTTGCTGCAACGCGTAATCGAGTTCTGAAACCTGTGCGGGAAATTGAGTATTTGGCGGAAAAGGAGCCAAACAGTACCGACATTTTGAAGACCAACATGTTGGATACATATTATCCAGATCGAAGCAGTCACCTCGAGAATGTTTGTCTGTATGAGGTTCTACAAAATTACATATTCAAGAGGAACATCAAAGAAGATACTGAGAAAGGAGTGTATGCTGTAATTGGAAGTGAGGGATGTCTGGTCAAGCAAAGAAAATGCCACTTGGTAAACCATCGAAAATTGAGTGGCGAATCTCCTGAAAAAAAGGAGTTTTTCTATTTAGCACTTTTGCAACTTTTCAAGCCTTGGCGTGCAGAAGAGGAACTGCTTGGAGATTTCCTCTGTTACGAAGACTCTTTCACTGCCGCCAAGGAGACCATAGAATGTCCTGCTTTTCCCAAATATGTAGAAATGTTGAATGCGGAAATCGAGCAGGAAGCAATGATTGCAGCCGAGATTGCCAGAGACAGTTCTCAGGACAGTCAGAGTTCTGTTTCATTGAGTCAGGATCCACTAGGAGGACCTGTTATCGAAAATGAAGCTGCCACTGCCATGAATGAAGTGGAAAGAGCCATGGCACATGCTCAGGAGGATGCGGTTAACTTAGAAGACTTGGAAAGACAACTCAACGTTGAGCAGAGGAAAATATATGACGAAGTTACCAAGCAAATTGATCATGGATTAAGTCATGAGAAGAAAGAGTGCTCATGTACGTCGTTGAAGCCTGTCCGACTGTACGTGAGTGGAGAAGCGGGAACTGGAAAAAGTTTTCTGATTAAAGCAATTGCATCTTATCTGCAGAAAAGGACTGAATCACCGCTGTCTTGTGTTGTTACCGCTCCAACTGGGCTGGCAGCACATAACATTAAAGGGATAACTTTACATCGTTTACTGATGCTGCCAGTGGAGCATGACAACAAATTACAATATCACAAGCTATCTGGAGATGCTTGTTGTGAAGTTTCAAGAGTCTTGAGGAAAATTAAACTTCTTATCATTGATGAAGTAAGCATGGTTTCCAATGTCATGCTTGCCTTTGTGCATTTGAGAATGCAAGAAGTTCTCAAAACAGAGTATGATGTGTTATTTGGTGGCAAACACATCATTGTTTTCAGAGATCTTCTGCAGCTGACACCAGTGAAAGGACAACCTGTGTTCAAAATGCTCACGCATGAAGATACCAGGAAGTGCCTAGGGAGCATTGGCAACGTCAATATATGGTTAAACTTCAATTATGCTGAACTGCATGAAAATATGCGTCAGGCGAAGGATGAAGTTTACAAGAATATTCTACAAGATGTTAGAATTGGAAAAGTGACCGAGCATGGGAAAGAAGCTTTACATGCACGATTACTGTCAAATTTATATCCAGAACAAGATGTTGTGCCTGAGAATATTTTTCAGAAAATTACTGAGAAGAAATCTGGAATATGTTTGATGCCAACTCTTGCAGAATGTGCCATCTTCAACAACAAAATGTTGCATTTAGAAAACCAAGAGATTGTGAAACTGGAAGCTATTGACAGAGTAGAGCATATGGGATCAACAATTATTTTGTCTGAGAATTTGAAATTAAAATTGGATTCATTAGAGAAGACTATATCTAAAACTGCAGGTTTTGAAAAGACTCTGAATGTGTGCTTAAACTGCCGTATAATTTTAAGAAGAAATTTACATGTTGAAAGAGGTCTGGTAAATGGATCAATGGGTAATGTTGTTGATTTTGTGAAATACAGAAATAGAGATGGAATTGAATTTTTAAAAATTAAATTTGATGGCATTGAGGAAGTACAGCTAATTGGTCATTGTTCTGCTAGATTTTTGCTTGTAAAAGACTTATATGTTCGCCGTAAGCAGTTTCCTGTTTGCTTGGCATATGCGGTGACAATCCATAAATCGCAAGGTTTAAGTGTAGACAGTGCATTGGTGAATATTGGCAGTTCTGTGTTCAAGGAGGGTATGGCATATGTGGCATTGTCACGAGTTAGAACTTTATCGGGATTGTACTTGATTGAGTGTGATGTCACAAACATTTGTGCGGATCTAGATTGTGTTAAGGAATACAATAGGTTAAAAAGAGAGTATGCGCCACATTTGCCTCAATATCCTTTGTTTGAGAAACGTGTGGTAGGCCGGAAACAAAGAAATGTGACCAATACTAGGGAGGTTGTAGCAAAAAGACGAAAAGTCGATGAACCTGAAATTATAAGCAGAAACAAAAAGGATTTTGTTGAAGATGTTGTTGGTTTTCAATTTGAAAACAGTTCTGGTGTCAACTGCTATGCTAAAGTAGTGGTTAATGTTTTGTTTTCTCTAGAAAATGTAAAAGAAGAGATTGTGGTCAATTCTAATCAAAGATTTTGCAGTTTGTTAAATTCTGTGTTAGAGAAATGTAGCACTGATAGAACAAAAATAGAAAGTGTGTCTGAAATTCGAAATCTGTTAGACAGATGTTCAGGTCAAACACAATTCTCTCAAAATATTCAGCAAGATTGTCAAGAGTTTTTAATGTATATGCTTGATGTATTGCATGCTGAAGGTGTAGATGTAGATCAACTGTTTGGGCTTTCTTATCAATTGCAGCATGACTGCGAGAACTGTAGGGTATCAAGTACTACTAGTGTAGACTCAGAAAGATTTATATATTTAACTTTGCCAGACAGTAAATCAGTCTCCTTTAATAAGCTAGTAAAAGCAGCTGATCACAACATGGAATGTAGCCAATGTAAATCTGAAATGATGTCAACATTATTTATACGAACATATGGCCAGTATGTCATTTTAATGTTCCAACGATGTAGGCCTGATGGAACAAAATTGACAACTTTAATTTAAAATTTTGTGGCTTCACAGTTGTCAATATCAGGAAGGACTTTTGTAACTGCAGCAATTATATATCATGACGGTCCTTCAATAACATCAAGACATTACACAGCTTATTTAAAGTCTAGAAATGGCTGGTCATTCTGCAACGATTCTGTTTTAATTTTAAAAAAAAAATTGCCGTATGACCTTAAAAATGATTACCTGGTGTTTTTAAAACCAAAATTTTAGGGAAAGAATCTCGGGATGTGCTCTGACGAATTTCAAGAGGTTCTAATGGCTCCTACACGATTTGGCCTTGAGGATAAGTGTAGTACAGAGACATAACTTCTTACCATAACACTTGACGTAATGGAAAAATAACTGCACTTTGAATGAGTTCAGAAAAACTGTTTCTTTTTATAAGCTAATTGAAGCAGCCAATCAAAACATGGAGTAGAGGGAATGTAAGTCTGCAATGCTGTCTACTGTTTTATATTGCTTTGTGATTAAAAGTGATGTAGAGAATTAAATAATTGTAGTAGTCATAGAGGTAGTGTAAGTCTGCTTCATAGTAAGCAGTATCAGTGTCATAGGAAATGTAGAACATGAGTGAGCAAGAAGGGTAAGATATTACTAGTCCAGGATTGTGAAAATGATCTTCAACATTTTAATTTTCAAAGTTGCGGAAATACAAAATGACGGGATTGGCTTACAATGATTTGGCCTTGTGGAAACGTGTGGTAGAGAGCGAGAAGTCATTTATTGTATGTAACATATTTTTCAAAACGATGGAGGTTTTCTTTCAGAAAGTGGCGGGCTGAAAGTAATAACAGCACAACAGAGTGTAAGCTGTTCATAGGACATCCTTCGACGTCATGGAAAGTAAGTTCATTTTAAGGAGTTCTGAATTCTGATTTGTTATGTTGTATGGGTTTTTTAAACACAATCATTTTGATTGTGTTTTTTTTCCCCCGCTGTTATATGATGAATACCTTCAAGTCACTGTTTTTAGTGAACTTTGATACATTCTGAGAACAGCAAAAATAAACCATTTAACATGTATAATTAATTCTGTACTGTTTGTATTTATGATGTACATTTAGAACTGTGTAGGAGGCATGGAGAAGGAGAGGCTTCTGTAAGTGTCAAAGTTGTTGCATACAGTTCTCACATTCTACGTAGTCTTTCATATGATAGACTACATTTCCACAATGAGATACCTAAGCAAAGGAAACACAGGTGATATGATTGTGGAATGAGCAAAAAAATTGCATGTTTTTCAATTATATTACCTGTGTTTCCTAACATTACACATCACATTGTGTAGATGAGGTTTAGGCCTGTTCCAGGAGACAGAGGAGGTCTGACATTTGTTCAAGAGTGCAGTGGACATGACTCACTTCGTTGGTAGGCCTGCACATGTATTATCTCCTCTGTATTCTTCAACAAACCTAAATTTCATCTGCAACCCTGAGTAGGACTTACCTGAAACAAATCTGTGGATAGGTTACACCTTATCGGCATCTTGAAACAATCATTTAAAATGTTAGGGTCAGATTTATGATGGCCGTGCGCCTCTTTTGCGCCGCTGTGGGTCACTTTTGTGTAAAAGATGCACCATGTTGCAAGATAGGTTTCAGTTCATCTCCAGCAAGATACCATCAGTTTAAAATGTATATAATTAGCACTGTGTAGGGGGCATGCAGAAGTTGAAGCTTTTGTAAGTGTCAAAGTTGTTGCATGCAGTGTTGCACTTCTGGGTACTGTTTCATATGCTGGACTACATCTGCACAATGAGATACCTAAGCAAAGGAAACACAAGTAATGTGATTGTGAAATGAGCAAAAGAAATTGCACGTTTTTCAATTACATCACCTGTGTTTCCTAAGTTTACGAATGACATTGTGCAGATGAAGTTTAGGTCTGTCCACGGACACAGAAGAGGTCTGGCCTTTGTTCAAGAGTGAAGTGGACATGACTTACTTCATTGGTAGGCTTTCACATGTATTATCTCCTTTGGATTCTTCAACAAGCGTAAATTTGATCTGCAACCCTGAGTAGGCCTCACCTTAAACAAACCTCTGGAGAGGCCACACCTTATTGTCATCCTGAATTAATCATTTAAAATGCTAGGGACAGATTTATGATAGGTGTATGCCTCTTTTGCGCCACTGTGCGTCACTTTTGTGACGCAGTGGCGGTGGTAAAGATTTGCTATGAGGCGACAAAATTACAAATTAATGCATCTAGGCAGATGTGTCATGCTGTAAAAAACCCGTGCCACATGAAACCGATGCAGCAGTGATGCGAAAGATGCACCATGTTGCAGTACAGGCCTCACTTCATCTCCAACAAGATAAGAAGCTGAGTCTTCTGTAAATGTCAAAATTGTTGTATACACTGCTCAACTTCTGTGTACTCTTTGATATGCTAGACTCCATCTGCACTATGAGGTACCTAAGCAAAGGAAACACAGGTGATGTGATTGTGAAATGAGGAAAAGAAACTCCACATTTTTCAATTACATCACCAGTGTTTCCTAAGTTTACGAATGACATTGTGCAGATGAAGTTTAGGTCTGTCCACGGACACAGAAGAGGTCTGGCGTTTGTTCAAGAGTGAAGTGGACATGACTTACTTCATTGGTAGACCTTCACATGTATTATGTCCTCTGTTCTCTTCAACAACTCGAAATTTCATTTGGAACCCTGAGTAGGCCTCACCTCAAACAAACCTCTGGATAGGACACATCTTATTGGCATCCTGAAACAATCATTTAAAATGTTAGTGTCTTGCGACACTTTTGTGAGACAACAGCAGTGCAAAAGATGCACCATGTTTTAAGATAGGCCTCACTTCATCTGCATCAAGATACTGTTAGTTTAAAATGTATATCTTTAGGACTATGTAGGGGGCCTGGAGAAGCAGAAGCTTCTGTAAGTGTCAAAGTTGTTGAAAAACTGTTTGTCCTTCAATCTTTTCCCTTGTCTTTTCTAATTTTTAAGTACATGTTTTAATATTTTTCAAATGTTTGTTCTCTCTTTCACAGATTGAAAGTATAAAAATAAAAAGTGAGTAAGTTAACGACAGTTATAAGGTAAATGTTTTGTACTCTTTTCGTTACATTTCTATCACATTCACCTACTATTAGTTCCACAGCTTCATTTCTTTAACCCTCAGTTTCCTGCCTTTGCTACTTCCCTCATTCCTTTCTCTATTACCTACTTACTCTACTCCTTCCACTCCTTTTCTCAGTCCCTCTCTTCTCATAGTTCCTCACTCTTGTTCACTCACTCAGTCTCTATTACTCTTAGTGTCTTTGACTGATCACTCTTTCACTACTTGTTCATTATGCTTTCTCTGTGTAGTTGAAGCACACTAAGGGGCATATTATGAACACAGCCAATAAAATTATTGCTGTTTTTATTGGCAGAAAACTGCTGCTAAAGTGGTTTTAGCTGCAGTTTTCTGCCGCAAAAGCGGCTTTAGCGACACATTTCTGCCGATAAAAGCTGCAAAACTTTTATTGCCTATGTTGATGATATGGCCCTATGTTATTTACATTTCTTTGCTGTTTCAATTATTCTTTTTGTGTTACTTCTTCTTTTCTGTTTTCTGTTTTTTCTCTCTGTTATTCCACATGTTTTAATCTTATTTTGAACATTCACTCACATTCTCCAAGAAAATCTTCTTTGTTATTCTTCTACTCTCCTTTTTTTCTTTCACTTCCTTATCTATTTTGTTTTTCACAATTATATCCTCTTCCCTCTTTTCTTCGGTAAATAAATCTATTAAACAGTATCTCTGGTTTAGACCCTAAAGCTGTCTTTGTTTTAACATTACTCTCTGTTTACTTCCCTTATACTTACTCTTCTTTTAAAAAAAATGTTTGGGTTCGCTCCCGGCGAGCGAACCAGGAAGCGAACCAAAAGAAATACAGCTTGCCAGAGTGCTAAACATTCTAGCAATTTTTTTTGAAAGGGGAGGTAGTTCTGAAAAGAACTTTTTTTTAATGTTTTTGTTGTTTTATATTTTTTTTATTTTTCTGAACATTTTTTGGTTTTTTTGTATTTTTTGAACAGTTTTATGTTTTTTTTGTTTTTTTTGGAGGGGAAACAACAAAAAACAGGCATTGGAAAGGGCTCAACAGGAGCTCTGGGGCGTTTAGAGCACTTGTGGTTTTCAAATACTCTGTTGATTAAGTTAATGCTCATATTGCCACATGAGAGTAATGCACCGAAATATAAACAGGTAATCTTCATATGGACAAAGTTGTCCTGAATGATTGGCACGGTTTCCCGTGCCTCTGGCCCTGACAAAGATATCTGTGTTGATGTCCTGGCCACAGGAGTTTGAGGATTGTCCTGAAGGTCACGCATCTCTGCCCGGCTGTAGTTTAGTGGATGCCACCTCAGCATGTGACGGTGCATGGTGTAGTTGCCGAAGCTATACTTCTTTAAGGTGCCTCTAGATAAGTCCTCTTTACATATCAGGCACGTCACATATCGAGCATTAACTTTTTTCTGCCCTTCAGGGATTGAAAAAAACTGCCAAATGAAACTAGTTTTCCGATGAGAAACCCGGGGCTCCTCTTGTAAAAACTGTGGAGCCTGTATCTCTTCTTCCTCTTGTTCATCCTCTTCCTCCTCTGTGTTGCTAATGAACTGTGGAGGTGGTCCTCTCTTCCCATGAGGAGGTGGTGGTGGTGGTGGGGGTGCACCAGCTGAAGCTACCAATGAAGCCATTGCTCAGTGATCACAAAGGGTCTTCCTCTCACAAAGATGAAAGTCAGAGTGAGGAAAGAAGGAGGGGTTTTCATCATTTTGGAAAAAAAATAGGTCTAAACCAATGAAAAGTGTTATTTTTAGGTCACATGACCTAGCCTTACATCATAAGGAAACCAAAAGTGAAATGAACCAATGAAAAGTTTTATTAACAAGTCACATGACCTGTTACGCTTATGTTACGCGCTGCGGAACGCGCCCCGGATCGCTTCCGGGGAGCTGCGCTTCGTGCCTCGGTTCGCGCTCCGGAGCACTTCCGGGTGCGCTAACGCGGCGCGTCATAAGACGCATTACGCGGCAACGCGATACGTCGCGCTTTCGCGACGCGCCCCGCGTCTCAGTTCGCGTACCGGAGCACTTCCGGGTGCGCTAACGCGGCGCGTCATAAGACGCATTACGCGACAACGTGATACGTCGCGCTTCCGCGACGCGTCACGATGTTGATTTCTAACGCGGCAGTTGCGCAAACGGAACGTTTACTGGTTCGCGGACCGGGTCGCGGCACCAAATTAAGCTAACGGGAAGCTTCCCGGTTCGCGAACCGGGAGCGAACCAAAGCATAATAATAAAAAAATAATAATAAAAAAAAAATTAATAAACATATAAAATAAATTTTTTGATTTAAAGAAAAATACATTTTACAGCTATAGATATTAGCTTTTAAAAAACCAATGAAATTCACTGAAAAAACCATAGGTTATAGACCATATATAGTTAGGAATTAGCATTTACAAAACCTTGAAAATTCACTGAAAAAACCATAGGTTATAGACCATATATAGTTAGGAATTAGCATTTAAAAAACCTTTTTTTACTCACACAAAACCATTGAAATTCCATATATAGTTAGTTGTACTAACTATATATCGCGCACCCGCAATCCACTGCTGATCATGTCACATATTACATCATTCATGACATGGTCAGTGACATCACTGATGACATCACTGATGACATCTCAAATGACATCACTGATGACATCACTGATGACAACATCCAGTGACTGTATGTTTCTGTAAAGTTAAAATATGTCTTACATATTGAAGAATGAGTGGATGTATAAGTGTCTGGATGAAGGATTTATTAGGTGCATGATTGACTGTATGAGTGAGTGAATAAATGTGTGTCACTGAGTGCATGAGTTAGTGACTAAACTGTCTTAATTTGTGCATCATTATGTCTGTTGTTCTGTAAACTGCTGCATGTGTTGATCAGTAGCTATATGAGTAAGTATATGGGTTATTGATTGGTTGCCGAAGTATTTGTATGGGAGACTGAGTGTGTGTGTGTGGGTGGCTGGGAGGTGTATGACTCTGTGCATAGATGTGTTAGCAGTTAATTCAATAGATGTATGGGTTAAAAAATGCATGTGGAAACACCTGTATGGGCGGTTGACTGAGTGCATTGGTGAGTGAATGGATATCTCAGTGCTACATGTCAAAGTAAGTACATATGTAAAACACAGTACATGTGACAGTTGACATATATAAACAACTGTGCATAAGAGCCAGTGAATGTGTGAGTGGCTGTATGGATCATTGTGTACTTGTATCAGGCATTGTAAAAGAGAGTAAATATGTGTTAGTATATGTTTGAATAAGTAAGGTGTGTATAACTGTATAGTTGAGGAAATGGAGGTGTGATTGATTCTTTGCATGACTGACTAAGTGTCTGAGTAACTCCATGGATGAGTGACAGTCTGTGAGTGTCTGTTTACACTGAGTGTATCTAAGGTTATATTAGAGTCCGAAGAGGTTAATCGTATTATCACATGAATGATGTCATCAGTGATGTGATCAGTAATGTCAAATGAGATGTCATCAGTGATGTCATTTGAGATGTCATCAGTGATGTCATCAGTGATGTCATTTGAGATGTCATCAGTGATGTCATCAGTGATGTCATTTGAGATGTCATCAGTGATGTCATCAGTGATGTCATTTGAGATGTCATCAGTGATGTCATCAGTGATGTCACTGACCATGTCATGAATGATGTAATATGTGACATGATCAGCAGTGGATTGCGAGTGCGCGATATATAGTTAGTACAACTAACTATATATGGAATTTCAATGGTTTTGTGTGAGTAAAAAAAGTTTTTTTAAATGCTAATTCCTAACTATATATGGTCTATAACCTATGGTTTTTTCAGTGAATATATATATATATATATACATACGGGGCACTCTGTATTCCAATGGAACTAGGATAACCAAGGATATATTACCTACTGGCGGTCGCCAGTAGGTATATATAGTTAGGATTTTTTCTCTATGGGTTTTTTGAAAATTCTATGTCTAATAACTTTGGCGTTTGTGGACGGAATCGGCTGAAATTTTCAGGAAAATGGCACATTTTGTTTCTGAGCAGCCCTTGAAAATTTGGGGGGGGTTCGTCCAGTGGGGGCCGAGAAAAAAGGGGGGTCCCAAAACGTGTTTTTAACATTGAGTTTTCCATAGGGCGGTTGGCCTCACTTTTAGCCCGAACGGCTGAATGGATTTGCACGAAACTTGGCAAAATTGTAGGGACTGGTAGCCCGATGTGCCTTTTGTAGGTCTCAATATATGTGCTCCAGTGGATTTTGAGAAATTAACGTTTAAAAAAAGATATATATCTGTAACAGCGGACCGGTTAGCGCTCTGGTTCGCGGACTTTTCGCGCAACGGAGCTTTGTGAAGCGAAGCTGATTGGTTCTCCGGCGTCTGTCAACATTCCAAACAGTCCGTAGCGGCCGCCATCTTGTCTCTCGGTAGGATCGAGAGACAAGAGGAGGTCAAAACAAAGGGGGAAATAACTATAAGGGGGCATAGTAGATCCTCGCTGACCCCCTAGGTTTGATGTGGAGGTTTTAAAAGGGCCCCGCGGGGCAAAAAAAAATAATAATAATAATAATCGAACGGCTGAATGGATTTGCACGAAACTTGGCAAAATTGTAGGGACTGGTAGCCCGATGTGCCTTTGCTAGGTCTCAATATATGTGCTTCAGTGGATTTTGAGAAATTAACGTTCAAAAAAAGATATATATCTGTAACAGCGCACCGCTTCGCGTACTTTTCGCGTTACGGAGCTTTGCGAAGCGAAGCTGATTGGCTCTCCGGTGTCTGTAAACATTCCAAACAGTACGTAGCGGCCGCCATCTTGTCTCTCGGTAGGATCGAGAGACAAGAGGAGGCCAAAGCGAAGGGGCAAATGACCATAAGGGGGCATAGTAGATCCTCGCTGACCCCCTAGGTTTGATGTGGAGGTTTTAAAAGGGCCCCGCGGGGCAAAAAAAAAAATAATAATAATAATCGAACGGCTGATGACCATAAGGGGGCATAGTAGATCCTCGCTGACCCCCTAGGTTTGATGTGGAGGTTTTAAAAGGGCCCCGCGGGGCAAAAAAAAATAATAATAATAATAATCGAACGGCTGAATGGATTTGCACGAAACTTGGTAAAATATTAGGGACTGGTAGCCCGATGTGCCTTTGCTAGGTCTCAATATATGTGCTTCAGTGCATTTTGAGAAATTAACGTTCAAAAAAAGATATATATCTGTAACAGCGCACCGCTTCGCGTACTTTTCGCGTTACGGAGCTTTGCGAAGCGAAGCTGATTGGCTCTCCGGTGTCTGTAAACATTCCAAACAGTACGTAGCGGCCGCCATCTTGTCTCTCGGTAGGATCGAGAGACAAGAGGAGGCCAAAGCGAAGGGGCAAATGACCATAAGGGGGCATAGTAGATCCTCGCTGACCCCCTAGGTTTGATGTGGAGGTTTTAAAAGGGCCCCGCGGGGCAAAAAAAAAAATAATAATAATAATCGAACGGCTGATGACCATAAGGGGGCATAGTAGATCCTCGCTGACCCCCCTAGGTTTGATGTGGAGGTTTTAAAAGGGCCCCGCGGGGCAAAAAAAAATAATAATAATAATAATCGAACGGCTGAATGGATTTGCACGAAACTTGGTAAAATATTAGGGACTGGTAGCCCGATGTGCCTTTGCTATGTCTCAATATATGTGCTTCAGTGCATTTTGAGAAATTAACGTTCAAAAACAAGATATATATCTGTAACAGCGCTCCGCTTCGCGGAGATAAAATTATATGTGTATTACCTAGCTGTTGCTAACACCAGTTAGCGACGGCTAGTAGGAGATATCGACCATCTTGGGTCCCACTTTGCATGTGAGTGATATTTATCACTAATGACATGCAAAGTGGGCATGCCAAGATGTTAGCGACTGGAAACAGTCGCTAACATCGCTATCTCCTATTATCAACTTTTGGAAATATTCGAGATAAGCGCGAATATCTCCAAAAAGTAACAGCTGCCCTGAGCAGTTCTTAGCCATGTTATCCAATGGGAGGTGGATAACATGGCTAAGAGCATTAGCTCGGTAATGCATGAATATCGCGGAGTTTTCAGCGACATTAATGCATTGCGCTCGTTTTTTATCGTATTTGCGATAAACCTTGATAATAGCAAGGTTTATCTGCGATAATTTCTGACGGTAAAAAAATCGTTGCTAAGCATCGTTAGGGATAAATATCGCTTAACCTTGGTAATATGCCCCAACGTCTGTTAACGTTCGATTCGAAGGAAATCAGGAATTGTTGAAAAACATTGTGTGCGCCATCTTGTCTTTTTTCAAATGCCACACTTTTGTCGTGCACGGCAGCCATTTTAGATGCCTTGACCAGATCCACTCTGTGAACGCTGTCGATCCTTAGCATGGCTCCCCACCCTCGCAAGCATCTCCCCCAGGCAGTGGTCACCCCCGCTCTCTGTTTTATGCATGGGTAATAAACCTCCCCCCATCTGCGCTGTTCTTCCCTGAGAATCACACCCTGTGCCCGCCCGACACCTCCCTTTCGCCCTATTCACTACCGCACCCTCTGACACTCCTTTTCCTCTGTGTCCGATTGTCCAGGCCGGTCCTAGGCTATCAGCTAGCCCTGCAGATGTAGTTTATGGCCACAGCTGTAAAGAATCACCCGTCTTCAAAGGAGTTATAGTAGATCAAGGCCCACACTCGATGAGATCCGTCACAGCAGAAGCGTTGCTATTATCTGAAAACCATTCTGTATTGTGATTGGGGAGGGGACCGAGCGTGAAGCGGAAGATTCCAGGGATGACTCTTTGTACATCAAAGTTTTTACAATTATGTGTCACATTAAAAATATATAGCACTCCGACAAAGTAGTAAGATTATAAAACTTTAATAATTTATAAATATATACAAGAAAACAAAAATAGTAATAACATATAAACATTTTTAGAGAAAAACAACGAAGTAGCGGTCGGCTGTGCGAATAGTCCCAACGCAGCACAACGTCCAGATTTCCGGCGTGGGGCGTCGCGGGGGGTGGGTGATCAGTAGCAAACTGTTGTGCGAATAGTTCCAAGGCAGCAGAACGCGCCGAAATCTAGATGACACAAAAGTGATGTCTAGTAAGTTGCCACCCAGCAAATAACGGCGTGGGGCGTCGCGGGGGGTGGGTCATCAGTAGCAAACTGTTGTGCGAATAGTTCCAAGGCAGCAGAACGATGGCACCAAGGTGATGTCCAGTAAGTTGCCGCACTGGTTTTGGTATCCTACAATGCTGCTCCGAATAACGGCGTGGGGCGCCCCGGGGGAGGCGGCGTGAACGGGCCTCTCCAGGTGGAGTCTCGTCTGTTGTAGTGGGGCGCCCCTTTACCGTTTCAGTTGCCATTCCGTCCGCTTTTGGTCCACTGTGTCAAAATCCGCCATTCAGCTGAGTTGCGCCCACTCTTGCGGTGCAGCGATAGGCGGCTGTCACAGGACTCTCAAAATGGCGGCAGGCTGTTTCCTTTTTGGGCCTGGTCCACTGAAATGGCCCTGGGACACCTTGGAAATCGGACGCTTGTCTGCTAGGTCTTGGACCCCATTCTCGAAAGCGTCCCCTCCGCCTTGAGAATTCATCAAAAGTTTTGGGGGCCCCGACTCCTGCAGGCTTCTGGTGGGGAGCGGCTGCCATGATTGCTCGCGGAATGACCACGACGGAGCTACGAGATGGTGGTGCTCTCATGGTGACGCCAGCTTCAGTCTGAAACATCCAGAAACAAGGTGGGGCTTTCATCGTTTGGGGGAAAAAAAAAGTTTTCATCCAATGAAAAGTGTTGTTTTTAGGTCATATGATCAAGCCTTCCATCATTAGGAAACCAAAAGTAAAATGAACCAATGAAAAGTTTTATAAACAAGTCACATGACCTGTTATGCGGCATAGGGTATAAAATGCGGAGAAAATACGTTGGCACGTGAGGCGGCGTCAGTAGCGGACCGATGTGCGAATAGGCCGAAGGCAATACAACGCGCCAAGATCCGGATGGCATCGAGGTGGTGTCATAGTTGAGAGTTCTGAGCAGCGGTTGTAACACTGTCTGAAGCTTATTTGCAGCTGCTGCAGCTTCACTACGCGCCAAGATCCGGATGGCACCGAGGTGGTGTGTAGGAAGTTGCCGCACTGGTGTGGCCATCCTACAATGCTGAAAGTCGGCGTGGGGCGCCCCGTTGGCCTGTGAGTTTGCGTCAGTAGCGGACCGATGTGCGAATAGGCCGAAGGCAGCACAACGCGCCAAGATCCGGATGGCACCGAGGTGGTGTCTAGTAAGTTGTCGCACTTCTGTGGCCATCCTACAATGTTGAAAGTCGGCGTGGGGCGCCCCGTTGGCCTGTGAGATGGTGTCAGTAGCGGACTGATGTGTGAATGGGGCCAAAGGCAGCGCAACAATATTTTCTACTATATTTCCGGTGTAGAAGAGACCACAAGGCGCTGAGATGCCAAGATCCGGATGGCACCGAGGTGGTGTCTTGCAAGTTGTGGTACTGGTGTGGCCATCCTACAATGCTGAAAGTCGGCGTGGGGCGCCCCGTTGGCCTGTGAGATGGCGTCAGTAGCGGACCGATGTGCGAATAGGCCGAAGGCAGCACAACAATATTTTCTGACTGGCACCACAAGGCGCTGAGATGCCAAGATCCGGATGGCACCGAGGTGATGTCTAAGTTGCGGACTGATGTGCGAATGGGGCCAAAGGCAGCGTAACAATATTTTTTGTATGGAAGATACCACTAGGCGTTGAGATGCCAAGATTCGGATGGCACTGAGGTGATGTCTAGCAAGTTGGTGTGGTCATCCTACAATGCTGAAACTCGGCGTGGGTCACCCCATTAGCCTGTGAGATGGCGTCAGTAGCGGACCGATGTGCGAATAGGCCGAAGGCAGCACAACGCGCCAAGATCCGGATGTCACCGTGGTGGTTTCATAGTTGAGAGGCACTTCATCTGCAGTGGGGCGCCGAGATCCGGATGGCACCGAGGTGATGTCTAGCAAGTTGCTGTACTGGTGTGGTCATCCTACAATGCTGAAACTCGGCGTGGGTCGCCCCATTAGCCTGTGAGATGGCGTCAGTAGCGGACCGATGTGCGAATAGGCCGAAGGCAGCACAACGCGCCAAGATCCGGATGTCACCGTGGTGGTTTCATAGTTGAGAGGCACTTCATCTGCAGTGGGGCGCCGAGATCCGGATGGCACCGAGGTGATGTCTAGCAAGTTGCTGTACTGGTGTGGTCATCCTACAATGCTGAAACTCGGCGTGGGTCGCCCCATTAGCCTGTGAGATGGCGTCAGTAGCGGACCGATGTGCGAATAGGCCGAAGGCAGCACAACGCGCCAAGATCCGGATGTCACCGTGGTGGTTTCATAGTTGAGAGGCACTTCATCTGCAGTGGGGCGCCGAGATCCGGATGGCACCGAGGTGATGTCTAGCAAGTTGCTGTACTTGTGTGGTCATCCTACAATGCTGAAACTCGGCGTGGGTCGCCCCATTAGCCTGTGAGATAGCAGTTCTTTGGATTTGGGCCTGGCTCGTCTGCTGTAGTGGGGCGCCCCTTTACCGTTTCAGTTGCCATTCAGCTGAGTTTCGGCTGCTCTTGATGCTACAGCGACAGGCGGCTGCAACAGGACTCTCAAAATGGCGGCCTGTTCTTTGGATTTGGGCCTGGTCCACTAAAATGGCCCTGGGACACCTTAGAACTCGGACGCTCGATTTTTTTTTCCTTTCCTGTACATGCAAAAAAAGGTAAATGCCCGGTACGTTACACGCTTCATCTGCCACGATGAACTCTCTAGAGGAACCGAAAAAAAATATAGTTGTGGTAACTATACCATGCATTGTCATATGGAGAGGTGGCACCAATTAATTATAGTGCTGCATAAAAGAGATTTGGAGGAGAACCCCTGACCTGCTAGTACATTCATCAAAGAAGTGGCACTGAGAGCTTCAGAGGCAAGGGAAACGGTCCCAAATATTTAGAAGAACTTTGGAAAGATTAAAATGACATGTTTAGATTGTGGCAAATTTATTTCATGTGGACATCTGAGTGTTACTCTAATAAATACAGTATATGAACATCATCATAGTCGATGGTTGGTAGAGACATTTTGACTATATCCTGGACCTGCCCGTCCTCGCCCAAAATGGCGCCAGAATAAATGGGACTCGTAACTCCTTGTTGTGTACTGGTTGCAGAACCTTGAAATCACGAGATACGTATGCAGTTTTGAAGCACATGGCGGGCGGGGACGAGAATTGATTGAATATTTCGACATCCCTATTGATATTAAGTTCTGATGTGTTATTGATTACTGTACTGTTGAAAGTTCGAATTAACGTCACCCATGGTACTTGCCCGCAAATGTATATCTAGATAATTTTATTGTAACTGGCCCTGTCGTATTTTAATTATAAAATGTACGTCCACCGATTCCGTAACTGTTAGACACCTTAGTTCTTGCAACCTAATGGCCCGCCCGTTACGTTCCTCTACAGTGTAAATGTCTATTTATCATATACGATTACAGTTTGCTCCGTGGCCGGCCCACGTGGTTATAGGCTCGTATTTGTATAATGAAATTTTCACAATAAAGGTTTTTAAAAGAAAACATGGTAGTAGTATATACATTGGTAAAGTTTTTAATAATAGTCACTGTTTTAGAATCATTAAAAGGCAAGTGAAATAAAGCAGACCAATTACATGAAGGGTAAAAGGTATAATACGAAGGAACGCAGTAAAGATAAATGGTCAAGGGCTGTTGTGTTTTCTATTCCTGCAACATAAAGTGATCGATAAGAATCTCATATTCAGGCGTATCGGCGACTAAGACAGCAGGTCGACCCTCTTTTGCTCAACGGCTCCGTCATGGGACGAAGAAACGCTCTTTTTCTCGAAAAAAGAATATATTTTACTTGCAGGACAGTTGTAAAATTTCCGGGAAAGTACATTAGCCTGGAACATTATAACATATATTTAAGAAAAAATAATGTTCGGAAGTAATGAAAAGCGTAATTTTTAGGTCATATGACCAAGCCTTTCATCATTACAATAAGAAAAGTAAAATGAACCAATGAAAAGTTTTATTAACAAGTCACATGACTTGTTATGCTTACGTTACGCGCTGCGCGCCCCGGATGACTTCCGGATGCGCTAACGCGGCGCGTCATATGACGCATTACGCGACAACGCAGGTACAGAATATAGTCAAAATGTCTCCACCAACCAGCGGTCGGAACACAACCCCTTTCAGCAGGCTAAATAGTTCTGTTAAATGACAACAGAAGGGACAGGCAACAAGAACCATCAGTCAAAGAGGGGAGGGCTAGTTCTTCTCTACCGGGTTACATTGGGGCGCTACCGGAACTGATCGAATTGGTAGTCTACAGTGTTTCTGGATGTTTCAGACTGAAGCTGGGGTTAGCATGAGAGCAGCACCATTTCGTAGCTCCGTCGTGGTCATTCCGCAACCAATCATGGCAGCCGTTCTTTATCGTTATTTTGGGCGGGGTGGGTGGCGGAGCAGAGCTGTTTTGCAGCCATCATTGTGTGGAGTTCAGTTCATCTCACTAGTTTTGTATTTGTCATGAGGGGTTGTTCCTAATGTTTCTATTTTAGCGAGGTCAAAAAGAGATCCCATTAGTGGCCTACTGATTTTGCTCGATTCCTTTTCTTTTTTTTTACACGATTTTTCGTTATCTGCAAAGACTAAACAGAGTATTGCGACTCTGTGTTTGTTTGTAAATAGAGAATGAACCAAAGAGAACTAATTCTAAAACAGTAAATACTTGGATAACAATGAATCAAATGGAGAGAGAAGCAGGCACGACGGATTACAATGGGGGCAAAGACCTGCGTTAACTACCTTTCACTATCTGCAAAGAGAGAGTACTCCTAATAGAAATGAGGGGGGAGGGCACCATTCAAAGCAGATCAGTGTGCATAAACACGAAAATGTTTTCACTTACCACGTACTTGACATTCGACAGCTTATGATATTTGCTATTAAAAAACCATTGAAATTCACTGAAAAAACCATAGGTTATAGACCATATATAGTTAGGAATTAGCATTTACAAAACCTTGAAAATTCACTGAAAAAACCATAGGTTATAGACCATATATAGTTAGGAATTAGCATTTAAAAAACCTTATTTTACTCACACAAAACCATTGAAATTCCATATATAGTTAGTTGCACTAACTATATATCGCGCACCTGCAATCCACTGCTGATGATGTCACATATTACATCATTCATGACATGGTCAGTGACATCACTGATGACATCACTGATGACATCTCAAATGACATCACTGATGACATCACTGATGACAACATCCAGTGACTGTATGTTTCTGTAAAGTTAAAATGTGTCTTACATATTGAAGAATGAGTGGAAGTATAAGTGTCTGGACAAAGGATTTAGTAGGTGCATGACTGAATGCATGAGTGAGTGATTAAATGTGTCTCACTGAGTGCATGGGTTAGTGACTAAAGTGTCTTAATTTGTGCATCATTATGTCTGTTGTTCTGTAAACTGCTGCATGTTTTGATCAGTAGCTATATGATTAACTATATGGGTTACTGATTGATTGTCCAAGTATTTGTATGGGAGACTGAGTGTGTGTGTGGCTGGCTGGGAGGTGTGTGACTCTGTGCAGATCAATGTGTACTTGTATCAATGATTGTATAACAAGGTAAGTATGTGTTAGTATATGTTTGAAAATGTAAGGTGCTCTATGTTTAACTGTATAGACAAGAAAATGGAAGTGTCATTGATTCTTTACAGGACTGACTAGGTGTGTGAGTAACTCCATGGATGAGTGGCAGACTGTGAGTGTCTGTATAGGTGTATGAGTGCATATGATAGTGTTGTAAAGATGAGTGATTGTATGTATGAATGATAGTATGGGTGAATGAGTGAAGGTGTGTGTAGACGTAGGAATCAGTGAGTGCGTATGTAGTAACTAGTATTGGTGTGTCAATGGTTTCAAAAATTATATTCTGTATTTAACACTGGGTGAAACAGAGGTTATATTAAAATGTGAGGAGATGCATTGTATTGTCACATGAATGATATCATCAGTGATGTGGTCATTGATGTCAAATGAGATGTCATCAGTGATGTCATCAGTGATGTCATTTGAGATGTCATCAGTGATGTCATCAGTGATGTCACTGACCATGTCATGAATGATGTAATATGTGACATCATCAGCAGTGGATTGCAGGTGCGCGATATATAGTTAGTGCAACTAACTATATATGGAATTTCAATGGTTTTGTGTGAGTAAAATAAGGTTTTTTAAATGCTAATTCCTAACTATATATGGTCTATAACCTATGGTTTTTTCAGTGAATATATATATATATAGCCGCGGAGTATGCACCACCCCGGTACCCTGGGGGTCACGAAAGTGAAGCAGCAGTCGTACTTGGAATCGAGGACGGGCCCACTTGTGGAGTCCATACAGGACTTGATTGGGTGCTTCCCGGACCACACTTCCCAGAATGCACAGTCTCTTTTGAGCCTCCCATTGGTGGGTGTGTTACATATAAAATGGAGAAGTGGGTCGGCGGCTGCGCACACCGCTTCCGTTAAAGCCCCTGAAGAGAAGCATATGGAGCTTCGAAACGTGTCGGGCAGATCCCGTACGGAGCGGTGTCTACGAGTGGATCCCCGTCCTCACCTATACATAAACCAAGCTGCTGTTCCCGTGCTACTCAAAGGTGGACACCTTCGAGCATTGATATATATCTATATATATATATTCCCTGAAAAAACCATAGGTTTCAGGCCTTATATAGTTAGGAATTAGCATTTAAAAAAAACTTGCAAATTCACAAAAAAAACCATAGGGTTCAGGCCTTATATAGTTAGGAATTAGCATTTAAAAAACCTTTGAAATTCACTGAAAAAAACATAGGTTTTAGGAGTTATATATTTAGGAATTAGCTTTTAAAAAACCTTTGAAATTCACTCAAAAAACTATAAGTTTTAGTGGTGTTATAGTTAGCTGGACATTTTACTCATACAAAACAATTGAAATTGCTCCTATATAGTTAGTTGTACTAACTATATTTCGCGCACCCGCAATCCACTGCTGATGATGTCACATATTAGATCATTCATGACATGGTCAGTGACATCACTGATGACATCTCAAATGACATCACTGATGACATCACTGATGACATCATCCATGTGACAATCACATACACCTTTTCAAAGGTTTTTTAAATGCTAATTCCTAACTATATAAGGCCTGAAACCTATTGTTTTTTCAGTGAATTCGCAATGTTTTTTAAATGCTAATTCCTAACTATATAAGGCCTGAAACCTATGGTTTTTTCAGTGAATATATATATATATATATATACATATTACCTACTGGCGGTCGCCAGTAGGTATATATAGTTAGGATTTTTTCTCTATGGGATTTTTGAAAATTCTATGTCTAATAACTTTGGCGTTTGTGGACGGAATTGGCTGAAATTTTCATGAAAATGGAACATTTTGTTTCTGAGCAGCCCCTGAAAATTTGGGGGGGTTTCGTCAAGGGGGGGGCCGAGAAAAAAGGGGGGTCCCAAAACGTGTTTTTAACATTGAGTTTCCCATAGGGCGGTTGGCCTCACTTTTAGCCCGAACGGCTGAATGGATTTGCACGAAACTTGTCAAAATTGTAGGGACTGGTAGCCCGATGTGCCTTTGCTAGGTCTCAATATATGTGCTTCAGTGGATTTTGAGAAATTAACGTTCAAAAAAAGATATATATCTGTAACAGCGGACCGGGCAGCGCTCCGGTTCGCGGACTTTTCGCGGTACGGAGCTTTGTGAAGCGAAGCTGATTGGTTCTCCGGCGTCTGTGAACATTCCAAACAGTCCGTAGCGGCCGCCATCTTGTCTCTCGGTAGGATCGAGAGACAAGAGGAGGCCAAAGCGAAGGGGCAAATGACCATAAGGGGGCATAGTAGATCCTCGCTGACCCCCTAGGTTTGATGTGGAGGTTTTAAAAGGGCCCCGCGGGGCAAAAAAAAAAAATAATAATAATAATCGAACGGCTGAATGGATTTGCACGAAACTTGGCAAAATATTAGGGACTGGTAGCCCCATGTGCCTTTGCTAGGTCTCAATATATGTGCTCCAGTGGATTTTGAGAAATTAACGTTCAAAAAAAGATATATATCTGTAACAGCGCTCCGCTTCGCGTACTTTTTGCGTTACGGAGCTTTGCGAAGCTGATTGGTTCTCCGGCGTCTGTAAACATTCCAAACAGTCCGTAGCGGCCGCCATCTTGTCTCTCGGTAGGATCGAGAGACAAGAGGAGGCCAAAGCGAAGGGGCAAATGACCATAAGGGGGCATAGTAGATCCTTCCTGACCTCTTAGGTTTGATGTACCATTTTGCCAAGTTTGGTGTAATTCCGTTCAGCCATTCAGGCTGTAGACGTATGTAAATGTCCTATGGAAAATTGCATGGGGAAAACACATTTGAAAGTGTTGAAATTTAGAACCAATTAAAATGTTACTTTGGTTTTGTATTTGTGTGTGATGAAAGTTAATTGGTTATGTATATATCTGAAATGAGAGGAAACCACAGCCATTTTGTGATACTACTGTCTGAGGTACATTTGTGAGGAATTTTTGGTGGTGAATTTCTGGTGTTTGATTTACACAGTAGTAACACTTCTCCTACTTTTAAAAAGGTGAGTTCTTAATTTGTAAGGGGAACTATGTTGTACACTTGAAGATAATTTGAAAAATGTTTTCTGTTATTTATTTGCAGTCCTTCTGTTATACTAAATACTTGATAAAGTTAGTTTTATATTATGTATTACTAAAAACGATAAATGAAAGTGATTATTTTTTTCTGCAATTTACAGCAAGCAATTTCAAAATAAAATGGCTCACAATGAAGAGACCGTGGTAATTTCTTTTGAATTGTCCACTACATTGATTGAAATTGACAGCACCAATAATGAAATATTGTCACAAGGAGGAGATGACTTGAATGATTCCACTACATTGATTGAAATTAACAGCACCAATAATGAAATATTGTCACAAGGAGGAGATGACTTGAATGATTTTTTGGATCAATCTGTTGATGGCGAATTTATCGAATGTTTGGAGACCATAGAGTTACAAGAATCATCATTGCAGACTTTTAATGAGGAGATTCCAGATGAGATGATTGAAGAGGAAATTACTGATGAGGACATGTTACTAGTTCTTTCAAATTTAGAAAATTCAGAAGAATAAATTTATATTTAGAAATCAAAAATTGTTTGAGACATTATTCATTTTTATTTTTAATTCATGAGGTTGTAGCGAAGTGATAGTAGTATAAAATGAGACTTATAGTATAGAGTGCAACATTTTTATGTTACATGGTAAGTTTACTCATATTTACTGCCCTTCTCCCACTATATTATCTCCAATGTGTATTTGACATCTCTTCTTCATCTCCGGCCTCCTTTCTCTCACTGTGTGTCTCTGATGCATCTTATCGCTGCTATTTTGTGTAATTACAGAAGAGAGTAAAATAAAATAGTTCGGAACGTGAAAAGGGGGCAAAGTAGAGTACCCCTCACCCCCTAGGCCTTCTCAGGCGGTCCCAAAAGGATCAGTTTCTGCTTTCCTGAGAGATTATGGTATGAGTTCCATATACCACAATAATTTGCATTACAACATGCAAGATATATATCTCCTATTACCAACTTTTGGAGATATTCGCGCTAAGCGCGAATATCTCCAAAAACTAACACCTGCCCTGAGCAGTTCTTAGCCATGTTATCCAATGGGAGGTGGATAACATGGCTAAGAGCATTAGCTCGGTAATGCATGAATATCGCTGAGTTTTCAGCGATATTAATGCATTGCGGTCGTTTTTTATCGCATTTGCGATAAACCTTGATAATAGCAAGGTTTATCTTCGATAATTTCTGACGATGCTTAGCGGTAAAAAATTCGTTGGTAAGCATCGTTAGCGATAAATATCGCTTAACTTTGGTAATATGCACCAACGTCTGTTAACGTTCGATTCGAAGGAAATGAGGAAGTGTTGAAAAACATTGTTTGCGCCATCTTGCCTTTTTTGAAATGCCACACTTTTGTCGTGCACGGCAGCCATTTTAGATGCCTTGACCAGACCCACTCTCTGCACGCTGTCGATTCGTAGCATGGCTCCCCACCCTCGCAAGCATCTTCCCCAGGCACTGGTCACCCCCGCTCTCTGTGTTATGCATGGGCAATAAACCTCTCCCCATCTGCGCTGCTCTTCCCTGAGAATCACACTCTGTGCCCGCCCGACACCTCCCTTTCGCCCTATTCACTACCGCACCCTCTGACACTCCTCTTCCTCTGTGTCCGATTGTCCAGGCTATCAGCTAGCCCTGCAGATGTAGTTTATGGCCCCAGCTGTAAAGAATCACCCCTCTTCAAAGGAGTTATAGTAGATCAAGGCCCACACCCGATGAGATCCTTCACACCACACGTGTTCCTACTATCTGAAAACCATCCTGTATTGTGATTGGGGAGGGGACTGAGCCTGAAGCGGAAGATTCCAGGGATGACTCTTTGTACATCAAAGTTTTTACATTTATGTGTCACATTAAAAATATATAGCACTCCAACAAAGTAGTAGGATTATAAAACTTTAATAACTTATAAATATATACAACAAAACAAAAACAGTAAAAACATTTAAACAACGAAGAGACCGTGGCAATTTCTTTTGAATTATGCAATACATTTATTGAAATTGACAGCACCAATAATGAAATTTTCTCACAAGGAGGAGATGACTTTAATGATTTTTTTGATCAATCTCTTGATGGCGAATTTATCGAATGTTTGGAGACCATAGAGTTACAAGAATCATCATTGCAGACTTTTCATGAGGAAATTCCTGATGAGGACATGTTACTAGTTCTTTCAAATTATGAAAATTCAGAAGATGTTGCCTGGGGGTGGGTCGTCAGTAGCAGTCTGTTGTGCGAATAGTTCCAAGGCAGCAGAACGCGCTGAAATCTAGATGGCACAAAGGTGATGTCTAGTAAGTTGCCGCCCAGCAAATAACGGCGTGGGGCGCCGCGGGGGTGAGTGAGTCCAGTAGGCACTACAGGTATTCTTACCGGCATTGCAGAATTACTGCTGGGGACAATGCCTGTGCTGTAGCAGGGTCACAGCAGAAACAAAAAGGATTCTGTTGAAGATGTTGTTGGTGTAAAATTGGAAAACAGTTCTGGTGTCAACTGCTATGCTAATGTAGTGGTTAATATTTTGTTTTCTCTAGAAAATGTAAAAGAGGGGGAGGCAGTCCAAAGTTCTGGTAAAAGGGCAAAGGAAAGGATCGGTGGTTTGAACTATCAGTCAAAAAGGGGAGGGGGTGCAACAATTTTTCCTACCGGGTCACAGTGTGCTTTCACCGGAACTGAGGTTTGCAGGATTCTAGTAATTCAAAGTGAGGCTGGCGCCAGCATGGGAGCGCCGACGTCCCGCGGATACAGTTTCGTCACTCCACGGGCGATCATGGCAGTCATTCCCCATCGGGGGTGTCTGCGGGGGTCGGAGACTCCTGCGGCTCCTCTAGAATCTTCAAGGTCGTGGAGGACTACTGTGGTGGAGTCAACCAGTGACCGGGCCATTTCTTTATGCTCTTGCCACGTCGATCGCCATTTTGAGAGTTCGGTAGCTACTGGCGATCGCGGGGTCAAATGAGCGGACGGGCTCCACCCTGCCTATCGAGACGTTGCAGCATCGCCACAGTGGAAGAACCCTTTTCCGGGCGCCTGGAGCGCTGAGGGTGCAGGTGGGAAGCCTCCACTGGGGAGGCGGGAGAGGCCTGTTCGCACCGTCTCTCCCTCCCAGTGCACCCCACGGCGCCCCGCTTGAGATTTGTTATGGCCGGACCAGGCGATGAGGATGAGAGGGGGGGGTAGGAGGCATGTGCAAGACATCCCCCCCCAGTGTTGTCGCAGCCATTATTCAAGAAAGTAGAAGTGTCCCGTCCGTCTTCGGGCCGGGCTTCCGGTGGATGTCGGCCGGACGCCCCTTGCTCTGGCCCCATGAACGGGTTCCTTGGTTTATCGGCTGCAGCCGGATCCCATCGGCCCCGGCCGTTGGTTGCCGGACTGGTAGAGAATGTGGCAGGACTACCTGAAACTGTCAAGGGCCACCGCGGCCGGACTGGGAGAGAGAGGGGAGGGTCGAGGACACGGACATTCCCCTCCCTGCAACTCTCCAGCATTGTCAATCCCCCTGGCCGGGTCCCGCTGGCCTCGGCCTCTCCTCCGGCTACACCCTACGTGATGATCTCCGAGGCGTGGCAGCAGGACCCGCCTTATATGTGTTGTTTCCGGCTGGGCGTAGCCGAAAACCTGTTGCCCTTTGGAAGTTTCTAGAATGGGGCGGATGTCTGCTGACTTCTATCTTTCCCAGTTTGCCGTTATTTGGCCGTGGCAGGCGGTGGGACAGACACATTTTGGGGCGGTGAGGGGCGATGTTTTCAGGTTTCTTATTACGGGCTTACTTCTAACGTTTCTTGTTTCTAGGACAATAATAGGTTTTATCATTACGTATTGTTATCGTTTCTTTGTTTGTTATTTAATAAAAAGTTCATCAGTGGCCTACTGATTTTCGTTTTCCTATTCTTTTCTTTCCAGGTTGTTTCATGCTAAAGTTTCTGTTAACAGGATACAGTGATCACTTCGTTATTATTGCATATGTCCTTTTCACTAGGGGTGCTCTCTTGTTGGGCCAGATATCTCTAGTAAATAGTCCGGGTGAAACAGGTGCATCAATCAGTGGGGAGTAGATAGGCATGACAGATTACAACGGGGGAGAAAGGTCCGCATTACCTACCCTTTCACTACTTGTAAAGATTTTCCTACGTTTATTTGCAAACAGGGAATACCTCCAAAAAGAACTAATTCCCAAACAGTCAATGTTCGGACAATCAATCAATCAATGAGGAATGAAATAGGTACGACGTGTTAAAGGCTTGCGTTACCTACCCTTCACTATCTGCAAAGGGAGAGAGAATATTCCTATTCTTCCTTGTTTGCAGGCAGAGAAGATCCTTAAGAGAACCAACTTCGAACAATTCAATGCTCGATTCAAACAATCAACAAGGGGTACTGTGAACACAAATGAACGCCGCTTATGTACATACACATTGCTATTTTCAACAGGTTGTTCCTAATGTTTCTATTTTAGCGAGGTCAAAAAGAGATCCCATTAGTGGCCTACTGATTTTGCTCGATTCCTTTTGTTTTTTTACACGATTTTTCGCTATCTGCAAAGACTAAACAGAGTATTGCGACTCTGTGCTTGTTTGTAAATAGAGAATGAACCAAAGAGAACAATCAATCAAATGGAGAGAGAAGCAGGCACGACGGATTACAACGGGGGCAAAGGCCTGCATTAACTACCCTTCACTATCTGCAAAGAGAGAGTACTCCTAATAGAAATAAGGGGTGGGGGGCAGCATTCAAAGCAGATCAGTGTGCATAAACACGAAAATGTTTTTACTTACCACGTACTTGACATTCGACAGCTTATGATATTTGCTATTAAAAAACCATTGAAATTCCCTGAAAAAACCATAGGTTATAGACCATATATAGTTAGGAATTAGCATTTACAAAACCTTGAAAATTCACTGAAAAAACCATAGGTTATAGACCATATATAGTTAGGAATTAGCATTTACAAAACCTTGGGGGTGCGCGATATATAGTTAGTGCAACTAACTATATATGGAATTTCATTGGTTTTATGTCAATAAAATGTCCAGCTAACTATATATGGTCTCTAACCTATGGTTTTTTCAGTGAATTTTCAAGGTTTTGTAAATGCTAATTCCTAACTATATATGGTCTATAACCTATGGTTTTTTCAGTGAATTTTCAAGGTTTTGTAAATGCTAATTCCTAACTATATATGGTCTATAACCTATGGTTTTTTCAGTGAATATATATATATATATATATATTACCTACTGGCGGTCGCCAGTAGGTATATATAGTTAGGATTTTTTCTCTATGGGATTTTTGAAAATTCTATGTCTAATAACTTTGGCGTTTGTGGACGGAATTGGCTGAAAGTTTCAGGAAAATGGAACATTTTGTTTCTGAGCAGCCACTGATATTTTGGAGGAGAGTCGTCAAAGGGGGGCTGAGAAAAAAGGGGGGTCCCAAAACGCGTTTTTCCCATGTTAATTTCCATAGGGCGGTTGGCCTCACTTTTAGCTCGAACGGCTGAATGGATTTGCACGAAACTTGGCAAAATTGTAGGGACTGGTAGCCCGATGTGCCTTTGCTAGGTCTCAATATATGTGCTCCAGTGGATTTTGAGAAATTAACGTTCAAAAAAACATATATATCTGTAAGCGCGCTCCGGGCAGCGCCCCGGTTCGCGTACCTGACGCGTAACGGAACTTCGCGAAGCGAAGCTGATTGGCTCTACGGTGTCTGTCAACATTCTAAACAGTCCGGAGCGGCCGCCATCTTGTCTCTCGGTATGATCGAGAGACAAGAGGAGGCCAAAACAAAGGGGGAAATGACAATAAGGGGGCATAGTAGATCCTCCCTGACCCCCTAGGTTTGATGTGGAGGCTTTAAAAGGGCCCCGCGGGGCAAAAAAAAAAAAAAGTTTTTGTTTTTTTTGCATGGGGAGCGCCCGGTACGCGCACCGGGAAGCGGTCCGGGGAGCGTACTATAAGGAAAAAAGAATGATAGACTATGATATTTTGAAATATTGTATGTTTATTGATTGTTCTTTTTTTATTTTATTTATTTTTTATTGAAGTAGCAGTATTAATGATTATTTAATATAAATGTATTTTTGGAATTGTGAACAGTATCCTATAAGTATGAATTTACATTATAATCAATTTGGTACTAGTTTATGAATTACACATAAAAATTATTAAAGACTCAAACTATTCTTTAATATTAAATATAATTTTATTTTTCGGATTGTTTTTCAAAATTTAATAGAACGTCTAACATTTCACTGTCCGATATGTCCTCTTGTTGAGTGAACATAACTTCCCACATTTGACCGTCATCATAATGAAGTAAACAATCCACAGATTCTACACATTGTAGAAGTTCATGGTCTCGTGATTCATCCATGAATTCCAAGTCAATGGGTTCAATTATTTCCTCATTGTTCATGTCTAGGACAATTTCAAAGGAAACGTTCTGTTCTCCTTGCATTTTTGTGCTGAAATTTGAATAAAAAATAAATGTATCAGTAGAGATAGGGCACTGTTGAGTTTAAGTTCAGACAGGTACTTTTGAGGCATGAAGTAGTACTATTAAAAAGTGCCTGTGAAAAAACCTATGTAAATTCATAATTATACCACAGAAACCTAAATCAATCCATAATTATAATAAACAAGCCTTTCTCAATGTCTAACTGTTACAGAGGGATAGTATATAACTATCTGAAAATGTTTTCAAATTTATAAAATAACATCTTACCTTTTAAAAACAAGTTTAAGTTGTGAGTGAAAATGATCTTGCAATGTAGTTCAGGAAGTAGTAGTCAAAATGGCTGTGTTTTTCTTTCTTTTTTTATATATATTCAGGTACATAACCAATCAAATGTCAGGTAAAAAAAGTAGAAAATGAAAGTAACATTTTAATTGGTTGTCAATTCCAACACTTCAGATGTGTTTTGTGAAGTAATTTACCTCAGGGTATTTAGAGAGGTCTACAGGCTAAATGGCTAAATGGAATTCCAACCAAATTTGTGAAAATGGTAGGGATTGGTATGTAGTATGAGTTAATCTATATTTGGTGACATTGTCTCCAGGGTTTCTTCTGTAAATTACTTTCCCACCTTTTTTAATGGAGCGCTTCCCGGTGAGCGCCCCGGTACGCGAACCGGCAGCGTTACGGGAGTCCACCATTTTGTGTTTCGGTAGAATTGAGATACAAGATGGAGGGCAAATAATGTTCAGAATGGTTAGAAGGGGGCACGGTAGACGTATCTTGACCCCCTAGGTTTTCTGAGGGTGGCTGAGGAGGCCCATATGTGCGAAAAAAAACCTTTTTTTTAAAAAGAATTCTCACGGTTAGCGTCCGGTGCGCGTACCGGGTAGCGCTCCGGGGAGCGTACTTTGGTGAAAATTAGTGAAAAAAGTTAGAGTCAAATAATAATTGTGAGTGATCAGATGTAGGGTAGCTCTGAAAAGAGCTTTTGGGTTCTGTGGCTGATGTAGGTACCTACAAGTAGGTACCAATGCACAGTCTTAAATTGAGGATGAAAATTCTGTTCCCCTAATCTGAGAAGTGAACTCCATCTCCTCTGTAGATATATTACATGTAGTAACGCAAGTTATTGTTGTAGATGGAGCCCATTCCATGGTCTCTCATGTAAGCTGAAACAGACTTATTTACATGCTTCCTCGATTTCTCAATTTGTGGACAAAATTGGTTTGACCACCTCCATTTCTGTCTTTGGCATATATTTGAATATACCAAGGCAGTTTGAGGAAAAAGTGCCATCAATTGCTCAAAGGTGTCCTTTAAAAGCATTTCCAGACCTACCCCAGTCAAAGTGCCCAAGTCATTACCTCCACAGTGCACAATTAACAGGTCAGGTTTTGGCAAATGCAAAAAGGTTTTCACCAATGGTGTCAATTGGTGACATTTTAATCCTCTGTGGGAAATCCACTTGATTTCCACATTTTGTAAATTGAGGTTAGGTAAATTTCTGTTATCAGCAAACCTTTGAGCCCAGTGGATATAACTATGTCCAACAATCCAGACAGAAAACATGGTGAGAGGAGGTTCTGCTGCAGTCAGATGAAGTGTGGCAATGAAATGGGAGTTGAACAAATAAGAGTTTAAAATGAAAAAAACTGTGGAGTTTCTGTGTTAATGAAGCAGTAGCAGTGATTGGTGGATTTTGATTGCTGAAAACAGAAAGTTAGGGTGCATGGATGAGTTCTTTGAAAGATGTAATTTGAATGGTAAAAAAAAAATCATTTTATGAAAGATTGCACTGGATATGCAGGTGTACTGAGAGTTCAGAGTTCAATTGAAACATTGTTGTGTGAACTTGCAAACATGAGAGGTCTTTCAGGAGGTGGTTGCTATGCAAAAAAGGCAGAAAGGGCAGAGGGGGGAAGGGTGTTGATTTGAAAAAAGTGAGGGAAGAGTTTTGATTGGGTGACATGAGAGATATGTGTGATGAATTACAGCTTTTCTGTGCTTTTTATAGCTGCAGACTCTGGAGTGCATACCTTTTGCTCTGCTAAAGACAATTTGGTGTGTTTCTGAGACTGTTTTGAAACTCATAAAGTATTTGCTAAGGTGAGAAAAGATTCATTTAATTTAGATAGAGAATAGTATGGTTTAGGGAGAAAATTATGAAGAAAGTTGTGTATTTAAAATGTTGCTTTGTGTCAAGTGTTTTACAAATAGATTTTGTTTCTTTGTGTTACATAGCCATGTTAAAAGTGACGCAAAAAAAGTGCAAGGGTCTTACAAAAATGCTTTAATGTGTCTTAGGGTATTTTAACTCACTTCCCCATGAATGTATGAATATAATTGCTTTACAAGATGTGTTTAAAAACGTTTTTGAAATCAATTAGGTTTCTTGATATGTACTGCTAGAGTTTCATAGGTTTGCTTGGGGCATATTTTCAAGGCTTTTGAGTTCCTTTGATGTAATTTTTCCCATTTTAATTTAAGACCTTTCCCCGTGGTGCAAGGTCCTTGTAATTATGCCCCCATCTGTGCTTGGCAAATGTAGATCTTGATTATTTGACTAACATAGCCATGTTAAAAGTGATCCAAAAATGGAGCAAGGGCTTAAAAAAAACGCTTTCATATGTCTTAAGGCATTTTAAGTCACTTCCTGATGAATGTAGGTATATAATTGATTTAGATGATGTGTTTTAAAACGTTTTTTGACATCAATTAGGTTTCTGGATATGTAGTGCTAGAGTTTCATAGGTTGCTTGGGGCATATTTATAAGGCATTTGAGTCTCTCTGATGTTATTTTTCCCATTTTAATTTAAGACCTTTCCCCGTGGTGCAAGTTCCTTGTAAATATGCCCCCATCTGTGCTTGGCAAATTTAGATTTTAATTCTTTGACTAACATAGCCATGTTAAAAGCGACCCAAAAATGGTGCAAGGGCCTTAAAAAAACGCTTTCATGTGTCTTAGGCCATTTTAAGTCATTTCCCCTTGAATGTAGGTATATAATTGATTTAGATGATGTGTTTAAAAACGATTTTTGAAATCAATTAGGTTTATTGAGATGTAGTGCTAGAGTTTCATAGGTTGCTTGGGGTATATTTAAAAGGCATTTGAGTCATTTGATGTTATTTTTCCCATTTTAATTAAAGACATTTCCCCGTGGTGGAAGGTCCTTGTAAATACACCCCCATGTGTGCTTGGCAAATTTAGATTTTGATTATTTGACTTATATAGCCATGTTCCATACAGTTCTCACCTTCTGCGTAGTCTTACATATGCTAGACTCCATCTGCACTATGAGATACCTAAGCAAAGGAAACACAGGTGATGTGATTGTGAAATGAGGAAAAGTATCTCCACATTTTTCAATTACATCACCTGTGTTTCCTAAGTTTACGAATGACATTGTGCAGATGAGGTTTAGGCCTGTCCACGGACACAGAAGAGGTCTGGCCTTTGTTCAAGAGTGAAGTGGACATTACTTACTTCATTGGTAGGCCTTCACATGTATTATCTCCTCTGTACTCTTCAACAAGCGTAAATTTCATCTGCAACCCTGAGTAGGCCTCACCTTAAACAAACCTCTGGATAGGCCACACCTTATCGTCATCCTGAATCAATCATTTAAAATGTTAGGGACAGATTTATGATAGATGTATTCCTCTTTTGCGTCACTGTGCGTCACTTTTGTGACGCAGCGGCGGTGCAAAAGATTTGCTATGTGGCGACATATTTACAACTTGATGCATCTAGGCAGATGTGTCATGCTGTAAAGTTCCGTGCCACATGAAACCGATGCAGCAGTGATGCAAAAGATGCACCATGTTGTAAGACAGGCCTCACTTCATCTCCAACAAGATAAGAAGCTGAATCTTCTGTAAATGTCAAAATTGTTGTATACACTGCTGAACTTCTGTGTACTCTTTGATATGCTAGACTCCATCTGCACTATGAGATACCTAAGCAAAGGAAACACAGGTGATGTGATTGTGAAATGAGGAAAAGAAACTCCACATTTTTCAATTACATCACCTGTGTTTCCTAAGTTTACGAATGACATTGTGCAGATGAGGTTTAGGCCTGTCCACGGACACAGAAGAGGTCTGGCCTTTGTTCAAGAGTGAAGTGGACATGACTTACTTGATTGGTAGGCCTTCACGTGTATTATCTCCTCTGTACTCTTCAACAAGCGTAAATTTCATCTGCAACCCTGAGTAGGCCTCACCTTAAACAAACCTCTGGATAGGCCACACCTTATCGTCATCCTGAATCAATCATTTAAAATGTTAGGGACAGATTTATGATAGGTGTATGCCTCTTTTGCGTCACTGTGCGTCACTTTTGTGACGCAGCGGCGGTGCAAAAGATTTGCTATGTGGCGACATATTTACAACTTGATGCATCTAGGCAGATGTGTCATGCTGTAAAGTCCCGTGCCACATGAAACCGATGCAGCAGTGATGCAAAAGATGCACCATGTTGCAAGACAGGCCTCACTTCATCTCCAACAAGATAAGAAGTTGAATCTTCTGTAAATGTCAAAATTGTTGTATACACTGCTGAACTTCTGTGTACTCTTTCATATGCTAGACTCCATCTGCACTATGAGATACCTAAGCAAAGGAAACACAGGTGATGTGATTGTGAAATGAGGAAAAGAATCTCCACATTTTTCAATTACATCACCTGTGTTTCCTAAGTTTACGAATGACATTGTGCAGATGAGGTTCAGGCCTGTCCATGGACACAGAAGAGGTCTGGCCTTTGTTAAAGAGTGAAGTGGACATGACTTACTTCATTGGTAGGCCTTCACATGTATTATCTCCTCTTTACTCTTCAACAAGCGTAAATTTCATCTGCAACCCTGAGTAGGCCTCACCTTAAACAAACCTCTGGATAGGCCACACCATATCGTCATCCTGAATCAATCATTTAAAATGTTAGGGACAGATTTATGATAGGTGTATGCCTCTTTTGCGTCACTGTGCGTCACTTTTGTGACGCAGCGGCGGTGCAAAAGATTTGCTATGTGGTGACATATTTACAACTTGATGCATCTAGGCAGATGTGTCATGCTGTAAAGTCCTGTGCCACATGAAACCTGCGTCAGATTTCATATAGGTGTTTTGTTGCAGGGTATGCATTTATTTGCATGAAAGCCCTGTAAAACTAACACAGTGAAATTTAGAAGATTTCACTGAGTCAGCTTTATAGCATTGCTGAATCAAATCCTTACGTCTGTTTGAAACAGGCATAAGGAGTGATGCACCATGCAATGTGAGGCTTCCTCCTGTGCATTGCAGTAGACATGTCGCCCTTACGACGTGATTCCTGCAATGTGCTGCTTTTGCAGCACAGATGCGTGACGCATCTGTGCTGTTTTTGCTCAATGGTGCTCCACATTGTAAATGCGGCACACCATGGGTGGCAGAGCAGCGGTGCACATTAACTGGTGCATCCGTGGGGATGCGCCACTTAACATAAATCTGCCCCTTTACATTTAAGTATGAGCAGGGGACACAGAGTCGGTGAGGCTTATCCAAGGTTAAGAAGAGATGAGTCCTGTTCACTGAAAACTTGGACATAGGCCTCACCTCCTCAGCATCGCTGGATATGGCTAAATAATAGCTGCAAAATGTTACTCTTGTTAAACAATTTCACTATTATAATCTCTGAGATTTGTCTCTTACTCTGCAACATCTCATTGTTGTTTTCTTTCTTTAAAGATAACGACAACATCAACCATGAGTGATAATGAGCAATCAGTTGATTTCGACCTTATCATTGAACTTGTAATTGAAACGTCAGTGGAAGTAGATCCCTTGGATGATTTAAATCCTGAGGATGATGAAGAACATGATGAGGATGCCGATTTGTCAGAATTGTATGACATAGGGTGGGAAGCTGACCTGCTTGAGCCTATGGAACTATAAACATTTATTTTTAAAATGTACTTGAAATGAAAAGTAAAAATGTAAACCGTTTCATTTAAAATTAAACACAACTTCAAAAACAGGTTATGTTTAGTGTCTTTAATGAAATAGTAAAATATGCTCATAAAATTTGATCAGATTCACATATAAAACAGCACAGGTAAAATGTAGAAGCATTCCATTTCTTTGCTACTATTTGTGATTTCTAAATTTGCCAATGCACTAAAAAGTATTCTATGTAAAAATAACAAGTAGTGTGTTAAATATTTGATGACTGTTATTGATTTACTGTTTGCTAATAGTGGTTAATAACATTTTTTATTATATTTTACCACAGATTCAACTGCAGATCATTTCAAAATTAAAGAATGCCTTCGAAGGACAGAAGGCAAAAGGCTACCAAACATCAAAGACAGCAGCTCCAAAAAATATTGCAGCAGACCTCTACAATAAAAACTTGTCAAGTCACCAAGAAAGGTCCGGGTAAGATAAAGAAATCATTCATAAGAAATATTTGTAGAAAAAAAAGTAGTACTACAGAAAATGTTTTAGTCCAGAAAAAGAGAAGCAATTTAAACGGAAAGGGAAGGCCAATCAAAAATGTTACTGCTAGAGCAGGAGATAACTCTGTGCATGGTAGTAGAATGAAAAACCAGTTTAGGGACATTCGTAGACGAATGTTCCGCAACAGGATAATTGGCAATTTGTTAAAAACTATTAAGAAAGGTCAGCAGAAAGTGGTTTTTTATAAGAGAAAAAAAGAATTGAGAAAGTTATTGATCAGGCATTTGAAATTAAGCGAAAGTTATTTATTTTGATAATCAATAGAATTAGGAAGCTAAACAAGGCAATTTATGATTTCAAAAGAAATAGTAGATGGAAGAGAACAGTTAATCGTAGCAATTTTTGTGAAGTTTTTTCAGGAGAATGGATGCATAGTTCAAGTTGTGAGGCATTTTTTAATGAGGAGAGTTATTTCCAGGATAATGATTTGGTGCATGCAGTTGACATCAGTGGTCGAGCTTATGAGGTGAAAGATGGTTGTCCAGTTGAAAAAGAAAAACTTGTGACAACAGAGGCAGAAGAGGTGTTAGGTAATGAGGTTTTAGGAAGAAGTCCTAAGGGACCTGTGTACACCTGGAAGTGTAGTAGTATTTGCCTTGTGCGACAGGATTCCATCAATTTGCTTTGTGATTTTGTACGGACATTTAATAAGAAAAGTTTGAAGCAGAAAATGAAGTTGTTGCAAGAATTAGATCCTTGCAGAGTGAGAGAAGTGACAGGTTTGCATGGTCATTCACTGGCTTGTCTTTCCAGGAGAGTATGCCAGAGTGTTTTTCATCATTTCAGGATGCTAGCAGTGCATCATAATAAAGTGAGGAAATTAGTTAGAATGTTGTATTATGCTAAGAGTCCAGCAGTTATGCTTAAACAATTATGCACTGCTCTTTTGCATGGTTCTGAAATAGATGTGAAGAATATTTGTGAAGAAATTGAGTTTTGTTACTTTGGAAGTAAAGAGGAGAATGTTGAAATTGACCCAGAAGAAGAGGGTAATGTGGAAGATAGTGTACAGGTTTCCAGTACAGATAATTTTCAGAAGGAAATTGCCACGTTTCAGGTGAAATCAAGTGAGAGGCCTAATTTCACTTGTGTGTGTTGTCGACGCACTTATTATAAGAATCAGACTAAGTTAGTGGATTTATATGCAAAAAGTGAAAGGGAAAATAATAGTGAATGGAAGGATTTTGCAACATACTTGATGGTAGAAAATTGTTTTGATTTGGGATTGGATCAACGTGTGTGTACTTATTGTTGTAACAAATTAAATCAAAACCAGATGCCTGCTAGAGCGGTTCATAATAATCTGGAAATGGTTGAGATTCCTTCTGAATTGAAAGATTTAAATACTTATGAATCTATTTTGATTCAAAGTATCCATCCCTTTCAGGCTATTGTAAGAATGGAGCCAAAGACAGGGAAATTGCCTCCATCAGATTTACAGAGAAGATTAAAGGGAAGAGTTGTTTATTTGCCTCTAGATTTGAAGAAAAACATTAATACAATTGGAGTAGAAAAAGTGGGAGAGGAACCTCTGGTTATCTTAGTTAATGGGGTTCCGACAAAGAGTAAGAAAATATGGCAAGATTTAGTGGATGTTAGGAAAGTCAAAAAGGCAACATTGTATTTGAAAAAAAACAATAAGTACTATAAGAATGTATATGTTGCAGAAGAGGAAGTAAGTGAAGAAGAGGATAGCGATTTGTGTGCTGGTCAAATTGAGAAAGTAGAACCCTCTAAAAGTGAAGAAATATATGAACATTATAGTGTTCATCCTTTGCATTCCAAGGAAGTCATGGGGAATGCTATTGAGTTGTTTCAAATGAAACAAGCCAAAGGGAGTCCCATTAGTGTTTGGGAGGAAAGTTTGGAAGCTCGGTGTTTCCCACAGCTATTTCCAACAGGTCAAGGAGGAAGATATGATGAGCGACCTCATCAAATTCCTGCTTCTGAATACCGGACTTTACGATTGTATGCAGAAGATCCTAGGTTTCGACAATGCATTCCCTATTTGTTTCATCTCCTGTTTGAAAGCGATCTGTCTGGACTGTCATATGCAGTGAACCACATCTTGAAAAGTGGTATACAGATGCAAAACATCTCGGCAAGTGACTTTATGGATAAAGTCAATGTGCAAAACAGTATTTTGGATTCTCACCTGATTAATCTCATGGCGTGTCAGCGTGGTACTAATGAGTACTGGTACCGTCGTCATGGTGATTTAAAATGTATGCTGAGGAACTTAGGAACTCCCACATGGTTCCTCACTCTCAGCTGTGCCGAGTATGGCTAGGAAGACTTACTTGAATTTCTACGAGAGGCAAATGGAAACATTGAAAATATCGAATTCAAGACACCCGGAGAACTGTGCTCTTTGGATCCAGTGAATGTATGCAGGTACTTCAATCATAGATTTGAAGCTATGATGTCTTTCATCATGAACAAGAGAAATCCACCTCTTGGAGAGGTGTTGGATTTCTTCTGGAGAAAGGAGTAGCAAGCAAGAGGTGCTCCTCATATACATATGCTGCTGTGGATCAAGGATGCACCTAAATTTGGAACAGATCCAGAAGACTTAGTGATGAGTTTCATAGAACAGTATTCTACATGTGCTGTTCCAAACGCAAAGGAGGACAAAAGCCTAAGAGAACAAGTTCTACGCTTCCAAAGCCATCGTTGCGGAAAGTACTGTCGTCGTAAATTCAGAAACAAGGACAAGTTCTACACCAAATGTCGTTTCGCCTTTCCACGACCGGTGATTTCTAAAGGAAGAGTGAACAGTTTGATGTCTTCGCTGCGACATAATGTGATGCAGAAATCACCTAAAAACACATACAATTTGAAAAGGAACGAAGAGTCCAAGTATATCAACGACTACAACCCAGTGATTTTGTCCATGTGGAATGCTAACATGGACATACAGTTCGTGGCTGATAACTGTATGGCTGTGGCTCGGTATGTGACATCTTACATCACCAAAAAAGAAAAGACAGAATTGAAGGATATGTGGGAGGACATTTCCCATGAAAAGAGCCTCAGTAAGAAGTTGTACAGTTTCAGTCTGAAGATGTTGTCACATCGAGAAATCGGAGCTTACGAATGTTTTGACCGGTTGTCTTCAGCAAGTCTCTATGCCAAATCCAGGAGTATCATTTGGGCGAGTCTTGGTCTTGCTGCAACGCGTAATCGAGTTCTGAAACCTGTGCGGGAAATTGAGTATTTGGCGGAAAAGGAGCCAAACAGTACTGATATTTTGAAGACCAACATGTTGGATACATATTATCCAAATAGAAGCAGACACCTCGAGAATGTTTGTCTGTATGAGGTTCTACAAAATTACATATTCAAGAGGAACATCAAAGAAGATATTGATAAAGGAGTGTATGCTGTAATTGGAAGTGAGGGATGTCTCGTCAAGCAAAGACAATGCCACTTGGTAAACCATCGAAAATTGAGTGGCGAATCTCCTGAAAAAAAAGAGTTTTTCTATTTAGCACTTTTGCAACTTTTCAAGCCTTGGCGTGCAGAAGAGGAACTGCTTGGAGATTTCCTCTGTTACGAAGACTCTTTCAATGCCGCCAAGGAGACAAT
Organism: Lissotriton helveticus; assembly: GCF_964261635.1. Lineage (NCBI taxonomy): Eukaryota > Metazoa > Chordata > Amphibia > Caudata > Salamandridae > Lissotriton > Lissotriton helveticus. Next base: position 131,697,193 of record NC_136059.1, read on the forward strand.
AGAATGTCCTGTTTTTCTCAAATATCCAGAAATGTTGAATGCGGAAATTGAGCAGGAAGCAACGATTGCAGCCGAGATTGCTAGAGACAGTTCTCAGGACAGTCAGAGTTCTGTTTCATTGAGTCAGGATCCACTAGGAGGACCAGTTATCGAAAATTAAGCTGCCACTGCCATGATTGAAGTGGAAAGAGCCATGGCACATGCTCAGGAGGATGCGGTTAACTTAGAAGACTTGGAAAGACAACTTAACGTTGAGCAGAGGAAAATATATGACGAAGTTACCAACCAAATTGATCATGGATTAAGTCATGAGAAGAAGGAGTGCTCATGTACGTCGTTGAAACGTGTCCGACTGTACGTGAGTGGAGAAGCGCGAACTGGAAAAAGTTTCCTCATTAAAGCAATTTCATGTTATTTGCAGAAAAGGACTGAGTCATCGCTGTCTTGTGTTGTCACCGCTCCAACTGGACTGGCAGCTCATAACATTAAAGGTATTACTTTGCATCGTCTACTGATGCTGCCAGTGGCGCATGATAACAAATTACAATACCACAAGTTATCTGGAGATGCTTGTTGTGAAGTTTCAAGAGTCTTGAAGAAAATGAAACTTCTTATCATTGACGAAGTAAGCATGGTTTCCAATGTCATGCTTGCCTTTGTGCATTTGAGAATGCAAGAAGTTCTCAAAACAGAGTATGATGTGTTATTTGGTGGCAAACACATCATTGTTTTCGGTGATCTTCTGCAGCTGACACCAGTGAAAGGACAACCTGTGTTTAAAATGCTCACGCATGAAGATACCAGGAAGTGCCTAGGGGGCATTGGCAACGTTAATATATGGTTAAACTTCAATTATGCTGAACTGCATGAAAATATGCGTCAGGCGAAGGAGGAAGATTACAAGAATATTCTACAAGATGTTAGAATCGGAAAAGTGACCGAGCATGGGAAAGAAGCTTTACATGCACGATTACTGTCAAATTTGTATCCAGAACAAGACGTTGTGCCTGAGAATATTTTTCAGAAAATTACTGAGAAAAAATCTGGAATATGTTTGATGCCAACTCTTGCAGAATGTGCCATCTTCAACAACAAAATGTTGTATTTAGAAAACCAAGATATTGTGAAACTGGAAGCTATTGACAGAGTAGAGCATATGGGATCAACAATTATTTTGTCTGAGAATTTGAAATCAAAATTGGATTCATTAGAAAAGAGTATATCTAAAACTGCGGGTTTTGAAAAGACCCTGAATGTGTGCTTAAATTGCCGTATAATTTTAAGAAGGAATTTACATGTTGAAAGAGGTCTGGTAAATGGATCAATGGGTAATGTTGTTGATTTTGTGAAATACAGAAATAGGGATGAAATTGAATTTTTAAAAATTAAATTTGATGGCATTGAGGAACTACAGCTAATTGGTCGTTGCTCTGCTAGGTTTTTGCTTGTGAAAGACTTATATGTTCGCCGTAAGCAGTTTCCTGTTTGCTTGGCATATGCGGTGACAATCCATAAATCGCAAGGTTTGATTGTAGACAGTGCATTGGTGAATATTGGCAGTTCTGTGTTCAAGGAGGGTATGGCATATGTGGCATTGTCACGAGTCAGAACTTTATCGGGATTGTACTTGATTGAGTGTGATGTCACAAACATTTGTGCGGATCTAGACTGTGTTAAGGAATACAAAAGGTTAAGAAGAGAGTATGCGCCACATTTGCCTCAATATCCTTTGTTTGAGAAACGTGTGGTAGGCCGGAAACGAAGAAATGTGACCAATAGTAGGGAGGTTGTAGCAAAAAGACGAAAAGTCGATGAACCCGAAATTATAAGCAGAAAGGAAAAGGATTTTGTTGAAGATGTTGTTGGTTTTCAATTTGAAAACAGTTCTGGTGTCAACTGCTATGCTAATGTAGTGGTTAATGTTTTGTTTTCTCTAGAAACTTTAAAACAAGAGATTGTGGTCAATTCGGATCAGAGATTTTGCAGTTTGTTGAATTCTGTGTTAGAGAAATGTAGCACTGATAGAACAAAAATAGAAAGTGTGTCTGAAATTCGAAATCTGTTAGACAGATGTTCAGGTCAAACACAATTCTCTCAAAATATTCAGCAAGATTGTCAGGAGTTTTTAATGTATATGCTTGATGTATTGCATGATGAAGGTGTAGATGTAGATCACCTGTTTGGGCTTTCTTATCAATGGCAGCATGACTGCGAGAACTGTATGGTATCAAGTACTACTAGTGTAGACTCAGAAAAATTTATATATTTAACTTTGCCAGACAGTAAATCAGTGTCCTTTAGTAAGCTAGTAAAAGCAGCTGATCACAACATGGAGTGTAGCCAATGTAAGTCTGAAATGTTGTCAACATTATTTATACGAACATATGGACAGTATGTCATTTTAATGTTCCAACAATGTAGGCCTAATGGAACAAAATTGACAACTTTGATTAAAAATGTTGTGGCTTCACAGTTGTCAATATCAGGAAGGACTTTTATAACTGCAGCAATTATATATCATGACGGTCCTTCAATAACATCAGGACATTACACAGCTTATTTAAAGTCTAGAAATGGCTGGTCATTCTGCAATGATTCTGTTTTAACTTAAAAAAAAAAATTGCCTTATGACCTTAAAAATTCTTACCTGGTGTTTTTAAAACCAAAATTTTAGGGAAAGAATCTCGGGATGTGCTCTGAGGAAATTCAAGAGGTTCTAATGGCTCCTACACAATTTGGCCTTGAGGATAAGTGTAGTACAGAGTCAAAAGTTATTTTTGAGTTTTAAATAGTTCCTGGAAAAAAAGAAGGTTTTCTTACAGAAAGTGGTGGGCACGGATTAGTTAAAGGACAACAGAGTATTTCCCAAAACAAACGGTGTTCTTACCATAACACTTGACGTCATGGAAAAATAACCGCACTTTGAATGAGTTCAGAAAAACTGTTTCTTTTTATAAGCTAATTCAAGCAGCCAATAAAAACATGGAGTAGAGGTAATGTAAGTCTGCAATGCTGTCTAGATTATTTGACCAAACTTTTGGTTATAATGTCATTTTAAAATTCCAACTATATAAACCTGATGAAAGTAAGTCTTCAACTTTAATTACAAATGTTGTGGCTACATAGTCGTTTATTTTAGGAAGAACATTTTTAACTGCAGCTATTATATGACATGATGGTCCTTTGACAAGATCCGCTTATTACACAGCTTATTGAAAATGTAAAAAAAGCTGCTGTTTCGTAAATGATTCCTATTTGACTACGATACAATGTTGCCTTTTTATTTAAAAATATTCTTACTTTCTGTTTTCAGAAAAGAGAATTTAGGGTAGGTAACTGGCCTATAATGATTCTAGGGGTTGATATAATTTTATCTACTGTTTTAAATTGCTTTGTGATTAAAAGTGATGTAGAGAATTAAATAATTGTAGTAGTCATAGAGGTAGTGTAAGTCTGCTTCATAGTAAGCAGTATCAGTGTCATAGGAAATGTGGAACATGAGTGAGCAAGAAGGGTGAGATATTACTAGTACAGGATTGTGAAAGTGATCTTGAACGTTTTCTTTCTGAAAGTTGCGGAAATACAAAATGACGGGATTTGCTTAGAAGAATTCCAAGAGTTATAAATGGCTCTTACACGATTTGGCCTTGTGGAAACGTGCGGTAGAGAGCGAGAAGTCATTTATAGTATGTAACATATTTTTCAAAACGATGGAGCTTTTCTTTCAGAAAGTGGCGGGCTGAAAATAATAGCAGCACAACAGAGTGTAAGCTGTTCATAGGATATCCTTCGACGTCATGGAAAGTAAGTTACTTTTCAGGAGTTCTGATTTCTGATTGGTTATGTTATATGGGTTTTTTAAACACAATCATTTTGATTGTGGTTTTTTTCCCCGCTGTTATATGATGAATACCTTCAAAACACTATTTTTTGTGAAATTTGATAAATTCTGAGAACAGCAAAAACAAACCATTTAACATGTATAATTAATTCTGTACTTTTTGTATTTATGATATACATTTAGAACTGTGTAGGAGGCATGGAGAAGCTGAGGCTTCTGTAAGTGTCAAAGTTGTTGCATACAGTGCTCACATTCTACGTAGTCTTTCATATGATAGACTACATCTAAACAATGAGATACCTAAGCAAAGGAAACACAGGTGATGTGACTGTGGAATGAGCAAAAAAAATTGCACGTTTTTCAATTAAATTACCTGTGTTTCCTAACATTACACATCACATTGTGTAGATGAGGTTTAGGCCTGTTCCAGGAGACAGAGGAGGTCTCCCATTTGTTCAAGAGTGCAGTGGACATGACTCACTCCGTTGGTAGGCCTGCACATGTATTATCTCCTCTATACTCTTCAACAAGCCTAAATTTCATCTGCAACCCTGAGTAGGACTTACCTGAAACAAATCTCTGGATAGGCCACACCTTATCAGCATCTAGAAACAATCATTTAAAATGTTAAGTGCAGATTTATGATGGCCATACGCCTCTTTTGCGTCGCTGTTCCATCACTTTTGTGACGCAGCAGCAGTGCAAAAGATGCACCATGTTGCAAGATAGGCCTCAGTTCATCTCCAGCAAGATACCGTCAGTTTAAAATGTATATAATTAGGACTGTGTAGGGGGCATGCAGAAGCTGAGGCTTCAGTAAGTGTCAAAGTTGTTGCATGCAGTGCTGCACTTCTGGGTACTCTTTCATATGCTGGACTACATCTGCACAATGAGATACCTAATCAAAGGAAACACAATTGATGTGATTGTGAAATGAGCAAAAGAAATTGCACGTTTTTCAATTACATCACCTGTGTTTCCTAACATTACACATCACATTGTGCAGATCAAGTTTAGGCCTGTCCAAGGAAACAGAGGAGGTCTGGCCTGTGTTCAAGAGTGAAGTGGACATGACTCACTTCATTGGTAGACATGGACATGTATTATCTCCTCTGTACTCTTCAACAAGCCTAAATTTCATCTGCAACCCTGAGTAGGCCTCACCTCAAACAAACCTCTGGATAGGACACACCTTATTGTCATCCTGAAACAATCATTTAAAATGTTAGGGACAGTTTTAAGATGGCTGTGCACCTCTTTTGCGCTGCCGTTGCATCACTTTTGTGAGACAGCAGCAGTGCAAAAGATGCTCCATGTTGCAAGATAGGCCTCACTTCATCTGCATCAAGATACTGTTAGTTTAAAATGTATATTTTTAGGACTGTGTAGGGGCATGGAGAAGCAGAGGCTTCTGTAAGTGTCAAAGTTGTTGAAAAACTGTTTGTCCTTCAATCTTTTCCCTTGTCTTTTCTAATTTTTAAAAATATATTTTTTATTATTTTTCAAATGTTTGTTCTTTCTTTCACAGATTGAAAGTATAAAAATAACAAGTGACTAAGTTAACGACAATTATAAGGTAAATGTTTTGTACTCTTTTCATTACATTTCTATCACATTTAACTACTATTAGTTACACTGCTTCATTTCTTTAACCCTCCCTTTCCTGCCTTTGCTACTTCCCTCATTCCTTTCTCTATTACTTACTTACTCTACTCCTTCCACTCCTTTTCTCAGTCCCTCTCTTCTCATAGTTCCTCACTCTTGTTCACTCACTCCGTCTCTATTACTCTTAGTGTCTCTGACTGATCACTCTTTCACTACTTGTTCATTATGCTTTCTCTGTGTAGTTGAAGCACACTAAGGGGCATATTATGAACACAGTCAATAAAATTATTGCTGTTTTTATCGGCAGAAAACTGCTGCAAAAGTGGTTTTAGCGGCAGTTTTCTGCCGCAAAAGCGGCTTTAGCGACACATTTCTGCCGATAAAAGCTGCAAAACTTTTATCGCCTATGTTGATAATATGCCCCTATGTTATTTACATTTCTTTGCTGTTTCAATTATTCCTTTTCTGTTACTTCTTCTTTTCTGCTTTCTGTTTTTTCTCTCTGTTATTCCACATGTTTTAATCTTATTTTGAACATTCACTCACATTCTCTAAGAAACTCTTCTTTGTTATTCTTCTACTCTCCTTTTTTTCTTTCACTTCCTTATCTATTTTGTTTTTCACAATTATACCCTCTTCCATCTTTTCTTCGGTAAATAGATCTATTAAACAGTATCTCTGGTTTAGTCCCTATAGCTGTCTTTCTTTTAACATTACTCTCTGTTTCCTTCCCTTATACTTACTCTTCTTTTTTTTAAAATTTTATTTTTTGGTTCGCTCCCGGTTCACGTACCGGCGAGCGAACCGGGAAGCGAACCAAAAGAAATAGAGGTTGCCAGATTGCTAAACATTCTAGCAATTTTTTTTATAAAGGGGAGGTTGTTCTGAAAAGAACTTTTTTTGTAATGTTTTTGTTGTTTTATATATTTTTTTTTTTTTCTGAACATGTTTTGTTTTTTTTGTATTTTTTGAACAATTTTATGTTTTTTTTGTTTTTTTGGGGGGGAAACAACGAAAAACAGGCATTAGAAAGGGCTCAACAGGAGCAAAAAAAAAATTATTTTTTGGGGCGTTTTGAGCACTTGTGGTTTTCATATGCTCTGTTTATCAAATTAATACTCATATTGCCACATGAGAGTAGGTTACCGCAATATATACACACTATCTTCATGTGCACAAAATGTTCTTGAATGTTTGGCACTGTTTCCCGTGCCTCTGGCCCCGACAGAGTTACCTGTGCCGATGTCCTGGCCACAGGAGTTGGTGGGTTGTCTTGGAGGTCACGCATCTCTGCCATGCTGTAATTCAGTGGATGCCACCTCTGCATGTGACGGTGCATAGTATAGTTGCCGAAACTATACTTTTTATCTGTGCCTCTAGATAAATCTTCTTTGCATATGAGGCATGTCACATAGCGAGCATTTACTTTTTTTTGTCCTTGAGGAAAAGAAAAAAACTGCCAAATAAAACTATTTTTGTGGTGAGATATCCGGGGCTCCTCACGTAAAAACTGTGTTGGCTGTATTTCCTCTTCCTCTTCTTCATCCTCTTCCTCCTCTGTGTTGGGAAGGAACTGTGGAGGTGGTCCTCTCTTCCTTGATGGTGGTGGTGGTGGTGGTGGGGGTGCACCAGCTGCAGCTACTACTGAAGCCATTTTCTACTCAGCAAAATAGGTCTTCCTTTCACAAAGTTGAAAGTCAGAGTGAGAAAAAAGGTGGGGGCTTTCATCATTTTGGAAAAAAAATAGTTCTAAACCAATGAAAAGTGTTATTTTTAGGTCACATGACCTAGCCTTACATCATTAGGAAACCAAAAGTGAAATGAACCAATGAAAAGTTGTATTAACAAGTCACATGACCTGTTACGCTTAAGTTACGCGCTGCGGGCCGCGCCCCGGATCGCTTCCGGGGAGCTGCGCTTCGCGCCTCGGTTCGCGCTCCGGAGCACTTCTGGGTGCGCTAACGCGGTGCGTCATAAGACGCATTATGCGACAACGCGATACGTCGCGGTTCCGCGACGCGTCACGATGTTGATTTCTAACGCGGCAGTTGCGCAAACGGAACGTTTACCGGTTCGCGTACCGAGTCGCGGCACCAAATTGAGCTAACGGGAAGCTACCCTGTTCGCGGACCGGGAGCGAACCAAAACATAATAATACAAATTTTTTTTATTAATAAACATATAAAATATATTTTTTGATTTAAAGAAGAATACATTTTACAGCTATAGATATTAGCTTTTAAAAAACCAATGAAATTCACTGAAAAAAACATAGGTTATAGACCATATATAGTTAGGAATTAGCATTTACAAAACCTTGAAAATTCAGTGAAAAAACCATAGGTTATAGACCATATATAGTTAGGAATTAGCATTTAAAAAACCTTCTAATGCCTGTTTTTCGTTGTTTCCCCCCCCCCAAAAAACAAAAAAAACATAAAATTGTTCAAAAAATACAAAAAAAACTAAAAATGTTCAGAAAAATAAAAAAAAATTATAAAACAACAAAAACATTAAAAAAAAGTTATTTTCAGAACTACCTCCCCTTTATAAAAAAATTGCTAGAATGTTTAGCACTCTGGCAACCTCTATTTCTTTTGGTTCGCTACCCGGTTCGCTCCCCGGTACGCGAACCGGGAGCAAACCAAAAAAATTTAAAAAAAAAAAAGAAGAGTAAGTATAAGGGAAGTAAACAGAGAGTAATGTTAAAAGAAAGACAGCTATAGGGACTAAACCAGAGATACTGTTTAATAGATTTATTTACCGAAGAAAAGATGGAAGAGGATATAATTGTGAAAATCAAAATAGATAAGGAAGTGAAAGAAAAAAAGGAGAGTAGAAGAATAACAAAGAAGAGTTTCTTAGAGAATATGAGTGAATGTTCAAAATAAGATTAAAACATGTGGAATAACAGAGAGAAAAAACAGAAAGCAGAAAAGAAGAAGTAACAGAAACAGAATAATTGAAACAGCAAAGAAATCTAAATAACATAGGGGCATATTATCAACATAGGCAATAAAAGTTTTGCAGCTTTTATCGACAGAAATGTGTCGCTAAAGCCGCTTTTGCGGCAGAAAACTGCTGCTAAAGCCGCTTTTGCAGCAGTTTTCTGCCAATAAAAACAGCAATAATTTTATTGGCTGTGTTCATAATATGCCCCTTATTGTTCTTCAACTACACAGAGAAAGCATAATGAACAAGTAGTGAAAGAGTGATCAGTCAGAGACACTAAGAGTAATAGAGACGGAGTGAGTGAACAAGAGTGAGGAACTATGAGAAGAGAGGGACTGAGAAAAGGAGTGGAAGTAGTAGAGTAAGTAAGTAATAGAGAAAGGAATGAGGGAAGTAGCAAAGGCAGGAAAGTGAGGGCTAAAGAAATGAAGCAGTGGAACTAATAGTAGTTAAATGTGATAGAAATGTAATGAAAAGAGTACAAAACATTTACCTTATAATTGTCGTTAACTTAGTCACTTGTTATTTTTATACTTTCAATCTGTGAAAGAGAGAACAAACATTTGAAAAATATTAAAACATGTATTTAAAAATTAGAAAAGACAAGGGAAAAGATTGAAAGACAAACAGTTTTTCTAAAACTTTGACACTTACAGAAGCTTATGCTTCTCCAGGCCCCCTACACAGTCCTAAAGATATACATTTTAAACTAACAGTATCTTGATGCAGATGAAGTGAGGCCTATCTTGGAACATGGTGCATCTTTTGCACTGCTGTTGTCTCACAAAAGTGACGCAATGGCAGCGCAAAAGAGGTGCACAATCATCATAAAACTGTTCCTAACATTTTAAATGATTGTTTCAGGATGGCAATAAAGTGTGTCCTATCCAGACGTTTGTTTCAGGTGAGGCCTACTCAGGGTTGCAGATGAAATTTAGGCTTGTTGAAGAGTACAGAGGAGATAATACATGTGCAGGCCAACCAATAAAATTCAGACCTCCTCTGTTTCCCTGGACAGGCCTAAACTTCATCTGCACAATGTGATTCGTAATGTTAGGAAACACAGGTAATGTATTTGAAAAACTTGCAATTTCATTTGCTCATTTCACAATCACATCACTTGTGTTTCCTTTGATTAGGTATCTCATTGTGTAGATGTAGTCCAGCATATGAAAGAGTACGCACTGCATGCAACAACTTTGACACTTACTGAAGCCTCAGCTTCTCCATGCTCCCTACACAGTCCTAATTATATACATTTTAAACTGACGGTATCTTGCTGGAAATGAACTGAGGCCTATCTTGCAACATGGTGCATCTTTTACACAAAAGTGACGGAACAGCGGCGTAAAAGAGGCACACAGCCTTCATAAAACTGCCCTTAACATTTTAAATGATTGTTTCTAGATGCTGATAAAGTGTGGCCTATCCAGAGGTTTGTTTGAGGTGAGGCCTACTCAGGGTTGCAGATGAAATTTAGGCTTGTTGAAGAGTATAGAGGAGATAATACATGTGCAGGCCTAATAACGAAGTGAGTCATGTCCACTGCACTCTTGAACAAATGTCAGACCTCCTCTGTCTCCTGGAACAGGCCTAAACCTCATCTACACAATGTGATGTGTAATGTTAGGAAACACAGGTAATATAATTGGAAAACGTGCAATTGTTTTTGCTCATTCCACAATCACATCACCTGTGTTTCCTTTGGTTAGGTATCTCATTGTGGAAATGTAGTCTATCATATGGACGACTATGTAGAATGTGAGCACTGTATGCAACAACTTTGACACTTACAGAAGCCTCAGCTTCTCCATGTCTACGACACATTTCTAAATGTAGATCACAAGTACAAAAAGTACAGAATTAATTATACATGTTAAATGGTTTATTTTTGCTGTTCTCAGAATTTATCAAATTTCACTAAAAACAGTGACTTGAAGGTATTCATCATATAACAGCCGGGAAAAAAAAACACAATCAAAATGATTCTGTTTAAAAAACCCATATAACATAACCAATCAGAAATCAGAACTCCTCAAAAGTAACTTACTTTCCATGACGTCGAAGGATGTCCTATGAACAGCTTACACTCGGTTGTACAGGATCGTATGCATGTCTTGCTGATTTGCCCGGCACTTCGCACTTTGCGCCTTAAATGGCTAAAACCAATTTGCATCCGCTTGGGTATTTCCAATGTAAATATCTTCCTACAATTTTTATACTCGCCCTTAAATGAAATGTTCTGCTTCTACATTTTTAAATTTTTTAAAGGATTTTTAGATATTTATTAATATGTTATCTAATTTAATTTGTGTCAGCTTTTTGCGGTACTCTTGTTAATGGATGATTTATGGACTTGTATAACATATGTTTGTGGTGTATTATGTTTGAATCTGTAGAAATATGTCATATGTGTTTTCTTTTATCTTTTATGTGGCCCTCTATGAGAGCCAAAACATAAATAAATAAACTTTGAAACTTTACACTCGGTTGTGCTGTTTTTATTTTCAGCCCGCCACTTTCTGAAAGAAAACCTCCATCGTTTTGAAAAATATGTTACATACAATAAATGACTTCTCGCTCTCTACCACACGTTTCGCCAAAGGCCAAATCATGTAAGAGCCATTTATAACTCTTGGAATTCTTTTAAGCAAATCCCGTCATTTTGTATTTCCGCAACTTTCAGAAAGAAAACGTTCAAGATCACTTTCACAATCCTGGACTAGTAATATCTTACCCTTCTTGCTCACTCATGTTCTACATTTCCTATGACACTGATACTGCTTACTATGAAGCAGACTTACACTACCTCTATGACTACTACAATTGTTTAATTCTCTACATCACTTTTAATCACAAAGCAATATAAAACAGTAGATACAATTATATCAACCCCTAGAATCATTATACGCCAGTTACCTACCCTAAATTCTCTTTTCTGAAAACAGAAAGTAAGAATATTTTTAAATAAAAAGGCAACATTGTATCGTAGTCAAATGGGAATAATTTCCGAAACAGCAATTTTTTTTACATTTTCAATAAGCTGTGTAATAAGCGGATCTTGTCAAATGACCATCATGCCATATAATAGCTGCAGTTACAAATGTTCTTCCTAAAATCAACGACTGTGTAGCCACAACATTTGTAATTAAAGTTGAAGACTTACTTTCATCAGGTTTATATAGTTGGATTTTTAAAATTACATTATAATCAAAAGTTTGGACCAATAATCTAGACAGCATTGCAGACTTACATTCCCTCTACTCCATGTTTTGATTGGCTGCTTGAATTAGCTTATAAAAAGAAACAGTTTTTCTGAACTCATACAAAGTGCAGTTATTTTTCCATGACGTCAAGTGTTATGGTAAGAACACCGTTTGCTTTGGGAAATACTCTGTTGTCCTTCAACTAATCTCTGCCCACCACTTTCTGTAAGAAAATCTTCTTTTTTCCCAGGAACTATTTAAAACTCAAAAATAACTTTTGACTCTGTACTACACTTATCCTCAAGGCCAAATCGTGTAGGAGCCATTAGAACCTCTTGAAATTCCTCAGAGCAAATCCTGAGATTCCTTCCCTAAAATTTTGGTTTTAAAAACACCAGGTAAGAATTTTTAAGGTCAAAAGGCAATTTTTTTTTGAAAGTTAAAACAGAATCATTGCAGAATGACCAGCCATTTCTAGACTTTAAATAAGCTGTGTAATGTCCTGATGTTATTGAAGGACCGTCATGATATATAATTGCTGCAGTTACAAAAGTCCTTCCTGATATTGACAACTGTGAAGCCACAACATTTTTAATTAAAGTTGTCAATTTTATTCCATCAGGCCTACATCGTTGGAACATTAAAATGACATACTGGCCATATGTTCGTATAAATAATGTTGACAACATTTCAGACTTACATTGGCTATACTCCATGTTGTGATCAGCTGCTTTTACTAGCTTATTAAAGGACACTGATTTACTGTCTGGCAAAGTTAAATATATAAATATTTCTGAGTCTACACTAGTAGTACTTGATACACTACAGTTCTCGCAGTCATGCTGCCATTGATAAGAAAGCCCAAACAGGTGATCTACATCTACACCTTCAGCATGCAATACATCAAGCATATACATTAAAAACTCCTGACAATCTTGCTGAATATTTTGAGAGAATTGTGTGAACATCTGTCTAACAGATTTCGAATTTCAGACACACTTTCTATTTTTGTTCTATCAGTGCTACATTTCTCTAACACAGAATTTAACAAACTGCAAAATCTTTGATCAGAATTGACCACAATCTCTTCTTTTACATTTTCTAGAGAAAACAAAACATTAACCACTACATTAGCATAGCAGTTGACACCAGAACTGTTTTCAAATTGAAAACCAACAACATCTTCAACAGAATGCTTTTTCTTTCTGCTTATAATTTCAGGTTCATCGACTTTTCGTCTTTTTGCTACAACCTCCCTACTATTGGTCACATTTCTTCGTTTCCGGCCTACCACACGTTTCTCAAACAAAGGATATTGAGGCAAATGTGGCGCATACTCTCTTCTTAACCTATTGTATTCCTTAACACAATCTAGATCCGCACAAATGTGTGTGACATCACACTCAATCAAGTACAATCCCGATAAAGTTCTAACTCGTGACAATGCCACATATGCCATACCCTCCTTGAACACAGAACTGCCAATATTCACCAATGCACTGTCTACACTTAAACCTTGCGATTTATGGATTGTCACCGCATATGCCAAGCAAACAGGAAACTGCTTACGGCGAACATATAAGTCTTTTACAAGCAAAAATCTAGCAGAACAACGACCAATTAGCTGTACTTCCTCAATGCCATCAAATTTAATTTTTAAAAATTCAATTCCATCTCTATTTCTGTATTTCACAAAATCAACAACATTACCCATTGATCCATTTACCAGACCTCTTTCAACATGTAAATTCCTTCTTAAAATTATACGGCAGTTTAAGCACACATTCAGAGTCTTTTCAAAACCTGCAGTTTTAGATATAGTCTTCTCTAATGAATCCAATGTTGTTTTCAAATTCTCAGACAACATAATTGTTGATCCCATATGCTCTACTCTGTCAATAGCTTCCAGTTTCACAATCTCTTGGTTTTCTAAATGCAACATTTTGTTGTTGAAGATGGCACATCCTGCAAGAGTTGGCATCAAACATATTCCAGATTTCTTCTCAGTAATTTTCTGAAAAATATTCTCAGGCACAACGTCTTGTTCTGGATATAAATTTGACAGTAATCGTGCATGTAAAGCTTCTTTCCCATGCTCTTTGTAGCAATTAAAAGATGATCCTTGAATCCAGTTGATAGAAATAGATCTGATTTATTGAAGCTTAGATGATAATACAGAAATAAGTAGGTTCAATAGTAATCCAATTAAAAACCCCACCAGGAGCAAATGGACTCCTGCTCAGCCTCAGATGTAACTGACTCTCAATCCAAGCATACACAATCAGAACCCTATGTGACAGCATAGATGCATGCTGAGCAAGATATAACAAACACTAAAGTAGGACAGAGAAAGAGGAAAAGCAGGATGTAACACATCTCCCTTCTTAACAAAAATAAAAACAAAGTAAGAACACAAAACCGTGTGGAAAAGAAGAAGATAGAACATACAACACATACACCGTAAAAATTACTGGACAAGTAAACAGAATGGGTTAAAATAAAATTTGAGCTCCTCTAAAAACATTAGAGTAACACAATCCACAAGAATGGAAAAGAATGGATTTGATAAATTAAATACATCTGTAAGACAAATCCACAAGAATGGAAAAAGATGGATTTGATAAATTAACTTCAGATCAAATTAAATACATCTGTAACACAAATCCACAAGAATGGAAAAAGATGGATTTGATACATAAATAAGAACTTCTCTACACGTTAGATCATTTAACTGATTGAACAACCTCCCTCTCCTTAAAACATCAAACAATTTGAACACCTCTAAAATATTAGAGCACTTAGGTGGTTCAATAAATAAGCAACCTATGACTCTTTAAACATCAAACGATGTGAACACCTCTAAAGTATCAGAGCACAAATGTGGTTCACATCCCAAAATGAAGCAACAATCCTCTCTTTAAAACATCGAATAATTTGAACACCTCTAAAATATTAGAGCACAAAAGTGGTTCAGAACCTAAAATAGAGCAACATGCAGCTCTTTTAACCTTGAACAAAATGAACACCTCTAACATAGTAGAGCACTAATGTGGTTCAGAAAAGCACTAAGCTTTTAAGGCTCATCCTCGGATGCAACCTCAATCTAAAAGCACTATAACTCCTCACATAACTTTCTTAAGGCTTATCCTCGGATGCAACCTAAACACATTAACTCAGCAAAACAAGAACACCTTGTAAAATTAATCGAACATCAATTGCAGCACTATGAAATCAAATTGAAAGAAAGGAGCACCTCAAAATTGAGCCCAAATGTGGCCCCGTCAAAATACACATTCAATATATCCCAAAGCATGAATATTTGAATGAAAGTCACTGCAAACAAACATCAGAACAAACCTGCAATCAATAGACTGAATGAGATAAAACTGAGCACCTCAACCAAAGTTGAGCATAAAAATGGCTTACTCCAATAAAGAAACTAACTCAGCTGAAATTTGAATTTAAAACAACTGAGCACCTCAACATTAGTTGAGCATAAAAATGGCTCACTCAAATAAACCAAACTAATTCACCACCGGAGTAAATAACTCACAACCTCCAAAACCAATACGCAGCAAATATATGAAACACATGAACATGGTAAAAATCACAACATAAAATGTACATGCACAATCTTTTCCACAAAGCACATCTCAAACTGCACCATTTCCCTCACAAATAAAAAAATTACAATAAAATGAATAAACACACTCCGGTGAGCGATCTCTCACCCGAGGTTGCCACAGAAGTTGAAATCACCGTTCTCCATAAGCCAGTAACAGCCTCCAATGTTCACGATATTCCACGCAACGGCTTTAACGTTGTAGTTATTGTCTGTCAGTTCCCTCTGTTGCCACATAACAATTATGTCAAATAATCCACGGAACAGCTTTAACGTTGTAGTTCTTGTCTGTCAGTTCCCTCTGTTGCAACATAACAATTATGTCCTAAAAACTGCTTGCATGTCGCTGTAGAAAGAACACTGTCTGCCAGTTCTTTCCTCTTCTGACAAAAAAGATCGTTTCCATAGTTCTTTCCTTTTCTGACAAAAAGATAATTTTTTCCACTTCTGGCAAAAGGATCATTTCCATAGCAACGATCTACACTCCATTGTATTAATCCAATGTAAAACGATGTAATTACTAAAATGGTGGCACGCATACCACGTCGCACCGGGTGGCTCTCAGCACACCGCTGCTCAAAAACGTGAAGATGCAGCATAACAAACTCCCACTACGTCACAAGGAGCTGTGCAGCTAAGGTAGGCGTTGCGTGTTTCTCGCGCACTTCTTTTCCTTCAAATTAAAGATGACTGTTAAGCATTTCTTGCGCACATTACATTGCGCAGTTAAAATTACATTGATTTGAAATAATATTAATTTGAGCAACTTACAATAACGTTGTTAATGCCCACACTTGCTCTCCGCACGGCCTCTTAAATCAATTGTGTGCAGTTCTTGAGGTAAAGGCACTGTCGTACAAATTGCTTACCGGTGTAAACTGGTCTCTCCACTTGACCTCAAACAGTTAAAAAAAATACTACTAACGGTGCCTTGTTCACAGTCTTGAACACCAGTCAATGATGTAGAAGCATTTCAATGATGTAGAAGCAATACAATAAGCTGATTCCTTAACAGCAGCAAAATGTGGCACATCCATTTCCACATGGTTGATAGCAGACGCCTTTTCCCTTTTAACACATGGATGATAGCAGACGCCTTTTCATCTTTAAAGATGACAAACATCCAAGTCATGTAAGTAAAATGTTGAAGATTTTAGGCCAATATAGTTTAAATCATGTCGCAAGAAATCATACACCCTGGGGAAAGAAGCTGTCCAGATCACTAGAGACACTGGTGGGGTTTACCAGGGCGCTTAGCTTATTTTACCTTAAATTTTCAAGTTTCTTCAGTTGCAGTTTCAGTATTCTTAAATTCAATAGTTGCAGTAATCCATAGTATCTGACTTTTCCTTCACGCATAGGTTTGTACCTCGTCGCCAAATTTGTAGCAATTAAAAGATGATCCTTGAATCCAGTTGATAGAAATAGATCTGATTTATTGAAGCTTAGATGATAATACAGAAATAAGTAGGTTCAATAGTAATCCAATTAAAAACCCCACCAGGAGCAAATGGCGTCCTGCTCAGCCTCAGATGTAACTGACTCTCAATCCAAGCATACACAATCAGAACCCTATGTGACAACATAGATGCATGCTGAGCAAGATATAACAAACACTAAAGTAGGACAGAGAAAGAGGAAAAGCAGAATGTAACACACGGTCACTTTTCCAATTCTAACATCTTGTAGAATATTCTTGTAATCTTCATCCTTCGCCTGACGCATATTTTCATGCAGTTCAGCATAATTGAAGTTTAACCATATATTGACGTTGCCAATGCTCCCTAGGCACTTCCTGGTATCTTCATGCGTGAGCATTTTGAACACAGGTTGTCCTTTCACTGGTGTCAGCTGCAGAAGATCTCAGAAAACAATGATGTGTTTGCCACCAAATAACACATCATACTCTGTTTTAAGAACTTCTTGCATTCTCAAATGCACAAAGGCAAGCATGACATTAGAAACCATGCTTACTTCGTCAATGATAAGAAGTTTCATTTTCCTCAAGACTCTTGAAACTTCACAACAAGCATCTCCAGATAACTTGTGGTATTGTAATTTGTTATCATGCTCCACTGGTAGCATCAGTAGACGATGCAAAGTAATACCTTTAATGTTATGTGCTGCCAGTCCAGTTGGAGCGGTGACAACACAAGACAGCGATGACTCAGTCCTTTCCTGCAAATAACATGAAATTGCTTTAATGAGGAAACTTTTTCCAGTTCCCGCTTCTCCACTCACGTACAGTCGGACAGGCTTCAACGACGTACATGAGCACTCTTTCTTCTCATGACTTAATCCATGATCAATTTGCTTGGTAACTTCGTCATATATTTTCCTCTGCTCAACGTTGAGTTGTCTTTCCAAGTCTTCTAAGTTAACCGCATCCTCCTGAGCATGTGCCATAGCTCTTTCCACTTCATTCATGGCAGTGGCAGCTTCATTTTCGATAACAGATCCTCCTGGTGGATCCTGACTCAATGAAACAGAACTCTGACTGTCCTGAGAACTGTCTCTGGCAATCTCGGCTGCAATCGTTGCTTCCTGCTCGATTTCCGCATTCAACATTTCTAGATATTTGGGAAAAGCAGGACATTCTATGGTCTCCTTGGCGGCAGTGAAAGAGTCTTTGTAACAGAGGAAATCTCCAAGCAGTTCCTCTTCTGCACGCCAAGGCTTGAAAAGTTGCAAAAGTGCTAAATAAAAAAACTCCTTTTTTTCAGGAGATTCGCCACTCAATTTTCGATGGTTTACCAAGTGGCATTGTCTTTGCTTGACGAGACATCCCTCACTTCCAATTACAGCATACACTCCTTTATCAATATCTTCTTTGATGTTCCTCTTGAATATGTAATTTTGTAGAACCTCATACAGACAAACATTCTCGAGGTGTCTGCTTCTATTTGGATAATATGTATCCAAAATGTTGGTCTTCAAAATATCGGTACTGTTTGGCTCCTTTTCCGCCAAATACTCAATTTCCCGCACAGGTTTCAGAACTCGATTACGCGTTGCAGCAAGACCAAGACTCGCCCAAACGATACTCCTAGATTTGGCATAGAGACTTGCTGAAGACAACCGGTCAGAACATTCGTAAGCTCCGATTGCTCGATGCGACAACATCTTCAGACTGAAACTGTACAACTTCTTACTGACGCTCTTTTCATGGGAAATGTCCTACCACATATCCTTCAATCCTGTCTTTTCTTTTTTGATGATGTAAAATGTCACATACCGAGCCACAGCCATACAGTTATCAGCCACAAACTGTATATCCATGTTAGCATTCCACATGGACAAAATCACTGGGTTGTAGTCGTTGATGTACTTGGACTCTTCGTTCCTTTTCAAATTGTATGTGTTTTTAGGTGATTTCTTCATCACATTATGTCGCAGCGAAGACATCAAACTGTTTACTCTTCAAACGACATTTGGTGTAGAACTTGTCCTTGTTTCTGAATTTACGACGACAGTACTTTCCACAACGATGGCTTTGGAAACATAGAACTTGTTCTCTTAGGCTTTTCTTCTCCTTTGCGTTTGGAACAGCACACGTAGAATACTGTTGTATGAAACTCATCACTAAGTCTTCTGGATCTGTTCCAAATTTAGGTGCATCCTTGATCCACAGCAGCATATGTATATGAGGAGCACCTCTTGCTTGGTACTCCTTTCTCCAGAAGAAATCCAACACCTCTCCAAGAGGTGGATTCTTCTTATTCATGATGAAAGACATCATAGCTTCAAATCTATGATTGAAGTACCTGCATACATTCACTGGATCCAAAGAGCACAGTTCTCCGGGTGTCTTGAATTCGATATTTTCAATGTTTCCATTTGCCTCTTGTAGAAATTCAAGTAAGTCTTCCCAGCCATACTCGGCACAGCTCAGAGTGAGGAACCATGTGGGAGTTCCTAAGTTCCTCAGCATACATTTTAAATCACCATGACGACGGTACCAGGACTCATTAGTACCACGCTGACACGCCATGAGATTAATCAGGTGACAATCCAAAATACTGTCTTGGACATTGACTTTATCCATAAAGTCACTTGCCAAGATGTTTTGCATCTGTATACCACTTTTCAAGATGTGGTTCACTGCATATGACAGTCCAGACAGATCGCTTTCAAACAGTAGATGAAACAAATAGGGAATGCATTGTCGAAACCTAGCATCTTCTGCACACAATCGTAAAGTCCGGTATTCAGAAGCATGAATTTGATGAGGTCGCTCATCATATCTTCCTCCTTGACCTGTTGGAAATAGCTGTGGGAAACACCGAGCTTCCAAACTTTCCTTCCCAAACACTAATGGGACTCCCTTTGGCTTGTTTCATTTGAAACAACTCAATAGCATTCCTCATGACTTCCTTGGAATGCAAAGAATGAACACTATAATGTTCATATATTTCTTCACTTTTAGAGGGTTCTACTTTCTCAATTTGACCAGCACACAAATCGCTATCCTCTTCCTCACTTACTTCCTCTTCTGCAACATATACATTCTTATAGTACTTATTATTTTTTTTCAAATACAATGTTGCCTTTTTGACTTTCCTAACATCCACTAAATCTTGCCATATTTTCTTATTCTTTGTCTGAACCCCATTAACTAAGATAACCAGAGGTTCCTCTTCCACTTTTTCTACTCCAATTGTGTTAATGTTTTTCTTCAAATCTAGAGGCAAATAAACAACTCTTCCCTTTAATCCTCTCTGTAAATCTGATGGAGGCAATTTCCCTGTCTTTGGCTCCATTCTTACAATAGCCTGAAAGGGATGGATACTTTGAATCAAAATAGATTCATAAGTATTTAAATCCTTCAATTCAAAAGGAATCTCAACCAATTCCAGATTATTATGAACCGCTCTAGCAGGCATCTGGTTTTGATTTAATTTGTTACAACAATAAGTACATACACGTTGATCCGATCCCAAATCAAAACAATTTTCTACCATCAAGTATGTTGCGAAATCCTTCCATTCACTATTATTTTCCCTTTCACTTTTTGCATATAAATCCACTAACTTAGTCTGATTCTTATAATAAGTGCGGCGACAACACACACAAGTTAAATTAGGCCTCTCACTTGATTTCACCTGAAACGTGGCAATTTCCTTCTGAAAATTATCTGTACTGGAAACCTGTACACTATCTTCCACATTACCCTCTTCTTCTGGGTCAATTTCAACATTCTCCTCTTTACTTCCAAAGTAACAAAACTCAATTTCTTCACAAATATTTTTCACATCTATTTCAGAACCATGCAAAAGAGCAGCGCATAATTGTTTAAGCATAATTGCTGGACTCTTAGCATAATACAACATTCTAACTAATTTCCTCACTTTATTATGATGCACTGCTAGCATCCTGAAATGATGAAAAACACTCTGGCATACTCTCCTGGAAAGACAAGCCAGTGAATGACCATGCAAACTTGTCACTTCTCTCACTCTGCAAAGATCTAATTCTTGCAACAACTTCATTTTATGCTTCAAACTTTTCTTATTAAATGTCCGTACAAAATCACAAAGCAAATTGATGGAATCCTGTCGCACACTGCAAATACTACTACACTTCCAGGTGTACACAGGTCCCTTAGGACGTCTTCCTAAAACCTCATTACCTAACACCTCTTCTGCCTCTGTTGTCACAAGTTTTTCTTTTTCAACTGGACAACCATCTTTCACCTCATAAGCTCGACCACTGATGTCAACTGCATGCACCAAATCATTATCCTGGAAATAACTCTCCTCATTAAAAAATGCCTCACAACTTGAACTATGCATCCATTCTCCTGAAAAAACTTCACAAAAATTACTACGATTAACTGTTCTCATCCATCTACTATTTCTTTTGAAATCATAAATTGCCTTGTTTAGCTTCCTAATTCTATTGATTATCAAAATAAATAACTTTCGCTTAATTTCAAATGCCTGATCAATAACTTTCTCAATTTTTTTTTTCTCTTATAAAAACCACTTTCTGCTGACCTTTCTTAATATTTTTTAACAAATTGCCAATTATCCTGTTGCGGAACATTCGTCTACGAATGTCCCTAAACTGATTTTTCCTTCTACTACCATGCACAGAGTTATCTCCTGCTCTAGCAGTAACATTTTTGATTGGCCTTCCCTTTCCGTTTAAATTGCTTCTCTTTTTCTGGACTAAAACATTTTCTGTAGTACTACTTTTTTTTCTACAAATATTTCATATGAATGATTTCTTTATCTTACCCGGACCTTTCTTGGTGACTTGACAAGTTTTTATTGTAGAGGTCTGCTGCAATATTTTTTGGAGCTGCTGTCTTTGATGTTTGGTAGCCTTTCGCCTTCTGTCCTTCGAAGGCATTCTTTAATTTTGAAATGATCTGCAGTTGAATCTGTGGTAAAATATAATAAAAAAATTTATTAACCACTATTAGCAAACAGTAAATCAATAACAGTCATCAAAAATTTAACACACTACTTGTTATTTTTACATAGAATAATTTTTAGTGCATTGGCAAATTTAGAAATCACAAATAGTAGCAAAGAAATGGAATGCTTCTACATTTTACCTGTTCTGTTTTATATGTGAATCTGATCTAATTTTATGAGCATATTTTACTATTTCATTAAAGACACTACACATAACCTGTTTTTGAAGTTGTGTTTAATTTTAAATGAAACAGTTTACATTTTTACTTTTCATTTCAAGTACATTTTAAAAATAAATGTTTATAGTTCCATAGGCTCGAGCAGGTCAGCTTCCCACCCTATGTCATACAATTCTGACAAATCGGCATCCTCATCATGTTCTTCATCATCCTCAGGATTTAAATCATCCAAGGGATCTACTTCCACTGATGTTTCAATCACAATTTCAATGATAATATCGAGATCAACAGATTGCTCATTGTCACTCATGCTTGATGTTGTCGTTATCTTTAAAGAAAGAGAACAACAATGAGATGTTGCAGAGTAAGAGACAAATCTCAGAGATTATAATAGTAAAATTGTTTAACAAGAGTAACATTTTGCAGCTATTATTTAGCCATGTCCAGCGATGCTGAAGAGGTGAGGCCTATGTCCAAGTTTTCAGTAAACAGGACTCATCTCTTCTTAACCTTGGATAAACCTCACCGACTCTGTGTCCCCTGCACATACTTAAATGTAAAGGGGCAGATTTATGTTAACTGGCACACCCCCAGGGATGCACCAGTTAACCTGCACCGCTGCTCTGCCACCCATGGTGTGCCGCATTTACAATGTGGAGCACCATTGAGTAAAAACAGCACAGATGCGTCACGCATCTGTGCCGCAAAAGCAGCACATTGCACGAATCACATCGTAAACGCGACATGTCTACTGCAATGCACAGGAGGAAGCCACACATTGCATGGTGCTTCACTCCTTATGCCTGTTTCAAACAGCCATAAGGATTTGATTCAGCAATGCTATAAAGCTGACTCAGTGAAATCTTCTAAATTTCACTGTGTTAGTTTTACAGGGCTTTCATGCAAATGAATGCCCACCCTGCAACAAAACACCTATATGAAACCTGACACAGGTTTCATGTGGCACAGGACTTTACAGCATGACACATCTGCCTAGATGCATCAAGTTGTAAATATGTCGCCACATAGCAAATCTTTTGCACCGTGACGCAAAAGAGGCATACACCTATCATAAATCTGTCCCTAACATTTTAAATGATTGATTCAGGATGACGATAACGTGTGGCCTATCCAGAGGTTTGTTTGAGGTGAGGCCTACTCAGGGTTGCAGATTAAATTTACGCTTGTTGAAGAGTACAGAGGAGATAATACATGTGAAGGCCTACCAATGAAGTAAGTCATATCCACTTCACTCTTGAACAAAGGCCAGACCTTTTCTGTGTCCGTGGACAGACATAAACCTCATCTGCACAATGTAATTCGTAAACTTAGGAAACACAGGTGATGTAATTGAAAAATGTGGAGTTTCTTTTCCTCATTTCACAATCACATCACCTGTGTTTCCTTTGCTTAGGTATCTCATAGTGCAGATGGACTCTAGCATATCAAAGAGTACACAGAAGTTGAGCAGTGTATACAACAATTTTGACATTTACAGAAGATTCAGCTTCTTATCTTGTTGGAGATGAAATGAGGCCTGTCTTGCAACATGGTGCATGTTTTGCATCACTGCTGCATTGGTTTCATGTGGCACGGGACTTTACAGCATGACACATCTGCCTAGATGCATCAAGTTGTAAATATGTCGCCACATAGCAAATCTTTTCCACCGCCGCTGCGTCACAAAAATCACGCACAGTGACGCAAAAGAGGCATACACCTATCATAAATCTGTCCCTAACATTTTAAATGATTGATTCAGGATGATGATAAGGTGTGGCCTATCCAGAGGTTTGTTTGAGGTGAGGCCTACTCAGGGTTGCAGATGAAATTTACGCTTGTTGAAGAGTACAGAGGAGATAATATATGTGAAGGCCTACCAATGAAGCAAGTCATATCCACTTCACTCTTGAACAAAGGCCAGACCTCTTCTGTGTCCGTGGACAGACCTAAACCTCATCTGCACAATGTCATTCGTAAACTTAGGAAACACAGGTGATGTAATTGAAAAATGTGGAGTTTCTTTTCCTCATTTCACAATCACATCACCTGTGTTTCCTTTGCTTAGGTATCTCATAGTGCAGATGGACTCTAGCATATCAAAGAGTACACAGAAGTTGAGCAGTGTATACAACAATATTGACATTTACAGAAGATTCAGCTTCTTATCTTGTTGGAGATGAAATGAGGCCTGTCTTGCAACATGGTGCATCTTTTGCATCACTGCTGCATCAGTTTCATGTGGCACGGGACTTTACAGCATGACACATCTGCCTAGATGCATCAAGTTGTAAATATGTCACCACATAGCAAATCTTTTGCACCGTCGCTGCGTCACAAAAGTGACGCACAGTGACGCAAAAGAGGCATACACCTATCATAAATCTGTCCCTAATATTTTAAATGATTGATTTAGGATGACGATAAGGTGTGCCCTATCCAGAGGTTTGTTTGAGGTGAGGCCTACTCAGGGTTGCAGATGAAATTTACGCTTGTTGAAGACTACAGAGGAGATAATACATGTGAAGGCCTACCAATGAAGTAAGTCATGTCCACTTCACTCTTGAACAAAGGCCAGACCTCTTCTGTGTCCGTGGACAGACCTAAACCTCATCTGCACAATGTCATTCGTAAACTTAGGAAACACAGGTGATGTAATTGAAAAATGTGGAGTTTCTTTTCCTCATTTCACCATCACATCACCTATGTTTCCTTTGCTTAGGTATCTCACAGTGCAGATGGAGTCTAGCATATCAAAGACTACGCAGAAGGTTAGAACTGTATGGAACATGGCTATGTAAGTCAAATAATCAAAATCTAAATTTGCCAAGCACACATGGGGGCGTATTTACAAGGACCTTGCACCACAGGGAAAGGTCTTAAATTAAAATGGGAAAAATAACATCAGAGAGACTCAAAGGCCTTATAAATATGCCCCAAGCAACCTATGAAGCTCTAGCATTACATATCAAGAAACCTAATTGATTTCAAAAATCGTTTTTAAACACATCATCTAAATCAATGATATACCTACATTCATCGGGAAGTGACTTAAAATGCCCTAAGACACATGAAAGCGTTTTTTTTAAACCCTTGCTCCATTTTTAGATCACTTTTAACATGGCTATGTAAGTCAAATATTCAAGATCTAAATTTGCCAAGCACAGATGGGGGCGTATTTACAAGGACCTTGCACCACAGGGAAAGGTCTTAAATTAAAATGGGAAAAATAACATCAGAGAGACACACAGGCCTTATAAATATGCCCCAAGCAACCTATGAAGCTCTAGCAGTACATATCAAGAAACCTAATTGTTTTCAGAAATCGTTTTTAAACACATCATCTAAATCAATTATATACCTACATTCAAGGGGAAATGACTTAAAATGGCCTAAGACACATGAACGCGTTTTTTTTAAGGCCCTTGCAACATTTTTGGGTCACTTTTAACATGGCTATGTTAGTCAAAGAATTAAAATCTAAATTTGCCAAGCACAGATGGGGGCATATTTACAAGGACCTTGCACCACAGAGAAAGGTCTTAAATTAAAATGGGAAAAATAACATCAGAGAGACTCAAAGGCCTTATAAATATGCCCCAAGCAACCTATGAATCTCTAGCAGTACATATCCAGAAACCTAATTGTTTTCATAAATCGTTTTTAAACAAAACATCTAAATCAATTATATACCTAAATTCATGAGGAAGTGAGTTCAAATACCCTAAGACACATGAAAGCATTTTTGTAAGACCCTTGCACTCTTTTTGCGTCACTTTTAACATGGCTATGTAACACAAAGAAATAAAATCTATTTGTAAAACACTTGACACAAAGCAACATTTTAAATACACAACTTTCTTCATAATGTTCTCCCTAAACCATACTATTCTCTATCTAAATTAAATGAATCTTTTCTCACCTTAGCAAATACTTTATGAGTTTCAAAACAGTCTCAGAAACACACCAAATTGTCTTTAGCAGAGCAAAAGGTATGCACTCCAGAGTCTGCAGCTATAAAAAGCACAGAAAAGCTGTAATTCATCACACATATCTCTCATGTCACCCAATCAAAACTCTTTCCTCACTTTTTTCAAATCAACACCCTTCCCCGCTCTGCCCTTTCTGCCTTTTTTGCATAGCAACCACCTCCTGAAAGACCTCTCATGTTTGCAAGTTCACACAACAATGTTTCAATTGAACTCTGAACTCTCAGTACACCTGCGTATCCAGTGCAATCTTTCATAAAATGATTTTTTCTTGATCATTCAAATTACATCTTTCAAAGAACTCATCCATGCACCCTAACTTTCTGTTTTCAGCAATCAAAATCCACCAATCACTGCTACTGATTTATTAACACAGAAACTCCACAGTTTTTTTCATTTTAAACTCTTATTTTTTCAACTGCCATTTCATTGCCACACTTCATCTGACTGCAGCAGAACCTTCTCTCACCATGTTTTCTGTCTGGATTGTTGGACATAGTTACATATACTGGGCTCAGAGGTATGCTGATAACAGAAATTTACCTAACCTCAATTTACAAGATGTGGAAATTAAGTGGTTTGGCCACAGAGGATTAAAATGTCACCAATTGATACAATTGGTGAAAACCTTTATGCATTTGCCTAAACCTGACCTGTTAATTGTGCACTGTGGAGGAAATGACTTGGGCACTTTGACTGGGGTAGGTCTGGAAATGCTTTTAAAGGACACCTTTGAGCAATTGATGGCACTTTTTCCTCAAACTGCCTTGGTATATTCAAATATATGCCAAAGACAGAAATGGAGGTGGTCGAACCAATTTTGTCCACAAATTGAGAAATCGAGGAAGCATGTAAACAAATCTGTTTCAGCTTACATGAGAGACAATGGAATGGGCTCCATCTACAACAATGACTTACGTTACTACATGCAAGATATCTACAGAGGAGATGGAGTTAGTTCACTTCTCAGATGAAGGGAACAGAATTTTCATTCTGAATTTAAAACTGTGCATTGGTACCTACTTATAAGTACCTAAATGTACCATAAACCCAAAAGCTCTTCTCAGAGCTACCCTACATCTGATCACTCACAATTATTATTTTACTCTAACTTTTTTCACTAATTTTCAACAAAGTACGCTCCCCGGAGCGCTACCCGGTACGCGAACCGGAAGCTAACCGCGCGAAATTTTTTAAAAAAATGTTTTTTTTTCGCACATATGGGCCTCCTCAGCCACCCTCAGAAAACCTAGGGGGTCAAAATACGTCTACCGTGCCCCCTTCTACCCATTCTGAACATTATTTGCCCTCCATCTTGTATCTTAATTCGACCGAAACACAAAATGGTGGACTCCCGTAACGCTGCCGGTTCGCGTACCGGGGCGCTCACCGGGAAGCGCTCCATTAAAAAAGGTGGGAAAGTAATTTACAGAAGAAACCCTGGAGACACTTTCACCAAATATAGATTAGCTCATACTACATACCAATCCCTACCATTTTCACAAATTTGGTTGGAATTCCATTTAGCCATTTAGCCTGTAGACCTCTCTAAATACCCTGAGGTAAATTACTTCACAAAACA
Organism: Lissotriton helveticus; assembly: GCF_964261635.1. Classification (NCBI taxonomy): domain Eukaryota; kingdom Metazoa; phylum Chordata; class Amphibia; order Caudata; family Salamandridae; genus Lissotriton; species Lissotriton helveticus. The sequence continues at coordinate 131,724,591 of NC_136059.1, forward strand.
CATCTGAAGTGTTGGAATTGACAACCAATTAAAATGTTACTTTCATTTTCTACTTTTTTTACCTGACATTTGATTGGTTATGTACCTGAATATATATAAAAAAAGAGAGAGAAACACAGCCATTTTGACTACTACTTCCTGAACTACATTGCAAGATCATTTTCACTCACAACTTAAACTTGTTTTTAAAAGGTAAGATATTATTTTATAAATTTGAAAACATTTTCAGATAGTTATATACTATCCCTCTGTAAGAGTTAGACATTGAGAAAGGCTTGTTTATTATAATTATGGATTGATTTAGGTTTCTGTGGTATTATTATGAATTTACATAGGCTTTCTCACAGGCACTTTTTAATAGTACTACTTCATGCCTCAAAAGTACCTGTCTGGACTTAAATCCAACAGTGCCCTATCTCTACTGATATATTTATTTTTTATTCAAATTTCAGCACAAAAATGCAAGGAGAACAGAACGTGTCCTTTGAAATTGTCCTAGACATGAATAATGAGGAAATAATTGAACCCATTGACTTGGAATACATGGATGAATCACGAGACCATGAACTTCTACAATGTGTAGAATCTGTGGATTATTTACTTCATTATGATGACGGTCAAATGTGGGAAGTGATGTTCACTCAACAAGAGGACATATCGGACAGTCAAATGTTAGACGTTCTATTAAATTTTGAAAAAGAATCAGAAAAATAAAATTATATTTAATATTAAAAAATTGTTTGAGTCTTTAATCATTTTTATATGTAATTCATAAACTAGTACCAAATTAATTATAATGTAAAGTCAGACTTATAGTATACTGTGCACAATTCCAAAAATACATTTATATTTAATAATCATTAATACTGCTACTTAAATAAAAAATAAAAAAAAACAACAAAAAGAACAATCAATAAACATACAATATTTCAAAATATCATAGTCTATCATTCTTTTTTCCTTATAGTACACTCCCCGGACCGCTACCCGGTACGCGAACCGGACGCTCCAAAAACACAAGATGGCGGACTTCCGTTACGCGGCCGGTTAGCTGCCCGGTGAGCTGCCCGGTTCGCGTACCGGGACGCGCCTCTTTTTTTTATTTTTTGCCCCGCGGGGCACTTTAATATCCCCCTCATTAATCCTAGGGGGTCAGGAGGGGTCTACCTTGCCCCCTTTCCTTCATTTCCCCCTTCGTTTTTCACCACATCTTGTCTCTCGATCCTACCGAGAGACAAGATGGCGGCCGCTCCGGACTGTTTAGAATGTTGACAGACACCGGAGAGCCAATCAGCTTCGCTTCGCGAAGTTCCGTTACGCTGCCCTGAGCGCGCTTACAGATATATATATTTTTTTGAACGTTAATTTATCAAAATCCACTGAAGCACATATATTGAGACCTAGCAAAGGCACATCGGGCAAACAGTCCCTACAATTTTGCCAAGTTTCGTGCAAATCGATTCAGCCGTTCGGGCTAAAAGTGAGGCCAACCGCCCTATGGAAATTAACATGGGAAAAATGTGTTTTGGGACCCCCCTTTTTTCTCGCCCCCCCTTGACGAATCCCCCCAAATTTCCAGGGCCTGCTCAGAAACAAAATGTTCCATTTTCCTGAGATTTCAGCCAATTCCGTCCCCAAACGCCAAAGTTATTAGACATAGAATTTTCAAAAATCCCATAGAGAAAAAATCCTAACTATATATACCTACTGGCGACCGCCAGTAGGTAATATATATATATATATTCACTGAAAAAACCATAGGTTATACACCATATATAGTTAGGAATTAGCATTTAAAAAACCTTATTTTACTCACACAAAACCATTGAAATTCCATATATAGTTAGTTGTACTAACTATATATCGCGCACCCGCAATCCACTGCTGATCATGTCACATATTACATCATTCATGACATGGTCAGTGACATCACTGATGACATCACTGATGACATCTCAAATGACATCACTGATGACATCACTGATGACATCTCAAATGACATCACTGATGACATCACTGATGACAACATCCAGTGACTGTATTTTTCTGTAAAGTTAAAATATGTCTTACATATTTAAGAATGAGTGGATGTATAAATGTCTGGATGAAGGATTTAGTAGGTGCATGACTGACTGTATGAGTGAGTGATTAAATGTGTCTCACTGAGTGCATGGGTTAGTGACTAAACTGTCTCAATTTGTGCATCATTATGTCTGTTGTTCTATAAACTGCTGCATGTGTTGATCATTAGCTATATGATTAACTATATGGGTTATTGATTGGTTGCCCAAGTATTTGTATGGGAGACTGAGAGTGTGTATGGGTGGCTGGGAGGTGTATGACTCTGTGCATAGATGTGTGAGCAGTTGATTCACTAGATGTATGGGTTCAAAAGTGCATGTGGAAACAGCTGTATGGGCGGTTGACTGTGTGCATGAGTGTATTGGTGAGTGAATGGATATCTCAGTGCTACATGTCAAAGTAAGTACATATGTAAAACACAGTACATGTGAGAGTTGACATATATAAATAACTGTGCATGAGAGCCAGTGAATGTGTGAGTGGCTGTATGGATCATTGTCAACTTGTATCAGGGATTGTATAAGAGAGTAAATATGTGTTAGTATATGTTTGAATAAGTAAGGTGTGTATAACTGTATAGTTGAGGAAATGGAGGTGTGATTGATTCTTTGCATGACTGACTAGGTGTGTGAGTAACTCCATGGATGAGTGACAGTCTGTGAGTGTCTGTTTACACTGAGTGTATCTAAGGTTATATTAGAGTCTGAAGAGCTTCATCGTATTATCACATGAATGATGTCATCAGTGATGTGATCAGTAATGTCAAATGAGATGTCATCAGTGATGTCATTTGAGATGTTATCAGTGATGTCATTTGAGATGTCATCAGTGATGTCATCAGTGATGTCATTTGAGATGTAATCAGTGATGTCATCAGTGATGTCATTTGAGATGTCATCAGTGATGTCATCAGTGATGTCACTGACCATGTCATGAATGATGTAATATGTGACATGATCAGCAGTGGATTGCGGGTGCGCGATATATAGTTAGTACAACTAACTATATATGGAATTTCAATGGTTTTGTGTGAGTAAAATAAGGTTTTTTAAATGCTAATTCCTAACTATATATGGTGTATAACCTATGGTTTTTTCAGTGAATTTTCAAGGTTTTGTAAATGCTAATTCCTAACTATATATGGTCTATAACCTATGGTTTTTTCAGTGAATTTCATTGGTTTTTTAAAAGCTAATATCTATAGCTGTAAAATGTATTCTTCTTTAAATCCAAAAATATATTTTATATGTTTATTAATAATTTTTTTAAAATATTTTTTTTGTTTCGGTCCCGGTCCGCGAACCGGAAAGCTTTCCGTTAGCTCAAATTGATGCCGCGACCCGGTCCGGGAACCGGTAAGAAATCAACATCGTGACGACGTATCGCGTTGCCGTGTAATGCGTCTTATGACGTACCGCGTTAGCGCACCCGGAAGTGCCCCGGGGCGCGGACCGAGGCGCGAAACGCAGCTCCCCGGAAGCGATCCGCGGCGCGTCGCGAAAGCGCGACGTATCGCGTTGCCGCGTAATGCGTCTTGTGACGTACCGCGTTAGCGCACCCGGAAGTGCTCCGGGGCGCGGACCGAGGCGCGAAGCGCAGCGACCCGGAAGCTATCCGGGGCGCGGACCGGAGCGCGCAACGTAAGCATAACAGGTCATGTGACTTGTTAATAAAACTTTTCATTGGTTCATTTCACTTTTGGTTTCATAATCATGTAAGGCTAGGTCAGGTGACCTAAAAATAACACTTTTCATTGGTTGAGAACTATTGTTTTTCCCAAATGATGAAAACCCCTCCTTCTTTCCTCACTCTGACTTTCATCATTGTGAGAGGAAGACCTTTATTAATACTTCAGAAATGGCTTCAGTAGTTGCTTCAGCTGGTGCACCCCCACCACCACCTCCACTTCCTCATGGGAAGAGAGGACCACCTCCCCAGGTCATGACCAACACAGAGGAGGAAGAGGAAGAAATGGAGGAAGAGGAGGGAGAAGAACCACAGTTCTTGGAAGAGGTGCCCCGGGTTTCCCATAAGAAAGCCAGTTTCATCTGGCAGTTTTATTCAATCCCTCCTGGCCAAAAAAAAGTGAATGCGAGGTATGTCACCTGCCTCATCTGCAAAGATAAATTATCAAGAGGGACGGATAAGAAGTATAGTTATGGGAACTATACTATGCATAGGCACATGACCAGGAAGCATCCACTTAATTACAGCCGGGCGGAAATACGGGATTTGGAGGAAAATCCAACATCAACTCCTGTGGCCAGATCAAGATCGTCAATTTCATTGACACCAGCAGAGGCACGGGAAACTGTGCCAAACATACAAGAGAATTTTGGCCACATGAAACATACTTGTATGCACTGTGGTGCGTTGATAGCATGTGGTAATATGAGTATAAATGCTATCAACCTGGCTTATGAACATCATAATTGCCCTAACCGCCCCCAGTAATTTTTTTTTTGCTCCTGTTGAGCCCTTTTCAATGCCTGTTTTTTGTTGTTTCCCCCCCCCAAAAAAACCAAAAAAAATATAAAATCGTTCAAAAAATACAAAAAAAACAAAAAATGTTCAAAAAATAAAAAAAAATATAACAAAAATATTTTTTTAAAAAGTTCTTTTCAGAACTACCTCCCCTTTCAAAAAAAATTGCTAGAATGTTTAGCACTCTGGCAAGCTCTATTTCTTTTGGTTCGCTTCCCGGTTAGCTTCCCGGTACGCGGACCGGGAGCTAACCCAAAAAAAAAAAAAAAAAAAAAAGAGTAAGTATAAGGAAAGTAAACAGAGAGTGATGTTAAAAGAAAGACAGCTATAGGGAGTAAAGAAGAGATACTGTTTAATAGATCTATTTACCGAAGAAAAGACGGAAGAGGTTATAATTGTGAAAAACAAAATAGATAAGGAAGTGAAAGAAAAAAAATGAGAGTATAACATTAACAAAGAAGAGTTTCTTGGAGAATGTGAGTGAATGTTCAAAATAAGATTAAAACATGGGGAATAACAGAGAGAAAAAATAGAAAACAGAAAACAAAAAATAACAGAAAAAGATTAATTGAAACAGCAAAGAAATGTAAGTAACATAGAGCCATATCATCAACATAGGCAATAAAAGTTTTGCAGCTTTTATTGGCAGAAATGTGTCGCTAAAGCCGCTAAAACCACTTTTGCACCAGTTTTCTGCCAATAAAAACAGCAATATTTTATTGGCTGTGTTCATAATATGCCCCTTAGTGTGCTTCAACTACACAGAGAAAGCATTATGAACAAATAGTGATAGAGTGATCAGTCAAAGACACTAAGAGTAATAGAGACGGAGTGAGTGAACAAGAGTGAGGAACTATGAGAAGAGAGGGACTGAGAAAAAGAGTGGAAGGAGTTGAGTAAGTAGGTAATAGAGAAAGGAATGAGGGAAGTAGCAAAGGCAGGAAACTGAGGGTTAAAGAAATGAAGCAGTGGAACTAATAGAAGTTAAATGTGATAGAAATGTAACGAAAAGAGTACAAAACATTTACCTTATAATTGTCGTTAAATTACTCACTTTTTGTTTTTATACTTTCAATCTGTGAAAGAGAGAACAAACATTTGAAAAATATTAAAACATGTATTTAAAAATTACAAAAGACAAGGGAAAAGATTGAAGGACAAACAGTTTTTCAACAACTTTGACACTTACAGAAGCTTCTGCTTCTCCAGGCCCCCTACACAGTCCTAAAGATATACATTTTAAACTAACAGTATCTTGATGCAGATGAAGTGAGGCCTATCTTAAAACATGGTGCATCTTTTGCATTGCTGTTGTCTCAGAAAAGTGTCGCAAGACACTAACATTTTAAATGATTGCTTCAGGATGCCAATAAGATGTGTCCTATCCAGAGGTTTGTTTGAGGTGAGGCCTACTCAGGGTTGCAGATGAAATTTCGAGTTGTTGAAGACAATAGAGGACATAATACATGTGAAGGTCTACCAATGAAGTGAGTCATGTCCACTGCACTCTTGAACAAAGTCCAAACCTCCTATGTTTCCCTGGACAGACCTAAACTTGATCTGCACAATGTGATTCGTAATGATAGGAAACACAGGTGATGTAATTGAAATACGTGCAATTTCTTTTGCTCATTTCACAATCACATCACTTGTGTTTCCTTTGCTTAGGTATCTCATTGTGCAGATGTAGTCCAGCATATGAAAGAGTACGCAGAAGTGCAGCACTGCATGCAACAACTTTGACACTTACAGAAGCCTCACCTTCTCCATGCCTCCTACACAGTTCTACATATACATCATAAATGCAAACAGTACAGAATTAATTATACATGTTAAATGGTTTATTTTTGCTGTTCTCAGAATGTATCAAAATTCACTAAAAACAGAGACTTGAAGGTATTCATCATATAACAGCGGGGAAAAAAAAACACAATCAAAATGATTGTGTTTAAAAAACCCATACAACATAACAAATCAGAATTCAGAACTCCTTAAAGTTAACTTACTTTCCATGACGTCAAAGGATGTCCTATGAACAGCTTACACTCTGTTGTGCTGTTATTACTTTCAGCCCACCACTTTCTGAAAGAAAACCTCCATCGTTTTTAAAAACATGTTACATGCAATAAATGACTTCTTGCTCTCTACCACAAGTTTCCACAAAGCCAAATCTTGTCAGAGCCATTTATAACTCTTGGATTTCTTGTAAGCCAATCCCGTCATTTGGCATTTCTGCAACTTTCAGAATTAAAATGTTGAAGATCATTTTCACAATCCTGGAATAGTAATATCTTCCCCTTCTTGCTCAGTCATGTTCTACATTTCCTATGACACTGATACTGCTTACTATGAAGCAGACTTACACTACCTCTATGACTACTACAATTATTTAATTCTCTACATCACTTTTAATCACAAAGCAATGTAAAACAGTAGACAGCATTGCAGACTTACATTCCCTCTACTCTATGTTTTGATTGGCTGCTTCAATTAGCTTATAAAAAGAAATAGTTTTTCTGAACTCATTCAAAGTGCACTTATTTCTCCATGACGTCCAGTCTTATGGTTAGAAGTTATGTCTCTGAACTACACTTATCCTCAAGGCCAAATTGTGTAGGAGCCATTAGAACTTCTTGAAATCCCTCAGAGCACATCCCGAGATTCTTTCCCTAAAAGTTTGGTTTTAAAAACACCAGGTAAGAGTTTTTAAGGTCATACGGCAATTTTTTTTTGAAAATTAAAACAGAATCATTGCAAAGTGACCAGCCATTTCTAGACTTTAAATAAGCTGTGTAATGTCCTGATGTTATTGAAGGACCGTCATGATATATAATTGCTGCAGTTACAAAAGTCCTTCCTGATATTGACAACTGCGAAGCCACAACATTTTTAATTAAAGTTGTCAATTTTGTTCCATCAGGCCTACATCGTTGGAACATTAAAATGACATACTGGCCATATGTTCGTATAAATAATGTGGACATCATTTCAGATTTACATTGGCTACACTCCATGTTGTGATCAGCTGCTTTTACTAGCTTATTAAAGGAGACTGATTTACTGTCTGGCAAAGTTAAATATATAAATCTTTCTGAGTCTACACTAGTAGTACTTGATACCATACAGTTCTCGCAGTCATGCTGCCATTGATAAGAAAGCCCAAACAGCTGATCTACATCTACACCTTCAGCATGCAATACATCAAGCATATACATTAAAAACTCCTGACAATCTTGCTGAATATTTTGAGAGAATTGTGTTTGGCCTGAACATCTGTCTAACAGATTTCGAATTTCAGACACACTTTCTATGTTTGTTCTATCAGTGCTACATTTCTCTAACACAGAATATAACAAACTGCAAAATCTTTGATCAGAATTGACCACAATCTCTTCTTTTACATTTTCTAGAGAAAACAAAACATTAACCACTACATTAGCATAGCAGTTGACACCAGAACTGTTTTCAAATTGAAAACCAACAACATCTTCAACAGAATTCTTTTTGTTTCTGCTTATAATTTCAGGTTCATCGACTTTTCGTCTTTTTGCTACAACCTCCCCAGTATTGGTTACATTTCTTCGTTTCCGGCCTACCACACGTTTCTCAAACAAAGGATATTGAGGCAAATGTGGTGCATACTCTCTTCTTAACCTATTGTATTCCTTAACACAATCTAGATCCGCACAAATGCTTGTGACATCACACTCAATCAAGTACAATCCCGATAAAGTTCTGACTCGTGACAATGCCACATATGCCATACCCTCCTTGAACACAGAACTGCCAATATTCACCAATGCACTGTCTACACTTAAACCTTGCGATTTATGGATTGTCACCGCATATGCCAAGCAAACAGGAAACTGCTTACGGCGAACATATAAGTCTTTTACAAGCAAAAATCTAGCAGAGCAACGACCAATTAGCTGTACTTCCTCAATACCATCAAATTTAATTTTTAAAAATTCAATTCCATCTCTATTTCTGTATTTTACAAAATCAACAACATTACCCATTGATCCATTTACCAGACCTCTTTCAACATGTAAATTCCTTCTTAAAATTATACGGCAGTTCAAGCACACATTCAGAGTCTTTTCAAAACCTGCAGTTTTAGATATACTCTTCTCTAATGAATCCAATTTTGTTTTCAGATTCTCAGACAAAATAATTGTTGATCCCATATGCTCTACTCTGTCAATAGCTTCCAGTTTCACAATCTCTTGCTTTTCTAAATGCAACATTTTGTTGTTGAATTTGGCACATTCTGCAAGAGTTGGCATCAAACATATTCCAGATTTCTTCTCAGTAATTTTCTGAAAAATATTCTCAGGCACAACATCTTGTTCTGGATATAAATTTGACAGTAATCGTGCATGTAAAGCTTCTTTCCCATGCACGGTCACTTTTCCAATTCTAACATCTTGTAGAATAGTCTTGTAAACTTCATCCTTCGCCTGACGCATATTTTCATGCAGTTCAGCATAATTGAAGTTTAACCATATATTGACGTTGCCAATGCTGCCTAGGCACTTCCTGGTATCTTCATGCGTGAGCATTTTGAACACAGGTTGCCCTTTCACTGGTGTCAGCTGCAGAAGATCTCCGAAAACAATGATGTGTTTGCCACCAAATAACACATCATACTCTGTTTTGAGAACTTCTTGCATTCTCAAATGCACAAAGGCAAGCATGACATTGGAAACCATGCTTACTTCGTCAATGATAAGAAGTTTAATTTTCCTCAAGATTCTTGAAACTTCAAAACAAGCATCTCCAGATAGCTTGTGATATTGTAATTTGTTGTCATGCTCCACTGGCAGCATCAGTAAACGATGTAAAGTAATCCCTTTAATGTTATGTGCTGCCAGTCCAGTTGGAGCGGTGACAACACAAGACAGCGATGACTCTGTCCTTTCCTGCAAATAGCATGAAATTGCTTTAATGAGGAAACTTTTTCCAGTTCCCGCTTCTCCACTCACGTACAGTCGGACAGGCTTCAACGACGTACATGAGCACTCTTTCTTGTCATGACTTAATCCATGATCAATTTGCATGGTAACTTCGTCATATATTTTCCTCTGCTCAACGTTGAGTTGTCTTTCCAACTCTTCTAAGTTAACCGCATCCTCCTGAGCATGTGCCATGGCTCTTTCCACTTCATTCATAGCAGTGGCAGCTTCATTTTCGATAACAGGTCCTCCTAGTGGATCCTGACTCAATGAAGCAGAACTCTGACTGTCCTGAGAACTGTCTCTGGCAATCTCGGCTGCAATCATTGCTTCCTGCTCAATTTCCGCATTCAACATTTCTACATATTTGGGAAAAGCAGGACATTCTATGGTCTCCTTGGCGGCATTGAAAGAGTCTTCGTAACAGAGAAAATCTCCAAGCAGTTCCTCTTCTGCACGCCAAGGCTTGAAAAGTTGCAAAAGTGCTAAATAGAAAAACTCCTTTTTTTCAGGAGATTCGCCACTCAATTTTCGATGGTTTACCAAGTGGCATTTTCTTTGCTTGACCAGACATCCCTCACTTCCTATTACAGCATACACTCCTTTCTCAGTATCTTCTTTGATGTTCCTCTTGAATATGTAATTTTGCAGAACCTCATACAGACAAACATTCTCGAGGTGACTGCTTCGATTTGGATAATGTGTATCCAACATGTTGGTCTTCAAAATGTCGGTACTGTTTGGCTCCTTTTCCGCCAAATACTCAATTTCCCGCACAGGTTTGAGAACTCGATTACACGTTGCAGCAAGACCAAGACTCGCCCAAATGATACTCCTGGACTTGGCATAGAGACTTGCTGAAGACAACCGGTCAGAACATTCGTACGCTCCAATTTCTCGATGCGACAACATCTTCAGACTGAAACTGTACAACTTCTTGCTGAGGCTCTTTTCATGGGAAATGTCCTCCCACATATCCTTCAATTCTGTCTTCTCTTTTTTGGTGATGTAAGACGTCACATACCGAGCCACAGCCATACAGTTATCAGCCACAAACTGTATATCCATGTTAGCATTCCACATGGACAAAATCACCGGGTTGTAGTCGTTGATGTACTTGGACTCTTCGTTCCTCTTCAAATTGTATGTGTTTTTAGGTGATTTCTTCATCACATTAGGTCGCAGCGAAGACATCAAACTGTTTACTCTTCCTTTAGAAATCACCGGTCGTGGAAAACCGAAACGACATTTGGTGTAGAACTTGTCCTTGTTTCGGAATTTACGACGACAGTACTTTCCACATCGATGGCTTTGGAAACGCAGAACTTTTTCTCTTAGGCTTTTCTTCTCCTTTGCGTTTGGAACAGCACACGTAGAATAGTGTTGTATAAAACTCATCACTGAGTCTTCTGGATCCGTTCCAAATTTAGGTGCATCCTTGATCCACAGCAACATATGTATATGAGGAGCACCTCTTGCTTGGTACTCCTTTCTCCAGAAGAAATCCAACACCTCTCCAAGAGGTGGATTCTTCTTATTCATGATGAAAGACATCATAGCTTCAAATCTATGATTGAAGTACCTACATACATTGACTGGATCCAAAGAGCACAGTTCTCCGGGTGTCTTGAATTCGATGTTTTCTACGTTAGCATTTGCCTCTCGTAGAAATTCAAGTAAGTCTTCCCAGCCATACTCGGCACAGCTCAGAGTGAGGAACCATGTGGGAGTACCTAAGTTCCTCAGCATACATTTTAAATCACCATGACGACGGTACCAGTACTCATTAGTACCACGCTGACACGCCATGAGATTAATCAGGTGAGAATCCAAAATACTGTCTTGGACATTGACTTTATCCATAAAGTCACTTGCCGAGATGTTTTGCATGTGTATACCACTTTTCAAGATGTGGTTCACTGCATATGACAGTCCAGACAGATCGCTTTCAAACAGGAGATGAAACAAATAAGGAATGCATTGTCGAAACCTAGCATCTCCTGCATACAATCGCAAAGTCCGGTATTCAGAAGCAGGAATTTGATGAGGTCGCTCATCATATCTTCCTCCCTGACCTGTTGGAAAAAGCTGTGGGAAACACCGAGCTTCCAAACTTTCCTCCCATACACTAATGGGACTCCCTTTGGCTTGTTTCATTTGAAACAACTCAATAGCATTCCCCATGACTTCCTTGGAATGCAAAGGATGAACACTATAATGTTCATATATTTCTTCACTAGTAGAAGTTTCTACTTTCTCAACTTGACCAGCACACAAATCGCTATCCTCTTCCTCACTTACTTCCTCTTCTGCAACATATACATTCTTATAGTATTTATTATTTTTTTTCAAATACAATGTTGCCTTTTTAACTTTCCTAACATCTACTAAATCTTGCCATATTTTCTTATTCTTTGTCGGAACCCCATTAACTAAGATAACCAGAGGTTCCTCGTCCACTTTTTCTACTCCAATTGTGTTAATGTTTTTCTTCAAATCTAGAGGCAAATAAACAACTCTTCCCTTTAATCCTCTCTGTAAATCTGATGGAGGCAATTTCCCTGTCTTTGGCTCCATTCTTACAATAGCCTGAAAGGGATGGATACTTTGAATCAAAATAGATTCATAAGTATTTAAATCCTTCAATTCAGAAGGAATCTCAACCAATTCCAGATTATTATGAACTGCTCTAGCAGGCATCTGGTTTTGATTTAATTTGCAACAACAATAAGTACACACACATTCATCCAATCCCAAATCAAAACAATTTTCTACCATCAAGTATGTTGCGAAATCCTTCCATTCACTATTATTTTCCCTTTCGCTTTTTGCATATAAATCCACTAACTTAGTCTGATTCTTATAATAAGTGCGTCGACAACACACACAAGTGAAATTTGGCCTCTCACTTGATTTGACCTGAAACGTGGCAATTTCCCTCTGGAAATTATCTGTACTGGAAACCTGTACACTATCTTCCACATTACCCGCTTCTTCTTGGTCAATTTCAACATTCTCCTCTTTACTTCCAAAGTAACAAAACTCAATTTCTTCACATATATTCTTCACATCTATTTCAGAACCATGCAAAAGAGCAGCACTTAATTTTTTAAGCATAATTGCTGGACTCTTAGCATAATACAACATTCTAACTAATTTCCTCACTTTATTATGATGCACTGCTAGCATCCTGAAATGATGAAAAACACTCTGGCATACTCTCCTGGAAAGACAAGCCAGTGAATGACCATGCAAACCTGTCACTTCTCTCACTCTGCAAGGATCTAATTCTTGCAACAACCTTATTTTCTGCTTCAAACTTTTCTTATTAAATGACCGTACAAAATCACAAAGCAAATTGATGGAATCCTGTCGCACACTGCAAATACTACTACACTTCCAGGTGTACACAGGACCCTTAGCACGTCTTCCTAAAACCTCATTACCTAACACCTCTTCTGCCTCTGTTGTCACAAGTTTTTCTTTTTCAACTGGACAACCATCTTTCACTTCATAAGCACGACCACTGGTGTCAACTGCATGCACCAAATCATTATCCTGGAAATAACTCTCCTCATTAAAAAATGCCTCACAGCTTGAACTATGCATCCATTCTCCAGAAAAAACTTCACAAAAATTACTACGATTAACTATTCTCTTCCATCTACTATTTCTTTTGAAATCATAAATTGCCTTGTTTAGCTTCCTAATTCTATTGATTATCAAGATAAATAACTTACGTTTAATTTCAAATGCCTGATCAATAACTTTCTCAACTTTTTTTTTCTCTTATAAAAAACCACTTTCTGTTGACCTTTCTTAATATTTTTTAACAAATTGCCAATTATCCTGTTGCGGAACATTCGTTTACGAATGTCCCTAAACTGTTGTTTCCTTCTACTATCATGCACAGAGTTATCTCTTGCTCTAGCAGTAACTTTTTGATTGGCCTTTCCTTTCCATTTGAATTGTTTCTCTTTTTCTGGACTGAAACATTTTCTGTAGTAATATTTTTTTTACTGCAAATATTTCTTATGAATGTTTTTGTACTCTTACCCGGTGCTTTCTTGTTGACTTGACAAATCTTTTTGTTAGAGGACTGCTGCTTTTTTTCAATCACCTGCTGTCTTTGAGGTTTTGCAGCCTTTCTCAGTCTTTCTTTCGTTGGCATGGTGAAATGTTGAAATGATCTGCAGTTGAATCTGTGGTAAAATATATAAAAAAAATTTATTAACCACTATTACCCAACAGTACATCAATAACAGTAATCAAAAACTTAAAACACTACTTTACATTTTTACATATAAGATTTTTTAGTGCATGGCAATTTTAGAATACAGAAATAGCAGAAAAGAAATGGAATTTATATTCAAGTTACCTGTGCTATCTTATATGTGAATCTGATCTAATTTTATGAGCATATTTTAATATTTTATTGAAGACACTACACATAACCTGTTTTTGAAGGTGTCTTTATTTTTAAATTAAACGGTTTACATTTTTACTTTTTATTTATTATAAATTTTAAAAATAAATGTTTATAGTTCCATAGGATCAAGCAGGTCAGCTTCCCACCCTATGTCATATAATTCGGACAAATCTGCATCCTCATCACGTTCTTCTTCATCCTCAGGATTTAAATCATCCAAGGGATCAACATCCACTGATGTTTCAATTACAAGTTCAATGATGAGGTCAAAATCAACTGATTGCAGATTATCGCTCATGTTGATGTTGTCTTTATCTTAAAAGAAAGATAACAACAATGAGATGTTGCAGAGTAAGAGACAAATCTCAGAGATTATAATAGTAAAATTGTTTAACAAGAGTAACATTTTGCAGCTATTATTTAGCCATGTCCAGCGATGCTGAGCAGGTGAAGCCTATGTCTAATTTTTCAGTGAACAGGACTCATCTCTTCTTAACCTTGGATAAGCCTCACCGACTCTGTGTCCCCTGCACATACTTAAATGTAAAGGGGCAGATTTATGTTAAATGGCACATCCCCAGGCATGCACCAGTTAACGTGCACCGCTGCTCTGCCACCCATGGTGTGCCGCATTTACAATCAGATAGGAGAAAGCTGCGTCAAAACCCTGCGCCTGCTTTAAGCAGGCATAGGTCTTGACGCAACATTGTGGAGATGGGGCACCCCTGAGCCTTGCTGGAGCTGCATCGCACTTGCGATACAACTCCAGCAATGCGCCACCTTTACAGCACAGATACGTCACGCATCTGTGCCATTTTTGCCCCATGCTGCGCCGCATTGTAAATGCAGCACACCATGGGTGGCGGAACAGCGGCGCAGGATGACTGGCACATCCCTGGTGATGCGCCAGTCAACATAAATCTATCCCTAAGCTTCTTCTCTTGTTACAGATGAACCGCCATATGTATCATCAAACTATTTTGCATTTCCTAAATAGCGAATTTTAAGGAATAAATAGCAATTCTTTACCATTCCTAATTTGCAATGAGCAAATTGCTAATTGCAAATTACCCATTCATTTCCATGGGCTAGGAGGCTCATAGGAATGAAGGTGCAATTTGCGATTAGCAATTAGCTCATCGCAAATTAGGAATTTTTCCAAGGGTGCAGGGGTGTCTCAAGAACACCCTGCTGCACCCCTGAAAAAGAAATTTGGGGGCATATGGCGCACATACATGCCCTAGGGGCATGTATTGGCGTCATATGGCACCTTTTGTTTTTTGGAAAAAAAGCTTTTTGAAAAGAATTCGCAAATTACCACCAACTAGAAGTTGGTGGTAATTTGCAAATCCTTAATGGCATTTTTTGCATATTTTTTGTTTGATACATTGCATTTAAGGAATCGCAAAATTTGCAAATCCTTCAGTGCAATCGCAAAATAAGGAATAGCAAATATTGCTATTCCTTATTTTGCATCAAACTTGTTTGATACATACCATTTGTCTAATTAGCATTCGCAAAGGCCGAAATTTGCAGAATTTTGATCTTTGCTAATGCTAATTATCTTTATACATATGGCCCCAAGTGAGGCCTGTCTTGCAACATGGTGCATCTTTTGCATCACTGCTGCATCGGTTTCATGTGGCACGTTTTTTTTTACACCATGACACATCTGCCTAAATGCATCAATTTGTAATTTTGTCGGCTCATAGCAAATCTTTTGCACCGCCGCTGCATCATAAAAGTGACGCACAGTGGCGCAAAAGAGGCATACACCTATCATAAATCTGTCCCTAGCATTTTAAATGATTAATCCAGGATGACGATAAGGTGTGGCCTATCCAGAGGTTTGTTTAAGGTGAGGCCTACTCAGGATTGCAGATTAAAGTTACGCTTGATGAAGAATACAGAGGAGATAATACATGTAAAGCTCTACCAATGAAGTAAGTGATGTCCACTTCATTGCGCCAGTCATCATAAATGTATCCCTAAGCTTCTTATCTTGTTAGAGATCAACCGCCATATGTATCATCAAACTATTTTGCATTTCCAAAATAGCGAATTTTAAGGAATAAATAGCGATTCTTTACCATTCCTAATTTGCGATGAGCAAATTGCTAATTGCAAATTACCCATTCATTTCCATGGGCCAGGATGCCCATAGGAATGAAGGTGCAATTTGCGATTAGCAATTAGCTCATCGCAAATTAGGAATTTTTCCAAAGGTGCAGGGGTGTCTCAAGAACACCCTGCTGCACCCCTGAAAAAGAAATTTGGGGGCATATGGCGCACATAAAATTTAACAACATTCCTTTACCTCAAAAACGATTTTCAAGTCATAATTTGAAAACACTGCCCACAGGGAAATGACTTAAAATGTCCTTAAGACACATGAAAGTGTTTTTTGAAAGCCTTTGCAATTTTTTTGGGTCACTTTTAACATGGTTATGTAACTCAAACAGTCAAAATCTAAATTTACCATGCACAAGTGTAACCATATTTACAAGGAATGTGCCCCACGGAGAAAGGTCTTTTAATGTAATATGGGAAAAATGACATCAAATGTCCTTAAGACACATAAAAGCGTTTTTTGATTGCCTTTGCAGCATGTTTGTATCACTTTTAACATGGCTATGTAACACAAACATTCAAAATCTAAATTTGCCATGCACAGGTGGGAGCATATTTACAAGCAATTTGCTCCACAGAGAAAGGTCTTACATTGAAATGGGAAAAATAACATCAGAGACAGTCAATTGCCTTATAAAGAAGCATACACCATTATGTCCTTGTCATAAATTTAAAAACAATTCCTTTTCCCCAAAAACGATTTTCAAATCATAATTTCAAAACACTGCACATGGGAAAATTACTTAAAATGTCCTTAAGACACATAAAAGCGTTTTTTGATTGCCTTTGCAGCATGTTTGTATCACTTTTAACATGGCTATGTAACACAAACATTCAAAATCTAAATTTGCCATGCACAGGTGGGAGCATATTTACAAGCAATTTGCGCCACAGAGAAAGGTCTTACATTAAAATGGGAAAAATAACATCAGAGACAGTCAATTGCATTATAAAGAAGCATACACCATTATGTCATTGTCAGAAATATTATAACCATTCATTTTCCTCAAAAACGATTTTCAAGTCATAATTTGAAAAGACTCCACAGCTCCTATGCAGAAAAACACCCTGTCAGTACTAATACTTCACATTTTCTCCAATTACATTTTCTCAAAGAAACAAAATCTATTTGTAAAACACTTGAGACAAAGCAACATTTGAAAAACACAACTTTCTTCATAATTTTCTCCTTAAAGCACACTATTCTCTATCTAAATTAAAGAAATATTTTCTCACCTTAGCAAATACTTTGAGTTTGAAAACAGTCTCAGAAACACACCAATTTGTCTTCAGCAGAGCAAAAGGTATGCACTCCAGAGTCTGCAGCTATCAAAAGCACAGAAATGCTGTAATTCTTCACACATATCTCTCATGTCACCCAATCAAAACTCTTCCCTCACTTTTTTTCAAATGAAAACCCTTCCCCCCTCTGCCATTTCATGCCTTTTCTGCATGGCAACCACCTCTTGGAAGACCTCTGGTGTTTTCAAGTTCACACAACAATGTTGCAATTGAACTCTGAACTCTCAGTGCACCTGCGTATCCACTACAATCTTTCATTTAATGACTTTTTATTGACCATTCAAAATACATCTTTCAAAGAACTCATCCATGCACCCTAACTTTCTGTTTTCAGCAATCAAAATCCACCAATCACTGTTACTGCTTCATTAACACAGAAACTCCACAGCTTTTTTCATTTTAAACTCTCATTTTTTCAACTGCCATTTCATGCCACACTTCATCTGACTGCAGCAGAACCTTCTCTCACCATGTTTTCTGTCTGGATTGTTGGACATAGTTATATCCACTGGGCTCACAGGTATGCTGAGAACAGAAATTTACCTAACCTCAATTTACAAGATGTGGAAATTAAGTGGTTTGGCCACAGAGGATTAAAATGTCACCAATTGATACCATTGGTGAAAACCTTTATGCATTTGCCAAAACCTGACCTGTTAATTGTGCACTGTGGAGGTAATGATTTGGGCACTTTGACTGGGGTAGGTTTGGAAATTCTTTTAAAGGACACCTTTGAGCAATTGATGGCACTTTTTCCTCAAACTGCCTTGGTATATTCAAATATATGCCAAAGACAGAAATGGAGGTGGTCAAACCAATTTTGTCCACAAATTGAGAAGTCGAGGAAGCATGTAAACAAATCTGTTTCAGCTTACATGAGAGACCATGGAATGGGCTCCCTGTACAACAATAACTTGCGTTACTACATGCAAGATATCTACAGAGGAGATGGAGTTCACTTCTCAGATGAGGGCAACAGAATTTTCATTCTGAATTTAAGACTGTGCATTGGTACCTACTTATAAGTACCTAAATGTACCATAAACCCAAAAGCTCTTCTCAGAGCTACCCTACATCTGATCACTCACAATTATTATTTTACTCTAACATTTTTCACTAATTTTCAACAAAGTACGCTCCCTGGGGCGCTTCCCGGTACGCGAACCGGGAGCTAACCTCGCGAAATTTTTTCAAAAAATGTTTTTTTTCCGCACATATAAGCCTCCTCAGCCACCCTCAGAAAACCTAGGGGGTCAAAATAAGTCTACCGTGCCCCCTTCTACCCATTCTGAACATTATTTGCCCTCCATCTTGTATCTTAATTCGACCGAAACACAAAATGGTGGACTCCCGTAACGCTTAAGGTTCGCGAACCGGGGCGCTCACCAGTTCGCGTACCGGGTCGCTCCCTGGGAAGCGCACCATCAAAAAAGGTGGGAAAGTAGTTTACAGAAAAGCAACTGGAGACAATTTCACCAAATATAGATTAGCTCATACTACATACCAATCCCTACCATTTTCACAAATTTGATTGGAATTCCATTTAGCCATTTAGCCTGTAGACCTCTCTAAATACCCTGAGGTAAATTACTTCTCAAAACACATCTGAAGTGTTGGAATTGACAACCAATTAAAATGTTACTTTCATTTTCTACTTTTTTTACCTGACATTTGATTGGTTATGTACCTGAATATATATAAAGAAAGAGAGAGAAACACAGCCATTTTGACTACTACTTCCTGAATTACATTGCAAGATCATTTTCACTCACAACTTAAACTTGTTTTTAGAAGGTGAGATATTATTTTATAAATTTGAAAACATTTTCAGATAGTTATATACTATCCCTCTGTAAGAGTTAGACATTGAGAAAGGCTTCTTTATTATAATTATGGATTGATTTATGTTTCTGTGGTATAATTATGAATTTACTTAGGCTTCTTCACAGGCACTTTTTAATAGTACTACTTCACGCCTGAAACCATACAGTGCCCATAGATTACTTCTCTGTTATAAACTCACAAGTACCTGTCTGAACTTAAACCCAACAGTGCCCTATCACTACTGATATATTTATTTTTTATGCAAATTACAGCAATAAAATGGAAGGTGAGCAGAATGTTTCCTTCGAAATTGTTCTGGACAGCAACAATGAACAAGTTATGGAACCCATTGATGACTTAGAATTCATGGATGAGTCACGGGACTATGAATTACTTCAATGTGTAGAATCTGTCGATCATTTACTCCATTATGATGACGGTCAAATGTGGGAACTTATGTTCACTCAACAAGAGGACATATCGGACAGTCAAATGCTAGACGTTCTATTACATTTTGAAAAACAATCTGAAAAATAAAATTGTATGTAATATTAAAAAATTGTTTGAGTCTTTAATCATTTTTATATGTAATTCATAAACTAGTTAAATGTTAGAAATGTTATTAAATTTTGAAACACAATCACAATAATAAATAATTGCTTAAAAAATAAAAAAATTAAAAAATAATCAACAAAACCAACAATCAATTAACATACAGTATTTGAAAAGTCTATCATTCATTTTTCATTATAGTACGCTGCCCAGAACGCTTCCCGGTTCGCGAACCGGGCGCTACCCACGCAAAAAACAAAAAAAAAATTATTATTTTTTTGCCCCGCGGGGCCCTTTTAAAGCCTCCACATTAAACCTAGGGGGTCAGGGAGGATATACTATGCCCCCTTATGGTCATTTCCCCCTTTGTTTTGGCCTCCTCTTGTCTCTCAATCCTACCGAGAGACAAGATTGCGGCCGCTCCGGACTGTTTAGAATGTTGACAGGTACCGGAGAGCCAATCAGCTTCGCTACGCGAAGTTCCGGTACGCGTAAAGTCCGCGAACCGGAGCGCTGCCCGGAGCGCGCTTACAGATATATATCTTTTTTAAACGTTAATTTCTCAAAATCCACTGAAGCACATATATTGAGACCTAGCAAAGGCACATCGGGCTACCAGTCCCTACAATTTTGCCAGGTTTCGTGCAAATCCATTCAGCCGTTCGGGCTAAAAGTGAGGCCAACCGCCCTATGGAAAACTCAATGTTAAAAACACGTTTTGGGACCCCCCTTTTTTCTCGGCCCCCCCTTGACGAACCCCCCCCAAATTTCCAGGGGCTGCGCAGAAACAGAATGTTCCATTTTCCAGAAAATTTCAGCCAATTCCGTCCACAAACGCCAAAGTTATTAGACATAGAATTTTCAAAAATCCCATAGGGAAAAAATCCTAACTATATATTCACTGAAAAAACCATAGGTTATAGACCATATATAGTTAGGAATTAGCATTTACAAAACCTTATTTTACTCACACAAAACCATTGAAATTCCATATATAGTTAGTTGCACTAACTATATATCGCGCACCCGCAATCCACTGCTGATGATGTCACATATTACATCATTCATGACATGGTCAGTGACATCACTGATGACATCACTGATGACATCTCAAATGACATCACTGATGACATCACTGATGACATCTCAAATGACATCACTGATGACATCTCAAATGACATCACTGATGACATCTCATTTGACATCAATGACCACATCACTGATGATATCATTCATGTGACAATACAATGCATCTCCTCACATTTTAATATAACCTCTGTTACACCCAGTGTTAAATACAGAGTATAATTTTTGAAACCATTGACACACCAATACTAGTTACTACATACGCACTCACTGATTCCTACGTCTACACACACATTCACTCATTCACCCATACAATCATTCATACATACAATCACTCATCTTTACAACACTATCATATGCACTCATACACCTATACAGACACTCACACTCTGCCACTCCTCTATGGAGTTACTCACACACCTAGTCAGTCCTGTAAAGAATCAATCACACTTCCATGTTCTATTCTATACAGTTAAACATAGAGCACCTTACATTTTCAAACATATACTAACACATACTTACTCTCTTATACAATCATTGATACAAGTACACATTGATCTGCACAGAGTCACACACCTCCCAGCCAGCCACACACACACTCATTCTCCCATACAAATACTTGGACAATCAATCAATAACCCATATAGTTAATCATATAGCTACTGATCAACACATGCAGCAGTTTACAGAACAACAGACATAATGATGCACAAATTAAGACAGTTTAGTCACTAACCCATGCACTCAGAGAGAAAAAATATATACCTACTGGCGACCGCCAGTAGGTAATACCTACTGGCAACCGCCAGTAGGTAATATATATATATTCACTGAAAAAACCATAGGTTATAGACCATATATAGTTAGGAATTAGCATTTAAAAAACCTTATTTTACTCACACAAAACCATTGAAATTCCATATATAGTTAGTTGCACTAACTATATATCGCGCACCCGCAATCCACTGCTGATGATGTCACATATTACATCATTCATGACATGGTCAGTGACATCACTGATGACATCTCAAATGACATCACTGATGACATCACTGATGACAACATCCAGTGACTGTATGTTTCTGTAAAGTTAAAATATGTCTTACATATTGAAGATTGAGTAGATGTATAAGTGTCTGGACGAAGGATTTAGTAGGTGCATGACTGAATGTATGAGTGAGTGATTAAATGTGTCCCACTGAGTGTATGGGTTAGTGACTAAACTGTCTTAATTTGTGCATCATTATGTCTTTTGTTCTGTAAACTGCTGCATGTGTTGATCAGTAGCTATATGAGTAACTATATGGGTTATTGATTGATTGTCCAAGTATTTGTATGGGAGACTGAGTGTATGTGTGGCTGGCTGGGAGGTGTGTGACTGTGCAGATCAATGTGTTCTTGTATCAATGATTGTATAAGAGAGTAAGTATGTGTTAGTATATGTTTGAAAATGTAAGGTACTCTATGTTTAACTGTATAGATTAGAAAATGGAAGTGTGATTGATTCTTTACAGGACTGACTAGGTGTGTGAGTAACTCCATGGATGAGTGGCAGAGTGTGAGTGTCTGTATAGGTGTATGAGTGCATATGATAGTGTTGTAAAGATGAGTGATTGTATGTATAAATGATTGTATGGGTGAATGAGTGAATGTGTGTGTAGACGTAGGAATCAGTTAGGGCGTATGTAGTAACTAGTATTGGTGTGTCAATGGTTTAAAAAATTATATTCTGTATTTAACACTGGGTGTAACAGAGATTATATTAAAGTGTGAGGAGATGCATTGTATTGTCACATGAATGATATCATCAGTGATGTGACCATTGATGTCAAATGAGATGTCATCAGTGATGTCATCACTGATGTCATTTGAGATGTCATCAGTGATGTCATCAGTGATGTCATTTGAGATGTTATCAGTGATGTCATTTGAGATGTCATCAGCGATGTCATCAGTGATGTCATTTGAGATGTCATCAGTGATGTCATCAGTGATGTCACTGACCATATCATGAATGATGTAATATGTGACATCATCAGCAGTGGATTGCGGGTGCGCGATATATAGTTAGTGCAACTAACTATATATGGAATTTCAATGGTTTTGTGTGAGTAAAATAAGGTTTTTTAAATACTAATTCCTAACTATATATGGTCTATAACCTATGGTTTTTTCAGTGAATTTTCAAGGTTTTGTAAATGCTAATTCCTAACTATATATGGTCTATAACCTATGGTTTTTTCAGTGAATTTCATTGGTTTTTTAAAAGCTAATATCTGTAGCTGTAAAATGTATTCTTCTTTAAATCCCAAAATATATTTTATATGTTTATTAATAAAAAAAAAATTTAAATATTTTTTTTTCTTCGCTCCCGCTTCGCGAATTGGGAAGTTTCCCGTTAGGTGACCTTGATGCCGCGAAATAGTCTGCGAACCGGTAAACGTTCCTTTAGCGCAACTGCCGCGTTAGAAAACAACATCGTGACGCCTCGCGTCCGCATGACGTTTCGCGTTGTCGCGTGATACGTCATATGACGTGCTACGTTAGCGTACCCGAAAGCGAACCGAGGCGCAGGTTCACGGAAGCAAACCGGGAGGCGGTGCAAAGCGCGTAACGTAAACACAGCAGGTCATGTGACTTGGTAATAACACTTTTCATTGGTTCATTTCACTTTTGGTTTCCTAATGATGTAAGACTAGGTCATGTAATCTAAAATTAACACTTTTCATTGGTTGAGAACTATTGTTTTTCCCAAATGATGAAAACCCCTCCTTCTTTCCTCACTCTGACTTTCATCTTTGTGAGAGAATGACCCTTTGTTACCAGTGAGCAATGGCTTCTTTAGTAGCTTCAGCTGGTGCTTCCCCACCACCTCCACCACATCCAAGGAAGAGAGGACCACCTGCTGAAGTTATAATTCAGCAAGAAGAGGAAGAAGAGGAAGAGGAGGAAGAGCAGGAAGAGAGGCAGTTTTTGCCTGAAGAGCCCAGGAGGTCTCACCGGAAAGAAAACTTCATTTGGCAATTTTTTAAAATTCCCAAAGGCCAGAAAAAAGTAAATGCAAGATACGTAACTTGCCTTATATGTCAAGATAGACTGTCCAGAGGGACCGAGAAGAAATACAGTTACGGAAACTACACAATGCATCGCCATATGACTAGGTGGCATCCTAACAACTACAGTGCTGCACAGTTTCGTAACGATCTAGATAATCCCCCTATTATGGCCAGAAGATCTGTTGTACCGGAAGTGACGGGACCAGAGGGCATGGAGATGGTGCCAAATATACAAATGAGATTTGGGGAAGTAAAACAAATCTGCGTACATTGCAATGGATTCATTTGCTACAGAGAAAGTAGCATCACTCTGATCAACAGAGCTATTGACAATCATCTTCCAGTTTGTCCGAAATGCCCCAAATAATAAATTCTTTTTTTTTTGTTGCTCCTGTTGAGCCCTTTACAATGAATCGTTTTCGTTTCCCCCCCAAAAAAAACAAAAAAATATAAAACCGTTCAGAAAAATTCAAAAAAAGTAAAAAAAAGTTCAGAAAAATAATAAAAAATATATAAAACAACAAAAACAATAAAAAAAAAGTTCTTTTCAGAACTACCTCCCCGTTATTAAAAAAAATGGTAGAATATTTGGAACTCTGCCAACCTCTATTTCTCTTGGTTCGCTTCCCAGTTCGCTCGCCGGTACGCGAACCGGGAGCGAACCCAAAAATGTTTTTTTAAAAAAAAGAACAGTAAGTATAAGGGAAGGAAACAGACAGTTATGTTAAAAGAAAGACAGCTATAGGGGAGTAAACTAGAGATACTATTACCCGTAATCCACTGCTGATGATGTCACATATTACATCATTCATGACATGGTCAGTGACATCATCAGCAGAGGATTGCGGGTAACAGTATCCCTAGTTTACTCCCTATAGCTGTCTTTCTTTTAACATAACTGTCTGTTTCCTTCCCTTATACTTACTGTTCTTTTTAAAAAAAAATTTTAGATCAGTCAGAAACAGTGAAAGTAATAGAGACAGAGTGAGTGACCAAGAGTGAAGAAGTATGAGAAGAGAGGGACTAAGAAAAATAGTGAAGGAGTAGAGTAATTAAGTAATAGAGAAAGGAATGAGGGAAGTAGCAAAGGCAGGAAAGTGATTCTTAAACAAATGAAGCAGTGGAAGTAATAGAAGTTAAATGTGATAGGAATATAACAAAAAGAGTACAAAACATTTACCTTATAATTGTTGTTAACTTAGTCATTTGTTCTTTTTATACTAAAAAATCTGTGAAAGAGAGAACAAACATTTGAAAAATATTAAAACATGTTTTTAATAAATTAGAAAAAACAAGGGAAAAGATTGAAGGACAAATAGTTTTTCAAGAACTTTGACACTTACAGAAGCCTCTGCTTCTCCATGCCCCTACACAGTCCTAAAAATATACATTTTAAACTAATAGTATCTTGATGCAGATGAAGTGAGTCCTATCTTGCAACATTATGCATCTTTTGCATGACTGCTGCATCGGTTTCGTGTGGCATTGTTTTTTTACAGCATGACACATCTGCCTAGATTCATCATTTTATAATTTTGTCCCCTCATAGCAAATCTTTTCAACCGCGACTGCGACACAAAAGTGACGCACAGTGGCGCAAATGAGGCATACACCTATCATAAATCTGTCCCTAACATGTTAATAATTGATTCAGGATGACAATAAGGTGTGGCCTATCCAGAGGTTTGTTTAAGGTGAGGCCTACTCAGGGTTGCAGATCAAATTTACACTTATTGAAGAATACAGAGGAGATAATACATGTGAACGCCTACTAATGAAGTAAGTCATGTCCACTTTACTCTTGAACAAAGGCTAGACCTCTTCTGTGTCCGTGGACAGACCTAAACTTCATCTGCACAATGCCATTCGTAAACTTAGGAAACACAGGTGATGTAATTGAAAAATGTGGAGTTTATTTTCCTCATTTCACAATCACATTACCTGTGTTGCCTTTGCTTAGGTATCTCATAGTGGAAATGTAGTCTATCATATGAAAGACTACGTAGAATATGAGCACTGTATGCAACAACTTTGACACTTACAGAAGCCTCACCTTCTCCATGCCTCCTACACAGTTCTACATGTACATCATAAATGCAAACAGAACAGAATTAATTATACATGTTAAATGGTTTATTTTTGATGTTCTCAGAATGTATCAAATTTCACTAAAAACAATGACTTGAAGGTATTCATCATATAACAGCGGGGAAAAAAACCACAATCAAAATGATTGTGTTTAAAAAACCCATACAACATAACAAATCAGAATTCAGAACTCCTTAAAGTTAACTTACTTTCCATGATGGCGAAGGATGTCCTATGAACAGCTTACACTCTGTTGTGCTGTTATTACTTTCAACCCGCCACTTTCTGAAAGAAAACCTCCATCGTTTTCAAAAACATGTTACATACAATAAATGACTTCTCGCTCTCTACCACACGTTTCCACAAGGCCAAATCGTGTCAGAGCCATTTATAACTCTTGGAATTCTTGTAAGCCAATCCCGTCATGTTGTATTTCCGCAACTTTCAGAATTAAAATGTTGAAGATCATTTTCACAATCCTGGATTACTAATATCTTACCTTTCTTGCTCACTCATGTTCTACATTTCCTATGACACTGATACTGCTTACTATAAAGCAGACTTACACTATCTCTATGACTACTACAATTATTAAATTCTCTACATCACTTTTAATCACAAAGCAATATAAAACAGTAGACAGCATTGCAGACTTACATTCCCTCTACTCCATGTTTTGATTGGCTGCTTGAATTTGCTTATAAAAAGAAACAGTTTTTCTGAATTCATTCAAAGTGCAGTTATTTCAACATGACGTCCAGTGTTATGGTAAGAAGTTATGTCTCTGTACTACACTTATCCTCAAGGCCAAATCGTGTAGGAGCCATTAGAACTTCTTGAAATTCCTCAGAGCACATCCCGAGATTCTTTCCCTAAAATTTTGGTTTTAAAAACACCAGGTAAGAGTTTTTAAGGTCATACAGCAATTTTTTTTTGAAAATTAAAACAGAATCATTGCAGAATGACCAGCCGTTTCTAGACTTTAAATAAGCTGTGTAATGTCCTGATGTTATTGAAGGACCGTCATGATATATAATTGCTGCAGTTACAAAAGTCCTTCCTGATATTGACAACTGTGAAGCCACAAAATTTTTAATTAAAGTTGTCAATTTTGTTCCACCAGGCCTACATCGTTGGAACATTAAAATAACATACTGGCCATATGTTCGTATAAATAATGTGGACATCATTTCAGATTTACATTGGCTACACTCCATGTTGTGATCAGCTGCTTTTACTAGTTTATTAAAAGAGACTGATTTACTGTCTGGCAAAGTTAAATATATAAATCTTTCTGAGTCTACACTAGTACTACTTGATACCCTACAGTTCTCGCAGTCATGCTGCCATTGATAAGAAAGCCCAAACAGGTGATCTACATCTACACCTTCAGCATGCAATACATCAAGTATATACATTAAAAACTCCTGACATCTGTCTAACAGATTTCGAATTTCAGACACACTTTCTATTTTTGTTCTATCTGTGCAACATTTCTCTAACACAGAATTTAACAAACTGCAAAATCTTTGATCAGAATTGACCACAATCTCTTCTTTTACATTTTCTAGAGAAAACAAAACATTAACCACTACATTAGCATAGCAGTTGACACCAGAACTGTTTTCAAATTGAAAACCAACAACATCTTCAACAGAATCCTTTTTGTTTCTGCTTATAATTTCAGGTTCATCGACTTTTTGTCTTTTTGCTGCAACCTCCCTAGTATTTGTCACATTTCTTCGTTTCCGGCCTACCACACGCTTCTCAAACAAAGGATATTGAGGCAAATGTGGCGCATACTCTCTTCTTAACCTATTGTATTCCTTAACACAATCTAGATCCGCACAAATGTTTGTGACATCACACTCAATCAAGTACAATCCCGATAAAGTTCTAACTCGTGACAATGCCACATATGCCATACCCTCCTTGAACACAGAACTGCCAATATTCACCAATGCACTGTCTACACTTAAACCTTGCGATTTATGGATTGTCACCGCATATGCCAAGCAAACAGGAAACAGCTTACGGCGAACATATAAGTCTTTTACAAGCAAAAATCTAGCAGAGCAATGACCAATTAGCTGTACTTCCTCAATGCCATCAAATTTAATTTTTAAAAATTCAATTCCATCTCTATTTCTGTATTTCACAAAATCAACAACATTACCCATTGATCCATTTACCAGACCTCTTTCAACATGTAAATTCCTTCTTAAAATTATACGGCAGTTCAAGCACACATTCAGAGTCTTTTCAAAACCTGCAGTTTTAGATATAGTCTTCTCTAATGAATCCAATTTTGATTTCAAATTCTCAGACAAAATAATTGTTGATCCCATATGCTCTACTCTGTCAATAGCTTCTAGTTTCACAATCTCCTGCTTTTCCAAATGCAACATTTTGTTGTTGAATTTGGCACATTCTGCAAGAGTTGGCATCAAACATATTCCAGATTTCTTCTCAGTAATTTTCTGAAAAATATTCTCAGGCACAACATCTTGTTCTGGATATAAATTTGACAGTAATCGTGCATGTAAAGCTTCTTTCCCATGCTTGGTCACTTTTCCAATTCTAACATCTTGTAGAATACTCTTGTAAACTTCATCCTTCGCCTGACGCATATTTTCATGCAGTTCAGCATAATTGAAGTTTAACCATATATTGACGTTGCCAATGCTCCCTAGGCACTTCCTGGTATCTTCATGCGTGAGCATTTTGAACACAGGTTGCCCTTTCACTGGTGTCAGCTGCAGAAGATCTCCGAAAACAATGATGTGTTTGCCACCAAATAACACATCATACTCTGTTTTGAGAACTTCTTGCATTCTCAAATGCACAAACGCAAGCATGACATTGGAAACCATGCTTACTTCGTCAATGATAAGAAGTTTCATTTTCCTCAAGATTTATGAAACTGCAAAACAAGCATCTCCAGATAGCTTGTGATATTGTCATGCTCCACTGGCAGCATCAGTAAACGATGTAAAGTAATCCCTTTAATGTTATGTGCTGCCAGTCCAGTTGGAGCGGTGACAACACAAGACAGCGATGACTCTGTCCTTTCCTGCAAATAGCATGAAATTGCTTTAATAAGGAAACTCACGTACAGTCGGACAGGCTTCAACGACGTACATGAACACTCTTTCTTCTCATGACTTAATCCATGATCAATTTGCATGGTAACTTCGTCATATATTTTCCTCTGCTCAACGTTGAGTTGTCTTTCCAACTCTTCTAAGTTAACCGCATCCTCCTGAGCATGTGCCATGGCTCTTTCCACTTCATTCATAGCAGTGGCAGCTTCATTTTCGATAACAGGTCCTCCTAGTGGATCCTGACTCAATGAAGCAGAACTCTGACTGTCCTGAGAACTGTCTCTGGCAATCTCGGCTGCAATCGTTGCTTCCTGCTCAATTTCCGCATTCAACATTTCTACATATTTGGGAAAAGCAGGACATTGTATGGTCTCCTTGGCAGCATTGAAAGAGTCTTCGTAACAGAGGAAATCTCCAAGCAGTTCCTCTTCTGCACGCCAAGGCTTGAAAAGTTGCAAAAGTGCTAAATAGAAAAACTCCTTTTTTTCAGGAGATTCGCCACTCAATTTTCGATGGTTTACCAAGTGGCATTTTCTTTGCTTGACCAGACATCCCTCACTTCCTATTACAGCATACACTCCTTTCTCAGTATCTTCTTTGATGTTCCTCTTGAATATGTAATTTTGAAGAACCTCATACAGACAAACATTGTCGAGGTGTTTGCTTCGATTTGGATAATATGTATCCAACATGTTGGTCTTCAAAATGTCGGTACTGTTTGGCTCCTTTTCCGCCAAATACTCAATTTCCTGCACAGGTTTCAGAACTCGATTACGCGTTGCAGCAAGACCAAGACTCGCCCAAACGATACTCCTGGACTTGGCATTGAGACTTGCTGAAGACAACCGATCAGAGCATTCGTAAGCTCCGATTTCTCGATGCGACAACATCTTCAGACTGAAACTGTACAACTTCTCGCTGAGGCTCTTTTCATGTGAAATGTCCTCCCACATATCCTTCAATTCTGTCTTCTCTTTTTTGGTGATGTAAGATGTCACATACCGAGCCACAGCCATACAGTTATCAGCCACAAACTGTATATCCATGTTAGCATTCCACATGGACAAAATCACCGGGTTGTAGTCGTTGATGTACTTGGACTCTTCGTTCCTCTTCAAATTGTATGTGTTTTTAGGTGATTTCTTCATCACATTATGTCGCAGCGAAGACATCAAACTGTTTACTCTTCCTTTAGAAATCACCGGTCGTGGAAAGCCGAAACGACATTTGGTGTAGAACTTGTCCTTGTTTCGGAATTTACGACGACAGTACTTTCCACATAGATGGCTTTGGAAACGTAGAACTTTTTCTCTTAGGCTTTTCTTCTCCTTTGCGTTTGGAACAGCACACATAGAATACTGTTGTATAAAACTCATCACTGACTCTTCTGGATCCGTTCCAAATTTAGGTGCATCCTTGATCCACAGCAGCATATGGATATGAGGAGCACCTCTTGCTTGGTACTCCTTTCTCCAGAAGAAATCCAACACCTCTCCAAGAGG
The DNA here is from genome assembly GCF_964261635.1 of Lissotriton helveticus. Taxonomy (NCBI): domain Eukaryota; kingdom Metazoa; phylum Chordata; class Amphibia; order Caudata; family Salamandridae; genus Lissotriton; species Lissotriton helveticus. The sequence continues at coordinate 131,755,185 of NC_136059.1, forward strand.
TGGATTCTTCTTATTCATGATGAAAGACATCATAGCTTCAAATCTATGATTGAAGTACCTGCATACATTGACTGGATCCAAAGAGCACAGTTCTCCGGGTGTCTTGAATTCGATGTTTTCGATGTTTGCATTTGCCTCTCGTAGAAATTCAAGTAAGTCTTCCCAGCCATACTCGGCACAGCTCAGAGTGAGGAACCATGTGGGAGTTCCTAAGTTCCTCAGCATACATTTTAAATCACCATGACGACGGTACCAGTACTCATTAGTACCACGCTGACACGCCATGAGATTAATCAGGTGAGAATCCAAAATACTGTCTTGGACATTGACTTTATCCATAAAGTCACTTGCCGACATGTTTTGCATGTGTATACCACTTTTCAAGATGTGGTTCACTGCATATGACAGTCCAGACAGATCGCTTTCAAACAGGAGATGAAACAAATAGGGAATGCATTGTCGAAACCTAGCATCTCCTGCATACAATCGCAAAGTCCGGTATTCAGAAGCAGGAATTTGATGAGGTCGCTCATCATATCTTCCTCCCTGACCTGTTGGAAAAAGCTGTGGGAAACACCGAGCTTCCAAACTTTCCTCCCAAACACTAATGGGACTCCCTTTGGCTTGTTTCATTTGAAACAACTCAATAGCATTCCCCATGACTTCCTTGGAATGCAAAGGATGAACACTATAATGTTCATATATTTCTTCACTAGTACAGGGTTCTACTTTCTCAATTTGACCAGCACACAAATCGCTATCCTCTTCCTCACTTACTTCCTCTTCTGCAACATATACATTTTTATAGTATTTATTATTTTTTTTCAAATACAATGTTGCCTTTTTGACTTTCCTAACATCCACTAAATCTTGCCATATTTTCTTATTCTTTGTCGGAACCCCATTAACTAAGATAACCAGAGGTTCCTCTTCCACTTTTTCTACTCCAATTGTGTTAATGTTTTTCTTCAAATCTAGAGGCAAATAAACAACTCTTCCCTTTAATCCTCTCTGTAAATCTGATGGAGGCAATTTCCCTGTCTTTGGCTCCATTCTTACAATAGCCTGAAAGGGATGGATACTTTGAATCAAAATAGATTCATAAGTATTTAAATCCTTCAATTCAGAAGGAATCTCAACCAATTCCAGATTATTATGAACTGCTCTAGCAGGCATCTGGTTTTGATTTAATTTGTTACAACAATAAGTACACACACGTTGATCCAATCCCAAATCAAAGCAATTTTCTACCATCAAGTATGTTGTAAAATCCTTCCATTCACTATTATTTTCCCTTTCACTTTTTGCATATAAATCCACTAACTTAGTCTGATTCTTATAATAAGTGCGTCGACAACACACACAAGTGAAATTTGGCCTCTCACTTGATTTCACCTCAAAGGTTGCAATTTCCCTCTGGAAATTATCTGTACTGGAAACCTGTACACTATCTTCCACATTACTCTCTTCTTCTTGGTCAATTTCAACATTCTCCTCTTTACTTCCAAAGTAACAAAACTCAATTTCTTCACATATATTCTTCACATCTATTTCAGAACCATGCAAAAGAGCAGCGCATAATTGTTTAAGCATAATTGCTGGACTCTTAGCATAATACAACATTCTAAGTAATTTCCTCACTTTATTATGATGCACTGCTTGCATCCTGAAATGATGAAAAACACTCTGGCATACTCTCCTGGAAAGACAAGCCAGTGAATGCCAATGCAAACCTGTCACTTCTCTCACTCTGCAAGGATCTAATTCTTGCAACAACTTCATTTTCTGCTTCAAACTTTTCCAATTAAATGACCGTATAAAATCACAAAGCAAATTGATGGAATCCTGTCGTACACTGCAAATACTACTACACTTCCAGGTGTACACAGGACCCTTAGGACGTCTTCCTAAAACCTCATTACCTAACACCTCTTCTATCTCTGTTGTCACAAGTTTTTCTTTTTCAACTGGACAACCATCTTTCACTTCATAATCTCGACCACTGGTGTCAACTGCATGCACCAAATCATTATCCTGGAAATAACTCTCCTCATTAAAAAATGCCTCAGAGCTTGAACTATGCATCCATTCTCCAGAAAAAACTTCACAAAAATTACTACGATTAACTATTCTCTTCCATCTACTATTTCTTTTGAAATCATAAATTGCCTTGTTTACCTTCCTAATTCTATTGATTATCAAAATAAATAACTTACGTTTAATTTCAAATGCCTGATCAATGACTTTCTCAACTATTTTTTTTCTCTTATAAAAAACCACTTTCTGTTCACCTTTCTTAATATTTTTTAACAAATTGCCAATTATCCTGTTGCGGAACATTCGTTTACGAATGTCCCTAAACTGTTGTTTCCTTCTACTATCATGCACAGAGTTATCTCTTGCTCTAGCAGTAACATTTTTCATTGGCCTTTCCTTTCCGTTTGAATTGCTTCTCCTTTTCTGGACTGAAACATTTTCTGTAGTAATATTTTTTTTACTACAGATATTTCTTATGAATGTTTTTGTACTCTTACCTGGTGCTTTCTTGGTGACTTGACAAATATTTTTGTTAGAGGACTGCTGCTTTTTTTCATTGACCTGCTGTCTTTGACGTTTTGCAGCCTTTCTCAGTCTTTCTTTGGTTGGCATGCTGAAATCTTCAAATGATCTGCAGTTGAATCTGTGGTAAAATATAATAAAAAATGTTATTAACCACTATTACCCAACAGTAAATCAATAACAGTCATCAAAAACTTAACACACTACTTAACATTTTTACATAGAAGATTTTTTAGTGCTTGGCAAATTTAGATTACAGAAATAGCAGAAAAGAAATGGAATTTATATTCATTTTACCTGTGCTGTTTTATATGTGAATCTGATCTAATTTTATGAGCATATTTTAATATTTTATTGAAGACACTACACATAACCTGTTTTTGAAGGTGTCTTTATTTTTAAATTAAACGGTTTACATTTTTACTTTTTATTTGTTATACATTTTTTAAATAAATGTTTATAGTTCCATAGGCTCAAGCACGTCAGCTTCCCATCCTATGTCATACAATTCTGACAAATCTGCATCCTCATCACGTTCTTCTTCATCCTCAGGATTTAAATCATCCAAGGGATCAACATCCACTGATGTTTCAATTACGAGTTCAATGATGAGGTCGAAATCAACTGATTGCTGATTGTCGCTCATGTTGATGTTGTCTTTATCTTTAAAGAAAGATAACAACATTGAGATGTTGCAGAGTAAGAGACAAATCTCAGAGATTATAATAGTAAAATTGTTTAACAAGAGTAACATTTTGCAGCTATTATTTAGCCATGTCCAGCGATGCTGAGGAGGTGAAGCCTATGTCCAATTTTTCAGTGAACAGGACTCATCTCTTCTTAACCTTGGATAAGCCTCACTGACTCTGTGTCCCCTGCACATACTTAAATGTAAAGGGGCAGATTGATGTTAACTAGCACATCCCCAGGAATGCACCAGTTAACGTGCACCGCTGCTCTACCACCCATGGTGTGCCGCATTTACAATCAGATAGGACAAAGCTGCGTCAAAACCCTGCGCCTGGTTGAAGCCGGCATACGTCTTGACGCACGTAGGCTGAAAGCTAAAGCAACAACTAAGTGTTGTGTGCAGAAGTTGCAAAAAAGGAAAAATTGCGTTTAAACCGGTAATGAGCCCATGCTAACTTAATACGGTGTAAAGATATCCAGGATCTACATCAGTTTGGGGTTCACAAACCTGGCAGGTACAAGGCACTGAGGCTTTGCACCGTGCATGTCTCTTACCGAATCATATGTTGTTTCTGAATGAAACAATTTCCCAGACCACATGCTTTGGATTGGCTACTTCTAAAAAATTAAACACCCCTACTATCCCGGAGTTAGAGGAATATGATGGTTGGAGTAATTTTACTCGGTTGTCCATTAGTGATTTACAGGCCCTACTCCGTAATTCTTCCTTTAACATTTCCAGTATAAATCCAAAAGGTTGGCTGCTTTGGCAACGTAGTTCAGATTCTTGCAATTTGCTTGGACCCTTCAAACTCTGAAAAATGGTAAAGTTCCCTGGGGATACATGAACGTTTCTTCTTTATTTGCCCCATTCAATTTGACTAACAAACAGCGCTTGCTGTCAAAGCGTGATGCTTCCTTTTTAATGTTACATATTGAAAGGTTAGTATCTTTGCCTTTTTCAGTGGCAGAGGCCAATGCTGCAACATGCCTTATCCACGGTTTAATAACGCTGTGTTTTGCTTTATATAAGTTTTCAAATTGTATGAAATATGTACCAATAGGTCGTTATGAATCTTTAGGTAGTGGTTTTCTTCATGAGGTCTGGTCGCTTCCATACACATACAGATGTTTCAAAGATGACCAAGAAGTTTATCTGAATGGAGAGGAATGCACTGAGACGCCAGATCATTCACTAATGTGTAGGCACATACAGTTACACGGTTCATACAACAAAGACCGACCAAATATGGCTTGCGTGTTGCAAGGCACGCCAGTTCCTGCTATCATCCCCACGTTCAAGTTGTTGGAAAATAGTAGTTATTTGATGCTCAATAATGAAGATTGTTGTGGGTTAATTACAAGTATTCCTTTTATCGTAACAGTAAGTGAACGGGTTATTTGCTGCAGAAATGTTCTATTTCCTCCCACACATGAACATAGGGAGTTTTCAATCTGGCCACAAATACCAACCTTGGGTGCAGATTTCAACGGCATGGCAAGAATAAGGGCTCTTTTGTCTCAGAGAGAGGTGGCCTTGAGTTCGGCCCGTGAAACTTTCGTGCTTCACATAGCGAACACCCGTACAGAGGTGCAGGCCCTTTTAAATACTGATTCGCCTTTGCATTTCACCGAGATGGTTCGGACTATCTTTAACGCGTCCTCCACAAAGGACCTGGCACATTTTTTAAAAGTTGTTAGCAGTGGTCTCGTGACTTCATTTGAGAAAATCTTTGGAGTCATCCCTGCTTTCTTTCATTCTATTTTTTCCACTTTGTTTGGTGGATTCCCAGTTTTACTTGCATTAGCAGCGGGCGCTCTTGTGGTTTTTTACATTTTTAAATATGGATGTCCTTCCTGTGCAAGGTCCCGCCCTGCAGCTGCTGACGCTGTTCCGCAATCGCATGCTTGAATATTATGGCACAATGCCGTTGGCGATATTAAGCACGGCATATGGATTATCCTACTTCACCTGTGTCCAGCCTGTATTTCACTGCCTAACCTGTGATTTCGATTGGGCCATTGATTTGTGTCTCTGCGGACCGGTTTCTCCTGACGTCGATTTTAATCAGCTGATGAGTCCTATCATTACTCACGAGTTGGTTTGTCCTGGCGAAAGGATTATGGCTGTGGCATTGATGCATGGACTAATTGGTCCCTGGAATTTACTGGCGGCAACACAGTCTTTCTTGGAACAGAGCTTTCTTGAAAACCCACCGAGCTGTCCTCTGATGGTGATAGAGGATCCGGTGCTGGGAGACCACGTATGTTCTTTTCCGCTTTTAAGTTGGATGGCTGAACTGTTTTCGGATGAAGACGGTGACTTCCTATTGGAGGCTGTTGCAGCTTATTTTGCATACACAGTTATGTCATAGACCTTTTTCATGTTTGATATGCTGAGTACTAGCATTTCATTGACAATTCATTTACTTATTTGTCAAGTTTTTATTATTTAGCTTGCCTATTGGCTTAAGCCTCGATAAAGTAGTTGGCTGTTTTATTTTTTTTTAGCATTAAATTTTGCTAGTTTTTAATGTTTTACCTTGTGGACCGTGCACATATAAAGTTGCAATCTGCTCTCATGAGATGGCACTTCTATTATCTTATTCAGTTCGTTTCCGGATCATGGGGGGGTGTCATGTAGATCCTGGATATCTTTACACCGTGTTAAGTTAGCATGGGCTCATTACCGGTTTAAACGCCATTTTTCCTTTTTTGCAACTTCTGCACACGACACTTAGTTGTTGCTTTAGCTTTCAACCTAGTAGTTCATCGTGGTTTACATGACAATAATATGTTATTGCTCTACTATCTGCTTTGCTTGTTAAACTATATCTGTACAGCGAGTGCTGAAGTTTCAAGAACAACACGATACAGAATTGTTATGAGGTCTGATCTCCACGACTTCATAGTCATAACATAAGTGCAGCTTCTGCCAATTCTGGGCATGAGGCGCGTTTTATATTGCTTTGCCAAACACACATACACAACACTTGATGCGGTTCACATGAAGAGAGAGCTGGTGTATGCTGATGTGATTCCTTCAAATCTAGGACACTAAGGTATGGGCCCGCCCTAAACCAACCCAAAGAGACCTTCTTAACAAATAATACAATATGTGTATTAGGGAGGGTGAAATATAAGTGTTGCTAACTCTTATTCATTTACAGCATGTTAACATACTGTCACCATTCGCTTTTGATGTACTAGTAACTATGCTGGTAATTTTGCTACTGATAATATGTGTACTTGTATTATCTAAGATACTACGCCTGAGAAGACGGCATTAGTAAATAAACATTTCAAATGCACATCTGTTCTTCTTAACTCCATGTTCTCGTTTGTAATGAATATATAACGACCGAGTGTTCATGAGTTCCACGTATCCTGAGGTACTGTAAGTTCATGTTCTGAATTGTCTAAAGATTAGGAGTTTGTTATATCCAATGTGACACTGTACCTAGCTTGTTAGGGGGTTTTTGGGTACTAAGGTCAGTTTTGGGGCACCCTAATTCGCCGAGGTTCCAATCCTCTGTGCTTAGTTCTGTGTGAGAACAGAAACCCTACGACAGGGGCACCCCTGAGCCTTGCTGGAGCTTCATCACACTTGCGATACAACTCCAGCAATGCGCCACCTTTACGGCACAGATGCGTCACGCATCTGTGGTGTTTTTGCCCCATGGTGCGCCGCATTGTAAATGCAGCACACCATGGGTGTCGGAACAGCGACGCAGGATGACTGGCACATCCCTGGTGATGCGCCAGTCATCATAAATCTATCCCTAAGCTTCTTATTTTGTTAGAGATGAACCGCCATATGTATCATCAAAGTTTTTTGCATTTCCTAAATAGCGAACTTTAAGGAATAAATAGCGATTCTTTACCATTCCTAATTTGCGATGAGCAAATTGCTAATTGCAAATTACCCATTCATTTCCATGGAGCAGGAGACCCATAGGAATGAAGGTGCAATTTGCGATTAGCAATTAGCTCATCGCAAATTTGGAATTTTTTCGAGGGTGCAGGGGTCTCTCAAGAACACCCTGCTGCACCCCTGAAAAAGAAATTTGGAGGCATATGGCGCACATAAATTTTAAAAACATTCCTTTACCTCAAAAACGATTTTCAACTCATAATTTGAAAACTCTGCCCACGGGGAAATGACTTAAAATGTCCTCAAGACACATGAAAGTGTTTTTTTAAAGCCTTTGCAACTTTTTTGGGTCACTTTTAACATGGCTATGTAACTCAAACAGTCAAAATTTAAATTTACCATGCACAGGTGGGAGCATATTTACAAGGAATTTGCTCCACGGGGAAAGGTCTTTTAATTTAATATTGGAAAAATAACTTCAGAGACACTGAAATGCCTTATAAAGAAGCATACACCATTATGTCCTTGTCATAAATTTTAAAAGCATTCCTTTTCCCCAAAAACGATTTTCAAGTCATAATTTAAAAACACTCCACATGGGGAAATGACTTAAAATGTCCTTAAGACACATGAAAGCGTTTTTTGATTGCCTTTGCAGCATGCTTGGGTCACTTTTAACACGGCTATGTAACGCAAACATTCAAAATCTAAATTTGCCATGCACAGGTGGGATCATATTTACAAGCAATTTGCTCCACAGGGAAAGGTCTTACATTAAAATGGAAAAAATAACATCAGAGACACTCAATTGCCTTATAAAGAAGCATACACCATTATGTCCTTGTCATAAATATTAAAACCATTCCTTTTCCTCAAAAACGTTTTACAAGTCATAATTTGAAAACACTCCACAGCTCCTATGCACATAAAAACCCTGTCAGTACTAATACTTCACATTTTCTCCAATTACAATTTCTCAAAGAAACAAAATCTATTTGTAAAACACTTGACACAAAGCAACATTTGAAAAACACAACTTTCTTCATAATTTTCTCCTTAAAGCACACTATTCTGTATCTAAATTAAAGAAATCTTTTCTCACCTAAGCAAATACTTTGAGTTTCAAAACAGTCTCAGAAACACACCAATTTGTCTTCAGCAGAGCAAAAGGTATGCACTCCAGAGTCTGCAGCTATCAAAAGCACAGAAATGCTGTAATTCTTCACACATATCTCTCATGTCACCCAATCAAAACTCTTCCCTCACTTTTTTTCAAATTAAAACCCTTCCCCTCCTCTGCCCTCTCTGCTTTTTTTGCATAGCAACCACCTCTTGGAAGACCTCTGGTGTTTGCAAGTTCACACAACAATGTTGCAATTGAACTCTGAACTCTCAGTGCACCTGCATATCCAGTGCATTCTTTCATTTAATGATTTTTTCTTCACCACTCAAAATACATCTTTCAAAGAACTCATCCATGCACCCTAACTTTCTGTTTTCAGTAATCAAAATCCACCAATCACTCTTACTGCTTCATTAACACAGAAACTCCACAGTTTTTTTCATTTTACACTCTTATTTTTTCAACTGCCATTTCATTGCCACACTTCATCTGACTGCAGGAGAACCTTCTCTCACCATGTTTTCTGTCTGGATTGTTGGACATAGTTACATCTATTGGGCTCAGAGGTATGCTGAGAACAGGAATTTACCTAACCTCAATTTACAAGATGTGGAAATTAAGTGGTTTGGCCACAGAGGATTAAAATGTCACCAATTGATACCATTGGTGAAAACCTTTATGCATTTGCCAAAACCTGACCTGTTAATTGTGCACTGTGGAGGTAATGATTTGGGCACTTTGACTGGGGTAGGTCTGGAAATGCTTTTAAAGGACACCTTTGAGCAATTGATGGCACTTTTTCCTCAGACTGCCTTGGTATATTCAAATATATGCCAAAGACAGAAATGGAGGTGGTCGAACCAATTTTGTCCACAAATTGAGAAGTCGAGGAAGCATGTAAACAAATCTGTTTCAGCTTACATGAGAGACCATGGAATGGGCTCCTTGTACAACAATAACTTGCGTTACTACATGCAAGATATCTACAGAGGAGATGGAGTTCACTTCTCAGATGAGGGCAACAGAATTTTCATTCTGAATTTAAGAATGTGCATTGGTACCTACTTATAAGTACCTAAATGTACCATAAACCCAAAAGCTCTTCTCAGAGCTACCCTACATCTGATCACTCACAATTATTATTTTACTCTAACTTTCACTAATTTTCAACAAGTACGCTCCCCAGAACGCTTCCCGGTTCGCGAACCGGACGCTCCCCACGCAAAAAAACTAAAAATTTTTTTTATTTTTTTTTGCCCTGCGGGGCCCTTTTAAAGCCTCCACATCAAACCTAGGGGGTCAGGGAGGATCTACTACGCCCCCTTATGGTCATTTGCCCCTTCGCTTTGGCCTCCTCTTGTCTCTCGATCCTACCGAGAGACAAGATGGCGGCCGCTACGGACTGTTTGGAATGTTTACAGACGCCGGAGAACCAATCAGCTTCGCAAAGCTCCGTAACGCGAAAAGTACGCGAAGCGGAGCGCTGTTACAGATATATATCTTTTTTTGAACGTTAATTTCTCAAAATCCACTGGAGCACATATATTGAGACGTAGCAGAGGCACATCGGGCTACCAGTCCCTACAATTTTGCCAAGTTTCGTGCAAATCCATTCAGCCGTTCGATTATTATTATTTTATTTTTTTTTGCCCCGCGGGGCCCTTTTAAAACCTCCACATCAAACCTAGGGGGTCAGGGAGGATCTACTATGCCCCCTTATGGTCATTTGCCCCTTCGCTTTGGCCTCCTCTTGTCTCTCGATCCTACCGAGAGACAAGATGGCGGCCGCTACGGACTGTTTGGAATGTTGGACGCCGGAGAACCAATCAGCTTCGCTTCACAAAGCTCCGTAACGCGAAAAGTACGCGAACTGGAGCGCTGCCCGGTCCGCTGTTACAGATATATATCTTTTTTTGAACGTTAATTTCTCAAAATCCACTGGAGCACATATATTGAGACCTAGCAAAGGCACATCGGGCTACCAGTCCCTACAATTTTGCCAAGTTTCGTGCAAATCCATTCAGCCGTTCGGGCTAAAAGTGAGGCCAACCGCCCTATGGAAAACTCAATGTTAAAAACACGTTTTGGGACCCCCCTTTTTTCTCGGCCCCCCCTTGACGAAACCCCCCCAAATTTTCAGGGGCTGCTCAGAAATAAAATGTTCCATTTTCCTGAAAATTTCAGCCAATTCCGTCCACAAACGCCAAAGTTATTAGACATAGAATTTTCAAAAATCCCATAGAGAAAAAATCCTAACTATATATACCTACTGGCGACCGCCAGTAGGTAATATATATATATATATATATATATATATATATATATATATATATATATATATATATACGTAATATTGAATATTATGGTCATAATAAAATGCTGCTTAGTATGATATACTGGTGCCTCCATAATAACAGGTTCCTATATGATGGTACGATCTATAGGCAAAAACAAGGAGTGGCTATGGGGGCATGCTTCTCCCCCAGTTACGCATGTTTACATGTGGGCTGGTGGGAGGAGCATGTCCTCAGGGGGGAACATAAAGCCCTGTATGACCGTCATGTTATACGTCTGTGGAGATTTATAGACAACATATTTATTATCTGGAAAGGCACGGAGGTGGTGGCAATTGAATTTATGGACATTATTAAAAACAACTTGACATTTAGGTCAACATTAGGGCAGGGCAAATAGAGACAAGCTTGTTCCAGAAACCTACAGCAGGGAATACCCTGCTTCATGCGAGTAGTTTTCACCCTAGCCACACCATAGCTCGCCTACCCTATAGCAAATTTCTCAGGGTAAAGAGAACATGTAGTACGGAACTTGCATGTGAGGAAGATCAAACATAGATTGTTAGAAAGGGGTAATATTGAGAAAAATCTGGCAGCTACCCTGTGAAAATTCGCCCTAATTAAAAGAGAAACCCTTTAACAACCTAGGGCAGACAATAACATTCAAGGAACTTTCCCTACATTGAACACAAATGAAGAGAAAGACAGTTCCAATAAAACGTGTAGATTCATATCAACCTACAGCAGGCAATCTAAGGTCATTAGATAGATTGTGAATAAAGAATGGCAAATATTGATGACTGATGGCATCCTGAAAGATATTTACACAAATAAGCCCAACTTCACCTTTCGTAAGGCCCATTCTATGAAATCTGACATGGTGAAAACCAGTTCAGAGATTTTCAATAAAGATAACTGACTTTCTTCCCGAAATGGCTTTTTCAAGTGCTTTTCTTGCCGAGCCTTTAAATTTGGCTCTAACACCACAACATACACCAACGAATTCGGCCCTACATTCCCTGTTGCTAGGCACATAAAAGCTGAACATGGAGGTAACCTCAATGTACTCAGCTATTTCGTAATAGATCATATCCCTAATAATAAAAGGGGTGGAGATAGGGAAAAACAACTTCGCCGGTTAGAGACCAGTTATATAGTGGAATTAGAAACCAAGAGTCCACGAGGCCTAAACATTTGCGAAGACCTACACCACTTCCTAGGATAATTCTGAGATACTGTAGACATTTATAACCACACAGGATCATTTACATATGTTGGAATTGTCACGAACAAAAATGTAACATATACCATTCGATTTCTAGTATTTTGAAATGTATAGAAAACCTTTTATATTTGTAGTAATAGGTTTTAAATCTATTTATTTATTTATTTTTTATGAGGTGTACCTATTTGATAGGATACTGTGTAGTCAATGAATGGTATTAGACTACATATTTAAACCTGAAATAATACACAGGAAAAGATACTACCAACTTTAAAGCTCACGAATGCTATCTTGGTTATAATGATTACAAATAGAAAAAGGAAATGGGGTGGTGTTGAATGTAAATTCTAAATTAAGATATGGCCAGAAACGTCAATGCAAAAATGGTATGATTGAGATTAGTAATCCAGGAACCATCCATTCTCTTAGTCAAATGAATTGGACATTGTATTTGTACAGTTATATCTTTTAACCATTAGACAATGGGTCGTCTGCCTTCTTTCCCTTGACTCCCCCTCTGTTGTTAAAAGTTATACTATCGAAGCTCACATATAACCTTGTTTTAAAACTTCCGGACGGGAGATGTGATTATTGAACTTCGGCAAGAAATCTTTTTAATTGTTGCACTTAGCACTTATTCAGGTGGACATCATGGACACACGAGTAGTTAAACGACTAAGCACAGAAAATGCAGCGATGTATGACAGTTAAAGCGCAGATAATTCGACATATTTGGTATAGCAGGGGAAAAGCAGACAACGTATTTTTACCTCTACACTGGAGTAAAAACTTTTTTTTATTCTGTCCGCTTATAGGTTTACACACAAAATAACAATGTTTATATGTGTATTTAGAAAATGAGCAGGCAGCATCTTAATAGATGGGATCTGTTTTCTGTCTTTTTATCTTTGCCGGATCGACAAAAGCTTTAAAGTATGTCGTTTATATCTACTATGAAACCATGACCAATCACGAAGGTTTACGTTCTTTTAAAAAAGAGGAGGGTCTTTGCACACAGAATACCAGCAAACAAGACGTCAGGGAACGCCGAAACGCGTTTGGTTTTTTGACACAGCAATGCACAGGATATTTGACGAATAAAAAATACCAGCGGCTGCTGCTGCACAAAACAAGAGTCCGTCTCTCTCATTTCTGGTGAGCGCTGTGATAAATGTGGCGTGGAGAGTGGAACCTGGAGATATATATATATATATATATATATATATATATTACCTACTGGCGGTCGCCAGTAGGTATATATAGTTAGGATTTTTTCTCTATGGGTTTTTTGAAAATTCTATGTCTAATAACTTTGGCGTTTGTGGACGGAATTGACTGAAATTTTCAGGAAAATGGCACATTTTGTTTCTGAGCAGCCCTTGAAAATTTGGGGGGGTTCGTCAAGGGGGGGCCGAGAAAAAAGGGGGGTCCCAAAACGTGTTTTTAACATTGAGTTTTCCATAGGGCGGTTGGCCTCACTTTTAGCCCGAACGGCTGAATGGATTTGCACGAAACTTGGCAAAATTGTAGGGACTGGTAGCCCGATGTGCCTTTTGTAGGTCTCAATATATGTGCTCCAGTGGATTTTGAGAAATTAACGTTTAAAAAAAGATATATATCTGTAACAGCGGACCGGGCAGCGCTCTGGTTCGCGGACTTTTCGCGCAACGGAGCTTTGTGAAGCGAAGCTGATTGGTTCTCCGGCGTCTGTCAACATTCCAAACAGTCCGTAGCGGCCGCCATCTTGTCTCTCGGTAGGATCGAGAGACAAGAGGAGGTCAAAACAAAGGGGGAAATAACTATAAGGGGGCATAGTAGATCCTCGCTGACCCCCTAGGTTTGATGTGGAGGTTTTAAAAGGGCCCCGCGGGGCAAAAAAAAACCAAAATAATAATAATCGAACGGCTGAATGGATTTGCACGAAACTTGGCAAAATATTAGGGACTGGTAGCCCGATGTGCCTTTGCTAGGTCTCAATATATGTGCTCCAGTGGATTTTGAGAAATTAACGTTCAAAAAAAGATATATATCTGTAACAGCGCTCCGCTTCGCGTACTTTTCGCGTTACGGAGCTTTGCGAAGCTGATTGGTTCTCCGGCGTCTGTCAACATTCCAAACAGTCCGTAGCGGCCGCCATCTTGTCCCTCGGTAGGATTGAGAGACAAGAGGAGGCCAATGCGAAGGGGGAAATGACCATAAGGGGGCATAGTAGATCCTTCCTGACCTCTTAGGTTTGATGTACCATTTTGCCAAGTTTGGTGTAATTCCGTTCAGCCATTCAGGCTGTAGACGTATGTAAATGTCCTATGGAAAATTGCATGGGGAAAACACATTTGAAAGTGTTGAAATTTAGAACCAATTAAAATGTTACTTTGGTTTTGTATTTGTGTGTGATGAAAGTTAATTGGTTATGTATATATGTCAAATGAGAGGAAACCACAGCCATTTTGTGATACTACTGTCTGAGGTACATTTGTGAGGAATTTTTGGTGGTGAATTTCTGGTGTTTGATTTACACAGTACTAACACTTCTGCTACTTTTAAAAAGGTGAGTTGTTAATTTGTAAGGGGAACTATGTTGTACACTTGAAGATAATTTGAAAAATGTTTTCTGTTATTTATTTGCAGTCCTTCTGTTATAATAAATACTTGATAAAGTTAGTTTTATATTATGTATTACTAAAAACGATAAATGAAAGTGATTATTTTTTTCTGCAATTTACAGCAAGCAATTTCAAAATAAAATGGCTCACAATGAAGAGACCGTGGCAATTTCTTTTGAATTGTCCAACACATTGATTGAAATTGAGAGCACCAATAATGAAATATTGTCACAAGGAGGACATGACTTGTATGATTCCATTAGATTGATTGAAATGGACAGCACCAAGAATGAAATATTGTCACAAGGAGATGACTTGAATGATTCCACTACATTGATTGAAATTGAGAGCACCAATAATGAAATATTGTCACAAGGAGGAGATGGCTTGTATGGTTCCATTAGATTGATTGAAATGGACAGCACCAATAATGAAATATTGTCACAAGGAGGAGATGACTTGAATGATTCCACTACATTGATTGAAATTGAGAGCACCAATAATGAAATATTGTCACGAGGAGATGACTTGAATGATTCCACTACATTGATTGAAATTGACAGCACCAATAATGAAATATTGTCACAAGGAGGAGATGACTTGAATGATTTTTTTGATCAATCTCTTGATGGCGAATTTATCGAGTGTTTGGAGACCATAGAGTTACAAGAATCATCATTGGAGACTTTTAATGAGGACATTGCTGATGAGGACATGTTACTAGTTCTTTCAAATTTAGAAAATTCTGAAGAATAAATTTATATTTAGAATTCAAAAATTGTTTGAGACATTATTCATTTTTATTTTTAATTTATGAGGTTGTAGCGAAGTGATTGTAGTATAAAATGAGACTTATAGTATAGAGTGCAACATTTTTATGTTACATGGTAAGTTTACTCATATTTACTTCCCTTCTGCCACTATATTATCTCCAATGTGTATTTGACATGTCTTCTTCATCTCCGGCCTCCTTTCTCTCACTGTGTGTCTCCGATGCATCTTATCGCTGCTATTTTGTGTAATTACAGAAGAGAGTAAAATAAAATAGTTCGGAACGTGAAAAGGGGGCAAAGTAGAGTACTCCTCACCCCCTAGGCCTTTTTAGGCGGTCCCAAAAGGATCAGTTTCTGCTTTCCTGAGAGATTATGGTATGAGTTCCATATACCACAATAACTTGCATTACAACATGCAAGATATCTATCTCCTATTACCAACTTTTGGAGATATTCGCGCTAAGCGCGAATATCTCCAAAAAGTAACACCTGCCCTGAGCAGTTCTTAGCCATGTTATCCAATGGGAGGTGGATAACATGGCTAAGAGCATTAGCTCGGTAATGCATGAATATCGCTGAGTTTTTAGCGATATTCATGCATTGCGGCCGTTTATTATCGCATTTGCGATAAACCTTGATAATAGTAAGGTTTATCTTCGATAATTTCTGACGATGCTTAGTGGTAAAAAATTGGTTGGTAAGCATCGTTAGCGATAAATATCGCTTAACTTTGGTAATATGCCCCAACGTCTGTTAACGTTCGATTCGAAGGAAATGAGGAAGTGTTGAAAAACATTGTCTGCGCCATCTTGCCTTTTTTGAAATGCCACACTTTTGTCGTGCACGGCAGCCATTTTAGATGTCTTGACCAGACCCACTCTCTGCACGCTGTCGATTCATAGCATGGCTCCTCACCCACGCAAGCATCTTCCCTAGGCACTGGTCACCACCGCTCTCTGTCTTATGCATGGGCAATAAACCTCCCCCCATCTGCGCTGCTCTTCCCTGAGAATCACACTCTGTGCCCGCCCGACACCTCCCTTTCGCCCTATTCACTACCGCACCCTCTGACACTCCTCTTTCTCTGTGTCCGATTGTCCAGGCTATCAGCTAGCCCTGCAGATGTAGTTTATGGCCCCAGCTGTAAAGAATCACCCCTCTTCAAAGGAGTTATAGTAGATCAAGGCCCACACCCGATGAGATCCGTCACACCACACGTGTTCCTACTATCTGAAAACCAGCCTGTATTGTGATTGGGGAGGGGACCGAGCCTGAAGCGGAAGATTCCAGGAATGACTCTTTGTACATCAAAGTTTTTACAATTATGTGTCACATTAAAAATATATAGCACTCCAACAAAGTAGTAGGAATATAAAACTTTAATAACATATAAATATATACAACAAAACAAAAACAGTAAAAACATTTAAACAACGAAGAGACCGTGGCAATTTCTTTTTAATTATCCAATAGATTTATTGAAATTGACAGCACCAATAATGAAATATTCTTGTCAGTAGCGGTCTGTTGTGCGAATAGTTCCAAGGCAGCAGAACGCGCTGAAATCTAGATGGCACGAAAGTGATGTCTAGTAAGTTGCCGCCCAGCAAAAAACGGCGTGGGGCGCCGCGGGGGTGAGTGAGTCCAGTAGGCACCACAGCTATTCTTACCGGCATTGCAGAATTACTGCTGGGGACAATGCCTGTGCTGTAGCAGGGTCACAGCAGAAACAAAAAGGATTCTGTTGAAGATGTTGTTGGTTTTCAATTTGAAAACAGTTCTGGTGTCAACTGCTATGCTAATGTAGTGGTTAATGTTTTGTTTTCTCTAGAAAATGTAAAAGAGGGGGAGGCAGTCCAAAGTTCCGTTAAAAGGGCAAAGGAAAGGATCGGTGGTTTGAACTATCAGTCAAAAAGGGGAGGGGGTGCAATAATTTTTCCTACCGGGTCACACTGTGCTTTCACCGGAAGTGAGGTCTGCAGGATGCTAGTAATTCAAAGTGAGGCTGGCGCCAGCATGGGAGCGCCGACGTCCCGCGGATACAGTTTCGTCACTCCACGGGCGATCATGGCAGTCATTCCCCATCGGGGGTCGGAGACTCCCGCGGCTCCTCTAGAATCTTCAAGGTCGTGGAGGACTACGGTGGTGGAGTCAACCAGTGACCGGGCCATTTCTTTATGCTGGGCCCGCTCTTGCCAGGTCGACCGCCATTTTGAGAGTTCGGCAGCTACCGGCGATCGCGGGGTCACATGAGCGGACGGGCTCCACCCTGCCGGGCGAGACGTTGCAGCATGGCCACAGTGAAAGAACCGTTTTCCGGGCGCCTGGAGCGCTGAGGGTGCAGCTGGGAAGTCTCCACCTGGGGAGGCGGGAGAGGCCTGTTCGCACCGTCTCTCCCTCCCAGTGCACCCCACGGCGTCTCGCTTGAGATTTGTTATGGCCGGACCAGGCGATGAGGACGAGGGGGGGGTCGGAGGCATGTGCAAGACATCCCCCCCCAGTGTTGTCGCAGCCATTATAAAAGAAAGAAGTGTCCCGTCCGTCTTCGGGCCGGGCTTCCGGTGGATGTCGGCCGGACGCCCCTGGCTCTGGCCCCATGAACGGGTTTCTTGGTTTATCGGCTGCAGCCGGATCCCGTCGGCCTCGGCCCCCCGACCGTTGGTGGTCGGACCGGAAGAGCATGTGGCGGGACTACCTGCAACTCTCAAGGGCCACCGCGGCCGGACTGGGAGAGAGAGGGGAGGGTCGAGGAGACATTCCCCCCCCCTGCAACTGTTCAGCGTTGTAAAGGCAATCCCCTGGCCGGGTCCCGCTGGCCTCGGCCTCTCCTTCGGCTACACCCTACGTTAGGATCTCCTGGCCGAGGCGTGGCAGCAGGACCTGCCTTATATGTGCTGCTCCCGGCTGGGCGTAGCCGGAACCCTGCCCCACCTTGGAAGTTTCCAGAGTGGGGGTGGATGTTCTACTGACTTGCATTTTCCCTAGTCTATCGATTTTTTTGGCGTGGCAGGCGGTGGGACAGCGAGGGGTGATTTGGTTTCTCTTACTGTTTTTCTGGTCTCTCACCACTGGCATATTTTAACTTTTTCTTGTTTCTAGGACATTAATAGGTTTTATCATTACGTTATGTTATCGTTTCTTTGTTCGTTGTTTAATAAAAGTTCATGTTCATCAGTGGCCTACTGATTTTCGTTTTCCTATTTTTTTCTTTCCAGGTTGTTTCATGGTAAAGTTTCTGTTAACAGGATACAGTGATCACTTCGTTATTATTGCATATGTCCTTTTCACTAGGGGTGCTCTCTGGTCGGGCCAGATGACGTATCTCTAGTAAATGGTCCGGGTGAAAAAGGTGCATCAATCAGTGGGGAGTAGATAGGCATGACAGATTACAACGGGGGAGAACGGTCCGCATTACGTACCCTTTCACTACTTGCAAAGATTTTCCTACGTTTATTTGCAAACAGGGAATACCTCCAAAAAGAACTAATTCCCAAACAGTCAATGTTCGGACAATCAATCAATCAATGAGGAATGAAATAGGTACGACGTGTTAAAGGCTTGCGTTACCTACCCTTCACTATCTGCAAAGGGAGATAGAATATTCCTATTCTTCCTCGTTTGCAGGTAGAGAAGATCCTTAAGAGAATTAACTTCGAACAATTCAATGCTCGATTGAAACAATCAACAAGGGGTACTGTGAACACAAATGAACGCCGCTTATATACATACGCATTGCTATTTTCAACAGGTTGTTCCTAATGTTTCTATTTTAGCGAGGTCAAAAGAGATCCCATTAGTGGCCTACTGATTTTGCTCGATTCCTTTTGTTTTTTTACACGATTTTTCGCTATCTGCAAAGACTAAACAGAGTATTGCGACTCTGTGCTTGTTTGTAAATAGAGAATGAACCAAAGAGAACAAACAATCAAATGGAGAGAGAAGCAGGCACGACGGATTACAAAGGGGGCAAAGGGCTGCGTTAACTACCCTTCACTATCTGCAAAGAGAGAGTACTCCTAATAGAAATGAGGGGTGGGGGGCAGCAATCAAAGCAGATCAGTGTGCATAAACACGAAAATGTTTTTACTTACCACGTACTTGACATTCGACAGCTTATGATATTTGCTATTAAAAAACCATTGAAATTCACTGAAAAAACCATAGGTTATAGACCATATATAGTTAGGAATTAGCATTTACAAAACCTTGAAAATTCACTGAAAAAACCATAGGTTATAGACCATATATAGTTAGGAATTAGCATTTACAAAACCTTGAAAATTCACTGAAAAAACCATAGGTTATAGACCATATATAGTTAGGAATTAGCATTTACAAAACCTTATTTTACTCACACAAAACCATTGAAATTCCATATATAGTTAGTTGCACTAACTATATATCGCGCACCCGCAATCCACTGCTGATGATGTCACATATTACATCATTCATGACATGGTCAGTGACATCACTGATGACATCACTGATGACATCTCAAATGACATCACTGATGACATCTCACTTGACATCAATGATCACATCACTGATGATATCATTCATGTGATAATACAATGCATCTCCTCACACTCTAATATAACCTCTATTACACCCAGTGTTAAATAGAGAGTATAATTTTTGAAACCATTGACACACCAATACTAGTTACTACATACGCACTCACTGATTCCTATGTCTACACACACATTCACTCATACAATCATTCATACATACAATCACTCATCTTTACAACACTATCATATGCACTCATACACCTATACAGACACTCACACTCTGCCACTCATCCATGGAGTTACTCACACACCTAGTCAGTCCTGAAAAGAATCAATCACACTTCCATTTTCTCATCTATACAGTTAAACACAGAACACCTTACATTTTTGAAACATATACTAACACATACTTACTCTCTTATAGAATCACTGATACAAGTACACATTGATCTGCACAGAGTCACACACCTCCCAGCCAGCCATACACACACTCAGTCTCCCATACAAATACTTGTGCAACCAATCAATAACCCATATAGCTACTTATATAGCTACTGATCAACACATGCAGCAGCTTGCACAACAACAGACATACTGATGCACACTTTCAGACAGTTTAGTCACTAACCCGTGCATTCAGTAAGACGCATTTAATCACTCACTCATACAGTCAATCACGCACCTACTAAAACCTTCATTCAGACACTTATACATCCACTCATTCTTCAATATGTAAAACATATTTAAACTTTACAGAAACACATAATCACTGGATGTTGTCATCAGTGATGTCATCAGTGATGTCACTGACCATGTCATGAATGATGTAATATGTGACATCATCAGCAGTGGATTGCGGGTGCGCGATATATAGTTAGTGCAACTAACTATATATGGAATTTCAATGGTTTTGTGTGAGTAAAATGAGGTTTTGTAAATGCTAATTCCTAACTATATATGGTCTATAACCTATGGTTTTTTCAGTGAATTTTCAAGGTTTTGTAAATGCTAATTCCTAACTATATATGGTCTATAACCTATGGTTTTTTCAGTGAATATATATATATATATATATATATAGTACATCATGTCTAATGTTAAATGCTTATTTGGTATTTGAAATGTTTTTGTAATGCTGAGAATTTTGTAGCCGTACATACTAGTGTCATAAGGTACACCTCATGACAATGTTCAACTGAGACCACAGTATAATGGTTATGTATGCCTTGAGATGTGTACACATGATTGATGTAAAATGGACACACTATTGAACATATGATTTAAGGTGGTGCATGGGTTACGGCAAATGGTGGTATGTTGCATATTGAGACTTGTTTATGTCCTGCTAAATATCATCATCATATTCATTCAATAAAGTCGGCCCAATTCACAAAGGTGAAATAAGATGAAAGTCTAAGTTTATGACTTTTGGTATTCACAAAGAGACTTTAATGCCCTTTGTCAATACTGAGAGTCGTAAAATTCAACTTTTGGTTTCACAAAGGACATTTATGAGTAGTAAAGGCCTTTGTGAATATCAAAAGTTATAAAGTTAGACTTTCACCTCAGTTTACTTTTTTGAATCGGTCCCATTGTCTGTATTTATATTTGTAAGACTTTATTGTAGATTAAACCCTGTCATTGGTGTGGCCTACCATGTTACTTCAGATTATAACCCTTGTGCTTTACTCAATGGCTTACAGTTCAATACATTAGATTCTCAGAATGAGGTTAAGATACACACATGACAATGGTCAGAGACACCAGTGGCCATGTTAACAGACATATATTTATTTGTCTCATTACACTAGCAGATAAACCCTTGTTAAACATTCACAACTCTGCTGCTTGTGATTGACATTGCCTGTTGTGTACCAAAGGAGTCAAATTGTATGTTTTCTCTGAAGTATATTACTCACCCCCTCTTTCCTCCTGTTGAGCACTCAACAACCTATATGGCTCCGGATAGGCCACTGCCAGAATACGGTCCATCATGGCATTCATGGTTCAGTGCATGGGCCTTCAACATGGGAAGGACTGTCCAAGCTGGAACTGTGTGATGTTGTAACAACCCGGTTGTGGGTCCTCTCAACTTTTTTTGCAATAGATGCTGCTATGGAGATAGACTTCCAAGGACCGCACTTTCTGGGTGGTGGCTTTCCACCAACATCGCTTGAGATGGGCGTTGAGCTGTATTGATACAACAGAGGGAGAGAATTAGTAGTCTGCCCCTACTTCATATGGCAATGTCACATACATATGTAGGGAGTGACCTGTTTCCAAAAACTGTAGTGAATAATGACATCAAATGATATCAGTATTCTTCATGCATATACAGATTGACTACTCTTTCAACATTAACATCACCAATTTTGGATTAACTGACACTTGGCCACTAGTTTGACAAATGCGTTACAACTTTGTGCGTTTTGACAAATGCATCCTGAAGATCATGCATGGTCCTGAGTATGAAGGTATTGCAAGACAGACACATTGTAGTCTAAAGTGTTCATGATTAGCACAATCATACATCATCTATCACATTTATGACTTTGCCTGAGATGGCAACATATGACGTGTGGATACGTGTTGATCATAGAACACTACATGACAGTTTGAAATCACAAGACATGCGCAGTCTGAGACATCATTGAGCAACAAGCGTCTTGCAAATCTTACCTGCTCCTCTGATGAGCCATAAAGTTGGGCATAAAGGGGGAGGGCTTCTCCAACCATGATTTCCAATTCCTCCGTAGTGAAGGCAGGGGCCCTCACACCTGTCTGGTCTGGCATTGTTGATCGCAGAGGTGATACACAGCAGCGGACGGTGATGAGGTGTGAATGGCTGCAGTTTCAGTAGGCAATTGAGCATGTTTTCACATTGAAAACATAAATGTACGCTGCAGATTTAGTCATGCACGTATACATGCACAGGGATTGGCTTGGTGCTGTACTATTTCAAAATGTTAGCCTGTGGGAGAGACCGTTTCAGGAGAGTGCATCAGGCTTGCTGTCTTCGACCACCCATGATAGGAGCATCCATGAGACATTATCGCTATGTAGGCACCTGAAATCCTTGCAGTCTTGGAAGTCTTAAATATGTCATTGTTTTTTCAACATCCGGGACTTCATCAGACAAGTTGTGTACTTTTACCACTGGTAGAAGCTACAACGCTGTACCAACAAGTTGTACAATCATTGAACACATTGTTGCCCATCGCAGGATACGGTGTCCAGGTGTGTTGTCCACCTCTATCAGACGTGGTTTGCTATTCCTTGATGAGAATTATTGCACACACTTAAGTTATGTAATTGACTTTTTCGTCCTGTGGAGATTTTGAATGATATGGTGACATATTGACTTGCCTCTGTGCCTTTGTGAGATAGCCAAGGGATGTATGGTTAAATAAGTACTAATGGTGTGAAGCCAATTTTGTTTTTATTCATGTAGTTTCCAAATATTTTACACATGTACATCATTTTCCTGCCTTAGTTGTACATGTGGCTTCTGTTTTTCACCTAGGTACCCGAGGAGGAGACGCTTGCCTCAGGTCTTTAGACCTCTACCTGATCTGCAGAACATGGAAGTCAGGCATGTAACCAGAAATACCGCTTGGATCGCCAAACTATTTTGGATCCTACAGAGCCACCTTAAGCCAGACATTTCTCTTGAACTTGATAATCCACACAATTTCAAGCCACTTGTGAAGATGTTTTGGATGCGTTATGTTTCTTTGCCACTGGGACATTTCAATTCAATTGCCACATCAGGTGGAATACCACAACCAGAGTTCCATTGGATCTCTATTGAAGCCCATTGGGACATACTTCAAGTTTCCACAAGGATTACAATTTGGCCAGTGTGAAAGCATATTTCTGTGGTCTTGGTCACATCCCAAGTGTAATCAGATCAATAGATGGCACACTTAACGGCTTGGTTCCACCACACAACAGTGAGTAGGTGTAGAGGAACAGGAAACACTATCATTCCATTAATGTGCATGTGGTTTGCCTTGCAGATTTGTACATCACCCACATTCATGCCAAGTTCCCATGATCTGCACATGATTCCTTCATACTACAGAACAGCAGCATTCCACAGCTGATGTCACGATTCAGACCAGAGATGGCCTAACTTGAGGGTAGGTGTCATGAATGTTTTCTCTTTAAACAAACTAAATATTGTGGTCACATTGTGCCCTACTATCATTCTGAACTGTTGGTGATGCAGCCTATCTGAACATGCCAATGCTATAGATGAAGCTGAAGAACCCCACAATGCCATAGTAAGTCTGCTACCAAGAGGCCAATGGCAGGACACATCAGCCAGTGGAGCGGGCTTTTGGGCTCTTGAAAACCAGGTTCTGATGCGTGGATGAGCATCATGGGGCCCTCCTCTACTTACCCATGAAGGTATGTCAGATTACTGTGGCCTGCTGTATCTTCCACTATATTGCCCTAAGACACAACGTACTTATCATTAATGATGATGATGATAAACCAGACCACGAAAACCCATCGAGTGAGGCACACAAATGCCTAAGGAAGTTGATGGAAGTAAGGGAGATGAAGGTGAAGATTTCAGACAGCGCCTTATACAAAACTACTTCTCATCATTGAAGTTATGTGGTGAAGAGTATAGATGCAGACATTGGATCAGTGATGTACAGATTAAGGGTGGGCATAGCAGGTGTAGTTCCTTTTTGTGTATTTCCACGGAGTTTGAAAAAAATCCTTGGAAATGAGCTACGCTCCCTCCCTCCTCCAAAATTAATAAAAAAATAAAAAGGAAGTCATCTGATTGGCTGCCACCTCCTCTGCCTGGCCACGCTTCTTCCTGCTCCTCGCTGTCCTTGCCATACTTCTCCTTCTCCTATGAAAAAAAAGTACATTGTCCATCTTGCACACCTCTTTTATAGTAGCATGACGCTGGTTCAATAAATACTTATTGAAAAACATCCCCACAGTTTATTCTGTGTATTACTCTGAGACAAAAGTAAGCATGAGAAACGGAGTGAAAAGTACTGTACTGGTTTCAAGTTCCCTGATGGGACAGAGTTGTCATGTTTTATAGTTGCCAGGAACATCACACATTTACATAGTTTAGAATGCATCATGCATCCCATTTTCTAGATTAGGTTGTCATGGTTCTGGTGGCATTGTATCATGATTTATAGAATTTCAGATCATACTACACCCACATGATGTGTTGTGAAATGAGATGATTAAAAACATGTTGAAGTGATGGATATTTATTAGATGCAAAAAATATGGAGGGTTCAGTGTCATAAACAGTGTACGAGAGTAAATTGGTATATATGTGATCCCAAAAAAATACGTGCTGAGGACAACTTTCATGATTAAAGACAACATTGGAGTGGAGTCCATGTTTTCAGTACCAATGTCTGACTTCCTCCCCACATCAGTGCTTGAAGTAGAGTTCAAGGACAGTCAACAGAGTGGAGGTGTTATAAGCCCACAAACAGACATCATGGTCAGTGGACTACTGGCGGAACTCGAGGCTTTGGATATCTTCCTTCCTCGGGTCTTGGTTGACATCCCCTCTTCATGACTTGGGTGGGATCTGGGGCTGCTGAATTTTTATTATCTACAGGACTGACCTACTCTGATGGGCCATCACACCCTCTGGATGCTGCTGATGTTGAGGGCTATGCTGTGCTTGGACCATAGGATGTGGTTGATGTAGGTGGGAAACCCCGACAGAGGTTGGTATTGGTGTCCCGCAGCACATCAACCTGAGAGGCCACCGTTATGTGTAACCCAGCTATTTCATGCTGAATGGCCTCCAGCCTCTCGTTGCTGGATTGGTGCAGCTCAGTAATTTCCCTCAGGACAGACACTACATGGCCTAATGCACCATAGCAATCCTGATAAATACCCATGACTTGTGCAAGGGCAGCCTCAGCATTCAGATCTTCAGTGGCCTCAGCTGAGCATACTACATGTCTCCTTCTACAATGTCTGGTACCACTGGCACCTGCCCTTGCACAGGACTGCCTATTCCCACTCGGACCAGCCTCTTCAGTGCCCTTGGTAGTCGTTAGACACTCGAGGAGGCAGAACTGGTGAGCAAAGTATGGGCCCACCTGTACACATTTTTCAATCTGAGAAAACTCCTGAGGCGGAAAGCCGGGAGCAGCTATTTTAGAAACTTGTGATACTTTTAAAGACTGTAATACTGTGTTTTTAAAACTCCTTTGCACATTATTTCCTGGCATTACCTGTACTAGCGCTCAGCAGCAGATTGCTTGTTGTTTTGCCCTGGTCTCGCGTCTTGCCGCCATTTCCTGGTCGAGGGACCCGCCAGACACGCCCACCTCGGTTGGCCACGCCCCCCCCTCCTATGCACTGAGCTCCACTATAAAAACATGAGTCTCTGCCGGAAGCGCAGCGGACGAGCGCAGCGGGCGCGACGAATGTGCGCCGAAGGCGCGCATAAGGCAAGCTCGTCTGCACTCGTCCGCGCCTCGGTCGCGACTGGAGCAGCCCTCCATGCCCAGGCCCCCCCGCTGTCCACTACCCTCCTTCCGCATCTAACTCGTGAGTCCCTACTCCGTCTCAGGGATTTTGCACATGAAGGTCACCTTTTATTCTCCGACACTGCCTACCCTCTGCATGATTTTACTTGTAAAGGTCTGCTATCGAGTGGCCTGCTTAATGTCAGGTCATTGCCAAAACACGCCAATGAAATTCAACTGCTTATTGATAATCATCACCTTGACGCATTATTCCTTACTGAGACGTGGACCCACGCCGACTGTAACATTGAACTTGATTGGGCCTGCCCCCCAGATTTCAAAATATTGCCTCTTCCTAGACCCAAGGGCCACGGTGGTGGAGTAGGCATTATCTATAGAGCCTCCTGGTCTATAAACATCCTAGATATGGACCCAGTTGCCGGAACGGTACTCCTCGGCCTTTCCATAAACTGTCACTCCGGAGCCACCTTCACGGCCATTATCTGCTATCGCCCCCCGGGAGCCTTCAATCCCCAACAGCAACAATCGCTACTCACCATTCTCACTAATATGGCTACCTCCCACAACAAGCTGATCATTCTAGGCGACTTCAATCTCTGGCCAAACGGCAGCCTGGACACTGCATTGAACAATCTTGTACTCTCCTGTGAAAGTGTGGGACTTTCCCAACTGGTTAACAAACCCACCCACACAGCAGGGCACCAACTCGACTTAATCTTTTCCTCCCCTCAGCTAATACACCTGAGCGACATCCTGCCTATGTGCTGGACCGACCACGCGCTCATCAAATTCCACATAACTAGCAACAGAGCTAGAAGGCCGCCACATAGCACCTTTCCTGAATTTCTGTACAGAGACTGGAAAGCTCTGGACAAATTAAGATCGGCCGGCTCTGTATTCAAAGTGGAAAACAGTTTCTCCCCCACTAATTCGGTGGAGGACAACTATAAAGCCTTCTGTACAAAGATTTATTCTGCCTCGGACTCCTTCGCCCCCCAGAAAAAATGCAAACCTAAGAGCAGAGCACCAGCCCCCTGGTTTGACGACTCTTTGAAAGTCCTCAAACTAGCCTGTAGACAATCGGAGAGGAAATGGAGGCAAGGATACTCCGACACCAACAAGTCACTCTGGAAAAATAACCTTCGGGCATATAAAACTGCAATTGTTCAAAGTAAAGCCAACTACTTTTGCTCAACCATTGTCAACGCCACCAATAGCTCGAAAAGTATCTTTCAGATTCTTAACAACCTCACTCACCCCGATTGTGCCATAAAGACTATGCCACCCACACAAGCACTCTGCGACAATCTCGCATTATTTTTTAAAGACAAAATTGAGACCATTATCCACAACCTGAACACCTCCCCTCCGTTGGGTAGCTCCAACAACCCGGGGGCTAGCACCATCGACTCTGATCCGATGCATTCAGGTCACCTCCCCACGGAAAGGTTGCGGGAATTCCCCCCCATCCCAGAAATCGAGTTTGAAAGATTGGCGCTCGGGATCACTTCGGGCTCCCCTCTTGATCCTCTGCCTCCAAAAATTTGGAATAGTTTTGGATCCGAACTCTTCGGCACCCTGCGTAGGATCTGCAACCAATCCTTGCATTGCGGATTTGTTCCAACCCCATGGAAGCAAGCTCTTATCACCCCGCTGTTGAAAAAACCCTCCTTAAACCCTGAATGTTTGTCGAACTATCGGCCTATCTCCCTCCTGCCATTCTCGGCAAAGGTTGCCGAACGATGGGTGAGCTCCTGTCTCTCTACTCACCTGGAGCAGAATCACATCCTGGACGATTTCCAATTTGGCTTTCGTCCAGCCCATGGCACCGAAACAGCCGTCCTGACAGCCATGGAGGATCTCCGTATGCGTGCAGACAGGGGCCAGGCAGTAGCCTTGATCTTGCTGGACCTGTCTGCCGCATTCGACACGGTTAACCATGGGATTCTGCTGGAGAGACTCGGTGAGGCTGGGGTGGATGGCACGGCTCTGCTATGGTTCCATTCTTACCTGCGGGACAGGAGGCAGGCCGTGTCCCTCCCCCCATTTCAATCCGCCTTTGTCTCTGTGCCCCATGGGGTGCCCCAGGGCTCGTCCATCAGCCCCATTCTTTTTAACGTGTACCTCAATCCCCTGATCACGTTAATAAAGGCCCACAGGTTAAAAACTATCAACTATGCGGACGACACCCAGCTCATTCTCTCTTGGGAGGGAGAAGACTCTATCCCCCTAACATCATTTCACGATTGCCTAAGAGAGACGGCTGGTTGGTTGCACAAAAATTCCCTGCAATTCAACTCCTCCAAAACTGAGGTTCTGTTTTGTGCTGGAAGCCGAATACCACGCCTGTTCCCTAGTGACTTTTGGCCTCCGGAAACACCGGATAAACCACAGCCAGTCACCTCGGTTCGCAACCTGGGGGCCATGTTAATAACAAGCTGAGTACGGAAACCCAGGTTGCAAAAACAGTGGGGACTTGCTCGGCCCTACTGCGCTCTTTGCGCAAAATCATGCCACTCCTTCCCGCACAAGCTCGGGCGTTGATAGTCAGGTGCACTATCCTTAGTCGCCTTGACTATTGTAACGCTCTGTTACTTGAGTCTCCAGTTGTGCTGCTGGATCGACTCAAAAAAAGTCAGTTGGCCGCCGCCAAGCTAGCTCTTGGCTGGACCAGGAGGTCCTCTGCCACGGCGGCCTTAGCCGAGCTACACTGGCTCCCTTTAAGGCAACGAGTGGCCTTCAAGGCCCTTTGCCTTGTCTTTAAGGCTCTGCACGGAGTCGGGCCCAGACCCCTGCAAGCCTTGTTCTCCTGGTACACCCCCACCAGAACTCTTCGCTCTGCCTCAGCCTGCTTGGCAACAGTTCCTAGATACAACAAAGTCAGGACTGGGGGTAGATCTTTCAGAGTCGCAGCGGCTAAACTGTGGAACAGTCTGCCCCTTGACATCCGCCAAATATCGCAACTCCTCCCCTTTCGGAAACGTATCAAAACCTGGCTATTTCCTTAAATCCTAATTGCTTGCTACTCGCTCTCAGTCTCCTCAGTTAAAGAATATTCTCCAGCGCCAGGAAACCTGCAAGGTGTCAGCCGCGCTATATAAATATTTTAAATAAATAAATAAATAATAAATAAATAAAATAAATACTAGGGGCACTGGTTGTGGCTTGTGCTGCATCAGTAGTGGTGGTTGGAGGTGTGGGCCCAGAGACACCAACTGAATTGAATGCATCTGCTCAGCAGGCTAGTTGTCAATCTTCTCAGGAGTGTCAAATAGGTAGGGCACAATTACACTCAATCCACATCTGGCTCTAGTGCCCGTTGCCTTTGAACAGGACTGACTACTGCCACTCAGTCCAGCCTCATTAGTATCTGTGGTGGTTTTAGCCACCTGAGGAGGTGGGGCTGGTAAGCTAAGTATGGGCCTGCCTGTGCTAGTGGCATTGGTTGTGGATGTTGATATACCAGCTGTGATGGTTGAAGGTGTGGCCCCAATGAGATAAACTGAATCTGTCTGGCTAAGCTCTCCAGAAGTGACAGCAGTGCCGTCATCGCCCACGTCTGTGAGATCAGGGTCATCAATGAGGGAGTCTTGGGAATCTTCTGGGTTTGTTGTTTGACTCTGCTCCATAGCCTGGCTCAGATGTGTAGCAATGGTGGTATAATCTCTGAAAAGATAAAACAACTATAAGGTTTAGTGTCATTGATATTTAAAGGTGAAAATATACTACCTTTCAGCTTTGATGTGTGAAGCTGCACAGGTAACTGCCACAGCAGATTTCACCAACATTTATGGGACTTATACAAGAAATTATCCGTCCTCATTACATTGATTTTAGTGAGCTATGTCAAAATCTTTTTTCCATCTGAAAGGGCAGGTAACTCCCTGATATGATGGGACACACTTAATGATTTTGCCTCATGTGAAACTTGACTTAATGGTATAGGAAGCTGGCTCTGTATATACTATACCAAAGTGAGGTATAGTTTGCACAGAGTCAAGTGGAACCCCAAAGGTAGGCAGAGGTAAAGTTAGCTAGCACCTCACTCTCTATTTGTGGTAGTGTAGTTGAGCAGTAAGGCAATATGAGGGGATAGTGTTAAGCATTTGTTGTACACACTCAGTCAGCAAATGCATTCACACACTCCAAGAATGAACTTTAGACCAATTGTTTTTGTATCAAAATATTCTTTTAGTTCTTTTATTTCCTAGTCAATGTTACCCTATGGAGGAAAATAGTGTTATTGGTTTTGAGCTAAGTATTTAGTAGGGGGAGTTGAGGTTCTGGGGGTATACTCAGGGGTCTTCCAGGGTCATGGATGCACTCTAGTTACACTCTCAGCGGCACTAGTGCAGCCGGGTGGAGAGTGCTGAGGCCCAATGTTATCCAATGGGGGTAGGGGGCCGCTGGTTCGTGGTTGCTGATGAGCAGGCCACTGGGTTGTAGGAGCAAAGCTCCTGGACTTAAGCTCAGGGCAAATGGGGGTTTAGGCAAGCACAAAATTGCACCCTCAGCGCCACTGGAGCGGCTGGGTGCACAGTGCTGTTTTGAAGTCAGAAGACCTGTAGCTTCAATGGGGAATCTCCGATTTGCAAAAGCACTGCAGGTCTGGGGACAAAGGTCTTCTGGGTGGAACCACCACTATACGAGGTAAGTTGGAAAGTTGGGGGCTGGTTAGGCACCATCAGTTTTGCCACCCAAGGCAGTGTGGTGTTGGGTGCAGGGGTGTCTTTTGGGGTTGGATCTTCTTACCAGCTTCTGGATTTAGGCTGCAGGTATCAGCTGGAGGATTGAGGCAGGTCAGGGGTCACCAGATCTCCTATTAGGATCGCCAGGGGACCTCCTCGTGGTGTTTGCTCACTCAAGCTCTGACCATGGAAAGGTACAGAATTTTGTGGATTTGTGTTTTTTGGCCGCGGCCAGAGGTTGCAGATGAACAAATTCGTTGTTCATAGGAGATAAAGACTTTGAGGTTGAAGACAGGCAGGTCCTCCAGGGTTTTTGAGGTTGCTGGCTGCAGGACACACTGGTATTTCGCAGGAGCAGGTTCAAGGTGGATACAGGCGGGTAGGACTGGGGCCAAGTCAGTGAGCATCTTCCTCATGTTAACATCTGCACAGATGTTTGGTCCTCCTTCTTCTTCTTCTAGTTTCTTCTTGTCTGAGGAAGCAAGGTTCAGGGGTGCCCCTAAATACTAGAATTGGAGGAGGTGACAGGTAGATAAAAGGTAGGGACCAATGGGTCCCTTCCCTGGGGTGGGTACATCCCCTATTATGTCACCCTCCAGTGGGAGGGGGCATGAGCCTGTCCACGGTTGGCTGAGTACCCCATCTGCAAGATGGTGGAAACTGAGAGTTGTGCTTCACCTCGCCTCACCCACCTAAGGAGTGGAGTTGGCAGAGGTGGGCACACCTCTCTTCCTCACTTGTTTTTCCTGACTGTTTTCCCATCCAAAGTGGGGGTCAGAATCAGTGGGGACCACTTGCTGAATGCAGCAAGTGGCCTGGGAAAGCTCACAAAGGCAGCAAGCCTTTGAAGATTCCCCTTCGTGAATCCTGCCCATCCTGGGGGAGGAGGCTTGGCACCTGTGCATTGTTTCTGGCCCCTGTTTCCAGCAGGCTCTCGACCCAGGGCTCCAGAAATATGTCTGGTAGTGGCAGCTGAATGCAGAAGTGTGTCTCACTGGTTAGAGGAGGCAGACCTGGAAGTGTGGCTCACTGGTTAGAGGAGGCAGACCTGGAAGCAGAGGTCAGCCCAGGACCAGGGTTCAATTCCCAGCTCGGCAGGTTTTTGAGTCCTAAAATGTCCATGGACTCGACAATTCTCGCTCCGGTGCCTACTCGATTCACGGGTTCACACTCTGCGACTCTGGGCAATAGCTTGCTTAATCTCCACAACGGCCCCTCGCGGCAGGATGCCTGGCTTTCACCTTGCGGATACCCTGCCGGGGTTATCTCACAGGGGAATACCAGGACGGGTTCCCTAAGCAAGCGCTTAGAAACCGCTCGGTGATTTGCGCTATATAAATTCCTGTACATTTACATTTACATTTACATTTACATCCTGGATACTAGTGGTTGGTTTGTTTTCAGACGGCATCACTATTATGCCCTCTGTGTGCATTTTTAATTACATCCCACACTGGCATCAGTGTGGGTTTAATGTTCTGTAGTGTAGTTTCAATAGTACCCTTTCATGCAGGCTTGGTGGCAAACTGAGTCTGTACACCCCCATCGAATATGGCAGCCTATGTTTTCGCATTAGCTAGCTCACAATGCTACTAGAATCTCCTATTATCAGAGAGATTCGTTTTTGCAACTTCAGAACATAATAACCTCAGACTTGTGGAAACAATATACTACTTTTAACCCAGTCATTTGTGCTTTCTTGTTTTGCTCTCAGAGAGATACACAGAAGAAACAGTTGAGCGTGTTTACAATAAGAATTTATTGTACCGTAGTTCTTCTTATGTAAAATAGATACGCTGCTACAACTGTAATATAGTAGCAGAAATGAGAACCAGCAGTGCAGTGAATAGAAAGAAATAGTACTGTTCTACCATTTTACAATAGTCATTAACACATACATGCCGAGGATGGCCTAGAAGGTGTTAAGGAATCCCAACCCTAAGGTTTTAAATAGGTGTACAATACCGCTCGTATCCAACATATTTACAATACGAACCACCATTTCTATGAAATTTCGGGGTAGTTTGTACGGATTAGCGCCTGTATCTCTGTAGAGGTCATCACAACTTAAAGTTCTAAGGTTTCTCGTGCAGAGGTCAATGGCACTGTTTGCTGTAAAAGCAAGGCTATCATTCTGCCCAAAGCATCAAACTGTATAAAGGAAACATTCCGGGTAGGCCATTCTGGCACCTCCCTAACTGAGTTTGTTTGAGGACACAATACTTGTATACAACAAGTAACCCTGATGTTCACGGTGACCAGATAGGCAATGCCACAAAAACCTTGATTGTTCAGCATCAAGTAACTCCCCTTCAAAAGTAACTCGAACACTGGCATGCTCACGGCACCTGGAGTTCCTTTCATGTGCAAGACAGATTTGAAACTGAACCACTACAGGCCCCTTGCAAAACGATATCTTGGAACATGAGAGAACCGCTTAAATCGGTATTGCAAATAATACCACTAAGAAAAACTTCTTGATCCCCACTCCTGCATCAAAATCTATACGGAAAATGTCAGGATTTCTTAATATGTTCTTTACCCAATTTTTTCATATTTGCCTGCCTGCCATTGTTCAAGGCAATTGTGAAAGTAAAAGGTTGTGACCAGGAGAGTGATTTTGCTGTGGATTATGAATGGAAGCCTGTCCAGTTTTTCAATTTTCAGCATTGTATATTTAGCTCCCCTTTGTGCCATTTCTATCTGTGTATCAGTTAGATTGTATTCTGAAAACAGAGACGTACTGTTTATAAAACGCCAAGGCACAAAGCCTGCACGCAAAGATTGTAGTGTCCAGCTCAATAATATAATAGAACGTAACTCTGATTGGTCGTGTTGTAATATAGCTGAATCCAGTTGCAATATGTCTGTAGCAGAAGATACAATGCTGCCCAATGAATATACTCTGGAGGTCAAAGTTGTTAACCCATTATCCACCATAGCTAAAGCTTTTTCTAAGGTCTATTTCTTGTATTCTATCTGCAGCTTCTAGTTGGGAAATCTTCCAGATTTCATTATAGGCAGCATACATGCCTCCTTATATGAAACGTTTTTTTTTTGTAACTCTTTTTATTGTATAGAAAAAACAAACAAGGCAAAAAAACAGTAATACAATAATTGGGCGTGTGTTCAAAGAGGTCGGGAGGTATACAGCAATACGATACAGGAGTCGTTTTACACAGATGGGGGAGCAGGAAGCAGGGAACACAAAATCAAAGACAAAAATGCTACAAAACGCCAGGAATGTCGGGTCAGGGGGACTGGGGAGGATCTAATATCTCCGTGAGGGGGGGTGTACAGATGTCTCCCCGGTACGAATTCCATTGGTTCCAGATTTTACCTCATTTTCTGGGTCTGCCTCGTGCCACATACACAGTCTTCTCCCTAAACATGCACCAGTCCATGTTCTCCTTCCAGACCATAACCGTGGGGTTCCTCTGGGAACCCCATAACTGTGCAATGTCTCTCTTTGCAATCATATTACCAAGGGTTACCCATCGCATCTGTGACACAGTATAGTCCGGCTCCCATATATTCAACAGACAACGCCGAGCCTCTGGCAACACTGCAACACCCTTCACCTCATTCATCACTTCATGTACGCGATTCCAGAAAAGCACCATCTCAGGACATTCACAAATTATATGGAGAAAGGTACCAAGTAAGCCACAACCTCGCTTACATAAACCATCCGTCGAATACCCCATACGAATTAAGCGGGGGCCGGTAACATAGATCCGATGTAAGATCTTAAGCTGGACCAAGCGGAGACGGGCCGGGATCGCGACCTCCTTGGGTGAGGATATCGCTGATTGCCAGTCCTCGTCGTCCAATTCTATACCATCTGCAATCCATATCGCCCTGAGGTGTTCGAGCAAGCTCGGGCGATCATTGATAATTTTCTTGTAGATCAGAGAAATTATGATACCCGGTACATGACCATCTAATATACGATCTTCGAGGGGGGAAGATTCCGGAATGTTGCTACCCGCGGGAAAGACCGAGCTTAGCGCATGGTGGATCTGGGCATAGCGGAAGTATTCCCTGTCACTCAGTCTGCAGTTCTGCGAAAGTCTTTACCCGCCCCTTAACCCAGAGATCACCCACTTTACTGATACCAATCATATCCCATTTCTCAAATCCTTTCGTTCTCCACAGGCAACCCAGTCTCTCAGATTCATAAAGCGGAGTCGCGTGGGTCAGTTGACCCCTCCAGCCCATGGCTGCAGTCGCACAATGCCACACTCGTACTGCTATCTTAGTGGGTCCAGAAAGCTTTGAGCGAGGAGACCCAGAATAGAGTGCTCTATTATAGTCGCCCCCCGGTAGTAGTCAGCTATCCATAACAAACGCTGGAATCAAAGCCGGGCCATACATCCCATGGTTAATTGCTGCAAGCTGGGAAGCCCAATAGTATCGCCTAATATCCGGAAGTGCAATACCGCCATCAAACCAGGGAAGCGTTAACTTTGGAAGAGCGATACGTGAACGCCCGTCCCATATCAATTGCCTCTGTAATGTCTCTATCTCTCGAAAGTACCTCGCCGGGATTATGTCAAATGTATTCTGGAGCGCATATAAAAACCGTGGCAAGGACATCATTTTAAAAAGAGCTGCTCGCCCTAAGGGAGATAACGGCAAGTTATGCCAACCCACCACGTCTGATCGTAGACATTGAAGCGGAGGAAGTAGATGAAGTTCGTAGCGGATCGCAGGGTCCAATGTTATAAAGACTCCCAGATATTTAAAACCCGTCTGCGTCACCTGGATAGGACATCCACGAGCATGTATATGTGAGATTTATTCCAGTTGATGACAAGGCCGGAGTTTCTTCCGAACGAGATAAGCACATCAAATAAGACATTCAACGATTTTTGAGGCGACGTGAAGTACAGCAAAATATCGTCTGCATAAAGCGATATGCGGTCCTCAAAGTCCGGGGTCCAGTATATGCCTCTCATCGAGGGCTCCCAGCGTATCCAGGTAGCAAGAGGTCCCAAGGCAAGGGAAAAGAGAAGTGGAGACAGAGGGCAACCTTGCCACGTACCTCTCCCAAGAACAAAGGGCTCAGAGACCCGGCCATTTACCGCAACCTGTGCCAATGGTGCCTCATACAGAAGTTTTATCCAACTAATGAATCCCGAGCCAAAACCAAATTTTGCGAGAGCAGCCCAGAGATATGGCCATTCGATTGTATCAAAGGCCATCGAGGCATCTAAGGACGCCAAGATGGCCGGTTCATGCAGCGTCGTCGCCCTCGCGAGAACACCATGCAAGCGTCATAAATTCAATGCTGTGTTGCGATTTGGAATAAAACCAGACTGATCCGGATGGATCAGGTCACTGATTACTGTTATCAGACGGTTTGCGAGCAGCTTAGCTGGGATCTTAGGTTCAGCGTTAAGGAGCGAGATAGGCCTGTACGACGCACAGCGGTCCCGTGGCTTCCCCTCCTTATGGATCACCACAATGGTCGCAAGACGCTGATCACGAGGAAGGGAGCCAGTTTCCCACGATGCTAAAAACATATCACAGAGATATGGAGCTAGCGTGTCAGGGCACAACTTATAAAGTTCGATTGGGAGACCATTAGGGCCCATAGCCTTCTTGGAGCGAATAGAGCGTATAGCGAGAGCCACCTTGTCAACCGTGGGCGCAGCATCCAAGAAGTCCCTGTCCGACTCCGATAAGTGAGGCAATGCAATGTCCCGTAGCAACAAATGAGAGTCCTCCTCGGGCCTGTTGGATATTGGGGAATATACGTCTCGGAAATACTCAGCAAAGCATTCAACGATGTCAACAGGGTCAGTCGCTTGCATGCCATCGGGTCTCTCAATCACTGGCATCACACGACTTGCCCTTTCCTTTCTATCCAGCCAAGCAATCAGTTTCCCAGCCTTATCGCCCACATCATACAGTCATCCCTGTTGCTCTCTACTCATCATTCTAGCTGCATCGGTAACTAAAGTCCTATACTCAAGCTGCTTGAGACTGAGAACATGGAGCGCATCTCGGGTAACAGTACGCGACAAAGCACTTTCCAATTCAGCAATTTCAGTTTCAAGGCGGACTACTGCCTCATTTCTGCTTTTCTTAGCATATCCAATTAATGACAGCGCCTGTCCCCGAATAACCGTCTTAAATGCCTCCCACAGTGTGACAGGAGAGGACACAGACCCCACATTCTCAGCAAAGGACAGATCCAAAGACTTAATCAGTTCAGTACGGGTTTTGGGGTTATGTAGGTACCATGGGTTAATCGGAGCCACCCTCCCCTCAGCACCCATATTCACATCCATCTGAAACCACAGAGGGGAGTGGTCCGATATGCCTCTAGCCAGATGTCTGATCTCCCCAATTGATGAGGACTGGGCAGCCGGTATCAGAACATAGTCCAATCTAGAAAGACTACCATGTGCACCAGAGTGAAAAGTGTACTGCGATTGTCCTGTATGCATCAATCTCCAACAGTCTACGAGTCCCAGTGCTTCCAAAAAGCCACCCAACCAAGACTGTGCCATCGTAAGGTCCCTAGGGGGGTAACGATCCTCCCTCCCGGAGACAACAGAATTGAAATCACCGCCCAGTACCAGGATACCATTTGGGAGCCCCAAAACCATTCGTCCCAAATCCGCTAAAGTAGTGGCTGTAAGCCAGGTGGGACGTACACCAAAAGCAATGAAATAGTCTTGTCCTCCCACCTACCAGTGAGTGCAACATAACGCCCCCTAGTATCCAGAACTATGTCATCGATTTCCAAGGGAAGAGAGTTTCTGACCAAGATACCCACCCCTCTAGAACCAGTGGTGAACCCAGAATGCGCAGCGAGATGATGTCCCCGCCTGTTCAGAGCGTGGAAAGCATTTCAATCAAATGAGTCACTTGTAGCAACACAACATCAGGGGAGAGGCGTCGCAACATTTGCAAGACTTCCCCCTGCTTTATCCGTTCACCCAACCCGTTTACATTCCAGCCTAATAGTCTCAGCCCCCTACCCCATTCAGATCTTCGATGATCTCCCACCTCATGACGAACTCAGCACCCAAGTCCAAAGTTGAAACAGTCTGTTGCCTTGAAAAAGAAAGAAAAGAAAACACTCCCAACATACGTCCTCCCACCCCCCAACATTACCCCAGTACAACTTCCTTCACCCTGCACCCCTGCGTAGACTCAAAAGCCACCCCAACTTGCAGTGTGCCTGTCGCCCTATCAAAAACAAATCTACACATAGAAACCCAGAGGAGGAAAGAGTCCCTTTCTCCCCCACCACCTCCGGGTATGTACCTCAAAGCATACGGTTACAAAAGTCAGGAAGCCACAGTTGTCTATTGTACTCATTGTCCGGAACTCGGGTTCCAACGCTCATTCCTGTTCCAACAGGCCCCCTTCAGCTCCACCTGAATGGTCCGTACAGTTGCTCTGGGTAGGCAACGTATCCAGCCAGTCACTCACTCCCTCGGGGCGATCAAAAAAGAGTGTCCTTTCTTCATATTCCACACGCAAACGAGCCGGGAAAAGCATTGCATACTTCAGGTCCATGTCTCTAAAGTCTCTTTACCCCCTGAAATCCCATCCTTTGCTTCTGGACAGATTGGGAAAAGTCCGGGTAGAAGTTCACCGTGGTGTTTTCAAACTGCGTAGGGCCGTCTATTTGCGATGTCTGCAAAATGGCGTCTCTGTCCCTGAAATGAAAGATCCTGGCGATGATCGGTCGCGGGGGAAACCCCGGCTTCGCCTTTCCTCTCGGTACTCGGTGTGCACGTTCCACCGCAAAGAATTTACTCAGTCCCTTGGGGTTAAGGTGATTGAGGATGAGGTCTTCGACAAGGAAATCAGTGGTTAGTGTTCCAGAGTTTTCAGGGACCCCATTAATACGCACGTTATTGCGCCTTGCACGGCCCTCAAAATCCTCCAGTCGATGAGCAAAGAAATCGTTGGCGGACCTCAAATTTAGATTTTCTGTCTGAGCATCAGACATATCCGTCGTGAGGCTGGAGGTCTTCAGGTCCAGAGATTTGACCTTCTCATTGGTCTTTGCGAAATCCGTTCTGATGAGATTAACGTCGATGGTCACTGTGTCAAGTTTCAGAGCCAGGGCATTGTACTGCTGGCCGATGGATGTCTTGATGCCAGAAATGGCGCCCATGACGTCTTGCAGTGTTAAATCCGCCGACACAGTAGGATCCTCATCTGCCTCCTCCCGGACTCTGGGTGTGCCACCGGGTGACCCTCTGGGATGAGTGTAACGGTCCATAACATTTGTTTGAGTTGCACCCCCCCGGAGGGTGGTTTTGACCTTCCACTTTTCACCCTTGGGCTTGCCTGTCATGGCGGGCTGCGTGCTCCCGAGGGGCGTCTGAGATCTGGTCCAAATGGCTCCTCAGAATTCACCCACAGAATCACCAAAGGCTGATTCAATCCAGTATATGTCTGCAGCCACGCTCTCGCTACTCCCAGGTCTCTGTGAAAGTAACGGGATCCAGTGCGCCCAACGTCGGTTCGGGTGAAGGACAATGCCTGTGAGCAAAAACTAAACCGAAAGCCAACTCCGGGTAAGGCCCGGATCCCAATAGCCGGTGTTGTTGAACTACCGCCTGGGCACATCAGCAACTCAAGGCCCGGGTGTCTCCATGAGGTGGGCCGCAAAGACGTAGGAGGTCGTAGATTAGGAACCCGAAGTCCGAATCAATTTCTGAAAGCAGCTATTACATCAGCTGGGCTGCGTCATCAATACCCCATCGTCGTATTCAGGATATATGTCAGGATAGATGCGGGAGGCGGCGAGGGTCTCGGGAGCTCTGAACTCACGCGGCCATCTCGGATGCGCACGAAGCTCCTCCCCCATATGAAACATTTTTTACATTGTTTCCTAGGTCCTAGTAAAAAGTCCCTGAGATCCAAGTCTTGTGAGAGTAAAGATAAGTATTGTTTCACTTCTGCAAGTGTTGCTGTTTCTAGCCATTTTAGGCACAACTTCCCAACACTATAGGAATTCACTACCGGTGGATGTTCTCTCTGTACATATTGTGGATCTGGCCTATGCATACTGAGTCCCTTGGTGATGTGTAGGAACCTTTTATAACATGTGTTCGTGCCTAAGGGTAAACCACCCACTCCTTCCAAATTTGCGTCTGATCAATTGTACTTTAGTACGTCATCAATTGTTGCCTCGTTCTTCAAAGAAGAATTCTGCCACCCTTGTGAAGGTGTAGGAAAATTTGGAGTGTTCAGGTCCTTTATCTTGGCTGTGCACAGTATCATTTAAAAAGACGATCTGCTGTGAAATGAGGAATGTCTAAATTGTGCCTCTGTACCCTGGATCTGCCAGGTTCTTGAACCACAAATCAATTTTGAGGCAAATTTGTCTTTCCATAGGTTGAAACCCTGTTCAGACAATTGGGCCAAAAAGGAAGCAGAGTAAATCTATTTGGTGTTTGTCAACATAATTTTCAGTACTGATTTTGGTACAACCTTATAATAAAAAGAGGCGGGATCTGTGGTGTTGAACCCTGAAAAGTATGCACATTTCTGTGCAAAGATTTGTGAACTACTTGATGGTGGTTTTGGGCAATGTTCCCACTGATGGTACTCAAATACACTCCTAGGTGAAATGGATTTGTGCAGGAAATGATGACCAAATGTTGACAACAGTCCAATTTGTCATAGTCTGAAGAACCCTCTAACATGTAATTATTAGAAAATGCAGCAGTTTTCTCTAAATCAGACAACATGTTATTTACAGTTTCAGTGTCCCAATCATCGGAAAATGTACTGGAGGTAATTAAATCACTTATTGAGTTTTTAAATACATGATTAATTTTTAAAAGTTTGGTCGGTCCGAATATGCTGAAATCAGTTTTGTCCCATACTATACCATTGTGTATAGGAACAGCTGTTATGTTCACTAATGACAAGTCTCTTTGTTCACAATGTGATGATGGATTTGGCTTCAGTAGGATGTTGAACTTTTGGGCTGTGGAACCTTATTGAAGAAAGTGTCCATTGATAAGCATACTAAAAGTCAATACTAAGACTAGCAAGAAAAGAAAAAACATTATCCCAGAAATTACTCAGAGTTCAATCCAAGGTGGTACCAGTTATGTCTTTTGGCTGGTTTTGTTTCCAGCTCGCTTGGATCCAGAGCAAACGTATCAAAATCAATAGCCAGAAGCTGTTCGATCAATTGTAGGAATTGTGTCAGGATTAGTTGAAATGTTACTTTCCTCTCGATGAGGCATGTTGATGTAGACATCTGTATTCAGTCTAATTGCAACTTGTTAATTATTCTGATTTCATTTTGAATTTTCATTTTGAATTTGAATGTCTGGTTCAAGTGGAACAAGTTCCATAGCATTGTTGCTTAGTCCTTCATTCCTTACAGGTGGCTCTTCAAACGTGATGAGTCTTGAACTACTTGGATTGTAGCTAGAGGAGGGCGTCTGCTGCAGCGGAGTCCACTAGGCCTACGGTTTAGTATTGGACACATAGTGTGGTTTGATTAAGTGGATTGAGACAAATCTTTTCACCTTTTTACCGGCAAGAGGCAGGAGTAGCACTGTTCTTGTTCCATGTACTGCAAGGACTGGTACAGGTTTTCTGTAAGATGGTCCAAATTGCTTTTTGTAAGGAATTTTCTCTCTGACCAGATCCACGACTTTTGGGATACAGACAGGTCTTGCGGTGACTACCTTGACTTCCTGAAGTGGCTGTCTGCTTCAGATGGACATTGCTTTGTTTTCTCCTGGATCCACTTAGATCCTGTAAAACAGCCAAACGATCATGGATATCAAATGTTTTTTCTTCCGCCACTGTGCCTTCACAATCAATATCAGGTACCCACATTTGTGTCCTAAAGAGGACCTCATATGGAGTGACACCCTCTAGAGAGCTTCTTGGCTGGTTGTTTAATGCCTGCTGTCCCCATATAGGTGTGTGACCCAAATACCGCCCTTTCCTAATACCCTAGCTGCTAAAGATTGCTTTAAGTCACAGTTTTTTCTCTCCACAACCAAATTTCCCTCGGGATGGTACGGAGATGAGAACTGCAAAGCTACGCCCATCCCTTCCAATGCCTCTTTGTAAACCCGAGAGCTAAACTCAGGGCAGAGGTCAGAGTGTAACGTGCTAACTGTGTATGTACCGATAACGACTTGCAAATCTTTTATAAGAGTTCAAGCATCAGCAGAATGCTGAGGCCACACCCATATGAATCTTGAGCATGAATCCAGTGCTACCATGAAATACCTGTATGCCCCATCCATTGATAAAGGGCCGCAGTGGTCCAAGTACACACATGCAAGTGGTTTGTCTGACTTCCATAATGGTGTCTGTGCCGGCATGCAACAGTGGAGCCTTTCATCTGCTGGCAGATGTCGCATTTCAATACAGTCTTTAGTTTGCCTATTTAACCCTGGCCACCAATATCGCTGCTTCAGGAAAGAAACAGTTGCTGTGACGCTTGTGTGCACAAAGCCCAAACCCTCATGTGAAGCTAATATTAAACCTTGCCTACGATCCATATTTGGTATTCCTCTATCCCCCACTCCAGGAATCTGAGCCTATGAAACGTTTTGTACATCTACTTTGTAGGAGTATTTGTGTGGAAGTTTTTTAGGTACTGCTGTTCTGCCTTTGCATGATGCGATGACAGCTACCATTATTTCCCCACCTATT
Organism: Lissotriton helveticus; assembly: GCF_964261635.1. Taxonomy (NCBI): domain Eukaryota; kingdom Metazoa; phylum Chordata; class Amphibia; order Caudata; family Salamandridae; genus Lissotriton; species Lissotriton helveticus. The sequence continues at coordinate 131,797,698 of NC_136059.1, forward strand.
CTCATTTTGAAAGAGTCATCACAACTACGGAAGCCATGTGAACAGCCCCCTTCGTGGCTTCATCAGCCAATGAATTCCCTTCAATGTGAATGCCATTACATTGATGACTCAGTGTTGGATCACATGAGTCCTTGGTAGTGCGGATTTCAATTCTGCTACCTGGTCCCATAACATTTTGTCTTTAATTGTGCCACCTTTTGCGTCTTTTAACCCGTTTTGTTCCCAATGCTGTAAGTATTCATTGTATGACTAGACACAGTAAAAATAATCACACTTGATTAGTGTAGGGAATTCTCGATCCGTATTTACAAGTGCCAGTATAAGTGCTTTTAATTCTACCAATTGAGCTGTGCAGTCTCCGAGAGATTGCGTTTTTGTGCTGCTGGGATGGAACTTGCCATCACACATGTGACCTTTAACGATAGCACACGCCGAGAAAATATTGTTGCTTACTTCCTATAGCCAGTTCCGCAGATCAGTCAGTATAAATCATATATTCATACTGATCTAGAGGCAAGATTTGATTTGGTAGAGGATATTCTTCTTCATATTGCAGGAATGCTTGTGTTTTTAAACTTGGATCAAATCTGTTTTCAACATCAGTTGCAGTAAGAGAATTAGCCCATTGTATCCATCTTGGATGTAATGCTTTCACATTTGGGATGCTGGCCTTTGTAACAGCTTCAAAAGCCAGTACTCGAGTTACCACAATAATGCGTTCCCCTGTGCCATTGCTCATTTTCCTGCAGTCTGTTTAAGTGAAAGCATTTCTGAATTTGTGTACAGGCGTGATTTATAAGCAATTAGTACATTTTCTGATTTCTGATTGTAAATTTTTTAAAGATTTTGGAGGCTGGAGCAGAGCAAACCTTTCTTAAAAGTTTGCTGCCAGACTTTTGCCTTCACTTGACAGCTCATATCCCAAAAATAGGACATTGAGGTGGGCTATTTTTGATTTTTTTAAGTTGAATTTGTAGCCTTCTGCTGCTAATCCCATACTTGTGGTGCTTACCCTGATCAAGTGCCTCTCTAAGTCGTCATCTGTCAGATAAATATCATCCAAATTTTTGAAGTAATTCTGTTACTCTTGCTGAAAATACACCCGGGCTGTTTTTATACCCTTGTGCTAGATGGCAGAATTGTCATTGGTACCCCAACGCACTGGGTGCGGTTATATACCTGCTTTCAGAAGCTATATTTTGGCAGAAAAATCCATTTGAGCTATCAAGGGTGGTTTTGTATTTTTTGTGCACAATGTTATTCATTAATGCGGTACTATGTGCATTTTGGACAGCAAATGTCTTTGTGCATGAGTTTAAATGTCTGTAATGTAGAACTAGATGATATGTACTGTCGGGTTTAGCAACAGGAAACAAAGGATTGTTCATTTGAGAGGTACATTTTTCAATGACCCCCTGGTATTCAAGTTGATCTAAGATCTCCCAGATCTGTTTTTAGCTCCTTGCTTTATTGGATATTGCCTCTGAGCATTAGGTGAAACTTTTATCGAGATCACATGATAGGTTGAGTTCTCATCCCACCCTGCGTGATTTTTGTACAATGCCGGAGCTTGGGCTATTGCCCACTCTTGCGCATAAGTATGTTTAAGGTGAACGGGAACGCAGTTGGAAAATGCAGGAAAAATTATACTTTCTCCTGTGGGGCACTCCATTACGAATGCAGGCGCCCAATATTGTCCTGCTAACAGGATGTCATGACCAGATGATAAGTTTTTCCCAAAAAGACCTTTTGCATTCTTAGGCTTGTCTCCCAGTAACCGGAGTGTTATTTCGTATAACTTATTTAGGACGCTCACCCTGGTGTCTGGTGTTTCCACCGTGATGTAATCATTGAACTCCACTGTCATCAGAAATTCCTTCAGGTTCAGGCGAGCTATTGCTACTTCTGCCGCACTGTCAGAACCCATTCCCCGTTCAGAAGTTGTGTCCTCAGAATTCTCTTTCTTAAATTGAGGTTTTGGATTTTGCTTATCTTCTTTTTCTGAAGTAAAGTCTTGAGTGTGCTGCTTGTGTCTGGACTGTGTGCACTCATCTCTATTTTCTGACCGTCCTTCTCTTTCTGAGCTTTTCTTCGAGCCCTGATATGAACGAGAGGAAGGGGTATCAATATCATGATACCTGTCAGGTTTCCTAATGTTATCCTTATTCCTGAGGGTATACCTCTTTTTAGAGAGCTCCCGTGGAGGAGACTTACCTCGGGATTGAAATATCTTTTCTTTGGAGTTTTTTTTTTTATTATTCCATTTATTTTTAAAAGAAGTAGGTGTCTGCTTAGAAGTGACCTTTTCGGGGCTGCCCTATAGTTGAGGTTTTAAAGCTCTTCCTCCAAACTATCTCTGCCTAATTCTCCATACGCAGTTTAAAATATTTTGGATAGTTCAGCCTCCTGAGTTATCGGGCCGACCTCCCTTAGGCGTTGGCAGATTGCCACTCATGCTGCTTCCCCTTTGATATTAGCTAGTATTATGGCTGATTTCCGGTTGTGGTTATTTAATAACTTCATCCCTAAGTTTAGGGCAGATTCTGTTGCATAGTCATTTTTTATTTGTCTTAATATATCTGGTATTACTGCTAATGAAGGAATACCATGAATTCTGGTATATGTGGCATCAAATACTGTACCCCAAGAGGTGCAATACTCTAACTGTGGTGTAATCCCCATGGGCAAACAGATTGTTACCATTCGGTGATTTCTGAGCTACCCAGGAAGGAATTTGTTCACATTTTGTGGGCACTTTGCCCATTACCGCATGTAATGTTTGTGAAGTAGTTTTAGCACTAGTACTCTGTGTAAGAGCTGCAGTAGGTGTAATTACTGTAGGTTGGACCGCTAGTGTCCTTAGGACAAAGTGTGTCATGTTTTGGTAGAGTTTTATCAACTCTTTGAGTTGAACAATTAGTTCATCACCTGGCATTGTGTCAATGTCTGGATGTGGTGCATAGGTCACTAATATCGGCCTTGTTGCTCCTGGTCTTCCTAAAGGACCAAGCCTTCCTCTTCTTCTTATGTGGGGAAGGGCGCCATTAAACTAGAAATTATGTTCCTGGAAAGTAAGGGGAATCTCAGTATCCTCAAACTGAGGGTAAGCAGCTTGAACTTGTTCATGTTTGTAGTAATAAAAAGTATTTGTTACAGCATCTGCTTCTGGGAATATAACCCATGAGTAGAATACCTCTGTTTTTAAATTTGCCTATATCATGAATATTAATACACCTCCTCTGGGTGGTAACCCATGTTTGAGTAGTTTGACTGTAAGAGTTCGTCTTACTTTGGGTGCAATATGTATTGCATCTTCATCTTTCTTTTTAACGGGAAGTGGTTGCTCTAGTGGGTTTAGACACAAAAGACACGGAATAACTGTCAATGAAATTTACAAAAAGGTTTTATGCAAAGGTTTTATGCACAATTTTGGGAATATTCCTTAAAGCTTGATTAACCAACAGATAATAAATACGACATCTCGCCTACTCAGCTGTAGTAGAGTTTTTTCCCACCTACTTCTGACGTCTCTGGGTTTTGTAAGTAGAGTCTATGAGAATAAGAATGACTGACCTACTCGGATTACACTGTTGAGTAAGTTCGCCATGTATTTACCATGTTGGATAAACCATGTTTGACACTTTGGGTGCCATTAGACCACGTTGGGCGCCATGTAGTGTAGTATCTATTCATGCAGGACCTACGCTGTTTACAGATAACATATACTGTGGGCTTGGTGGCAAACTGAGTCTGTACACCCCCACCAAATATGTCAGCCTATGTTTTCGCATTAGCTAGATTGCAGTGCTACTAGAATTTCTTGTTATCAGAGAGATTTGTTTTTGCAACTTCAGAACATAATAACCTCAGACTCATGGAAACAATATGCTACTTTTCATCCAGTTGCTCATGCTTGCTTGTTTTGCTCTCAGAGAGATACACAGAAAAACTGTTTTGCGTGTTTACAATAAAAATGTATTGTACCATAGTTCTTTTGATGTAAAATAGGTGCGCTGCTACATTAGAAGAAGAATTATAGAACCAGCCGTACAGTGAATAGAAAGTAATAGTATTGTTCTACCATTTTTCAAAAGTCATGAAGACATACATGAAAATAAAATGCATTTATAAAACAAAGTGCGTACTCCTAAGATGCCTGTCTAGATGTATCTAAGTGTACCTCGCATGTGCGTAGGTGCGAAAGAGCCTAAATCTAAGTGCCTAAGATTTAAGTCTAAGAGCCAAGAATCCCACTAGGATTTAGTCAAACCCCCATACCCGAATAGTGACAGTGTAGGACCCCGTCCTGGACTTGAGTTGAAAACGCCGCAAGGGATCGTCAGACCACTGTCAGCTGGAGCGATGGCATGTCGGAGCTGCAGCGTCTCTGGTCAGTGTGTCGGCCTTGAAGTCTTGGTTCCCTTTTGCTTACTGATAGCAAGAGGTGCTGAAGTTATACAGTCTATGTCAGTATGTTCCCCATTGTTCAGTATGAGGATGAAATTGGGGATTAAACTTTGTGCGTCGATGGGAGAGGTGAAGTGGACCTCCTGTAGAGTGTACTCATAAATTATTCGTATGTGCTAATGATGAGGTCTTAGCACTATCAATTGGGAAAAACCCACCCTCGGCATGGAACTTGGTGAAAGGTTTAGTCCATAAAAGGCTACAGTCCTTATAATATGTGCCTTATGTCCATACAAGGCAGTCTGTCCTTATTTTGAGTTATGTCCTTATAAGACTTGCTCACATGAAATGACGGGGAGACGATGTAGGGAAAGTGTACAATGTTCCCTAGACCTATGTCAGGGTACCGATATGAAATATAACAGCCTGGGGAAGCTCACAAAGGTGGCAGGCCTTTGAAGTTTCCCCCTTTGTGAACACTGCCCATCCTGAGGGAGGAGGCTTGGCACCTGTGCATTGTTTCAGGCTCCAGAGAGCAGCAGGCTCCCGACCCAGGGGTCTAAAAACATGTCTGGTTGTGGCAGCTGAAAGCAGCCACTCACCCTGGACACTAGTGGTAGGTTCATTTTCAGGGGGCATCTCTAAGATGCCCTCTGTGTGCATTTTTAATTAAACCCCACACTGGCATCAGTATGGGTGTAATGTGCTGAGAAGTTTGATACCAAACTACTCAGTTTTCGGTGTAGCCATTATGGTGCTGTGGATTCATAATGACAACCTACCAACACCATATACTCTTAATGGCAGCACTGCACTTACAATGTCTAAGAATGAACATAGACAGTAGGGTTGCAGGGCTCATGTACCTGGACCAAGACCACTAGTATAGTGCCCCAGCTAGAGGGGTGACTGACCTATGCCAGGGCATTGGGTTGTAGGCATGGCACTCAGAGATGTGCGCCATGTCAATGCTTCACTTTGTTCTGCATCAAAACGCGCAGCCTGGAAAGGCAGTGTGTGAGTGTAATGGTACAGGACCTCTAAGGGTGGCATAATAAGTGTTGCAGCACTAAGAGGCCTTCTCTGATCACAGTGCCCTGAGTACCGGTGGCACCATTTACCAGAGGCTGACCTGTGGCCAGATATGCCAATTGGGTTTAGCCTTCAATGTAGTTTTAGGGAAAGAACATAGGCCCTTGGTACCTGATTAGCAGGAGCCCAGGGCACACTCAGTCAAAGCACATCAGCAATTCAGCATAAAGTAAGGACAACCATACAGAAAGAGGGTGCTTTCTCACACAACCCTACCCAAAGAAAGAAGATGAGACAAACCTTTCCCTAGAGAGTCTTCATTTTCTAAGTGGAAGAACCTGGAAAGTCCATCTGCATTGGCATGGGCTGTCCCGGGTCTGTGCTCCATTACAAGGCCCCTTCCCTGTAGGGAGATGGACCGCCTCAACAGTTTTGAATTTTCACCTTTCATTTGCATTAGCCACCTGAGAGGTCTGTGATCAGTTTGATTTAGGAAGAAAGTACCAAACAAATATGGGCTCAGCTTCTTCAGGGACCAAACCACAGCAATAGCCTCCCTCTCAACTGCTCATAACAGCAACAGGTTGTTCTTGCCCTTCAACATTGGTCTTTAATAGGACGGCTCCTATCCCTAGCTTAGATGTATCAAGCTGCACAATGAACTGATTGGCATAGTCTGGAGCTTTGCGAATTGGTGCTGAGCACATAGCCTCTTTCAGGGTATCAAAAGCCTTTTGACAACTAACTGTCCAGTTAATATTTTTTGGCATCTTCATGGAGGTGAGTTCTGTGAGGGGAGCCACAACGGACCCATATCCCTTCATCAACCTCCTGTAGTACCCAGTTAAACCAGGGATTGACTTGACTTGGGTCTTTGTTGTTGAAGCTGCCCAGTCCAGGATGTCCTAGAACGTGGGCTGTAAGGGCTGTACCTGGCCTCTACCAACAAGGTGGCCCAAGTACACCACAGTTCCCTGCATTGGAATGCCTTGATAGTTAGGCCTGCAGTTGGCAGGGCATTTAAAACCTTCCCAAGGTGGATCAGTTTATCCTGCCAGTTGGAGCTCAAGAAAGCAATATCAACCAGATAAGCTGCAGTAAAGGACTCCATACCAGCAAGGACTTGGTTCACCAAACGCTGGAAGGAAGCAGGGGCCTTCTGTAACCCCTTGCCTGCTTATGACGGAACCACGCTGTCATGAGCCACAGCGGCATGTGCTCATGATGACGTGGTTCCGTCATGCTGCAGCTCCTCCGCCCACGTGGCATTAATTCCCTGCCTGTGCAGGAGAATTAATGAGTGGGCGGGCAGTGATGGAACCATGCCGTCATGAGCACACACCACTCGTGGCTCATGACGGCGTGGTTCCATCATGAGCATAGCAGCACCGTGCTCACCCCCCACCCGCCCAGCGCCGCAGCGGAATTTACACGACGGCAAAGGGGTTTAACCAAAGGGCATAACAGGGAACTGTGTTTTCGCTTGTGCAGTAGCGACTTACCAAGATCCCTGCATTCGCCAACAAGATTTCCTATTCGATCGCGAACACATCATACGGATGTGCCATCGGACATCCGGCAGAAGTTCCGTGAAGATCGAGAAGCTGAACACGCAGAATTTGCAATCTGGAGAGGAATATCTCTCAAGCAGCATAAAACCTTCTCGAAAATATGGCTGTACTTTTTTGTGCAAAGAGTCCTTTTTTAAAAACTTTTTTTTAAGAGGAAGGAAGTGCCCTAGAGTCTCCAACTTTTTGTTCCTGACCAGCAGGCTTCTCCCAGTGCTTTGTCCATGTCCTGTTAACTTTTCATTTGTATTTGGAGCTGGAAGGATCCCTCTTTGTGCCTGCTGCATCATATACCATTGGATTTGAGGACTTTTGGATTTGAGATTTTACAAGTAAGTTGGAGAATTGGTATTGTTTGTTTGATTGGAGCATTGCACCTACATTTTTATGTACTTTTCATCTTTTTTTTTAATGTATTGTTGTGGGGGTACTGAAGTTTCAGTAGGGGCCAAGTTGTTTTTCTTTGTATGCAATTGTTATACTAGTTTTGTTTTTATAAAGAAACATGTTGCAAAGTTCACTACATTTGCTCCAACTTTTGCATTCAATTTGCAATATTTATTTAATTGACTAGCCCAGTAGTCTGGCCCAATAGGCCTTTCAGCCAGTAGGCCCAGAGCTACTCATGGGTGCATGAAACAACTGTTTCTGTGGTGCCTGTTGAATTTAAACATCATTTTTGGCATAAAGGGCATTGGATTGAATTGCAAAAATTGTTTTTCTGGGGTATTTCACTTTTTGGGTGTGTGTTAAATAAATGCTTTGTTAGATGTGCGTGTGGTGTGGTTGTTGTGTAACTTTCAAACCTTTTTTAACCCTGTGGCTTTTAATTTTTGCATTAAATCTGTGTTTAGCATGCCTCCTTTGTCTGGCCATATAGGCCTGCTTGAGTTCATTGTTTTCCAGACCTCCTGCTTGTTGTGACTGTAAGTAATTTTATTGTGTTGATTATTTAAAATCTTACAATATTACACATCTAAATCGAGAAAACAGTAAAAACTATGTTCAAATATAAAACACTTAAAATACCAATACATCATATAAATTCATTTGGTTTCCTAGTAAAATACATATTCTAAGTAATCATTCTCCTAATTTCCTTTTACCTGTTAATAAAAACTTTACAACGGTAGCATTCAAGATTATGTCATTCGAATGTAGACATCTAATCAGGGCCTGCATGCATGTCCTTATGCCGCGTACTTTAAATTGGAGCTTAAGCAATGTTCTTCACTCTTGTATGAGCTCCAGGCAAATACATAATAAATGGAGAATGTTCTCCTTACCATTATTACACAGTCTACATAACGTTTGGGTTTCCAGTCTCTCCCACGGTGGAAGGTGACACAGACCTGGCAATATTCCAAATCTTGCTTTAAGGAGCACCTGTTTATTTTTTTCCGTCCAGGGTGTTTCCAGATATTGTTGAATTTCCTTTTTTTTATAACCATTTAATATTGTCCAGGCAAGTTTTCTCTTTGTAAGGACAGCTTTATCGTTTACAATGGATAGTTGGTTTGCAGTTTTATTAATTATTTTCTTAAACGATGTTTTGGTTATATTTGTTTCCCAAATGGACGTGACTGCAAAATCCCTTAGTGCTTCCTTAAGATAGTGCCATGCGGTTGAGTTTGTGTTGTTATTTATTTCCCTCCATATTAGGTGCGATATCTCATTTTCGTGGTCATTTCTTATTTGATTCCAAATTTTTATGAAATGACCTTGCCTTGCATACTGTTGATTTGTTAGTCCGAACTCCAGCCTTATTTGTGCCGAAGACGCGTTTGCTGGTAGATGAAATAGGGCCCGATATGCTCTTGTCATAGCTTTGTTCAGAGTTTCAGTATCCTTACCCATTGCCGCTTCGCTACCATATGTGATAGTTGGTAGGAGTCTTGCTCCTATAATACTCAGCAGAGGGCCATACGTTAGGTTCGAGAGTGACTTCTCTACAATTGTGAACGCCACAGTTAATGCATTAGTCTTTCTTTGAATGTCCTTTTTTTGTAGCTGGTAATTACGCTTCTCATCGACTAACACACCCAAGTATTTATATACCTCTACTTGTTCTAGTTGGGACTTATCCATGAACCATTTACTTTTGTATCTTATCTTGTTATTTTTAGTGACTACCATGATCTTAGTTTTTGTCTCATTTATCACCATCCCGTTGTCCTTTGCGTACATGTGAGTCCGACTGATTAGGCACTGTAGTCCCACTTTAGTGTGGCTTAGCAGTATGACATCGTCCGCATACAACAAGTTAGTGAGGCGCTTGTCAGCTAATTTCGGGGGTGAGCATTTACCTCGTCCAGTATTCCAGTTAGGTCTGCTAGAAACAGATTAAAGAGGAGGGAGGCTAAAACACATCCTTGTTTTAGGCCTTCATTTGCTGGAATATCCTTAGATAGCGTCTGTCCACCCCCCCATCCTCACCCTAACCCATGTCTTAGTGTATAAGAGACGAATCAACTTCAATAGGGCAGCTGGGATTTTCATTATTTCGAGTTTTTTCCATAGTGCATTTCTTTTGACACAGTCAAATACAGATTTACAATCTATAAAACATAGGTACCGGGGTTGCTTAGCTCTGATTGACCTATCCATAAGCAAAGCTAGAACCAGTATATTTGTTGTTGTCCGCAAGCCTTGTATGAAACCTGTTTGGTTCAAAGGCAGTATCTTCCTTTCCCCGACCCATTCGGTGAGTTTAGTCAACAAAATTCTGGCAAACAACTTGGCATCCGTGTCTTGCAGAGTAATCAACCTGTAGTTTTCTGCAAGTTCCCAGTTTCCTTTTTTGAAAATTGGGGTGATTAAGGATCCTCACCATGACTTGGGTATGGTTCCATTTAGAATGACTTCTCCATATAGTTTCTCGAAATAAGTTGCCCATAGTTCTGTTTTTTCTTTATAAAGTGCAAACGGTATCCCATTTGGTCCGGGAGCACCGTCCTTCTGTCTTTTCATTAATTTTATTATCTCTTCTTTTTCTATTTGTATAGGTGTATCCGTATCGTTTCTGTGTCAGTATCGTTATTGCACCTGGGTTGCATTTCCGCTACCCATGACCGTGTATTGTCCTGGTTTAGATGTCTCCTCAGAAAAGTCTCACATTCCTGCTCGGTTAATGGTGATGAAATCACATGCTTATTTGGTCTAGCAAGTCCGTTAACAATTTTACAGAATTCTCTTGTATTCTTTTGCTTGCTAGCATGGAATACTTTTGCCCAAATTGCCTGTTTTGCTTGATCTTTTTCGCTCCATATTAATTTCTTCAGATTTTGATTCAATAGTTTCAACTTGTCCAGGGTTTCTACTTTTACCCCAGGTTTCTTTGTTAGCCTAATAATCCTATTACGGTCTTTTTTCATTGTCTTTATTGTGTATGGAAGATTTATATAGTTTTCATAATCCCTATTTGCTTCTTTCCACTTTGAGTTCTTTCTTGTTTGTATTTGATTTTGCGTTTTGATCAGCATCCCAGTGAAGTTTTCCCAGTGCTCTATCACTGTTTCTGATGTTGTGTCTTTAAAGCATGCTTCCAAAAGACTTTCCACCTGTTTATTCAATTTTTTTTATTTCCAGCATTCCAGAACAGTTTTTTATAGTTAGTTGATCCAATGTTCCCCTGGACATTCTGGTAAGCTTTATTAGTATTCATTCCGATATTCATTGTAATTATCTGCTGGGCGTGATCACTTTCCTTTACTTTCTTTAAGTGATATGAGGTAATGTTATGAAACATATATATTGAAGACATAGTATAATAAATCCTGGACTTTGCATTATACCCAAAGTAACTATATGCTGGTGGCACGTCCGTTTTGAATCTGCAGTTAAGAATTCGAAATCCCATCGCTTCCATGTCATTGATGAATTGTATACCCATTCTGTTCGTACTGGGATTAGTCTCTTTCCCTAAGTCCTGTTGGGGAATTAACCATTGGTGGTTTTGCGATTGCGTTATATCTTCTCTTGTGTGAGGAGACATTAAGTTAAGATTAAAATCCCCAGTAATCAGAAAGTCTGCTATCGGATCCTCCAACATTTTATTAATTATAAAATTGTTCAAAGTTGCACAAGTTGTCTCCCTACTTATTTGTGTTGGCAATATATATACATTAATCAAATATAAAGATTTACATTTTTGGTTATTTATATTATAGTTCAGTTTAACTATTAAGATGTTCGTACTACCTTCTTCCACTTGCTCGTGGTGTGCCGGTATGGTGTTCGAAATAAATATTGCCAGGCCCCGCACTTGCTCGGCCAAACCTTTGCTTTTTCATTATATTTTCATAGTGGCCTGCGTATCCATGTAACAAAAATGGATTGGTTTCCCATGTTTCGTGTAGTATAATAATTTGACATGGTCCCATTATAGAATCTATATGGGCATTATCGATCTTACCTCCCAATCCATTAATGTTCCATGAGTACATTGTTATTAATTCCGTCTCATTTTTAACAGCTACCTGCTTTAGTCTAACGTCTCACTGCTCGCTGCTACTGTGTAATGCCATGTTTATCCATTTTTCATTTATTTGTAGGTTCCTATCTACAGGGCTTTGTGGAGGGGTCCATACTTTTTTTGTAGGAGATCTACCAAGTGAATTTTTTTAGGACTGAAACAGTCTGCATATCTATTTTTTCATGTTTTAATTTTGTTTCATCCCCAATAAAAGCAATAGGGTATACCTCTGGGATTTGTTTGGTTATTGCTATGCCCCAGGTTTTAAATGTCATTTGCTCATTCAAAATCTGTTCAGCTACTATTGGTGATATTAATGTTATTAGTGTTGGAGTCTGACCCCTGTGTTTCCCCTCCAAAAACTCAATAGAGACAATATCCTCACTTACAATGTTAGTTAGTGTTGCCATTGATTTGAATAATCTGAGTAGGTTCCGACGGTTTAATATATCGTGCCTGCCTCTAGACTGAAATTCTGGTGTGAATATAAGTTTTTCATTGATCGTAGGAATTTGGTAATTTAGGACTTCACTTTTCTTGCTTTCTTAGGTTTGTAGCTAATTGTTTTTACCCTTTCCCTGCTTTTAATCAGCAGAAGGTCCCGGTCAGGCATTTTTGTAGACCCGTTCCCCACCTCCCTCACTGTCAGTTCCCAGTCTTTTTTTAATATTTTATTAGTACTTTGTTTTTGGTGAGGAATAGTGATTCGGGTTAATTTGTTAGGACTACTTTCATTCGTTTTTTTAAGGGTAGATTTAATTAACAATCTTTCTTCTTCCTGTCGCTTTACATCCTGTTTGACGACCTGTGGCGGGTTATCTGTGGTCCTATTGGCCACTCGCTCTTCTATCAGCACACTAGAGTTCCTTTTTGGAGATTGTGTTTCATTTAATTTGGGGGCACTTTGTTGGGCTTGGTCCAATTATTGTTTTTTGTCCAAAAATTTGAAAGTACTTATTTCCACCATTCTGTGTAGCAATTGTAGTTGTTGGTATCAGGTCATCATCTGTCTTTATTATGACACCTGTTTTTGATTTTTGATTTTTTCTTGCTTTACGTAGTTTTTTCCGTTGACGTTTTGACATCGCAGTAAAGCCATCTATATCGCTATCATTTTGGGTCTGATCACATTGCATTTCTTTACATATAATTTAATCGCCAAGATGTTCCGATGTTTGCAGGGCTGGTAGATTTACTATTTTGTCTTCAGGATGTTCCGATAATTGCAGGGCTGGTAGATTTACTATTCCGCCCTGTGCTTTTATTATTTTTTGTTGGTTTATTAGTGATTTTGTTACTGTGCCTGTAGAGCTTTCGGGGCCATTCCTAGTTTAATTTTTATTCTTTTCCTTAATAGTAGTGTTATCCACAATAACTTTCTCCTTACTGTTTTGGATATCTCTTTTAGTATCTTCTATTATGCTAGTTAAAACTTCAGGTAGTACTGCTAGTTTATCCATATTAGGTACGTAGATACATTCCGTAGTTGGTTTTTCATTTTCTGTCTGTGCTCTAATTAGCAGTTCATTACGTTGGGCAAGTTTGTTATTGATTCCCACTACAGTATTTGCCATAATTTTTAGCAGATCAATTTGGATGTCCATTTTATTTGATTGGTATTGAAGAGCTTCTAGCGTGAGGGTCGAAGTTTGGTAAAAAAATATCCCAGACTATCCCTGCTTCATTCTATTTTATTCCCAATTCTGTGTTTTGTGCCGCCTCATACTTAGCATGTTTGATATCCCGGGTAATCTTATAATCCACCGTGTGTGTATCAATGTTTTTTGTAGCTGAATTGTTAATTTCTTTATTCCCTTCTTCGTCTTCCCCAAATGGCTTATCTCCATTGTCCATACCTTTATTGTTGGCACTCTCGTGTTTAACCCTCTGGTGATTCGGTGGTTTTTCAGTTTCCTCAGGAGCTAAACAGGACCGTTTATTAATTTCAACATTGGCTTCAATAGGAATCCTTGAGAACATTTGTTCCATCCTACCTCACTGGTGTTGAAGATTAATTTCCGTAGAGTTTAAGTGAGATTTATTTGTAGGAGAGTGAACATCGTTAGCCTTTACCTCTATCTCAGATGTTGTATTGCAGTTTTGCATTTCTTTTGAAGTTTCTTGCTGTATTATCCCTAGAAGTTGCTCTCCAATCATTAAATATTGGTCTGTAATTTGGAATTCATCCAAATTTTGTTCTATTTGTACAGTATGCATGCCTTGTTGTGTACTAATATGGGGTTCACTACTAGTAGGTTTCATGGGAGTCTGTAATTTGTCCTTATCCGATTCCGTTTGCATTGACATCAAAACTCCGGTTGGGTCCGTCATAAATTGAAATTTGTTCGGGAATTTACCGGATTTCTCAAACATCCGTGCTATTGGGGAGATAAGACACTGGGTCGATCCTGATGTATTGGTTTTTACCTTTTTTGACACTTTAGATTGTTGTATTCTTTTTGTGCGTTTTGCTGTTGTACCTGCAATCCTTTCCTTTCCTGATCGCATAGTTCCCGGTTTATGTTTTCCTTATGTCTGAGTGTATTTTCAGCACTGGCACTCCGCCACTTTTCCCATAAAATGTAAATGTAGTCAGTGGTCACAAGTCCATGAGGAGTCTCACCCTGTACACAAATGTTTACAGTTCCACCTCCCCAGCCTGTGTGCGCGTCCTTCCCTCTTATGGGTACTACAGCACACCAACCGTCGGGGAGTAGCACTGTAGTCCAGGAGTCAACCTACTGGGTGGATTATAGGATATAACTCTTCTCAGGCGTTTGTAAAGTCTCTCCCAGGTGGACCACAATCACACGGTCCTCTTTGTATTATTTCAAGGGTCTGGGCTCTGGCCTCAGGGCTCTGGGCTCGGGTGTCTGGGCTCCTAATCATCCCCAGCAGCTCCCAGCTCTCCGCAAAATCCAGCACCTCCCAGATCCTCAGGCTCTCGTGCTTCTATAGCCCTGGATCGCCGTGCTCCTCCCAGTACTCAATTCAACAATTCAGCATTTCGGCAAGCTAATATTTATAGGCGCGAGTGTGTAAGTATGCAAGTATGCAATTCCCCACAGTCCACTTCACACTACTATGATTCCTTGTGTCAAATCATCCCCCTGCCTTGCCTCGCCCCTGCCTTGCCACAGGTCTCTCCAATCACCACGCCTCAGAGGGGAGCCTGGTCACACTACGACAAGAAGAGGCACCAAAACTGGCATGAGACGGGCGTGAGGAATGAGGAGTGAGGCTCCGATACCGGCATTTGAGACGCCAAACACTGAAACTCTGCCGATACACCGGCAGCATAAGGTGCAAGAGCAAAAGGGGAGGGAAGCTGCAGGAGAGAAGGGACCGGCAGCCGATTCCCGCTACCGCTCCCAATGCAGCTCTCAGTCGACTCACCAGGGCCGCGTTCACTTGTCGTCTTTAGGGTCTGGAATTACAGTCGTTCAGTCGTTCAGTCCCCTGTTCTGCTCAGCTCTGCACTCTGTGCAACTGCTCTCAGGTCTGTTGTGACTGTGAGTGACCATGTGGCTTGTGGCCAATTTGTGATGGTAGTTTGTAGTGTACTGCTTTTATCGAGTAGGCCTGCATGTCTTTCCTTTGTTCCTTTTGGCTTATTCTTCTTGTTGTTGTGGCTAGGCCATGTGGCTGGCGGCCATTTTGGGAAGCCAGGCAATGTACTTTTGCCTTAGGCCTGCATTGTTTGTCTTCCCTTTCTTGTTGTTGTGGCAGCCTGGCCATGTGGCTGGTGGCCATTTTGTGAAGCCAGACAGTGTGTTTTTGCAATAGGACTGCAAGCTTGTGGCCGAATATGCCAGGAGGCCTTTTAGCCAGTAGGCCCAGAGCTACTCATGGGTGCATGAAACAACTGTTTCTGTAGTATCTGTTGAATTTAAATATCATTTATGGTATGGGTGGCATTGGAATGAATTACAAAATGTTTGTTTGGGGGTATTTTATTTTATTTGGTGTGTTTTAAATAAATGCCTTTGCTGGATATGTGTGTGGTGTGGTTGTACTTGTGTTGTGTATCTTTCCAACCTTTTTTGGCCCTGTGGATGTGTGTTTTTGCATTTTTGCATTAAAGCTGTGTTGTTTAGCATGCCTCCTTTGTCTGGCCATATTATAGTCCTGCTTGAGTTCATTGTTTTTCAGGCCACCTGCTTGTTGTGACTGTGAGTGAGAATGTGGCTGGTGGCCATTGTGTGGTGGTAGTTTGGTAGTGAGCTGCTTTTGCCATATAGGCCTGCATGTTTTTTCCTTTGTTCCTCTTGGCTTACTGCTTCCATCCTTTTTACCAGCTGCAACTCCCTGAATGATGTGATGCGCAAATTAATGCCAAACAGGTTCCACTTTCATTACATTTGTATTTTTGTTTTTGTTCCTCTTCTTTCCTATCCTTCCTTTGTGTACACATTATTTATTTATTTATTTTAAACGTTTTATAAAGCACGCACAAGATCCTAGCGGATATCAGAGAGCTATACAAACAGTAAATGTTACTTATACAGACAATAAAAGCGGATCCTAACAAATGTACAAAGAATATAATAAAAAACATCATAGTTGGTAGGAGCAGAATCCAAACAAATGTACAAAGCATTTAGTAAAAAACAGTATAGTTATATTTAACATCAATAAGTGTCTTGTGGTTGGGAGCGCGAATGCATCTCTTCACAGTGATTCAGCAGACCACACTCATGTGTATTTGGCCATGAGGATGGATTTAACTTCCTTTTTAAAAGAAGTAATGGACGGGTTAAGTCTGATTTCTGGGGGTAAGGCATTCCAAATTCTGGGTGCCATCCCAGAGAAAGATCTGTTATAAGTTTTTGTCTTTTGAAATCTTTGTGGTTTCAGTAGTAATTTTTCTGCATTTCTTGAGGATCTGGACCCACCAGAGATCATCAGTTTCTGTGCCAGGTAACTGAGTGTCTTTTGATGGAAGGCTCTGTGCGTCAAGCACACCATTTTCAGCTGCATTCTCGCATCTAGGGGTAGCCAGTTCAGGGATTGAAGGTCCGGGGAGATGTGGGAGCTACGTTTAGATACAGTTATGAGTCTTGCTCAGTTATGAGTTGAGTGAAGCTCTAAGAGGTGCAGTTGATGCTTTGGGTGGGCCACAGAGGGAGACACAACCGTATTCCACTCTGGGTATAACCAGAGCTTGTACTGCCTGCTTAAAGTCATTGTGTGGTAGGACAGGTTTTAGTTTCCTCTATGTGTTTATCTGGAAGTTAGCTCCCTTTGTAGCATTGCTGATATGTTTTAGCATGTTGAGGTTACTGTCTAAAGTTATTCCAAGTGACTTTGCAGAGTCCACAATAGTAGGTTGTACGTTTAACGCCGTGATATGTTTGATCCAATCTTGCATTTTCGGGATTTGAACCGTCGGAGCTATTAGTAGGAATTCAGTCTTTAGGGGGTTCAATTTAAGATGATTTTCTTCCAGCCAAGTTTGGGTGTTTCTAAGAGCTGTGTTAAGTAGTTTGATATCCTCTCGGGTGTGTATCTTGAGGTATAGCTGTATGCCATCTGCATACATGTGATATTGCACGTTTGAGGTTTGTAGAATTTCTGTTAGGGGTTCCAGGAAGAGATTAAACAGTGTTGGGGACAGTGCTGATCCTTGCAGTACCCCCAAGGTTACTGGGACGGGTTTGGACAGGGTGTTATTAACTTTGAATTGTTGTGTCCGATTTTGGAGAAATGAAGTGAACCAGTTTAGCACTGCCCCAGATATGCCCATGTTGTGTTTCAGGAGGTCTTACAGGTTCTTGTGCTTGACCGTATCAAAGGCTGAGAAGAGGACGAGTAGGATGAGTAGACAGGAACTATTTTGGTCTAGTATTTGTAGCTCATCGTCAATGATGTGTGTCATGGCTGATTCTGTGCTATGACCAGCATGGAAACTTGATTGGCGTTTGTTGAGCAGGTCAAAGTGATCAATATGTTTCGTTAGCTGTAGATGCACACATTTTTCCAGCAGCTTGGCTAGGATAGGGATATTGGAGATAGTTGTTTAGGTCCGTGGGGTCTGCCGTGGGGTCTGCCGTGGGCTTCTTTGGAATGGGTGAAACCTGGCCTACTCTGAGGGTGTCTGGGATGCATCCTTGTTGAAGAGAACTGTTAAAGATCTTAGACCAGAGAGGTTGAAGCAGTGGAGTAAGGTCTTAGACTGCCTTTGCCGGAAGCGGGTCAGAAGAGTGGTTGGCTGGGTTCAATGCACTGAGAATTTTGTCTCTAGCATCTTCGGAGTAGGAGGAAAATGATGACCACTCTGCATTATTTTTTGGGTTGGACTTTGATGGGGGTTGGCATGGTGTGGTTCTGGGAGCAGGAGCGGTTAGTGTATTCGGTCTCATGTATAAGGTTAGATCCTTTAGGAGGTCGTTCTTGATGGTGTCGGTCTTCACGGTGAAGAAGGTGGAGAATTCTTCACAGTTTGGTTGCGAGCATTAAATATCTTGTGGACGATGAGGTGCCTCCTTAGATTGGGTTTTGATCAGATCAAAGAGTTTTTTGGGACGGTTTCTTTCCTGGTCAAGTTGAAGGTGAAAAAAATCGGCTTTGGTGCACTTGATCTTGCGGACAAATACGTTTTTCTTTGTCCTGAGAATCTTGAGGTGGTTGGTGATCTCCTGACCCATTCTGCAGTTCTGAGAGCGCCTGTCCTCATTGACTATACCGTTATACCAAGGTTTAGAATCTTTCAGAGAGACTCTTTTTAGTTGCAGAGGTGCTACCTCGTCTATTATTGATGTCATGGTTGAGAGGTAATGGTTGGTGAGATCGTGCACTTTGGAGGATCCTGCGGGCGGCAGCAGTAGGTTGGAACAGGAGGAAGGCAAGGTGTTGGGATTACGTTTTTTCAGGTCTCTTTTCCACACTTTTGGTCTTGTGGATTGGGCTAGATTCATTTTCACAGTTTCCTTAATGGTGAAAGTGATGATGTGATGGTTTGACCAGTCGCAGGGTAGGATTGACTCTAGCTGAATGGAGCCTGTTTTAGAGATTAATAAGTGCATAATTGATCCTTTGTCGTGTGTTGGGATGTTGCAGAATTGCGATAAGTCTATGTCAGCTAGGAAATTCTTAAGACTGTTCACTGCTGTATCATAAGGATCATTCCAATGGAAATTGAAGTCTCCGAGGAATATTTGGGTATTTTTTCACCCCATGTGTGATGATACCATGTCCATGAGGTGTTCGGTGAAGGCGAGGTCCTCACCTGGTTGGTGATAGATGATATGTAGATAGCAGACAGGTTTACCCTTGCTAGTGATGTTAAGGCACATGTATTTGCATGACTGGAATAACGGGGAGATGGATCTGCTTACAGAGATATTGCTACGATGTATGCAGGCTATGCCTCCCCCCGATTTGTCGGCTCTAGCTCTGTCTAGTCTGATGATGTTGTAATGGGGTGAAACTAAAATGTCAATGATTGGTGTGGAGGATTCTTTTAGCCAGGTTTCAGTTACCATTATCAGGTCTGGCTCATGTGTGAGGATGAGGTCAGCTATGTCTGCTGCATGTCGAGCGGCCGATCTGCAGTTTAGGAGAATACATTTGAGTTTGGGCGTGCTGATGGTTGTAGAGGGTTCCTGAGTGATAGGGATTCTTCTAAGGTTGTTGTTTGTGATGCCTCTGGTGTTAGGTTTAGTGGCCCTATGGGGATTAGGGGGTCAGTAGGAATTAATGATGCTGCGGGTGTGTTAGGCTTCAATAGAGCGGGAATTAATGATGCTGCGGGTGTGTTAGGCTTAAGAGAAGCGGGATCGTATGAGCTCACCAGAGAGAGTAAATCGCTCTCTGAGAGCAGATTGGTGCTTCTAATAGGTCGAGATGAATTGTTGTAGGAGGGGACTGAGGACCAGTTGGGACAGTGGGGATTCATGTTAGTGGTAGTTTGGTTTCTGGGCCAGCTGAATTTGGGGCGTCTAGTTGCTCTAATACCCCATGGTTGTTTCGCTAAATGATCATTGAGAGCTTGAAGTTCTTCTTTGATTTGGTTCAATGAAAATATGATCTCATCAAGTCTGGGGTTGTGTGCAGGCGGGCATGTGGTATGTGGTTGTGTTATGGGTGTGGGTGTGGATACGGGTTGGATGCATGCAGTGGGGTCTCGCCTGGTGTATAGTTTGTTGAGTGTGTGAGTGTGGATGGGAGGGGTGCTGAGGGTGGGAGTGTGTGTGTGAGGTGGGCTGTAGGGGTGGCTACAAGTGGTGTCTGGTCTGGTGTATGGTTAGTTGTGTGTGTGAGTGTGGATGGGAGGGATGCTGCGGGTGAGAGTGTGTGTGGTGGGTGGGCTATGGGGGTGGCTACGAGTGGGGAGTGTGTCTGTGATGAGGGTAAAGATGGGGACTGGCTTGGTGTGTGGTATGGGGCTACTGTGTGTGGGTGTGTGTGCGGGGAAGGTGGGGGTGTGTGCGGGGAAGGTATGGGTGTTGGAGGTGTGAATGTGTGTGTTAGGTGGTCTATGGGGAGGATGGCTGGACTGAAGGTATGGGTAGAGTTATGGATGACGGTGGGTGGGCTGTGTGAGTGGATGTCTGTAATGTGGAGGAGGATAGCTGGGTTGATGGAGCAGGTAGAGTTGTGTATGGTGTTGGGTGGGTTGTGGGAGAGGATGGCTGGCATGTGGGTTTAGGAGGTATGCTCAGGGGCAATGTGATAATGGAGGGCCATGTTTCATCTAAGTCCTCTGAGTGGAGGATCTTACTGTATTTTAACAGCTGAAGTAAGGGTGGTAGTTTAGCGTGGGAGAGTGGTTACTATGGGTGACGGTGTTTGGGGAGGTTGAAGAGGCAAGAGAGTTAGTGAGGGACAAGATGGGGTTATCCAAAGGGCCATCAGTTCTAACAGTTAAGCAGGGAACGGTGTTTGCTGGGGGTGCGAAGGTAGCTACGGCTATTTTGAATTGGGGGTTTGGTGTGGTGGCTTGACGTGTGCTGGCGGGTAAAGGTAGGAAAGAGGTAGCCTTGCTGTCGGCAAGGATAGGACGTTTGGTATGTTGAGCATTAGCGGAAGGGGTGGCTTGAGTGGCCATATGGGGTTAAGACACTTGCTCCTTGATGATTGGGAAGATGTTGTCTAGGAGGCTTAGATTACTATCTGTAGATTGCATAAGTATGGGTCCATTATTATAAATAGTAATGGTTGCCGTCGCTTGGAAAAGTTAGGAGGGGGCGATATAGATAACTAGACCATGTGGTATTTTCCTTGGTGGCGTAGAGTGTAAATAGGGTTAGAAATGCATTTCTCCATTGCGCTCTTCGCTTCGTATGGAAAATGATATCATTAGTTGTGTGTCCGTTGTGTATTGAGAAGTAGGGATCCGCTATGGGTGTTTCAGGTTGTTATGTTTTTTTAAATAACTGAGTTAATAAATTGTGATAATATCACACTAACAAGTGTGGTCACCACACACCTAGTTATATATCATGTGTGTTTGTTCATACTAGTAGTAATTGGACTACACCAATAAATGCTACATTTCACTGATGTTCTTCTGACTTCTTTGCTTTTAGGTGCACAAAAGACTGAGGAGTAGGTGTTATCATCACTTGTTGTACTGCCATACTGAAGTCCTGCTGTACACGACGTCAAGTGACGTGTGACCACAGTCATCTCTGCCACGTGTGCAAATGTGTCCAGCTGACATCTGAAGAAGATAGCCACAAAGAAAGGTACTGTTGAAATCTAGTTTGTGAGCCGAACATTATCTGCGCCATCTTGTCCATTTCCTCAGACACACGCACAAATATGCACAGGAGCCATTTTAGGTGCCATGGCCTCCCTGCCTACTGCCGATAGCCAGCGCGTCTCACCCCCTCACTCCCCGGCCTCGCAAGCACACACCCCCCCCCTTTGACAGCCCCCGGTCTCTCCTGCTTGGGCCCTAAATGCATCTCCAGCGCGACCCTGCCTCCGAGCCACATCCCGTGCTGAACCCCCCCACACCCTTTCATCTCATTCATAAAACAGGCCCTTTGATAACCTCTTCCTCCTTGCCCGATTGTTCGTCCTGATCCCAGGCCATCACTTAGCCCAGCAGATGCAGTTTATTGCCCCTACAGTAGGACCTCGCCTCACTTCAAAGGAGCGGGGATTAATCAATGCCCTCATACCCCAGATCCGATCGATTACCCGCATTTCTGTTCCCAGCAGAATGTCCAGCTGCGCGATAGCCATCATGCTGAGATTAGGGGTGGGGACTCCTACTGTAGATATGTGTGGGAACAGGCCTGAACCGGGGATTCCAAAGATGCCTTTTCCGTACTTCAAAGCAATAGCATGGATGTCACAAATGTAATAAAGCCATAAAACTGTGTATAAGAGGCCAGGCCTCAGAGATGCGGTTAGAGCACCTCGAAACGATACCTCGTTGTCTGATCTGATGTGTTCTGCTCCGTCGGAAATAAACTCCTGTTTCCTGCCTTCCAGTCTCCAGCGCCTGCCTCTTTATTTGATAATCGTGAGTCGGGTGAGAAGCGGCTGACGCCGGGCAAACCTTGAAAGGGGTAATCGACCTGATCTGCCTGAACCCTTTGTTTAACAATTGGCGTCCCAAACGTGGGGCCCATCAGCGACACGTGGATCCAGAGGGAGAGGTCCTGACGACGGAGTGAACGACTGCAACGATCGGAAAGTGCACCTGCCCGATAGACCCTCGTCTGGCAGCCGATCATCCGAACTTCACTGGTTCTGAACAGACCTCTCTCGAGTGATCTACGGTCCTGACTGGGAACCATCAGGAGTGCCGCGACAGAAGATAGAGGACGATCGGGCGCTGGAATCGGAAGATAGGAAATTGTCCATGCGGTCCAGGTAAGGTCGTGTAACACGACAAACTGTGAAATATTTGATTGATTGATTGGAAAATACTAGTATTACTCTCTGAATTGTTGGTTCTCTTGGAGATTCTCTGTCTGCAAACGGAGAGGAATAGAAAGTATTCTCTCTTCCTTTGCAGGTAGTGAAGGGTTGGTAACGCAGGCTTTTGCCCCTGTTGTAATCCATCGTGCCTATCTTTCTCCCCCACTGATTGATTGGTTGCCCGAAAATTGTTTGTTCGAGGATTGCTTTCTCGAGAATTCTCTGTCTAGAAACGGGGAAGGATAAAAGTATCCTGTCCTCCTTTGCAGATAGTGAAGAATAGGTAACGCAGGCTTTTGCCCCCGTTGTAACCCGTCGTGCCTATTTCTTTCTCGCCACTGATTGTTTGATTGAACGGACATTGATTGTTCGATATTGGTTCTGTGGAGGTATTCTCTGCTTACAAATAACGTGGAATAGAGATATTCTGTCTAGTCTTTGTAAACAGTGAAAGGGTAGGTAGCGCAGGCTATTGCCCCCGTTGTAACCCGTCGCGCCTATTTTATTCCTCATTTGATTGATTGATTGTTTGTCCGAACATTGACTGTTTGGAATTGGTTCTCTCTCTCTGGGTATTCCCTATTTGCGAATACTGTAGAATAGAAATATTCTGTCTAGTCTTCGCAAAGTAGTGAAGGATAGGTAGTGCAGACTTTTGTCCCCATTGTAACCCGTCATGCCTATCTTCTCCCCATTGTTCAGTAGTTGGTTCAGCCCGGACCGCTTATTAGAGGTGGATCATTTGGCTCCTCTGGAGGGTGATCCAGCGGCCTATAGAAAATATATCATAAACAACGCTACCCAACTTCATAACCTATAAACAAAATTCTATACCAAATATGGACCCATTTATAAACCTGACATATTTTGGGCCTACTGAATCAGGTGGTCAGATTAAATCTATATACACATTATCTACAAGCTATATACATTTTATACATCTGCGGAAAGAATATTGTCATTAGAATAAAACTTGACCATTTAAATGACCACCATTGGCGACGTGATCTAGCTAATAGTAACCTACACTTCTGAATAACCAAGACCAGCTTGTTTGTCAAAAGTAAGATTTTATTTACTAAATTATGGTATATAAGTTGATAGTTTTATAAATGAATTTTATTTGCAATAAAGCAAGCATGATTGTAAAGAAATATGAAAAAAATACAATTTAAGCAAGTAAATCAAATTTAAAGTGGATATATAAAGTTTAGCATTTCTAAAACCTAATTCCCTAACTGAGCTAAATAGATAGAAATTAAAGAAAAGTTCTTTGAGGATTCTTACGTGCTCCACTCAAAGTCCATCAGCACTTCACCCTCATCGGAAAGTCAGAAAGCAGCAGCCAGCCCATCCCTAGGGGCATGACTTTTTATACCTTTCTATGCTAACTAAACTACGCAGAGGAAAGTTTTCAAAAATCTTCGACGTCCCATTGGCTGAGAGTGACAAGTGACATGTCACCCACTTTCCAAAAAGTTCCATTAAATCACGTTTCATAAAGACCATTGTCTCTTCCACGTGAAACCAGAAGCTTCCTGAGTTTGCAACAAATGTATTAAGTCATTCTCGCAGCGTCCATTAGCTTTCAATTGACTTCCGCGGATGCCAAGTTAAGGACTGACAAAATGTTCTTTTTCGACCTTGGCCATGTCCGACAGAATGATGACAGCACATTAGTTTTTGCTTTGTGAACGCAGCTTTGGTGAACGCTTTAATTCAGAATGGGCGTCTCGTGACTTTTGCAGAATTACATGTCAGCTCTTTTTCTGCGACTCAAGTGACTAGGCCCAAAAGCAGGCAACTTATGATTTCTAATATAAAACAAACACAAGAAAAGTATTAATGTAAGAAATAATGTAGATTCTGTATCCACCCCAGGATTTACTAATTAATTAACCCACCCGATTAATCAAAATGTTACCTAGCCATTGCAAACAAATAAAGCAGCGTTTATATCTACCAGTCTCCGTTATTCCATGAGACTCATATGCACCTAGAATAGTAGAAATGACATCACACAGACAAGGAAAAGCAAAACAAGCACATGCTTCTTTTAAGTTTGCAGCAGTTAGTAATGACAAAAACGAAAACAATAAATTATTTTATTATTATGCACGAACAAAAAGATGCAACAATTATGCACGTTTATGAGCACACATGTTAATCCCCCCATGTGTAAAGTTTAATCTAAGTTGTATTAGCACGACATATCACAAATCATTAATATTATTATTCATGTTATGGAAATGTGACTTAACGAGATTAAACAAAATTTTGTTTTCTATCTCGCTCCATCAACTCCCTCATCTGGTGATTAACAAATCACCACACCAGCACTCAAAATTTTGATAATTTAAATTTCTAAGAAATCGATTCAAATTCATTTGTATCAGTAAACCTAAAAGTCTGTTTCTGCAAAATCTTTGGAATTTACATAACGCTCTCCATGTAACTCCTGTAATTCAATCTCCCTTTCTTCTTCTTTTCTGAGTTTATAGATTCTTTTCTTTTCTTTCAACTGTTTCTTTCTTTTATGTAACAAACAACCTAATTTGGTCAAAATAAAAATGAATACTATTATAATCAAAGGTGCCAGAATCTTGCCAAGAATTGAACTTCCGATAATATGAAACCAATTTTTAATTGCTTGAAACCTTTTTGAAAGTTTCCCTGTAAAATCATCTTCTTCTAAAGGAATTATTTCTGAATGCATTTGTGTAATATTCTTAATATACATTTCAATATTCTTACTTTCATCAGGTATATATGTACAGCAATGTTGTACATGTAAAATGCCACAGACTCCTCCCTCTTTTGCTAGGAGTATGTCTAAAGCAAGGCGGTCTTGAATTACCATAGATCTAATTGCAATAACTTCAACATTCACTAATTGAAATCCATCAGCTGTGTCAGTTGATAATCTATCAACTATAGTGGACAATTTTCTGATTCTCCCTGCATTTAGGGTTATACCAACAAAAGGTATTACAGCTTGAAAAATATCTCCCAGAACTTCAGTAAAAGTTTCTCTTTTAGCTCTATTTACATAATTATGAATTTTAAACAATCCTTCTGAATCTCTGTCAACATGAAACATTTTAGGAAAAACAATTCCCACATAACAAGTTCCATACCAGTGGTCTGGAAGGTTGTAGTAGGCTTTGTCACCACAAACAAAATAAATCCCAGGAAAGATAGGATCCTTTCCACCTTTAAATCCCCAACCTCCCAGAATTTGATAAGTATCTTCACAGTTACTTGCACCTACAAAATAATTATCAAAAAGTGTGTTATCTCTTCTAATGCAAAGCTTTCCACTAACTGGTTTGTCTATGTGAATTGCAATATTTTCAAGCATTTTGCCATTTAATTTCTCATCCTCTTTCTGCCAGAAGGCTGACTTAGTCTGTTTGACTAATTCATTCCTCTTATAAATTGCTCTTCTCTCTTCAACCATATTCAAAAATTTCTTTCCTTCAGCACTTAATTTACATGTTAGATTATTCTTGTAAGCATACTCGTAAGTGAGTTCATTAGTAACAAGGAAAAATTCTCTCATTTGTTTTGCTTTCTTATGCTTATTTAAAGCATTATCAATCTTAATATTAGCAAAAATTTCATCATAATTTGAATAGTAATATTCTAAACGTCCAGTTTGATAAAATAAACTAGTTAATACACTACATGTTACAGCATAAGTGAGAGGAAGCATATTATATGTTACTCCCTCAGAAACAGAAGCAGGTAACTTAACGCAGACGTAACCGTCTTTTGCATCCATTACCTTAACATATTCACTCAATAGCTTTGTGAATGTACTACTTGAAAAATCACCTATTGATTTATCTTGATGAATGTTAGGCTGATGATCAATAACTTTTGCAGACGCACTATGTTTAGTTTGACTAACCAGAGCTTTGCTTGTTAAGTTAACTTCGTGTAATTCTCTATTCATTTCTAAAGGAATAATTACAGCTAGAACCAACCAGAGCAGAACCAAAATGAGCAGACATACCAGAGTCATCTTACAGCATCTTTTAAAAACAGAACACTTTGAAGTGCTCTCCTTAACATAAGGCATTCTTGGTTAGTTTAGCCTCAAAAATAAAAATAAATTTTAAAATTCTAAATTTATATTTACACCCCCCTTTCAAATTTTTTTTTTTTTTTTTTTTTTTTTTTTAAAACCCTAAACAAGATTTCTTCGACCTTATGTCATACATAAGTTTTCTTCAACTAAACAGTTTTTCTTCGACCTTGTGTCAACTAACAAATTTTCTTCAGCCTTTTGCCAATTTAATATTTCTGTACTTCAATCATTGTCACTAATTTCTTGGATTTCGTTTTCTTCTTCACTACTATCATATATGTCAATAACAGGTGGAATTACTAAGTAAGTCCACTCAGGAGACTTGTATTTTTGGTTTGGTCTTATTATTCTCTTCCCTTTTCTCGATATCACTTCAATTTTTCTTCCAACTCCAACTTCTTTTCCAGGACTCTTTTGACTACTGATTTCTTCAACTTGTTCCTTTGGTTTCTTTATCAATCTGACTCTCAATCTTCCACCTGGCCAGTAGTCTGCTTTTCTCACGTACTTCTTCTTTGGTTCAGAATTATTTGATTCTGACTTCCAAGTCCTCTTCTTTCTGTTTTCACTTTCACCTTCCACGTCACTTTCTTCAGTTTCGTAGTCTGAAATCTCAATTGACTCAGGAACTTCTCTATTCGGCAATTTCACTCCTTCAGGAACTTCACTTTGTCTTCCATCACTGGTACTTGGTAATTCGTTCTCCTCCTCTTCCTCAATTACCTCTAACTTCCCAGATTTCGGATTTCTGTTCCTTACTTCAGAGTTTGTTCTCTGCCTTTCGATACTCTCCTGGTCTGAAACTTCTTTTTGTTCTGCTTCTTTGTCTTCAATGGAGACAACCGAATCCTCAGTTATCTTTCCTTTTAACAGATTCTCTTCACCTTCAGAATCTATTTCAATTATTTCCAAGTCTTTTCTTGTCAGATTTCCATTCACTGGCACAGTTTCCAGATGTCGACTTTCTTGTCGATCTTCAGAATCTGGAATTATTTCACCTTCAGTTTTGCCTTCTACTTCAGAATCAGAATCATCTGTAGTATCACTTTCAATATCAGAACTCTCAGGAGTTGGTACTGGAATAGTATGACTAGGGTGAATCCAACGTTTTAATCCTCTGCACTTTACAGCATTAGTAGTGATCAAGATTATCTGCCTAGGTTTCTGCCATCTAGGAGCTAGACAATTCCTCCTCCGATGTACTTTCGTTCTGACCCAATCGCCAGGTCTCAGATCATGTGTCAAAACCTTTTCATTTGATTGTGTTTCAGTTCCCACCTGATTAGACACAGAAGTTACCATATCAGATAACCTTTTACAGTAATCCAAAATTGCACTGTCATTTATGCTCAACAGTTTACCTACAGGTACAAAAGCTTGCCTCATAACTCTTCCCATTAAAATTTCATGAGGACTCAAACCTGTCTTTTTATCTGGTGTACTTCTTAATGACATCAAAACAAGTGGAAGAGCATCAGTCCACTTTATACCTGTTTCAAGACACATTTTTCCAATTCTGTTTTTAATTGTTCCATTTATTTGTTCAACTACTCCTGATGCCTCTGGTCTGTATGCACAGTGTATTTTCTGCTCAATGCTCAAAGCTTCACAAATTAACTTCATCAGTTTGTTATCAAAATGGCTTCCTCCATCACTCTCAATAGTGACTGGAAAACCGTACCTTGGGATGATTTCTCTGAGTATTAGTTTTGCCACTGTAATTGAATCACAATGTCGTGTAGGGAAAGCCTCTACCCATCTTGAGAATAAGCATACAATTACAAGTACATATTTCAAACAATTGTGTAAGGGCATTTCAATGAAATCCATTTGTAACCTGGTAAAGGGACCACCCTCTCGACCAATTATTCCTGTCCCCACCACTGATTTTCTGTTTGGATTCATTTGTTGGCATGACAAACACCTTTGACAAAAAGATTCAGCAATAGTTCTAAACTTGGTATTGAACCATGTTTCTCTGAAAAGTCTAACCATAGAATCTCTTCCTAGATGTGCTGGACCATGATATAATCTGGCCATGTCAGCAATCAAACAATTTGGTAAGACTACTCTGCCATCTTTGTAAACCCACACTCCATCTTCTTCACGTGGTCTACAATCTGATCTTAACCATAAGTCTTTTTCATCATCTTCTGCTTCATCTTGTAAATCTCTAATCTCATGCCATGTTTCTACAACAGTTGTTAGCATTAATGAATTTGAATCAGTTTCTTTACTCCTCTCCCGATTGTATGAATAATTTTTCCTTGCGCAGTATTTAGCTGTTTCATCTGCGAAGGCATTTCCCTTGGAAATATAATCAGTTCCTCTAGTGTGCGCTGCACATTTAACAATGGCGATTTCTTTTGGCAATTGTATTGCTTCAATTAATCTCCTAATGAAAACTGCATTTTTAATTGGTGATCCTGCTGATGTCATGTATCCTCTCTGTGACCAGAGTTGTCCATAATCATGCACAACTCCGTACCCATACTGACTATCGGTAATGATGGTAACTCTTATATCCTTTGATATTTCACATGCACGAATTAAAGCAATTAATTCAGCCACTTGTGCTGAACGAACTCCTTCAAGACATGATGCTTCTTCAATATCTACGACTGTACAAACTGAATATGAAGCTTTTAAGACACCTCCTTCGGATCTTAAGCATGAGCCATCTACGAAGTAGACAAAATCCGATTCAGACAAAGGTCTGTCTTTGATGTCTTTTCTTGGTTTAGTGCAGAATTCCATGACATCTAAACATTCATGTTCTGTTTCAATGTCATCAACAATTTCAGAATCAGGCAGTAATGTAGAAGGATTCAGATTCAAACATCTTGAAATTGAAACATTATCTGCTCCCAGTATCATTTCCTCATACTTTGTCAATCTGCTACTTGTTAAGTGTTGAGTCTTACCTCTTGTCAGTAATATTTCAACTGAATGAGGCACAAAAACTTTCACAGGAAATCCCATTATGATCCCCTCACTTTGTTCGAGGCTGATACTTGTAGCTGCAACTGCTTTCAAACAACCTGGTAATGCTTTTGCAATTGGATCAAGAACTGCAGAGAAGTATGCAATAGGTTTCTTTAAATTTCCATGTCTCTGAATCAACACAGATAATGCACATCCTTCTCTCTCACTGCAATACAGTTCAAAATCTTTCTCATAATTTGGCATACCTAAAGCAGGAGCTTGGCATAAGCTCTTTTTCAGGTTTTCAAAAGATTCCATCTCAGCATCATTGAGAATAATTGGATCTTTTACATCTGACTTTGTCAGTCTTTGTAATGGTTTTGCAATTACTGAAAATCCACTTATCCATTGTCGACAGTAACCAACCATTCCCAAGAACATTCTTACCTGTCTTTGTGTTCTTGGTGGTAACATTGCTTGAATCATTTTTATTCTCTCTATTGTTACTTGTCTTTTTCCCTTTGCAATTCTGTGACCAAGATATTTTACTTCTTGTTTGCAAAACTGTAGTTTTGCTGGGGACACTTTATGTCCTTCTTCTGCAAGGCGATTTAACAGAATTATTGTGTCTGTTACACAGTTTTCTCTTGTCTTTGCAGCTATTAACAAATCATCAATATACTGCACTAGCGTAGACCTACCAGGTAAGTCTAGGTCTTCTAATGATCTTTTTAACAGTTCATTAAAGATTGAAGGACTTTCTGTATAGCCCTGAGGGATTCTTGACCATCCGAGGGTCTTACCTTGGAATCTGAAAGCAAATATTTCATAACTGTCTGGATGTAAGGGAACAGTAAAGAATGCATTGCAAAGGTCAATGACTGTATACCATTCAGCATCATGTGGAATCTGAAATAGAATTACTGCTGGATTTGGAACCACAGGACAACATGGAACGACAATTTGATTAACCTTTCTCAAATCTTGTACGATTCTAAATGTTCCGTTAGACTTTTTAACTCCCATAATTGGTGAATTACAAGAGCTACTTTCCATTTCTTTTAATACACCTTGCTTAATTAATTTTTCAATTATAGGTGTAATACCTTCAATTGTTTCTGTTTTCATTTTATATTGTGGAGTGTTTGGAAATTCTATTCCCTGTTTCAATGTAATTTTTACTGGATCTACGTTTTTCATCAGACCCATCTCATTTCCAGTAAAATCCCATATTTCAGATTTCACTGTTTCTTTGAGTTCTTCAGGTAAATCTTTTTCTTCAAATGCAGGAAACAATTTTGTTTCTTCTGCTTCTATCATCATCATTGTCATTCTGTATAAACCATCTTCCTCCATTGTTTGTAACTCAACTCCATCAGGAGAACAATATATTCTACAATTCATTTTACATAGGATGTCTCTGCCTAATAGATTTACTGGACTACTATTACAAACCACAAATCTGTGTTTGTCTCTGTAATTCCCAATTTCAACTGGTACTGGATCAGTTAAGTCAGTTTTAATTTGTTGATTACTTACTCCAACAACTTGGATGGTATCCCCAGAGAGAGGTAGGTTTTCAATTTCCACTGATCTAACAGTAGAACGGGTAGCACCAGTGTCCACTAGAAAAGTGATGTCTACATCATTAACTTTCCCATTAACAAAAGGACCAGACTGGTCAACCTCAAGAGTGGCTCCAACAACACACTCTTCCTCCTCTCTCGGGCACCGTCAGCAATAATCATCAGAATCGCTGTCTTGACTTTCTGTTAATAAGAATTGTTGTGAAGCATTTTGCATTTGAACCCTTTGCTGCTTTTGCTGTTTTTGTGGTTTTATTATCTGTTCACTTCCCTGAAATCCCACGTTTGGATTATATTTTTGAACTCCCCCACAATTCGGAAAAGGTGGTTGTGGCAATTGATCTTGACGATTATTCACCTGTTGTTGTTGCTGTTGCTGTAACTGTCGCTGAATATTAAATTCGTTTAACCCCTGTTGCATCTGTAGCTGTCGCTGCAGGTCAACACCATTCTGCATCTGTGGATTCAATAAGGGATTCTTTAAGTTTTTAGGAGGATGAGGACACTCGTCTCTCCAATGTCCAATTTCGCCACAATTAAAACAAGGTAATCTTTGCTTTAACTCCTCAATCTTTGGGCTAAATTTCTTTGGGAAATTATTACCTTTAAACTTTCCTTGTATCTGGTTTGTATTTCCAGTTTGAACAAAATTAGTGTTCTTATTTCCCATGCTGGCAATCTGTTGCTCAGCCACCTTTACCTGAGCCCACATGGCTTTCTCCTTCACCTTCTTCTGTTTTACTTCTATTTCATCGCTGCAATACTTTGCTTTTCTTAGAATATCATCTACAGATAGTGATTGCCATCCGACAATACTATTTCTGATCATTTCTCCAATTTCAGGTTTTAGTCCATAAACAAATCTATAGACAAAATGGCTCATGTCTTTTTCATCTAATTTTTCATAACCACTGTATTGTTTAAAGATTAACAGTAGTCTTTCATAAAAAGAATGAACTGATTCTTTTGTTTCCTGTTCTGTCCTTTCTATTTTAACCCAATCAACTTCTTTGGGTGGAATTTTGTTTTTCATCCAAACAATTACTTTTTCATAAAAATCCATTACAAGTGGATTAGGAGCACCTGTTTCTTTGATTCGCTCAGGTTCTGTTTTTGGCCAACTAATCGATATTTTACATTCTGTCCAAAGATCAGATGGAACAACAATGTCAAAAAATCCATCTAAATCAATCCACAGAACTTTTGACACTTTGATAAATCTATCGACTTGCCTGTACCACTCAACTGGTTTTTCCCTCAATTTTGGAAAGTCATTTGTAAATAACAGAATGTCCTGTCTCGACCAAGGGATATGAACATATCCTCCACCTGCAATTTCTCTCATTGGAAATTGTTTTGACAATTTTTCCAATCTTTCATCTTCCTTCTTTTTCGTCCATTTTACTCTCCATTTATTCAGTTCTCCTAGCTTTTTGATATAGACAATCAAATCTTTAATATGAACTATTCTTCCCATTGAGTTTAAACTCTCAATGTCACTTTCTGAAAAGTCTAATCTGTAATGCTTTGCAAAATTCTTTTGTTTACTCACATCGATTTCAAGTTCTGCTGCTAGATCCTCTAGTTGATCATATTTGTTTTTCGTTTTCCACTGTATGCTTTTGCAAATGAACAGTAGTTCATCATCTCGATAGTAATTTAAACTATCTGGACCAATTGTTCCAATTATTAATTCTTCGATATTCGCTTTTAATTTGGCCACATCAAGTTTTGGTGTGGTTACCCTGGCTTCAGGACTCCCTATATCTGATATAGCACCCATTGGTGTTTTTGGAGATAAATCCTCATTAAAGGTTAAATCAGGCATTCTCGATTTAGAAGTGTTTATTTCAGATAAATCTGAATAAAATTTTTCAGCAGCCTTTTGAATTTCTGTATTTAAAGGAATAGTTAATCCAGTTTTGTTTGTCTCCTTTTGATTAAATACGGGCTGAACAGGACCAATTGTTACTGGAACTGTCACGGCTTCCATGCCTTTTGTCATTCTTTTTATTAATTCTTCTTTTGATCTTATATATTCATTATAATCAACATCTTCAACATTTCTTGCCTCTCTTGTATAATCTTTTGGAGGTTCCCTTGCTCTTGGAGCCATTGTAAAATGTCTACCTTCATTTCGAGCATTCTCGAATTCTGGTCTTCTAGGAGTTTCAATGATTTCACAATTATTTGGATAAAGTTTAGGAGCTTCACTAATTGGAGGTGCACTCGGTGAAGTTTCAGTAGAAACCACCGGAGTAGACCATGATCTAGGAGGTCTCAAAGGCTGATTCTTTCTAGCAGTTGTATATATTTCTTCCATAACTGCATCCTCAGATTCACTTTCCATAGATTTCCCTGTAGGAGAACCCATTACCATTTCATGAATTAAATACAATCCTTCACTCATGTTTCCCTGTCTCCACATTCGCAATCTATCTTCATGAGTTTCTCTTTTCCAAGATGGATTTTTAGAAGGTCTTTTAATTCCACTAGCTTCTCTTTGTAATTGATACATCTCGTCTTCCCACTCAACTAAAGCTTCAAATTGAGTTGGTCTCGGTTTTGGAACAAGAGCATTCATTTTCTCTCGTAAATTTCTTAAAACCTTTACATTAAATGAACCATCATCAGGCCAGGTTAAAACACCGTCGTTCTTAGTATATCGTTTCCAACTATCGAACCATAAGACAGTATGATATCCATATTCACCTTCCATATACGCTGCAGGTGTTTTATACTTATGAAGTAGTTTACCACCTCGCGTTTCGATTTTCTTGTCAGGTGAAAATAAATTCTTAAACTTCTGAAATAATGTTGGCTTTTTCTCAACATGTTTAAAATGATAACTCATTTTTAAGAGTTAAATCTAATTCACAAAATCGTTCGTAAAATATTTCCGGGATGTTCCGTAAAACAACCAATCCGTGCGCGAAACACACCAACAAGCCAATGACAGTTGAGCTACGTCACTTTTCTGCTCAACCAATAAATTTAGAGTTTTTCCGAAGGACCAATCAGCTCACAGGCCGTCAGAGACTCAAGAGCCAATCAGAATATAGCTTGTGACGTAGGTCACCCAATCCCAGCGCGGCTCTGTGACGTACACAGCAGCTGCGGTTTCTCGTTTCTCACTCCTGGCGCTTACCCCTCCTTCACAAAATCTTTTCACAGCGCCATTTTAAGGACACTTTTCAGTGTAAATTAATTCTTAACAATGACTATAAAGACAACATCTGTTCGTTTCACTATTTAGGATAGTTTACATACATTCAAGTATCCACACTTCGGAATAGACGGCGCTATTCACACTAAGGATAATATTCAAGTGTCAGTAGAGTAACCTTACCCCACCCTTCTAACACGTATAATTATGAACTCGCTTTGCTCTGAACCCACCGCGAAGTGAAAGTTCTAAGAGTTCCACTTGAACATAAAATACAATTCAAACTCGCACTTTCACGCTGAAATTTCCCTAATTTCAAACACACATGAAATCCGTACAGGACTCTCACCTGTTTATAGAAATCATGCACCGTTAGCAAAATAACGACGTTATCCGTACAGGGCTCTCACCTGTTTATAGATATGAAACATGTACCCGTACAGGACTCTAACCTGTTTATAGATAATCATGCACCGACGTTAATTTACCCTTCACTCAAGCTCGGATATAACTAATACTCTTATCACAGTGAGTTTTATGGAAGGCGCTTTGTCCCTATTCTCATGCTGCTTTAATTTCTTAGAAAACCCTCACTATACAAGATTCAGACCTAGCCCTAAAACTGTGCTGCTCGGCGACAACACTATGGTACACGGCGATACCTCTTGTGATACTCGGCGATATCACTACAAACAGAACAGATGGCTTGCGTGACTAATTTCTCGCCACACAATCTATACCGGTATAGCTTACAGATAGCACGAAAAACGAACTCAACATGTGTTAAAACATCGATCCTATTTCCATACCATAACGTAACCCTTAGCAACCAACATATTACCTTGGTTACTCCTTAGCAACCATCAATTTCTGCTACCAGTTTTAAAGTATGGACTAGTCGCCGTAGCTTATAGTAAGTTATGGCATAAATATACTAAAAAGGATCAGGAAAGTCAGTGGCCACTGATAGGATCCTTCGATGGCGCAAAAATAAGCGTGCTGGAAACAGCCCTTTATAACAATAAAACAACGCCCACTATGCTTGATAGTTTCGGCATGTGGCGCAAAGAAACAGAACAACGAAAGAAAAGAGAAGAAGCAAGAATAGGAAAAGAGTTACGAAAGGCAGCCCACCTGACCGCTAAGAAACTAGAAGAAGAAATAAAAGAAAGAAAGGAGGCCAGACAAAAGCAGGAATCTGAGTCGGCAGGCCAATGCCCTGTTAGGACCCCCTCTACGCTCTACCCTGAGCTACCCTCCAAACAACGGGCGAACGATGAGTTACTGCTAGGTCCTCCGATCATCTACATGCGCCCCCCCATATGCCCCCTCCCAACCTCTAGTACAGCACCTGCCAGCTCCGAGTGCAAATGAGAATGACCTTGGAGCTGGTACCCCAGCCCTCACGGCCTCCGCACCGACCGCATTAGTAACGACATCAGATGAGCTCGAGACTAGCAAACCGCCACCAGCCAGACTGAGTAGATTGAGCAAAGATGAGCGGGATGGAATTGACAAGATAGTAAAGACACTGGTAGAACGGAAGGAGAGCGAAGAATACACGATAGATATGCACAATTCACATGCCGGTAGTCACAGACTTCATTTCGTTTTACGGTTTAGCTACCACACTCTGAACGCATATGAGGATAGGTATCAGAATCAGGGTCCTGCTAAACTGACAGCTTTATATAGAAAAGTCAATGTTGGAGACGAGGCTGAGCATGACGTGATGGACCTCTTCATGCAAACGCTTGAGGTCTTCCGCCACCTCACGGAACAGAAACCAGAAGTTAAGATTACAGTCCCTGACACGACTGGGTCCTCATCAGAAGTAGCCACCACCATGATGCCTATCAGAGAAGCCGCCCCCTACTGGGTTCCCCCGCGAGGTCAGGGAACAAATGACGATATCAACCACGCAGATGCAAAGGGGAGGGTTGTGTACAACTGGGTTTATCAACCATGGGATCGGCAAGATATTTTAACTTTTAGGCAAACCCTGCCCGATTTAAGAAAGAACCCGACAGCATTTTATACCGAACTAGGTACAGCCTTGGATTCAACCATAATGACTCTAGCGGACATTGACTTGTTTTTCGGGCTATGTCTGCCGGCTGACGTGTGGAAGCAAATCCGGAAAACCGACCACACAGATCTGTTCGGACATACCTGGAATCAACTCAGTGAACTAGATAGACAGCGAGAGCCCGGAAAGAAACCTGTAAAAGACATACTGGAACTCCCGGACAAAATAGTTCAGAAGCTAAAGACATTGATCCCAGAGAAGAAGGTAGACTGGTCAATAGTCACGGCTTGCCGTCAGAAACCCCAGGAAGACGTATCAGAATACTTCTCCCGATTTGAGACGGTGTTCTCCGACTACAGTGGCCAAGACATGACCACTGCAACCGGACAACACCTATTCGTGCAAAACTACGTAAAGGGTCTATAGCAAGAGGTCTCCCAAAAGTTACAGAGGAGCGAGAGTAGTTGGGGGGCCTCCAAACCTGCAGCTATCCTTCAGATGGCTCATTACTACGAACACCAAAAGAACGAGAACGATAGGGCGACAGAGAAAAAGAAAAAGGACTTGAAAGAACGAGTGATGATTGCTCAATTGCAAGGAGTGACGACAGGAAGGGAACAGTATAGAGGAAACTACCAGTCGAATGCCCCTAGAAATCCACCCCCTAGAGACCGCACACCCACACCCGGCACTCCACGAACAGACCTCGATGAGAACCAGTGTGCGTTTTGCAAAGGATTTGGCCATTGGAAGTCTCAATGTCCGGTTCTCCTGGAAATGATTAAAAATAAAGAGACGAGGGACATGACGAATGGCCCCAGGACTAGAGGGCAGGGATGAGGGCACACCCACGACACCAACAATGACAGACCTGGCAGACCGAACACGTTTGACCGTCCCCGACAGAATCAGTGCCAACAGTCTGACTGCGACAATGCCCGCGACTTTGCCTAGGACTGCCAAGGGCAAGGAAGGGATCCAGTCGAGCTCTATGTTGACCAGCAAGGTCCTTATGTCACCGCTAAGGTCCTAGGTACAAAGTCTCCATTCCTGGTAGACACTGGCGCGACACGTAGTGCGTTATGTAAACGACTGATTCCAAGGGCACCCATGTCTGGCTCACACATAACATCAATAGGCTTTGATGGAACGCCCTCCACTAACCCCTTATCCGCACCGGTCTCCTTCGACTTGGACAGTAACCCCACTGACACAACGTTTCTGCTTTCCTCCAATACCCCCGATGCCATTATGGGACTTGACTTACTGAAACATTTCCGAGCTACTATCAGGTGTTCACAAGATGGAGTTCGAGTCATTCTGTACGAGGGATTCTGGGAGAGGTGTGGCGCCGCGGCCAGGGCGACTGACGCTGGAATCTGGGGACCACAGTTCGATTCCCGGCTCCGGCGGCAGGTTAGCCCAGCACCATGTGACTCTGGGCAATAGCTCGCTTAATCTTCCCGACGGCCCCCAGCGCCTAGAGACCCTTACGGGTGATTGTGCGCTTTACAAATGTGGACTTTACTTTACTTTACGATAACCCGACTCTGCTCAGACCTCATCCCGCACGACACATGTGCTCCATCTCTGACACTGACGCATCCTTACTTGACTCTCTACCCCTGTATCTGTGGGCTAAAACTGACGCTGATGTAGGACGAATGATGATCGACCCTGTGCGCATAACTGTTCGCCAAGATGCGACACTCCCAAAACTCCCACAGTATCGGATATCGCCCGAAGGTGAGAAGGCATTGGTAATGATAATCCAGTCCCTGGTAGAGGCAGGAGTGGTAGAGGAAGTAGTCAGCAATATTTGCAACAGCCCTATCCTACCCATTGTGAAGAAGCAGGGCGAGGGAGATGAGAAAGCGTACCGCTTCATCATCGACCTTCGAGAGGTCAACAAGGTAGTTGTACCTCAGTACCCCGTAGTCTCAGATATCGCCACCATTCTGACCCTGATTCCTTCCACAGCCACCACCTTCACTGTAATAGACCTCAAGAACGCTTTCTTCTCCATCCCCATCCACCCAGACAGCCGCTACCTTTTCGGCTTCACGTTAAAATCCCGCTCATATAGATTTTGTAGAGCTCCCCAAGGTTACACTGAAAGTCCCAGCATCTGTAGCCAGGCCCTCAAGAGACAGCTGGACGCCGTTCAGCTACCGGAGGGAGTGGTGTTGATACAGTACGTCGATGACATCCTTTTGGCGGCCGACACCACTCCACTTGCAGTCACAGCCACCATCCAACTCCTGCACTTCCTCGGGGAAAATGGCCACAAGGTCTCCAAGAAGAAGTTGCAATTCTGCCAACCCCAGGTCACCTACCTAGGCCACCTCTTGTCCAAAGACGGGAGAAAGCTTACACCCGATCGAATTCAGGCCATTCTAGAAACCCCTGTCCCAAAGACCCAGAAACAAGTCCGCTCCCTGGTAGGCCTCACCTCCTTCTGCCGGCAGTGGTTGCCAAATTTCAGCCTCATTGTAAAGCCACTACTTTCCCTACTAGCCAAAGATGTCCCCTTCCCACTCCCTTGGACCCCCGAATGCCAATCCTCCTTCAAAGAACTTCGAGATGCCCTTTGTTCTGCGCCAGTCCTAGGAACCCCCGATTACACCAAGCCCTTCTCTCTCTACACTCACAAAAGGGAGGGGTGCGCTTTGTCTGTCCTAACTCAAACTATTGGCCCCAAGCAACGACCATGTGCCTATTTCTCTGCCACCCTTGACCCAGTAGCGAGAGCCTTGCCTGCCTGCCTTCGAGCCGTAGCTGCCGCTGCTGTCTCTATCCGACAAAGTGAGGGGATCGTACTCTCGAATTCCCTCACGGTATTAGTGCCCCATGCTGTTGACACCCTCCTAAACCAGACTAAGACGCAACACCTGACTAGCGCACGACTGACCGGATACGAACTGACTCTGCTTGCACCCCACATCACGCTGAAAAGATGCACCACACTGAACCCAGCCACCTTGTTGCCCCTGCCCAAAAACAACCCAAATGTCCCCCCCATACATGACTATGTGACCCTCACAGACGAACAGACTAGGAGTAGAGTTGACCTCCGAGACACCGCCTTCACAGACCCTGACGGAGAGCTATGGGTAGACGGCTCTTGCATAAAACTCCCCGACGGCACCACCTCAGCTGCCTATGCAGTTACCACAGCCCGAACTGTAGTTGAAACCGCCCGCATCACGCAACGATCCGCACAGGCGGCAGAACTGATTGCCCTCACACGACCATGTATTATAGCGACAGGGACTACGGCAAACATTTACACGGACAGCCAGTACGCCTTCGGAGTGGTTCACCATTTTGGACTCTTGTGGAGAGAAAGGGGATTCCTGACGTCCCACGGCACGCCCATCCTCCACGGAGATCTAGTCTCCACCCTGATTGAAGCAGTTCTCCTCCCCAAACAATTAGCTGTAGTCAAATGCCAGGCACACAGGAAGGTGACAGACTTAGTCGGACAGGGAAACGCACTGGCCGACATCACCGCCCGATCCACAGCTTAGAATAGGACGACGACACGCATGTATGTGACCAGGTCACAAGCAGAAAAATGGACTGACGCTAGGGAAACGATTAGGGACAACCAGATGGCCAGCTCACCACACAAATTGACTGAATGGACACGGGTGGGAATGAAAGACGATGAAGGCTGCTGGCGGACAAAGGACACTAACAAATGGTTGCTACCCAATTCATACCTGATCCCCATACTGACTATGGCTCACTCCCCTGCACACATAGGATCTGCCCCCATGACCGAACTCGTCTCCAAGGTCTGGCACAACAACAAAATCCCCGACGCAGCCAGACGCCTGGTCCAGCAATGCCTTATCTGCCTGCAACATAACCTTGGGAAAGGAACTGTGGTACCCCGGGGAGGGTTTGGGGTCCCCGACCATCCTTTTGAGGTCCTCCAGATGGACTACATCCAACTAGAAAGATGCCAAAGCCTGAAGTATGTATTAGTCATTGTGTGTGCTTTCAGCAAATGGGTAGAAGCCTATCCAACCCGTGATAACACTGCCATGACCACTGCCAAGGTACTGCTGAAAGAGTTTTTCCCTCGCTACGGTCTTTGTCGAATTCTATGGAGCGACAACGGCCCCCACTTCATCGCTGAAGTTATCCAACTAATCTTGAAAGGGTTGGGTGTAAAACAGAGGTTTCATGCAGTCTTTCACCCCCAATCTGCTGGCTTAGTTGAGCGACACAACGCTACTCTGAAACTAAAACTGTCGAAGATAGTGGCCACCACAGGACTTAAATGGCCAGATGCCCTCCCACTGGCATTGCTATCGATGCGCTCCACTCCCACTAAGCACCATTTGACCCCCTACGAGGTTGTATTTGGGCGACCGATGAACCTCTGGACTGCCCCTAAACCGACCTCCATTCACGACGTCCCGGACGTCCTACTGTCTGATTACTTGTGCAAATTGACTAAAACATTGTCTGTCATTCATCAGCAGGTGCAGCAGGCCATCCCAGATGCTTCCAGGGGTCCGGGTCACGATATCCAACCGGGGGATTATGTGCTGATCCGAAATTTCCAACGGGCAAAGAGTCTGGAACCCCGGTGGACGGGCCCCTGGCAAGTACTGATCACCACCCGGACGGCTCTTCGAGTGGAGGGGAAACGACACTGGCTGCACGCACACCACTGTAAGAAGGTCTCCTTGACCCTGGCCACGACAGAAAACGTCAGCACCCAAGAAGAACTGCTGAACAAAGACCGGCCATCACTGAACTGTTATCCTGATACCGAGGCACTTGAACTTTCAAAAATCTCTGATCCCACTGTGCCATCCAGGGAAGGGTATTTCCTGCATCGAAGGGAGGGAGCTTCGGCTAAGTAGACCACAGACTGAGTTGAACCTCAGAACGGTAGCCTAAACACAACCAAGGGTTACCCGGAGAGAAGCTAAACGAAGTCTGCGGTTCTGCCCACTACCGAGCACCTCGAAGATGATGGAAGCGCCAGATAAGAAGATGATGGAAGCAACCAGAAATACCCACTATCGGAACCCAAAGACTGACAGTATACACAAATCGAAGACAATTGCCCTATTCATTGTCCTCCTCTTTTGACTCCTCCTCATGACTTCCTTCTGGATCGTGGAAGAGAGCGCACCCGCTCATCAGATATTGCTGACCACTGCACAGCCAACCACTATGAAAGAGCATCACCTGATCTCCCTTTCGCCTCAGCTCCGAGAAAGGCGTAAGGAGTTCTGGAACAATTCCTTCGTGCAAATGTTGCACCAACACAACCTTGCCGCCAACACCACCAACTGCTGGATCTGCGAGTTGCTCCCGCATGCCACCGGACACTCCATCCCTTTCATCCCTTCCCCTTTCTCAGTTCACGGCTCCTGCCTTGCCTGGTTGATTCTCTTGCAAGAGAGCTACAAGGACAACGCCACTTCAGGTCAAACAGTGTCACACTTATACCATGGGTTCTGGCTGAACAAAACCGGAAGAACATCTGCTCCCTTCTGTCCTTTGACCTCTGGTCCCTCCTTCCAGATGGACATCCCTGCCAAAGAACGAGTCGAAATGCAGGTGTTCCATAATCCAGCCAGACCCACCTTCTCCTACCTACGGAAACGAACTGCTGGCCCTGTCTGTTATCAAAGTCACGGGCCTCGTGTGCCTCGAAGGCCTGGGAACACAGCTGGTGGGCCACAGTTCCTGCCGCATCACCAGAACATTGGACTCGATTGATCCCCCCTCCTTTGTTCCTTCTCCGAATATGTACTTTGTTTGTGGCACCAAAGCTTACACTTGGCTTCCAAAAGGTTGGGGGGGTACTTGCTACATCGCCTTCGTTCTCCCTCCAACGTACGTGGCCCCAGCAAACCATCACCGGCAGAAGCGCACAAGAGACATTGAACAAGCCGACTCCACTGGAGCACAGTTCCTGGATGCAGTGAAGGGACTTGTCCCTCTGTGGGGCCCAATGGCAAACAGCCGCGCCATCCGACACTTGACCCAGGCAGTAGAAACGACCATGAACATCACGGCTGGCATCCTCACTAACAATACAGCCGAGCTTCAGGCAGTCCGCCTGGTGGCTCTTCAGAACTGCCTTGTTCTAGATGTGGTTCTAGCCGACCGTGGAGGAGCATGCCGCATCATCGGGTCTAGCTGTTGCACCTACGTGCCAGATAACTCGCCCTCAGTCTACAAAGCAATCAAGCACCTCCACAGACGTTCCTCGGAGGTTCACCAGGAGCAGGAAGGATGGTCGCTTGGGAGCTGGTTCTGGGGTACTTTGAAGGACTGGGGATGGAGGTTGTTTACATTTATCTTGATACCGGTCGTGGTACTGTGTGGGTGTTGCCTAGGTATTCAATGCTTGCCACCTTTGTGTTCACTCATTGCCAACTGCATGTGCCCTAAGACTTTGGACTTTGGAACTGAACATATGAGTCCCCTCTATGAAGTAGAAATACGTGGCCTTATGGGGATAGATCCGAATTGACAAGTTGGCGAGACATGTTAAAAGGGAGGACTGTTGAAATCTAGTGTGTGAGCTGAACATCATCTGCGCCATCTTGTCCATTTCCTCAGACACACGCACAAATATGCACAGCAGCCATTTTAGGTGCCATGGCCCCCTGCCTACTGCCGATAGCCAGCGCGTCTCACCCCCTCACTCCCCGGCCTCGCAAGCACACACCCCCCCCTTTGACAGCCCCCGGTCTCTCCTGCTTGGGCCCTAAACGCATCTCCAGCGCGACCCTGCCTCCGAGCCACATCCCGTGCTGAACCCCCCCACACCCTTTCATCTCATTCATAAAACAGGCCCTTTGATAACCTCTTCCTCCTTGCCCGATTGTTCGGCCTGATCCCAGGCCATCACTTAGCCCAGCAGATGCAGTTTATTGCCCCTACAGTAGGACCTCGCCTCACTTCAAAGGAGCGGGGATTAATCAATGCCCTCACACCCCAGATCCGATCGATTACCCGCATTTCTATTCCCAGCGGAATGTCCAGCTGCACGATAGCCATCATGCTGAGATTAGGGGTGGGGACTCCTACTGTAGATATGTGTGGGAACGGGCCTGAACCGGGGATTCCAAAGATGCCTTTTCCGTACTTCAAAGCAATACCACGGATGTCACAAATGTAATAAAGCCATAAAACTGTGTATAAGAGGCCAGGCCTCAGAGATGCGGTTAGAGCACCTCGAAACGATACCTCGTTGTCTGATCTGATGTGTTCTGCTCCATCGGAAATAAACTCCTGTTTCCTGCCTTCCAGTCTCCAGCGCCTGCCTCTTTATTTGATAATCGTGAGTTGGGTGAAAAGCGGCTGACGCCGGGTAAACCTTGAAAGGGGTAATCGACCTGATCTGCCTGAACCCTTTGTTTAACAATACCAGGTCCTCCAGTACCAAGAAAGTTGCCAGTGAGAAGAAGGAAGAGAAGGTACTTAGCAAGACTGGTGTTACGCTCAAAATGTTTTTTGGGAGAAAAAAAATTAAGCCTGCAGCAGCGGTGTCCGGGGACCAATCTGGGAGCAGTACCTCTGCATCAGTGGGCCCACCCCACTAACCTAGGCCCCAAGGCCATAAGTGTCACAGAGGCAGCCAGTCTAATTGCGAAAATGCCAATGAGCAGTGATGTTGAAATTGACTAATCATTATCACAAAGTAGTACCCACTGAACGCAGGAGGAAACTCAGCAGATAAGTGGGCAACAACTACTGCAACAGCAGCCGCAACCACCACCCATAATACTAGTTTTTCCTCCCAAAGTAGGGGCAGTTCAAGAAATCGAGCTTCCTGCAGAGGAAGAAGAAGAGCAAGCCACTCTTTCAGAAGACCCATTGTCTTCCTGATCCCCAGCAAGGAAAAGGAGGGTTAGTTTCAATTTCAATTTCAATTTCTTCTTCAAGTCCCCCTACTGATGATCTAGATGCAACTTGGAAGCCACCAGCTTAGTCTGAGAGTAACACACCACAAAACAAGGCTAGGGAAAAGGAAGGTTCCAGAAAGCCTTAGAGTTATGCAAGCTCAATGTAGAAGAGGAGGATGATGACGAGCCAGTCATCATGAACATCACTCCTGCCCCAGTGGAGATGGAGACCAACATTACCCCATCCCAAATTGCTGTGAGGGATGTGGCACGGATACCACCAACACAGGTAACACCAACATCACCTCCAACTTCCATATTTGCATCTGCAAAGGCCTGGCAGGGACCTACATCCAGCACAACCACCACCTTAGAAGGTAATGATACTACATAGAGTCAAATTCCATGCACACCCTTCAGTTCCTCCGGCATTGCAAGTGTTGCCTCCAGCAGCATAAGAAAGTTCACTTCCCCAGTTTGAGACTTCTTTGTAGTTAGCAGTGAGGTGGAGAATGTTGCTATATCTGCTCAATTTTTCGACAAGGTTTTAGTCGGGGTAAGCTTGGTACAAAATATGGTCCTGGAGGCCAAATAACCCACCTGAAAAAACACCACTTGATCCAGTGGGAGGCG
This sequence comes from Lissotriton helveticus, assembly GCF_964261635.1. Taxonomy (NCBI): domain Eukaryota; kingdom Metazoa; phylum Chordata; class Amphibia; order Caudata; family Salamandridae; genus Lissotriton; species Lissotriton helveticus. The sequence goes on from NC_136059.1 coordinate 131,842,378, forward strand.
TGGAGAAAAAAGAAGCATATGAGTTGGTGGAGAGCTAAGCCCTTCGCTTAGCTGAAAATATAAGGGTGCAAACTAAGGTTGTGTCAGACAACCATTACATTTCTGCCACAATTCTGGAACCTCAGTACAAATCAGTACTGAACACTAAGACATTAATTCCTTTTTCAGAAGTGGATGTACAAAACTTGTATAGCGGAGGTAGCCAGTGACTTTGAAAAAGAATAGCTGGTAATTAGAAGCCCTCTACTCAAACCCGCAACAAGTACTCCAGGCATCCGGCATCAAGTTCAACTGCAGAGACTGAGGGCAGTGAGTTTAGCTCACAGCAGTCACCAACACTATCAACAACAGCAAGAACAGGATCATCAGCCCCAGTAAATTCAGCACAGGATTGGTGTCAACAGCAAGGGCGTGTTAGGTTCAGTGCTGATGCAAAGGCAAAAGAGGCCCAACAAAGCGGAGCACCCCTGTGCATCGAGCGGATGGTCAAGGCATATCTGGATGACCTGACAGAGGTCTAGATTAATCAAAACCCATTGGTGTATTCGTATGGGAAAAGGCGCCTATGGCCATTCTTCAGTATGCTGGTGAAAAACCATCTGGCTTGCCCTGTCGCAAGTGTTGCATGATCAAAATGAATCTGCACATTATACCACCGGATTACACAATATGTAAATCACAGCAGGAAGATCAGGACAACGACTTAGGTGACGGAAGTAGTGTGTTAGATTACCTACTTCTGGTTGAACCACCAGAGTTTGAGGACAAGCTCTACTTCCCTGACAACTAGGCTTTCCGTGTGTTACTCTCTTTCTTCCTTATTTACTTTTATCTTTTGTGTCTCTCTGTATTTCTGGCTTGAATCACTACAAATCCATCACCACTATCTTCTCTATTTATTGCCATATTGGAGTTGCAGCTGGGTGCATTTATTAAAGAAGTCTACTCCTCCAAGTCCTGCTCCATCCTCCTGACTCGGTCTAAATCCATTTCCCTTAAGCCAGACATTGGATAGAGAATAGTACAAGAAATATTGCCTCGTCGAGTCCCTCCAAAAGAACTGGAACATGATGACTATAGCTATCCTCCTTTCCGAGTTGAGAGGCACTGCCCATTAACTTAAGATGAGAAGGAACAGGTAATAAGGGCATGCATTGATCAATGACTCCGACTGATTGGTGTTTTTTGTTGTTGTTGTGCATAAAGTCAAAGTGTACTAGTATTTATTCTACACACAACAATGTGACTCAATTCAATGCTTCCCTTCTTGCTGTTTAATAACAAAATTGTACTTCTACTGCAGGCCGATCCATTGCATTTTTTAATATGGAATCTGGACTCACTCGGTACACTATAGAATGAGTTGGACAACACCATGATGATGACCACATAGTATCTTCACAGTCAGTCAGTTGGATCGGAGATGATTGATGGTATAACTCAGGGCATTTCACAAAGTGGTATAAAAGGTAAAAAAGTCAACAACAAACACAGCAGACCTACATGTCTGTGTAGTGGTAGAGTCAAGTCACGAGTGTAGTAGTGGAATGACTTACATCCGTGCATTGATTTAGTTACTTACTTTGGAAAATGTTATGTTGCTCTATATGTGTGCTCTGTCTGGCTCAGTCAAAATCTAAGCTACGTGGAGGTTGGGTGGACACTGTGGGCCTGCTATGTCCTGTTGCTGTTGTAGTTTAATGCTTGAAACAAACAACAGAGTAGACATGATTTAGCCATGCAACCTCTAAAAATGTGTGCACTCCTCCGTAATTTTTGCTTTTTTTCACCTTGATTTTTCAATATCCCTTTTGTTTTTCGATCTACACTTACAGGCTGCCTTTACCCCATGCTAAACTGAGAAAAACAACTCACAGTCACCTACCAATCCGTATCCGCCAGGGAGGCAGTGGCCCTGTACTGTCTACTAGTCTAGTTACTAAGTACTACTTATCATCACTAATCATCAAGTCATCATCATGCATGCCTCTCCTTTTTCTCCTTTAACATATATATGATGGTTGTCTGCCAAGATTGTGTGTGTTAAGTTGTTGTTCTCCATGTGTAGTGTTTATCTTTGTCAAACCTTTCCCTCAAATACCCCTTCCCAACCATTCATCAAACCCTAACCCCAAGGCTGTGTGATTTATATAGAGGTGTGTCGAAATTAAACGTAATCCAATAATTGGTCACACACTTGCTGAGGCGGATGTGGTGAAAGGAACACTAATTCAATTTCAAAGCAGGGCGAAGATCTTCTTCTGCTTTTCCAACCAAGCTCAGTATATTTGCAAGTCCATTTTTTTTTCAAAGGAACATAATCCATCCTTATTAATTGCCGGCATCAATTGGATTCTTCATCCGCCTCCTTACAGCACTAAAGGTTACGTTTGTGTCGAGTGACTCGAGTCAACTACAGTTTGTAACTTGTTGTACTAGGCTATTCCCGCCACCATTAGTTTTTATTTTACTTTAGCATTGCTAATCATCATTAATTAGGGTTTCTTGTTTGGTAGTCTACTTTTCTACTGTACTGAACTTCGTTTTACTACTCCTTCCAAAGTCTCTCTCAGGCGACTGACTGTCTCAATTTCTTTTTTTGCAAATGTTATTACCAGTGTCTACTACTACCACTACAACCATGGCATCTTGGGAAACCAAACCATCATCACCAGATAAGAGAATAAGTTTGGGGGAGTCTTAATTAATAATGGAAATTAATTCATTTATTCACACATTTATACCCTTAAGTCCAGTTGCAGACTGCATAGACTAGGAAAAGAGACTAACAGTAGTAGTAACAAGTCACTCAGTGAGGGTACCGCATATATCTGTTCATGTGTTACAAAATTGGCAGATTATTTCGATCAAAAACTGGCTGCCACCCACTACACATTTTTTAGATGCCATAAACACCTCCCCCTATGTATTCTTTTTCACTAGCAAGATTGAAAAAAAGTTAAAATACATACATATACCACATACATTACTAGAACAAATCAGGTACTAGAGTAAAGTAGACACTAGTAGTAGTATTTCCTATCCTATCAAAACTAGTAAAATATCAGGTTGGGCATTTTGTTGGTGGGAACTGTTAAAAAGCCTCTCATGATTAAGAAGACTAGAAGAGGACAACTCAAGGGACTGGACTCATTGGCTAGAGATATTGGTGAATCTGAGTTTTAAAACCTTTTAAATAACATTTAAAGAGTGGCCAACTGGGAAAGCTTAGCTACAGACAGACTAATATAGTAAAAACAGATGGTCTAGATCGAAGAAGATTTTGTAAAAAATAGAATTAGGAAATAGAAATAATAGTTCAGAAAATATAAGGTGCAGTAAAAGGTAGGGAAATATAATTATGAATATTAACAACTGAAGGACTTAGTGGGGCCAGCAGTAGAGCCCTCAGTGGTGGAGCGGTCCTGCCGCTGGGAGGCATCTTGTCCAGCTGGCGACGACTCGGACTCTTCTTGCCCCTGGGTGCTGATCAAGTAAGATATAATAAAGAAAGAGACAAACATAGATGATTGGTGAGAAACAATATAAAAGATTTACAAACGCTTAAAAAAACATTTTTGGAAACAATAATAGAAATAAAATTGACCTATCTAGTCTGATTGACTAGTAGTATCGGGAGATTTGCAGAGCGTCTAGTTATTATTTATGAACACTAATCCAGTGTTCCATTTTGATTCCAGAATCCTAAGCCTAAGTGCCACCTGACCTAGCCCACCAATGCCAGACGGGCCAAGTGTTCACTAAATCTGTATTTTCCTTTATTTTAGTCTTAAAATGCATAGATGGAGGACACATGCATGCATTTTTGCAAACACCAAACTGTTGGTTGGTTGCTGCTGATGTTCTGATAAGCCTATTACTCACTCACTAACAACCTACAAAGGATTCTACTAAGGACTGGAGTAAGAAGCACTCAGCAGCATTTGACATGACAGGGAATGCATCACACAGACCGCTAAAAAATTACCAACTAATGCTAAGTAACTAAACTACCTATCATTCCACCACTATCTTAGTGACAGGAGGACAAAGGAAGGACTTGAGTCACCCTAGCATTATCTAACTTAAGTTCTCTAAAGTAAACTCTCTTACATTATCAGCCCAACCAAGCGCAAAGTTGCAATCAATTAAGAATAGTAGTGCCGAGCACCTGTGTCTAGAAGAGTTACAATCACAGAAGATTTTTAAATGTAATTTACCTGCAATGTAAGCAGCAGCATTACTGCTATTTGGAAAAATAAGATATTTGCAATGACAGTAAAACAGTCAACAGGACACACAAAACTACTAGTATTATACTATTAGCTACTCACAAAGCCCCAAAACCTCAACACCTAGCAGGTCCAGCAGGTTTTGCTCCCGGTCCAAGATGTCTGACCACCATTGAGTAAGATGGTTATGGGTGCGCTGGACCCCAAAGCAGCAAAACAATGCCCGGTGCACCCTCGCACACGGATGGTGATGATCCTGGGTACACGAAGCCAGTCCTGCGCCTCTTGCCAAGGTGAAGGGGTGGTGGCGCGGCACAAAAAAAACAAGGGCGGCCACCTCGCTAAAACGGACTTGGGCCTGCACCCCTTCCTGGGGCAGATTGCTGCAAGTAAGGCGGCTCTTCTTCTGGGTGCAGGCGCCTTCCTCTTGGAGCCGGGTCCCTTAGCCATGGTTCTGGGGTGGGCGGGGGTGGAAAAGAAACTAGGTGTAAAAAATAAAGCCAGGAAAAGAAGTAGGAGAGTAAAAAAGGAAGTAATATGAAACATAAGAAAACAGTTTTAAAAAACACAGTAAAAATAGAAAGAAAACGCAAAATATACACTTGGAGACAGAGAGGGGTAGATTTTATTTATAATAAAAAGGACAGTGCAGAAAACAAAGGATTGAAAAGATTCGAGAAGGATTGAAAAACAGGCCCGAGAACCATGCAAAGAATAGGAAAACAAGATGGTCATGCCAAATGGCAACCGCGTGGTGAAGTTTGTGCGATATTTCCCCGAACACATAATCCACGTTGCCAAACATCAAAAACATCTCGCGAGTATACACGAGCATGGGGAAACAAGCAACACCGCATACTTGCGTAACTCCGCCTAGCGTTGCAGAGTTTTTGTTACGCGAACTTCAACCAAGGTAAGACCTCACTTTTTTTTCTAGGATAGGGTAAGAGACACTCCATCTGTCCTGGAGAGCCCGTGGTGCCACTGGCTCCAAAACCCACAACTTCGGCCCAGGTTGGAAATTTAATTAGTGCAGCTTTTTGGTCAAACCAGTGCTTCTGAAGCTCCTGGCTGGCCTCAAGATTCTTGGATGCTTTTTCCATGTACTCAGCCATTCTGGACCTTAGCCCAAGCACATAGTCCACAATATCTTGTTTGAGTTCTTGGGGAGGCTTCTATCAAACCTCTTTTACAAGACAGAGTGACCCCCTAACAGGATGCCCAAACAGAAGTTCAAAGGGGGAAACCCTAATCCCTTCTATGGCACTTCTCTGTAAGCAAAAAGAAGGCATGGTAAGAGGACATCCCTTTTCCTCTTGAGTTTTTCAGGGAGCCCCATAATGATGCTTTTCCATGTTTTGTTGAATCTCTCAACAGGGCAATTGGTTTGTGGGTAATAGAGTGTACTAAGCCTGTACTGCACATGAAGTTGGAACCTATGTCTGAAACCACCTTCTTAGGAAACCCTACCCTGGTGAAGACACCAGTGAGGGCCTTGGCTATTGCAGGAGCTGTAGTAGTCCTAAGGTGAATTGCCTCAGGAAATCTAGTGGCATGATCCACTAACACTAGAATGAATTTGATTCCTGATGCTATGGGAGGTTCAAGTGAACCCACTATGCGCACACCTACCCTTTCAAAGAGAATCCCCACCACAGGGAGTGGTATGAGGCGGGCTTTTGAGGGGCCACTTGTCTTTCCACTGGCATGACAGGTGACACAGGAGCTGACACATTCCTTCACTTATTAGAACATCTGGGGACAGTAAAGGTGGCCAACTAGCCTTTCCAAAGTCTTGGGTTGGCCTAGATGTCCAGGGATGTCAGGAACTAAAGTTAGGATAAACTCTGTGTACTTCTGAGCTACTACCACTCTCCTAGTGGGTCCAGGTTTGGAGTATCTGGACGGGACACAGACGGGCTTGCCTTTGGCGCACTGGTGGAAAGCCCGCTGTGCGTGTCCGCTGCATGACCCCCATGAACTAGGGGTGTTGGGAGGGAGGAGAGGCTATTTTCTTATGTTTCATATTACTTCCTTTTTTACTCTCCTACTTCTTTTCCTGGCTTTATTTTTTACACCTAGTTTCTTTTCCACCCCCGCCCACCCCAGAACCATGGCTAAGGGACCCGGCTCCAAGTGGAAGGCGGGAGTGGTGGGATTCCTGGGGAATTCCAAGGGGGAATTCCGGGGTGAGGGGCTGTAGCGGCAGCAATGACGAAAGGAACAGGCAGGCATGAGAAAATAGAAACTGTGATGGAATTAGAGCAAGACACAGATAGGCACAATAACAGTGGCACAACAGGGAAAAATTAAGAAAAAAATGGCTGAGAAAGGTTACTGTGGCTGCAGGTAGTGTGGCCCCAGTTGGAGCGGGCAGCAGGCACAGGAGCGGGCAGCAGCCTCTAATCTCCCAAGGAGGAGGTTGGGTCTGGAGGCAAGAGACGGCACAGCAGAGCTGCGGGGAGAGAGTGGACCTAGAACGTGGTTCGGAGGTCTTACTCCAAACAGTTCACAAAGGATAGCCCCCAAAGTAATTTTTTCACCTTTCTCATTTCACAAGCACTCTCAAAGGTTGTGAACCTTTTTGTGATATCATTACCCTCCTCATATTTTGGAACAATCCCTTTGGGTATTTTAGGATCATAAGATTGCTCTTTGGTTGCTATCCACATCTCTGCTCTCTCTCTCTCTCTCTGGAACGAGGAGTCTGGTCTCTAGATCCAGTTTTGTGGTCAACCTTGCTAAAAGGTCGTCCTCCTCATTGAGGCTGTCCTCACTGTCATTAGTGGTACCTGAACCACCTGTGTGGGATCTAGTTACTGAGAGGTTTACTCTTGGAGTCAAGGGCAATTGGACCCTTTTCTCCCTAGGAAGTGGACGGGGTTGATCTACCTGGTCATCCCCTTCCTCTTCTTCCTCATCTGTTTCGTCTTCACCATTTAGAGATGTGTGGTCTGTAGCATACCCAGCCAACAGCTCCTGGAGCTTTTGTTTGGTGGGATGGGACCCCATGGTTATGGTTTTTATTTTGCATCTGGACCTTACCTCCTAGAAATACAGGTGAAGGTAAGAGGTGCGGTCAAGCTCCTCAACCATGTCCTCTATGGCATTGTGGTTATTTTCACTAACAGCTGGGTTCTTGTTTTGAGACATTGTTAAAAAAAGATTTCTAACTTCTCTAACCCTAGCTAAAGTGACTTTTAATTTTCTAAAATTCTAAAGGGACTTAACCAAGGCCCGAACAAGACTTTTAGTAATTTTTGCAAAAATACCAATTTAAAAAATCAGAATTCTAAAGACAATTTAGGAGTTCTGTTGAATGATCAGGTGGTAACCAAGTAGTCCAAGAATGCAAAGTTGTATATCCCACCACTGATCCACCAATGTATGAAGCTGGCTCTGTATGTACTATACCAAAGGAAGGAATTGCGTGCACAGAGTCCAGTGGAACTCCAAAATTAGTAACGTTAGATAGCACTTCACTCTCTATTTGTGGTAGTGAGGTTAGGTTATGTTATGTTATGGTATTGTATAAAAATATTCTTGTAGTTATTTTATTTCCTAGAACGAAGCAAGTATGGCACAGGTAAGTGATATGTCCTTTGCAGTAAAAATACAGATTGTAACACAGTTTGGATTGCAATTGTAAATGTACTTAGATTTGATTACATTAGTGTTACTGATAATGCAATGCTTTTCAGAATACAGAACATATACTTTGAATGGGATTTTAAGTAAGATTACAGGTACATTACTTTTGAGATTACTTTTCTTACACAGAGTAGTATACCTGGATACTATTCTAGGACATTTCCTGTAAACAGCTAAGTAAAATCATTTATGTTAAACAGAACAATTTTAAAGAATTTCTTTAGGTTTTCAAACTCCAAACTTTTCACAGAAAAAAACTCAATGTTATTATATGGAGGAAAATAATGTTATCGGTTTTGAGGTACGTATTCAGTAGTGGGAGTTGAGGTTCTAGGGGTAGACTCAGGGGTCCCCCAGGGTCATGGATGCACTCTAGTTACACCCTCAGCAGCACTAGGACGAGCGGGTGCAGAGTGCTGACGCCCACTATTATCTAATGGGGGATAGGGGGTATACGGTGTGTGGCTGCTGACGAGCAGGCTACTGGGTTGTGGGAGCAAAGCTCCTTGACTTAAGCTCAGGGCAATTGGGGGTTTAGGGCAGCAAAAAAGGTGCACCCTCAGCGGCACCAGGGCAGCCAGGTGCACAGTGCTGTTTTGGGATTGGATCCCCAGTAACTTTCAATGGGGAATCTCTGGTTTGCAAAAGCACTGCATGCTTGGGGACGATGGTCTTCTGTGTGCAGCCATCACTTCAAGAGGTAAGTTGGGAAGTTGGTGCTTGGTTAGGCAAAGTCAGTTTGGCTTCCCAAGGCAGTGGGGCATCGGGTGCATTGGTACCTTTTGTGGTCGGATCTTCTTACCAGATCCTGGTCTCGGTTGGGGGGACCTTCTGGATTTAGGGTGCAGGCATCGGCTGGAGGTTTAAGGCAGGTCAGGGGTCATCTGATCTCGGGTTAGGATCACTGGGAGACCTTCTCTTGGTGTTCGCCCACTCAAGCTCAGTTTAGGATCACGGGTTAGGATCTCTTGGAGACCTCCTCTTGGTGTTCGCCGACTCGAGCTCGGGCCGTGGACCGAGGGTGCAGAGTGGTGCGGATTTGCGGTTTCCGGCCGGGGCCAGAGGTTGCAGATGAACAAATGCTGTGTTCACAGGAGACAAAGTCTTTGTGGTTGAAGGTCCTCTGGGGTGTTGAGGTTGCTGACTGCAGGATACACTGGGATTTCGCAGGAGCAGGTTCAAGGTGGAGACAGGCCGATAGTGTCAGAAGCAGTACCTGAATTGTAGCTCCGCAGGACCGATTCAGCGAAGGAGACGAGATGCTAACTCCCAATTCCCCTACACCCCAGGACCCGGTCAAGGCTGGACACTGAGATACGGGGGAAAGGGGAATGGGACGACAAACAAGAGAGACTGGCCACACACTGAAGTCTTCGGAAATTCTTCTTATGGTAGAATTCCTGTAAAGCAAGCCAACAATAAGCAAACTATCCTGAGACTGTTTCTACCTTAAACTCCCCAAGACCTTATCCTACCTGAATGTGTACAGGAGTTAGCCTCTCTCCTATGTTGAAACAAGAACTAGTAGCTGAGTGAATATGAGAACAAAATAAATGTGTTGAATCCTCTTCACACTCGTGCTCCTTGTAAATAGCCCAAAAGAGGAATGTTTTCATTAGAGATGGTAAGCACACATATATATATATATATTTATATTTACTTGAAGACTTGAGAATGAGTTCTATATTCAATTGCTGGCAACAGATGAAGAATACAGCTCTCAGCTACTGTGGTTTGAAAGTTCACTCAAGATGAGTTGTAACTGATAACCTGCTAACATGAGTTATAATGTCTTTAGCATTGACGTCCTGAACCCAGAACACCAGGAACGAATAATCACTATGTCATGAGATAGTGACTCTCACGGAGGCTTCAGTCACTGTAGAATTGTAAATGAAAAAGGTTCAGCTCTTACCCCGACTCTCTCGCTGACTGGAAAATAAGGTAGAGGAGATGGGTTACCGCTACCTTACTGAGTCGTAGGCTTCCTCCCAAAGTCACACGGAAGGTGAGGGAATTATCAAACTATTCGGACTGACTCTGCTCTGGAAACTGGAAACTGGACTGGAACCTTCCTCGCAGGATTTACTGAATGCGAGCGAAGGAATGAACAAACTTCCGAAAGAATACTTGAAGTTCAAAGGGTTCAGGATACAGGAATAGGACGTAGACTGAAGAAATGCTGCTTCTCAGTCAGCTCGACGGTTGAAATGCGAAGCCTTCAAATTGCTCGAGCACCACCTAACCGCTGACAGCTGGGGAACAGGAAAAAGACTAGAACACTAACTTCAGGCAAAAACGTGGCAACAGGGAAGTAGGGTAGAGAGTTCAAATCAGATGGGGAAATGTCGGCAAAAGGACTTGGCAACCCTCTGTGTCCAACCCCACGGAGAATGTAAAACTGAATAGCCTTTTCTGACTCTAAAGATGGGAACCTGGTGTGTGCGCTGACGGCAAACTTGCTCTATCCTGACAGTACCCCCCACCAAAACCCCCCTCTAGGTTTTTGTCGAAATGTCTTGTGAAATTGTCTAACTAATCTGATGTTTGAACATCAGAACTTGGTTCCCAGGATCTCTCTTCTGGACCAAAATCCTTCCAATCAATCAAGTAGAAAAGATTTCCTCCTTTATACTTGGAATCCAGAATTCTTTTAATTTCAAATTCCTCTTCTGATTGTATCTGAACAGGTATTGAAGGAGAACTAAGTCTTAATTCTGGTGGACTACGCTTCACTAAGGACACATGAATGGTTGGATGGATTCTCATTCTCTTAGGAAGTTCAACCTTAACTGCCACTGGATTTACCATCTTTAAAACTGAATAGGGTCCCACAAATCTCAATTGAAATTTTCGATTTCCTCTCAATCTCATATGACGAGTTGAAATCCAAACTTGATGCCCAGGTTTAAAAAACAGGACTTTCTCTCCGTTTCTTATCTGCCTGACCTTTGTACTGATTCCTGGCCCTAATAAGATTTTCGGTGGCTAACTGATAGGTCTTTTGTAGATATTTTAGAAGGTCACCTGCTGCTGGAGCCTCAACCTCAACCTTCCCAAAGATCATATTTGGATGCCTGCCATTATTCAAATAAAAGGGAGTAATGACTGTAGCTGAGTGAATGGATTTATTATACGCAAACTCTGCAGTACCGAGCAAAGAGGGCCATTGTAGTATACTTGTATACTTGTATACTTGTAGCATTCTCCCTCTTGATCCATTAAATACAATCGCAGATTTTGCTCCAGGTCCTGATTGACTCTCACAGTTTGACCATCCGTTTCAGGATAAAAACTTGAGGACAAACGAGAATCTACTCCTAAGCCTACCAGAAAGGATTTCCAAAAATGAAAAACGAGATACAAATTGAGGGCCTCGATCTGAAATCAACACCTGTGGAATTCCATGCAATTTTACCACATGCTGGATAACCAAAGTGGCCAATTGAGAAGCTGTGGGAAGATTGCTTAGAGGAACAAAATGACTCATTTTAGTATATTGATCTACTACCATCCAGATCACCGAATACCCCATTCTCAACAATGAAATCCATAGTCACAATGTGCCAAGGAGATGGGGCTAGAGGCAAAGGCTGGAGAAGTCCCTGTGGGGACAGACGAGCAATCTTCCCTTTAACACACTGCTTGCACGTTGCTACATACTGTCTTACTTTAGCATCCATACCAGGCCAATTAAAGGTTCTCTTCACAAGCTCTAAAGTCTTTTTAACTCCTTTATGACCAGCCAAAGGATTATCATGGCATAACCGTATGACTTATTTTCTCAAGTCGTTTGTAGGCACAAACAGTTTTCCTTGCAGATAAGGCAATCCGTCTCGGATCAGTCGGTTTGGTTCTTTAGATTCCCAATGCTCCACACCTTCTTCTTCTTCTTTCTGGAACTCTTTTCTAATCTGATCCTCCAAAACCTGAAAAGAAGTGGTTCCCACAATTTTCTCCACAGGAATGATGTGACCTTGTACTGAAGCTTCTTGTCCATCCCTCAAACCCATCCGAGAAAGAGCATCGGCCTTTCCATTAGCAGATCCCGGTTTGTAGGTTAGGACAAAATCATAATCAGCAAAAAAGAGAGACCACCTAAGTTGCCTAGGGGTAAGAGTTCGGGCTGACTTCAGGAACTGCAGGCTTCGATGATCAGTATAAACTGTGATTACTTGCTTGGCACCAAACAAATAGTGTCTCCACTCCTGAAATCCTTTACAGCCAAAAGCTCTTTGTCAGCAATGGAATAATTGATTTCAGCCGCAGAAAGTTTTCTTGAATGAAAGGCCACCGGGTGGAGTTGACCAGTGTTCTTATGCCTCCAAGATAAAACTCCACCAATTGCAAGATTGGAAGCGTCAGCTTCCACAAAAAATGGCTCACTTAAATCTGGATGCTGAAGGATAGGGGCTGAAATAAACATTGTCTACAAATTTTGAAAGGCTTCTTCCACTTCCACTCCCCAGACGAATTTCTCATTCTTCTTTAGTAATTGCGTGATTGGACTCACCTTATCTGAAAAATTCTGAATGAAACGTCTATAAAAATTGGCAAAACCAAAAAAAACTTTGTATTTCCTTGACTGATCTTGGAGCTGGCCAATCTTCAATAGCCTTAACCTTGGAATGTTCCATGGACACTCCTTCGGGAGAGAGAACGTATCCCAGAAATTCCACTCTGGTGGAATGAAAAACACACTTTTCAAGTTTTACAAAGAGATGGTTTTCTTGTAGACGCTCCAAAATTTTTCTCACATGACAAACATGTTCTTCTCGGTTCTGGGAAAAGATCAATATGTCATTAATATAGACGACGGCAAAACGATCCAGAAAGTCTCGTAAAACGTCATTTACAAAGTGTTGAAATGCCGCTGGGGCATTGCACAACCCAAAAGGCATGACCTGATATTCGAATAGGCCAAACCTAGTGCAAAATGCCGTCTTCCACTCATCTCCCTTGGCCATTCGTACAAGATGATAAGCGCCTCTTAAGTCCAATTTGGTATAAATCTGGGCGTCTTTAACTTGATCCATAAGTTCAGAGATCAGTGGAAAAGGATACCGATTCTTTTTTGTGACCAGATTCAGTGCACGATAATCGATGCAATGTCTTAAACTTCCATCCTTCTTTGGAATGAAGAAAAGGGGGGAAGAAACTGGGGACTGGGAGGGACGAATAAATCCCTTAGCCAAATGTTGATCCAGGTACTCTTTCAAATGCTCGTTCTCAGATTCCAAGAGGGCATAGATTGCGCTACAAGGCAGGTTCGCCCCAGGTTCCAGTTCAATCTGACAATCATAATCTCGATGTGGAGGGAGCTTCTGAGCTTCTGTTTCACTAAACACTTGTTCCAAATCCAAATACTCATCAGGGATACTGGGAACTTCAATGGTACAGACCATTTGAGAAGAATCTGCCAGCCAGAATGACGAAGTAACCTTTCTCTCTCCCTGAACTTGATAAAAACAATTCTCCAAACAATAGCTGGAATCCAATTCCATAGATCGCTTGGCCCAATCTATCCATGGATTGTGTTCCGTCAGCCAGGGCAATCCTAAAATCAATTGAAACTGTGGAGCGTCAATTAAAGTGAAATTTAAGTAGCTATGATGTTAACCGGGCCCCACCAAATGGACTTCTTCTGTGTCGTAGATAATAGGACCAGACGACAACGTTGTTCCATCCACGGCCCGAACTGATTCTGGTTTTTCTTTTTTGACAAATTGTATTCCTAAGTTTTTTGCAAATTGAATGTCGCAGAAATTTCCCGTTGCCCCACAATCAATCATAACGGCCACTTCCTCCATGCGATTTGAACCAAAGAAAATTTGACTAGTGATTATCAGATGAGGGGCTGAATTCTGTAGTGTGTTAGCTAAAGATTGAATATCTGGAGTTGTCTCCTGAGCAGCTCCCACCAGTGCAACTCTGTCTACTGGGGGATCCTGTCTTTTACCCATTGGCTTGTCTTGGGTTACTTTGGACAATCCTTTACAAAATGGCCCGAACCCGCACAGTACATACACAATTTTCCCTGGCGGCGTTTCTCTCTTTCTTCTTTACTTAAAGGCCCCCGCACGGTGCCGATTTGCATGGGTTCTTCATTCGACGCTCCTTCATTGCCCTTCACTACTTCAGTACGCATGCGATCGAATCTGGGGGGAATTGGACGAATATCCTTCCTTCGTTCACTTTTTCTTTCCGATTGACGCTGATCAATCTGAAGAACCAAATCAATTAATTCAGACACCTCTGTGGGTCTCTTTGGAATCTGAGCCAAACAATCTATAAGTTAATCTTTTAGTCCTCTGTAAAAAATGGCTGCTCTTTTGGATTCAGGCCACTTAGTTTCTACAATTATTTATTAAACTGTGCGAGGTATGCGACCAACTCTCGATTTCCTTGTTTCAATTCCAGTAGTTCATTATCTGTGGACTGCGCAACTGCCCTTCGGTCAAATATACGCAAAAACTCTGTTTTGAAATCCGCAAAATTGTACAAAATGGGATCATTAGAAGAAACTATGGGCATAGCCCATGCTGCAACATCTCAAACCCAAGTAAGACAGCATAAACGCCACTTTGGACTTATCTTCTTTAAAGATAATAGGCTTGCAAAGATAATGCAGAGAACACTGTGTAATAAATACCTGTGCCTTATGAGGATCTCCCTGAAACCTTTCTGGGGGGGGCAAAGGAATAGTTGGGGACATGGCATGAACTACTTGCGTGGTCAATTCAGATGAGCAGGGGGATAATGGCTGAGGCTTTTGCGCTCCAAAATTTGGACTAGGACTAATTGAGAGTTCATCTATTCTTTGCCTCAAATAACTCGCCTCCCTATTAGATTTTCCAGCCTCCTCCTGTGTCTCACTTAACTGCTTTTGCAACCCCTCGAGAATACCAGCCAAACCTTAACATCAAATCCTTCCGCCATAACGTCCAAGCGGAACAATTGCGGGCACTTGAATCTGTCAGAAGCAGTACCTGAATTGTAGCTCCGCAGGAACGATTCAGCGAAGGAGACGAGATGCTAACTCCCAATTCCCCTACACCCCAGGACCCAGTCAAGGCTGGACACTGAGATACGGGGGAAAGGGGAATGGGACGACAAACAAGAGAGACTGCCCACACACTGAAGTCTTCGGAAATTCTTGTGGTAGAATTCCTGTAAAGCAAGGCAACAATAAGCAAACTATCCTGAGACTGTTTCTACCTTAAACTCCCCAAGACCTTATCCTACCTGAATGTGTGCAGGAGTTAGCCTCTCTCCTATGTGGAAACAAGAACTAGTAGCTGAGTGAATATGAGAACAAAATAAATGTGTTGAATCCTCTTCACACTCGTGCTCCTTGTAAATAGCCCAAAAGAGGAATGTTTTCATTAGAGATGGTAAGCACAATATATATATATATATATATATATATATATATATATATATATATATATATATATATATATATATATATATATATATATATATATATATATATATATATATATATATATATATATATATATATATATATATATATTACCTACTGGCGGTCGCCAGTAGGTATATATAGTTAGGATTTTTTCCCTATGGGTTTTTTGAAAATTCTATGTCTAATAACTTTGGCGTTTGTGGACGGAATTGGCTGAAATTTTCTGGAAAATGGAACATTTTGTTTCTGAGCAGCCCTTGAAAATTTGGGGGGTGTTCGTCAAGAGGGGGCCGAGAAAAAAGGGGGGTCCCAAAACGTCTTTTTAACATTGAGTTTTCCATAGGGCGGTTGGCCTCACTTTTAGCCCGAACGGCTGAATGGATTTGCACGAAACTTGGCAAAATTGTAGGGACTGGTAGCCCGATGTGCCTTTTGTAGGTCTCAATATATGTGCTCCAGTGGATTTTGAGAAATTAACGTTTAAAAAAAGATATATATCTGTAACAGCGGACCGGGCAGCTCCCCGGTTCGCGGACCGGGGCGCGTACCAGAACTTCGCGTAGCGAAGCTGATTGGCTCTCCGGTGTCTGTCAACATTCTAAACAGTCCGGAGCGGCCGCCATCTTGTCTCTCGGTAGGATTGAGAGACAAGAGGAGGCCAAAACAAAGGTGGAAATAACCATAAGGGTCATAGTAGATCCTCCCTGACCCCCTAGGTTTAATGTGGAGGCTTTAAAAGGGCCCCGCGGGGCAAAAAAAAATATATATTTTTTTTGTTTTTTTGCGTGGGTAGCGCCAGGTCCGGGAAGCGTTCTGGGCAGCGTACTACAATGAAAAATGAATGAGAGACTTTTCAAATGCAGTATGTTAATTGATTGTTGGTTTTGTTGATTATTTTTTATTTTCTTTATTTTTTAAGCATTTTTTTTTATTGTGATTGTGTTTCATAATTTATTAAACTTTCTAACATTTCATTGTCAGAAATTTCATAATTATCATGGAATATACATTGTAGTCTCTGAGGGTGTAAAATGTCCTCATTTGCAAGGAGGTTATCTACTGCTTGTACACATTGCAGTAGTTCATTGTCCCAAGTTTCATCGAAAAATTCAATGTCAATTTGATCAATTGTATCAATCAATTCTTGGCTGCTCTCTTGCAGGTCCATTTCAAAAGAAACTTTGTTTTCGCCTTCCATTTTGCCTGAAATTTGGATTAAAAAAATATATATTAGTAGAGATAGGGCAATGTTGGGAATAATTTTAGATAGGCATTTTTTATCAGTGAATTTATCTTTGGGCAGTGTATAGTATCAGAGTGGAAGTAGGAATATAAAAAAGTGTATGTGATTTAACGTAAGTAAATTCATAATTATACAAGAGAAGCCTAACTCCATCCATAACTATAACAGAGAAGTCTCTCTAAATCTATAACTACTACAGAGGGATAGTATATATCTATCAGAAAAAGTTTACCATATTAACTTATAGTGCACAATATACTTCAGTTTTAAAAATAAAAACTTACCTTTAGAAAGAAGTTGAAGGAATTAGTGAAAATACTATTGAAATGTACAGCAAGAAGTAGTAGTCAAAATGGCTGTGTTTTCTTCTCTTCCTTTATATATATTCAGGTATATAACCAATGAAATGTCAGGTAAAAAAAGTAGAAAATGAAAGTAACATTTTCATTGGTTGTCAATTCCAACACTTCAGATGTGTTTTGTGAAGTAATTTACCTCAGGGTATTTAGAGAGGTCTACAGGCTAAATGACTAAATGGAATTCCAATCAAATTTGTGAAAATGGTAGGGATTGGTATGTAGTATGAGCTAATCTATATTTGGTGAAATTGTCTCCAGTGGCTTTTCTGTGAACTACTTTCCCACCTCTTTTGATGGTGCGCTTCCCAGGGAGCGACCCGGTACGCGAACCGTTGAGCGCCCCGGTTCGCGAACCTTAAGCGTTCCGGGAGTCCACCATTTTGTGTTTCAGTCGAATTAAGATACAAGATGGAGGGCAAATAATGTTCAGAATGGGTAGAAGGGGGCACGGTAGAGTTATCTTGACCCCCTAGGTTTTCTGAGGGTGGCTGAGGAGGCTTATATGTGCGAAAAAAAAACATTTTAAAAAAAAAATTCGCGAGGTTAGCTCCCGGTTCGCGTACCGGGTAGCGCCCCAGGGAGCGTACTTTGTTGAAAATTAGTGAAAAATGTTAGAGTAAAATAATAATTGTGAGTGATTAGATGTAGGGTAGCTCTGAGAAGAGCTTTTGGGTTTATGGTACATTTAGGTACTTATAAGTAGGTACCAATGCACATTCTTAAATTCAGAGTGAAAATTCTGTTGCCCTCATCTGAGAAGTGAACTCCATCTCCTCTGTAGATATCTTGCATGTAGTAACGCAAGTTATTGTTGTACAGGGAGCCCATTCCATGGTCTCTCATGTAAGCTGAAACAGATTTGTTTACATGCTTCCTCGACTTCTCAATTTGTGGACAAAATTGGTTTGACCACCTCCATTTCTGTCTTTGGCATATATTTGAATATACCAAGGCAGTCTGAGGAAAAAGTGCCATTAATTGCTCAAAGGTGTCCTTTAAAAGCATTTCCAGACCTACACCAGTCAAAGTGCCCAAGTCATTACCTCCACAGTGCACAATTAACAGGTCAGGTTTGGGCAAATGCATAAAGGTTTTCACCAATGGTATCAATTGGTGACATTTTAATCCTCTGTGGCCAAACCACTTAATTTCCACATCTTGTAAATTGAGGTTAGGTAATTTCCTGTTTTCAACGTACCTTTGAGCCCAGTGAATATAACTATGTCCAACAATCCAGACAGAAAACATGGTGAGAGAAGGTTCTCCTGCAGTCAGATGAAGTGTGGCAATGAAATGGCAGTTGAAAAAATGAGAGTTTAAAATGAAAAAAACTGTGGAGTTTCTGTGTTCATGAAGCAGTAACAGTGATTGGTGGATTTTGATTGCTGAAAACAGAAAGTTAGGGTGCACGGATGTGTTCTTTGAAAGATGTATTTTGAATGGTCAATAAAAAATCATTAAATGAAAGAATGCACTGGATATGCAGGTGCACTGAGAGTTCAGAGTTCAATTGCAACATTGTTGTGTGAACTTGCAAACACCAGAAGTCTTCCAAGAGGTGGTTGCCATGCAGAAAAGGCAGAAAGGGCAGAGGGGGGAAGGGTTTTCATTTGAAAAAAAGTGAGGGAAGAGTTTTGATTGGGTGACATGAGAGATATGTGTGAAGAATTACAGCATTTCTGTGCTTTTGATAGCTGCAGACTCTGGAGTGCATACCTTTTGCTCTGCTGAAGACAAATTGGTGTGTTTCTGAGACTGTTTTCAAACTCAAAGTATTTGCTAAGGTGAGAAAATATTTCTTTAATTTAGATAGAGAATAGTGTGCTTTAAGGAGAAAATTATGAATTATGTGGCGCAAATTGCTTGTAAATATGCTCCCACATGTGCATGGAAAATTTAGATTTTGAATGTTTGTGTTACATAGCCATGTTAAAAGTGATACAAACATGCTGCAAAGGCAATCAAAAAACGCTTTTATGTGTCTTAAGGACATTTTAAGTAATTTTCCCATGTGCAGTGTTTTGAAATTATAATTTGAAAATCGTTTTTGGGGAAAAGGAATTGTTTTTAAATTTATGACAAGGACATAATGGTGTATGCTTCTTTATACGGCAATTGACTGTCCCTGATGTTATTTTTCCCATTTTAATGTAAGACCTTTCTCTGTGGCGCAAGTTGCTTGTAAATATGCTCCGACCTGTGCATGGGAAATTTAGATTTTAAATGTTTGTGTTACATAGCCATGTTAAAAGTGACCCAACCATGCTGGAAAGGCAATAAAAAAACACTTTCATGTGTCTTAAGGACATTTTAAGTAATTTCCCTGTGGGCAGTGTTTTCAAATTGTGAATTGAAAATCGTTTTTGAGGTAAAGGAATGTTGTTAAAATTTATGTGCGCCATATGCCCCCAAATTTCGTTTTCAGGGGTGCAGCAGGGTGTTCTTGAGACACCCCTGCACCTTTGGAAAAATTCCTAATTTGCGATGAGCTAATTGCTAATCGCAAATTGCACCTTCATTCCTATGGGCCTCCTGCTCCATGGAAATGAATGGGTAATTTGCAATTAGCAATTTGCTCATCGCAAATTAGGAATGGTAAAGAATCGCTATTTATTCCTTAAAATTCGCTATTTTGGAAATGCAAAATAGTTATATGATACATATGGCGGTTGATGTCTAACAAGATAAGAAGCTTAGGGATACATTTATGATGACTGGCGCAATGAAGTGGACATCACTTACTTCATTGGTAGAGCTTTACATGTATTATGTCCTCTGTATTCTTCATCAAGCGTAACTTTAATCTGCAATCCTGAGTAGGCCTCACCTTAAACAAACCTCTGGATAGGCCACACCTTATCGTCATCCTGAATTAATCATTTAAAATGCTAGGGACAGATTTATGATAGGTGTATGCCTCTTTTGCGCCACTTACAAAACACTGTCCACGGGGAAATGACTTAAAATGTCCTTAAGACACATGAATGTGTTTTTTTAAAGCGTTTGCAATTTTTTGGGGTGACTTTTAACATGGCTATGTGACTCAAACAGTCAAAATCTAAATTCACCATGCACAGGTGGGAGCATATTTACAAGGAATGTGCTCTATGGGGAAAGGTCTTACAATGTAATATGGGAAAAATGACATCAGAGACACTGAAATGCCTTATAGAGAAGCATACACCATTATGTCCTTGTCATAAATTTGCAAACCATTACTTTTCCCCAAAAACGATTTTCAAATCATAATTTGAAAACACTCCACATGTGGAAATTACTTAAAATGTCCTTAATTCAAAATTTGCTATTCCTTATTTTGCGATTGCACTGAAGGATTTGCAAATTTTGCGATTCCTTAAATGCAATGTATCAAACAAAAAATATGTAAAAAATGATATTAAGGATTTGGAAACTGCCACCAACTTCTAGTTTGTGGTAATTTGTGAATTCTTTTCAAAAAGCATTTTTTTCCAAAAAACAAAAGGTGCCATATGACGCCTATACATGTCCTTAGGGCATGTATGTGTGCCATATGCCCCCAAATTTCTTTTTCAGGGGTGTAGCAGGGTGTTCTTGAGATACCCCTGCACGCTTGAAAAAATTCCTATTTTGTGATGAGCTAATTGCTAATCGCAAATTGCAACCTTCATTCCTATGAGCCTCCTAGCCCATGGAAATGAATGGGTAACTTGCAATTAGCAATTTGCTCATTGCAAATTAGGAATGGTAAAGAATTGCTATTTATTCCTTAAAATTTGCTATTTAGGAAATGCAAAATAGTTTGATGGTACATATGGTGGTTCATCTGTAACAAGATAAGAAGCTTAGGGATACATTTATGATGACTGGCGCAATAAAGTGGACATTACTTACTTCATTGGTAGGCCTTTACATGTATTATCTCCTCTGTATTCTTCATCAAGCGTAACTTTAATCTGCAATCCTGAGTAGGCCTCACCTTAAACAAACCTTTGGATAGGCCACACCTTATTGTCATCCTGGATTAATCATTTAAAATGCTAGGGACAGATTTATGATAGGTGTATGCCTCTTTTGTGCCACTGTGCGTCACTTTTATGATGCAGCGGCGGTGCTAATTTGCAATTAGCAATTTGCTCATTGCAAATTAGGAATGGTAAAGAATTGCTATTTATTCCTTAAAATTTGCTATTTAGGAAATGCAAAATAGTTTGATGGTACATATGGTGGTTCATCTGTAACAAGATAAGAAGCTTAGGGATACATTTATGATGACTGGCGCAATAAAGTGCACATTACTTACTTCATTGGTAGGCCTTTACATGTATTATCTCCTCTGTATTCTTCATCAAGCGTAACTTTAATCTGCAATCCTGAGTAGGCCTCACCTTAAACAAACCTCTGGATAGGCCACACCTTATCGTCATCCTGGATTAATCATTTAAAATGCTAGGGACAGATTTATGATAGGTGTATGCCTCTTTTGTGCCACTGTGCGTCACTTTTATGATGCAGCGGCGGTGCAAAAGATTTGCTATGAGGCGACAACATTACAAATTGATGCATTTAGGCAGATATGTCATGGTGTAAAAAAAACGTACCACATGAAACCGATGCAGCAGTGATGCAAAAGATGCACAATGTCGCAAGACAGGCCTCACTTGGGGCCATATGTATCAAGCTAATTAGCATTCGCAAAGATCAAAATTCTACGAATTTCGGCCTTTGCGAATGTTAATTAGACAAATGGTATGTATCAAACAAGTTTGATGCAAAATAAGGAGTAGCAAAATTTGCTATTCCTTATTTTGCAATTGCACTGAAGGATTTGCAAATTTTGTGACTACTTAAATGCAATGTATCAAACAAAAAATATGTAAAAAATTACATTAAGGATTTGGAAACTATTGTGGTAAATTGGTGGTAATTTGTGAATTCTTTTCAAAAAGCTTTTTTTCAAAAAAACAAAAGGTCCCATATGACGCCAACACATGCCCTTAGGGCATGTATGTGTGCCATATGCCCCCAAATTTCTTTTTCAGGGGTGCAGCAGGGTGTTCTTGAGACACCCCTGCACCCTTGGAAAAATTCCTAATTTGTGATGAGCAAATTGCTAATCGCAAATTAAACCTTCATTCCTATGAGCCTCCTAGCCCATGGAAATGAATGGGTAACTTGCAATTAGCAATTTGCTCATTCAAATTAGGAATGGTAAAGAATTGCTATTTATTCCTTAAAATTCGCTATTTAGGAAATGCAAAATAGTTTCATGCTACATATGGCGGTTCATCTGTAACAAGATAAGAAGCTTAGGGATAGATTTATGATGACTGGTGCATCACCAGGGATGTGTCAGTCATCCTGCGCCGCTGCTCCGCCACCCATGGTGTGCTGCATTTAGAATGCGGGGCATCATGGGGCAAAAATGGCACAGATGCGTGACGTATCTGTGCTGTAAAGGTAGTGATTGCTGGAGTTGTATCGCAAGTGCGATGCAGCTCAAGCAAGGCTCAGGGGTGCCCCATCTCCACAATGTTGCGTCAAGACCTATGCCTGCTTAAAGCAGGCGCAGGGTTTTGACGAAGCTTTCTCCTATCTGATTGTAAATACGGCACACCATGGGTGGCAGAGTAGTGGTGCACGTTAACTGGTGCATGCCTGGGGATGTGCCATTTAACATAAATCTGCCCCTTTACATTTAAGTATGTGCAGGACACACAGAGTCGGTGAGGCTTATCCAAGGTTAAGAAGAGATGAGTCCTGTTCACTGAAAATTTAGACATAGTCTTCACCTGCTCAGCATTGCTGGACATGGCTAAATAATAGCTGCAAAATATTACTCTTGTTAAACAATTTTACTATTATAATCTCTGAGATTTGTCTCTTACTCTGCAACATCTCATTGTTGTTATCTTTCTTTAAAGATAAAGACAACCTCAACATGAGCGACAATCTGCAATCAGTTGATTTTGACCTCATCATTGAACTTGTAATTGAAACATCAGTGGATGTTGATCCCTTGGATGATTTAAATCCTGAGGATGAAGAAGAGCGTGATGAGGATGCAGATTTGTCCGAATTATATGACATAGGATGGGAAGCTGACCTGCTTGAGCCTATGGAAATATAAACATTTATTTTTAAAATTTATAATTAATAAAAAGTAAAAAGGTAAACCGTTTAATTTAAAAATAAAGACACCTTCAAAAGCAGGTTATGTGTAGTGTCTTCAATGAAATATTAAAATATGCTCATAAAATTAGATCAGATTCACATATAAAATAGCACAGGTAACATAAATATAAATGTCATTTCTTTTCTGCTATTTCTGTATTGTAAATTTGCAAGGACTAAAAAATCTTCTATTTAAAATGTCAAGTAGTGTGTTAAGTTTTTGATCACTGTTATTGTTTTACTGTTTGGTAATAATGGTTAATAACATTTTTTATTATATTTTACCACAGATTCAACTGCAGATCATTTCAAGATTTCTCCATGCCAACAATAGAAAGACAGAGAAAGGCTGCAAAACGTCAAAGACAGCAGGTGAAAGAAAATAAGCAGCAGTCCTCTAACAAAAAGATTTGTCAAGTCACGAAGAAAGCACCGGGTAAGAGCACAAAATATTTCATAAGAAATATGTGTAGTAAAAAAAATATTACTACAGAAAATGTTTCAGTCCATAAAACGAGAAGGAATTCAAATGGAAAGGAAAGGCCAATCAAAAATGTTACTGCTAGAGCAAGAGATAACTCTGTGCATGATAGTAGAAGGAAACAACAGTTTAGGGAGATTCGTAAACGAATGTTCCGCAACAGGATAATTGGCAATTTGTTAAAAAATATTAAGAAAGGTCAACAGAAACTGGTTTTTTATAAGAGAAAAAAAAAAAGTTGAGAAAGTTATTGATCAGGCATTTGAAATTAAACGTAAGTTATTTATTTTGATAATCAATAGAATTAGGAAGCTAAACAAGGCAATTTATGATTTCAAAAGAAATAGTAGATGGAAGAGAATAGTTAATCGTAGTAATTTTTGTGAAGTTTTTTCTGGAGAATGGATGCATAGTTCAAGCTGTGAGGCATTTTTTAATGAGGCGAGTTATTTCCAGGATAATGATTTGGTGCATGCAGTTGACACCAGTGGTCGTGCTTATGAAGTGAAAGATGGTTGTCCAGTTGAAAAAGAAAAACTTGTGACAACAGAGGCAGAAGAGGTGTTAGGTAATGAGGTTTTAGGAAGACGTGCTAAGGGTCCTGTGTACACCTGGAAGTGTAGTAGTATTTGTAGTGTGCGACAGGATTCCATCAATTTGCTTTGTGATTTTGTACGGTCATTTAATAAGAAAAGTTTGAAGCAGAAAATAAGGTTGTTGCAAGAATTAGATCCTTGCAGAGTAAGAGAAGTGACAGATTTGCATGGTCATTCACTGGCTTGTCTTTCCAGGAGAGTATGCCAGAGTGTTTTTCATCATTTCAGGATGCTAGCAGTGCATCATAATAAAGTGAGGAAATTAGTTAGAATGTTGTATTATGCTAAGAGTCCAGCAATTATGCTTAAACAATTATGCGCTGCTCTTTTGCATGGTTCTGAAATAGATGTGAAGAATATATGTGAAGAAATTGAGTTTTGTTACTTTGGAAGTAAAGAGGAGAATGTTGAAATTGAGCAAGAAGAAGAGGGTCATGTGGAAGATAGTGTACAGGTTTCCAGTACAGATAATTTCCAGAGGGAAATTGCGACGTTTGAGGTGAAATCAAGTGAGAGGCCTAATTTCACTTGTGTGTGTTGTCGACGCACTTATTATAAGAATCAGACTAAGTTAGTGGATTTATATGCAAAAAGTGAAAGGGAAAATAATAGTGAATGGAAGGATTTCGCAACATACTTGATGGTAGAAAATTGTTTTGATTTGGGATTGGATCAACGTGTGTGTAGTTATTGTTGTTGCAAATTAAATCAAAACCAGATGCCTGCTAGAGCAGTTCATAATAATCTGGAATTGGTTGAGATTCCTTCTGAATTGAAGGATTTAAATACTTATGAATCTATTTTGATTCAAAGTATCCATCCCTTTCAGGCTATTGTAAGAATGGAGCCAAAGACAGGGAATTTGCCTCCATCAGATTTACAGAGAGGATTAAAGGGAAGAGTTGTTTATTTGCCTCTAGATTTGAAGAAAAACATTAACACAATTGGAGTAGAAAAAGTGGAAGAGGAACCTCTGGTTATCTTAGTTAATGGGGTTCCGACAAAGAATAAGAAAATATGGCAAGATTTAGTAGATGTTAGGAAAGTTAAAAAGGCAACATTGTATTTGAAAAAAAATAATAAATACTATAAGAATGTATATGTTGCAGAAGAGGAAGTAAGTGAGGAAGAGGATAGCGATTTGTGTGCTGGTCAAATTGAGAAAGTAGAACCCTCTACTAGTGAAGAAATATATGAACATTATAGTGTTCATCCTTTGCATTCCAAGGAAGTCATGGGGAATGCTATTGAGTTGTTTCAAATGAAACAAGCCAAAGGGAGTCCCATTAGTGTTTGGGAGGAAAGTTTGGAAGCTCGGTGTTTCCCACAGCTTTTTCCAACAGGTCAGGGAGGAAGATATGATGAGCGACCTCATCAAATTCCTGCTTCTGAATACCGGACTTTGCGATTGTATGCAGGAGATGCTAGGTTTCGACAATGCATTCCTTATTTGTTTCATCTCCTGTTTGAAAGCGATCTGTCTGGACTGTCATATGCAGTGAACCACATCTTGAAAAGTGGTATACACATGCAAAACATCTCGGCAAGTGACTTTATGGATAAAGTCAATGTCCAAGACAGTATTTTGGATTCTCACCTGATTAATCTCATGGCGTGTCAGCGTGGTACTAATGAGTACTGGTACCGTCGTCATGGTGATTTAAAATGTATGCTGAGGAACTTAGGTACTCCCACATGGTTCCTCACTCTGAGCTGTGCCGAGTATGGCTGGGAAGACTTACTTGAATTTCTACGAGAGGCAAATGCTAACGTAGATAACATCGAATTCAAGACACCCGGAGAACTGTGCTCTTTGGATCCAGTCAATGTATGTAGGTACTTCAATCATAGATTTGAAGCTATGATGTCTTTCATCATGAATAAGAAGAATCCACCTCTTGGAGAGGTGTTGGATTTCTTCTGGAGAAAGGAGTACCAAGCAAGAGGTGCTCCTCATATACATATGTTGCTGTGGATCAAGGATGCACCTAAATTTGGAACGGATCCAGAAGACTCAGTGATGAGTTTCATCCAACAGTATTCTACGTGTGCTGTTCCAAACGCAAAGGAGAAGAAAAGCCTAAGAGAAAAAGTTCTGCGTTTCCAAAGCCATCGATGTGGAAAGTACTGCCGTCGTAAATTCCGAAACAAGGACAAGTTCTACACCAAATGTCGTTTCGGCTTTCCACGACCGGTGATTTCTAAAGGAAGAGTAAACAGTTTGATGTCTTCGCTGCGACACAATGTCATGAAGAAATCACTTAAAAACACTTACAATTTGAAGAGGAACGAAGAGTCCAAGTACATCAACGACTACAACCCGGTGATTTTGTCCATGTGAAATGCTAACATGGATATTCAGTTTGTGGCTGATAACTGTATGGCTGTGGCTCGGTATGTGACGTCTTACATCACCAAAAAAGAGAAGACAGAATTGAAGGATATGTGGGAGGACATTTCCCATGAAAAGAGCCTCAGCAAGAAGTTGTACAGTTTCAGTCTGAAGATGTTGTCGCATCGAGAAATCGGAGCGTACGAATGTTCTGACCGGTTGTCTTCAGCAAGTCTCTATGCCAAGTCCAGGAGTATCGTTTGGGCGAGTCTTGGTCTTGCTGCAACGCGTAATCGAGTTCTCAAACCTGTGCGGGAAATTGAGTATTTGGCGGAAAAGGAGCCAAACAGTACCGACATTTTGAAGACCAACATGTTGGATACATATTATCCAAATCGAAGCTTTCACCTCGAGAATGTTTGTCTGTATGAGGTTCTTCAAAATTACATATTCAAGAGGAACATCAAAGAAGATACTGAGAAAGGAGTGTATGCTGTAATAGGAAGTGAGGGATGTCTGGTCAAGCAAAGAAAATGCCACTTGGTAAACCATCGAAAATTGAGTGGCGAATCTCCTGAAAAAAAGGAGTTTTTCTATTTAGCACTTTTGCAACTTTTCAAGCCTTGGCGTGCAGAAGAGGAACTGCTTGGAGATTTCCTCTGTTACGAAGACTCTTTCAATGCCGCCAAGGAGACCATAGAATGTCCTGCTTTTCCCAAATATGTAGAAATGTTGAATGCGGAAATTGAGCAGGAAGCAACGATTGCAGCCGAGATTGCCAGAGACAGTTCTCAGGACAGTCAGAGTTCTGCTTCATTGAGTCAGGATCCACTAGGAGGACCTGTTATTGAAAATGAAGCTGCCACTGCTATGAATGAAGTGGAAAGAGCCATGGCACATGCTCAAGAGGATGCGGTTAACTTAGAAGAGTTGGAAAGACAACTCAACGTTGAGCAGAGGAAAATATATGAAAAAGTTACCATGCAAATTGATCATGGATTAAGTCATGATAAGAAAGAGTGCTCATGTACGTCGTTGAAGCCTGTCCGACTGTACGTGAGTGGAGAAGCGGGAACTGGAAAAAGTTTCCTCATTAAAGCAATTTCATGCTATTTGCAGGAAAGGACAGAGTCATCGCTGTCTTGTGTTGTCACTGCTCCAACTGGACTGGCAGCACATAATATTAAAGGGATTACTTTACATCGTTTACTGATGCTGCCAGTGGAGCATGACAACAAATTACAATATCACAAGCTATCTGGAGATGCTTGTTTTGAAGTTTCAAGAATCTTGAGGAAAATGAAACTTCTTATCATTGACGAAGTAAGCATGGTTTCCAATGTCATGCTTGCCTTTGTGCATTTGAGGATGCAAGAAGTTCTCAAAACAGAGTATGATGTGTTATTTGGTGGCAAACACATCATTGTTTTCGGAGATCTTCTGCAGCTGACACCAGTGAAAGGGCAACCTGTGTTCAAAATGCTCACGCATGAAGATACCAGGAAGTGCATAGGCAGCATTGGCAACGTCAATATATGGTTAAACTTCAATTATGCTGAACTGCATGAAAATATGCATCAGGCGAAGGATGAAGTTTACAAGACTATTCTACAAGATGTTAGAATTGGAAAAGTGACCGAGCATGGGAAAGAAGCTTTACATGCACGATTACTGTCAAATTTATATCCAGAACAAGATGTTGTGCCTGAGAATATTTTTCAGAAAATTACTGAGAAGAAATCTGGAATATGTTTGATGCCAACTCTTGCAGAATGTGCCAAATTTAACAACAAAATGTTGCATTTAGAAAAGCAAGAGATTGTGAAACTGGAAGCTATTGATAGAGTAGAGCATATGGGATCAACAATTATTTTGTCTGAGAATCTGGAAACAAAATTGGATTCATTAGAGAAGAGTATATCTAAAACTGCAGGTTTTGAAAAGACTCTGAATGTGTGCTTGAACTGCCGTATAATTTTAAGAAGGAATTTACATGTTGAAAGAGGTCTGGTAAATGGATCAATGGGTAATGTTGTTGATTTTGTGAAATACAGAAATAGAGATGGAATTGAATTTTTAAAAATTAAATTTGATGGCATTGAGGAAGTACAGCTAATTGGTCGTTGTTCTGCTAGATTTTTGCTTGTAAAAGACTTATATGTTCGCCGTAAGCAGTTTCCTGTTTGCTTGGCATATGCGGTGACAATTCATAAATCGCAAGGTTAGACAGTGCATTGGTGAATATTGGCAGTTCTGTGTTCAAGGAGGGTATGGCATATGTGGCATTGTCACGAGTTAGAACTTTATCGGGATTGTACTTGATTGAGTGTGATGTCACAAACATTTGTGCGGATCTAGATTGTGTTAAGGAATACAATAGGTTAAGAAGAGAGTATGCGCCACATTTGCCTCAGTATCCTTTGTTTGAGAAACGTGTGGTAGGCCGGAAACGAAGAAATGTGACCAATACTGGGGAGGTTGTAGCAAAAAGACAAAAAGTCAATGAACCTAAAATTACAAGCAGAAACAAAAAGGATTCTGTTGAAGATGTTGTTGGTTTTCAGTTTGAAAACAGTTCTGGTGTCAACTGCTATGCTAATGTAGTGGTTAATGTTTTGTTTTCTCTAGAAAATGTAAAAGAAGAGATTGTGGTCAATTCTGATCAAAGATTTAGCAGATTGTTAAATTCTGTGTTAGAGAAATGTAGCACTGATAGAAGAAACATAGAAAGTGTGTCTGAAATTCGAAATCTGTTAGACAGATGTTCAGGGCAAACACAATTCTCTCAAAATATTCAGCAAGATTGTCAGGAGTTTTTAATGTATATGCTTGATGTATTACATGCTGAAGGTGTAGATGTAGATCAGCTGTTTGGGCTTTCTTATCAATGGCAGCATGACTGCGAGAACTGTATGGTATCAAGTACTACTAGTGTAGACTCAGAAAGATTTATATATTTAACTTTGCCAGACAGTAAATCAGTCTGTTTTAATAAGCTAGTAAAAGCAGCTGATCACAACATGGAGTGTAGCCAATGTAAATCTGAAATGATGTCCACATTATTTATACGAACATATGGCCAGTATGTAATTTTAATGTTCCAACGATGTAGGCCTGATGGAACAAAATTGACAACTTTAATTAAAAATTTTGTAGCTTCGCAGTTGTCAATATCAGGAAGGACTTTTGTAACTGCAGCAATTATATATCATGACGGCCCTTCAATAACATCAGGACATTACACAGCTTATTTAAAGTCTAGAAATGGCTGGTCATTCTGCAATGATTCTGTTTTAATTTTCAAAAAAAAATTGCCGTATGACCTTAAAAACTCTTACCTGGTGTTTTTAAAACCAAAATTTTAGGGAAAGAATCTCGGGATGTGCTCTGTGGAATTTCAAGAAGTTCTAATGGCTCCTACACAATTTGGCCTTGAGGATAAGTGTAGTTCAGAGACATAACTTCTAACCATAAGACTGGACGTCATGGAGAAATACGTGCACTTTGAATGAGTTCAGAAAAACTGTTTCTTTTTATAAGCTAATTGAAGCAGCCAATCAAAACATGGAGTAGAGGGAATGTAAGTCTGCAATGCTGTCTACTGTTTTACATTGCTTTGTGATTAAAAGTGATGTAGAGAATTAAATAATTGTAGTAGTCATAGAGGTAGTGTAAGTCTGCTTCATAGTAAGCAGTATCAGTGTCATAGGAAATGTAGAACATGACTGAGCAAGAAGGGGAAGATATTACTATTCCAGGATTGTGAAAATGATCTTCAACATTTTAATTCTGAAAGTTGCGGAAATGCCAAATGACGGGATTGGCTTACAAGAAATCCAAGAGTTATAAATGGCTCTGACAAGATTTGGCCTTGTGGAAACTTGTGGTAGAGAGCAAGAAGTCATTTATTGCATGTAACGTGTTTTTAAAAACGATGGAGATTTTCTTTCAGAAAGTGGCGGGCTGAAAGTAATAACAGCACAAAAGAGTGTAAGCTGTTCATAGGACATCCTTTGACGTCATGGAAAGTAAGTTAACTTTAAGGAGTTCTGAATTCTGATTTCTTATGTTGTATGGGTTTTTTAAACACAATCATTTTGATTGTGTTTTTTTTTCCCCGCTGTTACATGATGAATACCTTCAAGTCACTG
Organism: Lissotriton helveticus; assembly: GCF_964261635.1. Taxonomy (NCBI): domain Eukaryota; kingdom Metazoa; phylum Chordata; class Amphibia; order Caudata; family Salamandridae; genus Lissotriton; species Lissotriton helveticus. Next base: position 131,873,005 of record NC_136059.1, read on the forward strand.
ATTTAAGTGAAATTTGATACATTCTGAGAACAGCAAAAATAAACCATTTAACATGTATAATTAATGTTCTACTTTTTGTACTTATGATATACATTTAGAAATGTGAGGTAGATATGGAGAAACTGAGGCTTCTGTAAGTGTCAAAGTTAATGCTTACAGTGCTGCACTTCTGGGTACTGTTTTTTTTTGAAAACTGAATAGGCCTCACCTTAAAGAAACCTCTTGAAAGGACACATCTTATTTGTATCCTGAAAGAATCATTTAAAATGTTAGACACAATTTTATGATGGCTTTACATCTTTTTTGCGCTGCTATTGCATCACTATTGTGAGACATCAGCAGTGCAAAAGATGCACCATGTTCCAAAATAGGCCTCACTTCATCAGCATCAAGATACTGTTTGTTTAAAATATATATCTTTAGGATTGTGTAGGGGACGTATAGCAGCAGAGGCTTCTGTAAATCTCAAAGTTTTTGAAAAACTGTTTCTTCTTGAACCTTTTCCCTTGTCTTTTCAAATTTTTAAATACATGTTTTAATATTTTTGAAATGTTTCTTCTCTCTTTTACAGATTGAAAGTATGAAAAAATATTTGAAAAAGTTAACAAGAATTATAAGGTAAATGTTTTCTACTCTTTTAACCCGCAATCCACTGCTGATGATGTCACTGACTATGTCATGAATGATGTAATAAGTGGACATGACTTACTTCATTGGTAGGCCTTCACATGTATTAATGCATACACTGCTGCACTTCTGCGTACTGTTTCATATGCTGAACTACATCTGCACTATGAGATACCTAAGCAAAGGCAACACAGGTGATGTGATTGTGAAATGAGCAAAAGAAACTCCACGTTTTTCAATTACATTACTTGTGTTTTCTAAGTTTACGGATGACATTGTGCAGATGAACTTTAGGTCTGTCTATGGACACAGAAGAGGTCTGGCCGTTGTTCAAGAGTGAAGTGGACATGTTTTACTTCAATGGTAGGCCTTCACATGTATTATCTCCTCTGTATTCTTCAACAAGCATAAATTTGATATGCAACCCTGAGTAGGCCTCATCTTAAACAAACGTTTGGAGAGGACACACCTTATCGTCATCCTGAATCAATCATTTAATCTATCACATTTAACATCTATTAGTTCTACTGCTTCATTTCTTTAATCCTTACTTTCCTGCGTTTGCTACTTCTCTCATTCCTTTCTCTATTACTTAATTATTCTACTCCTTCCAGTATTTTTCTCAGTCCCTCTCTTCTCATACTTCTTCATTATTATTCACTCATTCTGTCTCTATTAATGTTACTGTTTCTGAATGATCTCAAAAATTTTTTAAAACAAGAACAGTAAGTATAAGGATAGGAAACAGACATTTATGTTACAAGAAAGACAGCTATAGGAAGTAAACAAAAGATACTGTTACTCGCAATCCACTGCTGATGATGTCACTGACCATGTCAAGAATGATATAATATGTGACATGATCAGAAGTGGATTGCGGGTAACAGTATGTTTTCTTTACTCCCTGTAGCTGTCTTTCTTGTAACATAACTGTCTGTTTCCTTCCCTTATACTTACTGTTCTTTTTTTAAAAAAAAATTTTTGGTTCGCTCTTGGTTCGCGTACCGGAGTGCGAACTGGAAGCGAACTAAAAGAAATAGAGGTTGGCAGAGTTTCAAAAATTCTACCAATTTTTTTTATAATGGGGAGGTAGTTCTGAAAAGAACTTTTTTTTTTGGTTTTTGTTGTTTTAAATTTTTTTTATTATTTTTCTGAACATTTTTTATATTTTTTTTGTTTTTTCTGAACATTTTGTAATTTTTTTGTTTTTTGGGGGGGAGGGGGGAAACAAAAATGATTCATTGAAAAGGGCTCAACAGGAGCAACGAAAAAAAGAAGAATTTATTTTTTGGGGCGTTTCGGGCAAACATGATTATTGATAGCTCTCATTATAAGAGTAATGCTACTTTCTCGGTAGCAAAGTGTTTGGTTGCACCACACGCACACTTGCTTTACTTCCCCCATGTCCATTTGAATGTTCGGGATCACCTCCCTCGCCTCTGGTCCCGATACTTCTTTGACAACAGATCTTCTCGCCATTGCCGGGGGATTTTGCTGTTCATCACGAAGCTGGGCAGCACTATAATTATTTGGGTGCCACCTACTCATATGCCTGTGCATCGTATAATTTCCGAAGCTGTATTTCTTGTCAGTGCCCCTTGAAAGTCGATCGTCGCAAATACGGCAAAACACATATCTGGCATTGACTTTTTTTTGCCCTGCTGGAAATTAAAAAAATTGCCAGATGTAGTTTTCTTTTCTATTGTATCTTCTGGGCTCCTCTCGCAAAAACTCAGGCTCTTCCTCCTCTTGCTCCTCTTCTTGATCTTCCTCTTCTTCTATGATTGCTTGAGCAGGTGGTCCTTTCTTCCCTTGAGGAGGTGGGGGTGGTGGTGGGGGAACACTAGCTGAAGCAACAATGGAAGCCATTTCTCTAGAATGTAAAAGGGTCTTTCTCTCACCAAGATGAAAGTCAGAGTGAGGAAAGAAGGAGGGGTTTTCATCATTTGGGAAAAGCAAAAGTTCTCAACCAATGAAAAGTGTTATTTTTAGGTCATCTGACCTAGCCTTCCATCATTATGAAACCAAAAGTGAAATGAACCAATGAAAAGTTTTATTACCAAGTCACATGACCTCTCACGCTCATGTTACGCGCTGCGGAACGCTCCCCGGTTAGCTTCCGGGTCGCTCCGCTTCGTGCCTCGGTCCGCGCCCCGGGACACTTCCGGGTGTGCTAACGCGATACGTCACAAGACGCATTTCGCGGCAACGCGATACGTCGCGCTTTCGCGACGCGCCACGGATCGCTTCCGGGGAGCTGCGTTTCGCGCCTCGGTCCGCGCCCCGGGGCACTTCCGGGTGCGCTAACGCAGTACGTCATAAGACGCATTACGGGGCAACGCGATACCGTCACTATGTTGATTTCTTATCGGTTCGCGGACCGGGTCGCGGCATCTATTTGAGCTAACGGAAAGCTTCCCGGTTCGCGGACCGGGAGCGAAACAAAAAAAATATTTAAAAAAAATTATTAATAAACATATAAAATATATTTTTGTATTTAAAGAAGAATACATTTTACAGCTATAGATATTAGCTTTTAAAAAACCAATGAAATTCATTGAAAAAACCATAGGTTATAAACCATATATAGTTAGGAATTTGCATTTACAAAACCTTGAAAATTCACTGAAAAAACCATAGGTTATACACCATATATAGTTAGGAATTAGCATTTAAAAAACCTTATTTTACTCACACAAAACCAATGAAATTCCATATATAGTTAGTTGTACTAACTATATATCACGCACCCGCAATCCACTGCTGATCATGTCACATATGACATCATTCATGACATGGTCAGTGACATCACTGATGACATCACTGATGACATCTCAAATGACATCACTGATGACATCACTGATGACATCTCAAATGACATCACTGATGACACCACTGATAAAATCTCATTTGACATTAATGATCACATCACTGATGACATCATTCATGTGATAATACGATGAACCTCTTCAGACTCTAATATAACCTTAGATACACTCAGTGTAAACAGACACTCACAGACTGTCACTCATCCATGGAGTTACTTACACACCTAGTCAGTCATGCAAAGAATCAATCACAGCTCCATTTTCACAACTATACAGTTATACACACCTTACTTATTCAAACATATACTAAAACATATTTACTCACTTATACAATCCTGGATACAAGAGCACAATGATCCATACAGCCACTCACACATTCACTGGCTCTTATGCACAGTTATTTATATATGTCAACTCTCACATGTACTGTATTTTACATATGTACTTACTTTGACATGTAGCACTGAGATATCTATTCACTCACCAATACAGTCATGCACACAGTCAACCACCCATACAGCTGTTTCCACATGCACTTTTGAACCCATACATCTATGCACAGAGTCATACACCTCCCAGCCACCCACACACACTCTCAGTCTCCCATACAAATGCTTGGGCAACCAATCAATAACCCATATAGTTACTCATATAGCTACTGATCAACACATGCAGCAGTTTACAGAACAACAGACATAATGATGCACAAATTAAGACAGTTTAGTCACTAACCCATGCACTCAGTGAGACACATTTAACCACTCACTCATACAGTCAGTCATGCACCTACTAAATCCTTCATCCAGACACTTATACATCCACTCATTCTTAAATATGTAAGACATATTTTAACTTTACAGAAAAATACAATCACTGGATGTTGTCATCAGTGATGTCATCAGTGATGTCATTTGAGATGTCATCAGTGATGTCATCAGTGATGTCATTTGAGATGTCATCAGTGATGTCATCAGTGATGTCACTGACCATGTCATGAATGATGTCATATGTGACATGATCAGCAGTGGATTGCGGGTGCGTGATATATAGTTAGTACAACTAACTATATATGGAATTTCATTGGTTTTGTGTGAGTAAAATAAGGTTTTTTAAATGCTAATTCCTAACTATATATGGTGTATAACCTATGGTTTTTTCAGTGAATATATATATATATATGTATATATATATATTTATATTTACTTGAAGACTTGAGAATGAGTTCTATATTCAATTGCTGGCAACAGATGAAGAATACAGCTCTCAGCTACTATGGTTTGAAAGTTCACTCAAGATGAGTTGTAACTGTAAACCTGCTAACATGAGTTATAATGTCTTTAGGATTGACGTCCTGAACCCAGAAGACCAGGAACGAATAATCACTATGTCTTGAGATACTGACTCTCACGGAGGCTTCAGTCACTGTAGAATTGTAAATGAAAAAGGTTCAGCTCTTACCCCGACTCTCTCGCTGACTGGAAAATAAGAGAGAGGAGATGGGTTACCGCTACCTTACTGGGTCGTAGGCTTCCTCACAAAGTCACATGGAAGGTGAGGGAATTATTAAACTACTTCGGACTGACACTGCTCTGGAAACTGGAAACTGGACTGGAACCTTCCTCGCAGGATTTACTGAATGCGAGCGAAGGAATGAACGAACTTCCGAAAGAATACTTGAAGTTCAAAGGGTTCAGGATACAGGAATAGGACGCAGACTGAAGAAAGGCTGCTTCTCAGTGAGCCGACGGGTGAAGTGCCAAGCCTTCAACTTGCTCGCGCACCACCTAACCGCTGACAGCTGGGGAACAGGAAAAAGACTAGAACGCTAACTTCAGGCAAAAACGTGGCAACAGGGAAGTAGGGTAGAGAGTTCAATTCAGATGGGGAAATGTCGGCAAAAGGACCTGGCAACCCTCTGTGTCCAACCCCACGGAGAATGTAAAACTAAATAGCCTTTTCTGACTCTAAAGATGGGAACCTGGTGTGTGCGCTGACGGCAAACTTGCTCAATCCTGACAGATAGGGCTGGGGCCAAGTCAGTGAATGACTTCCTCTTGTTAGCTTCTGCACGGCTGTTCGTCCTTCTTCTAAATAGAAGGGCGGCATCATCTTTATACATTTGTATTGAACTGTTTTATGTCTGTTCCGTGGGGCTTTCTTTTATTTATCAAATGACCTCTATGCTAGGCCTTGATTGAATGTGATTGGTAGGTATCTTTTTGACTTTGTATTTTGTTTGTCCTTCTTATAGTTTCTTCTTGTCTGAGGAAGCAAGGTTCAGGTGTGCCCCTACATACTAGATTTAGGGGAGTTACAGGTACAACCCCTAATATGCCACACTCCAGAGGGAGGGGGGCATGAGCCTGTCCTTGGTTGACTGAGCCCCCCATATGCAAGATGGTGGGGACTGACAGTTGTGTTACACCTTGCCTCCCCCATCTGACGAATGGTGTTGGCAGAGGTGGGCACACCTCTCTTCCTCACTTATTTTTCCTGCTGGTTCTCCCACCCAAAGTTGGGGTCAGACCAGTGGGGACCAGGTGCTGAAAGCAGCAAGTGGCCTGGGGAAAATCACAGCGGCGGCAGGCCTTGGAAGCTTCCCCTTCGTGAACCCTGCCCATCCTGGTGGAGAAGTTTTGGTACTTCGTCCCGGGACGTGCATTGTTTCAGGCCCTGGAGAGCAGAAGGCTCTCGTCCACTGGTCCAGAAACATAGCTGGTGGTAGAAAGCAGCCACTCAGCCTGGTCACTAGTGGTAGGTTAGTTTTCAGGGGGCATCTACAAGATGCCCTCTGTGAGCATTTTTTATTAAATCCCACACTGGCATCAGTGTGAGTTTAATATGCTGAGAAGTTTGATACCAAACTTCATAGTTTCCAGTGTAGCCATTATGGTGCTGTGAAGTATATAATGACAACCTCCCAGCTCCATATACTCTGAATGGCAGCACTACACTTACAATGGATTTAGACACTGTAGGCGTACAGGGCTCATGCACCTGTACTCTCATCACTTGTATAGTGCAACCAGCTTGAGGGGTGCCTGACCTTTGCCAGAGCAGTGGGTTATAGGCATGGCACTCAGAGATGTGTGCGATGTCGACTCTTCACTTTGTTCTGCTCCACAATATGCAGCCAGCAAAGGCAGTGTGTGGGTATTATGGTACTGGACCTTCAAGGGTGGCATAATAAGTAATGCAGCCCTTAGAGTCCTTCTCTGGTCTGAGTGCCCTGGGTACCGGTATTACCATTTGCCAGGGGCTGACCTGTGGCCAGAGATGCCAATTGGATTTAGCTTCAAAGCAGTTTTATGGAAAGAACATAGGCCCTGGGTACCTGATGAGCAAGAGCCCTGGGCACACCCAATCAAAGCACATCAACAATTCAGAAAAAAGTGAGGGTAACCATGCAGTAATAGGGCACTTTCTCACAAATGGTACTTACAGACATACCATTTTTGGTGAATGAGTACATATTACTTTACATGTGATTTATTTTGGATTAACTATTGTTTCATGCAGAACAATGTCATACATTCACCCCAGTACAGAGATCTGGGCCTAAATTAATCTTTTTTTGCACTCCACACCACCCCAGTTCAGACATGGCCTTATGCAAATCAGCCTTGACCCTGTGCCCCATGGGAACAGTCCAGCACGAACTGCCAAGCCATGTCTTTCCTGGACTGGAATCAAGCATCCTAGGACCGGTTTCTGGCTATCAGCCGTCTTCAGCCAGAATAGCTTGACTCTAGTGGTATGGAGAGCATGGGACTCACGTCTGAGCATACCCATCCCCCTCGGGGGGACAAATGCAAAAACAACAGTTGATGGATAGAATGCAGAACAATGTCATACATTCACCCCAGTACAGAGATCTGGGCCTAAATCCATAATTTTCTGCACTCCACACCTCCACAGACAACACACTGGCACTGCAGTGGCAGGCCTGAGACACCATTTTAGAGCTACTCATGTGGGTGGCACAATCAGTGCTGCAGGCCCACTAGTAGAATTTGAATCACCAGCCCTGGCACACTCAGTGCACTTTACTAGGGACTTCTTGGTAATAAAATTATGCCAATCATGGATAACCAATAACAATTTTCTCAGGGAGCACTTGCACTTTGACACTGATCAGCAGTGGTTAAGTGCCCAAATCATCATTTTAAAATCCATGTCATTTTATACCTTTGATTTATATACTCCGTTTTTGTATTGCATTGGTTTTAATTAACTGTGCTAATAAAAAAATACTAAAATACTTACTAAACCAGCAAAAACAAAACTCAGCACAGTGTCAAAAATAAAGGAGGTAAAGGCAAAAAGTCAGGGTAAACCATGCCAAAGATGCCAGGTCTAACATGTGTCCCCTCCAGCTGAAAGTGGGAAAAACGTCCCACGCTCTTGGGAGATCTCTTCACTAAGGTGGAAAAATCTGGACAGACCATCAGCGTTGGTGTGTTCTGTGCCAGGGCGGTGTTCCACCGTAAAGTCCATTCCCTGTAGGGAGAGGGACCACCTCAACAGTTTTGGGTTCTCACCCCTCATCTGCATTAACCATCTGAGGGGCCTGTGGTCTGTCTGAACACGATGTGAGTCCCAAACAGGTAGGGCCTCAGCTTCCTCAGAGGCCAGACCACAGCAAAAGCATCCCTTTCAATTGCACTCCACTTCTGTTCCCTGGGTAGTAGCCTCCTACTACTGAAAGCTACAGGTTGGTCCAAGCTCTCATCATTGATCTGTGAGACTACTGCTCCCACACCATGCTTTGAAGCATCTGTCTGCACTTTGAACTCACTGGAGAAATCAGGCGCCTTGAGCACAGGTGCTGTGCACATGGCAGTCTTCAGGGCATCAAAAGCAGTTTGACAGGCATCGGTCCATTTCACTCTCCTGGGCTGCTTCATTGAAGTCAGATCTGTCAAGAGGGCAACAATGGTGCCATATCCCTTGACAAACCATCGGTAATACCTGGTGAGACCTAAGAAGGCTCTCACCTCTGTCTGGGTCTTGAGGGGCTCCCAAGCCAGAATTGTATGAATCTTTGCCTGTAGGGGCGCCACCTGGCCGCTCCCTACCTGGTGTTCCAAGTACACTACAGATCCCTGCCCTATCTGGCACTTACTGGCCTTGATAGTGAGGCCTGCCCTTTGCAGAGCCTTCAACACTACACAGAGGTATTGCAAGTGTCCTTCAAATGTGGAGCTGAACACAGCAATGTCATCCAGGTATGTGGCGCTAAATTCCTCCAGCCCGGTCAGTTCCAGGGGCACAAGTCTCTGGAACGTGGCAGGGGTGTTCTTCAACCCAAAGGGCATGACACGGATTTGGAAGTGCCCCTCTGGCATTGAGAACGCAGACCTCTCTTTGGCCCACTCAGTTAAGGCAATCTGCCAATACCCGGATGTTAAGTCAAACGTACTGGGGTACTGGGCAGCTCCCAACCGATCCATGAGCTCATCAGCTCTGGGGATGGGGTGGGCATAAGTCTTAGTGACCGCATTGAGCCCAAAGTTATCCACACAAAACCGAAGTTTTGGAGTGGCACCGGGCGTAGCAGCTTTTGGAACTTAGACCACTGGGCTAGCCCAGGGGCTGCTGGAGGGCTCAATTACTCTTAGCGCCAACATTGTACAAACCTCTTCCTTGATGCTGGCCCTGACCTTGTCAGCTACCCTGTAAAATATTTTTTTCACAGGCAGACTATCTCCAGTGTCCACATCATAGACGCACCAATTGGTGACACCTGGGGTCAGGGAGAACAGAGAGGCAAACTGACCTAACGCCTAGCAACAGTCCCTCTGCTGTTCTGGGGTCAGGGTGGGCAAGAGGACAACACCATCCACTGACCCGTCTTGCTCCTTGGCTGCCAGGAGGTCAGGAAGATGGTCACTTTCCTCTTCCATTCCAGCATCTGTAGCCAGGAGCATTGTCACATCAGACCTCACAAAGTGGGGTTTGAGGCGGTACACATGCAAGACCCTCAGGGGCTGCCTGGGAGTCTTCAAGTTAACCAGGTAGGTTACTTCGCTCTTGCGCTCCACCACCTCATATGGCCAGTCCACTTGTCTTGGAGCACACAGGGCTCCACTGGCGCCATCACCTACACTTTCTGCCCAGATTGAAATTCGACCAGAGTGGTTTTTGGTCATACCATCTTTTCATTTCTTCCTTGCTAGCTTCTAGGTTCGCCTGAGCGAGTTTCCTGAAGTGTTGTGTCTGGTTGTGGAAGGCCAGCTTATAGCTGAACACATCCTGGGTTTTTTTTCCGCGAGGTTTCTCCCGCCCCTCCTTCACCAGTGTGAGAGATCCTCTAACAGGGTGGCCATACAGAAGTTCAAAGGGACTGAACTTTTAGGACTTCTGATGCACCTCCCTGTAGGCAAACAACAGGCATGGTAAAAAGACGTCCCACTTCCGTCTCCTGGGCTCTGCTAGGCCCATAATCATACCTTTCAGAGTTCAGTTGAACCTTTCAACCAACCCGTTTCCTTGAGGGTGGTAACGAGTGTTGAACTTATAAGTTACCCCACACTCCTCCCACAGAGACTTCATGTACGTACAGATGAAGTTGGTACCCCGGTCGGAGACCACCTCTCTGGGGAACCCCACACGGGAAAAGATCCCCGTCAATGCAAGGCCCACCATGGGTGCTGTGATTGTCCTGAGAGGGACAGCTTCCGGGTACCGGGTGGCATGGTCTACCAAGACCAGGATGAACCTGTTGCCTAAGGCTGTCTTGGGGTCCAGTGGCCCCACGATTTCGATGCTAACCTGCTCGAAAGGGCTGCTCACTACAGTAAAGGTTTGGAGGGATGCCTTGCACTTCCCTCTGCTCTTGCCACTTGCCTGACAGGTCTGGCAAGTCCTAATGAATGTACCAATGTGCTTCTTCATCTGGGGCTAGAAGACGTGGGTAACAAGCCTTTGGAAGGTCTTGTCTTGCTCCAGATGTCCTTTGAGAGGCACGTCAGGAGCCAGACCCATTAGGAAGTCCCTGAAGTGCTCGGGTAACACCAGCACACGGGCTGCACCAGGCTCAGTGAACTTAGGCTCACTTTAACGCAACCCATCTTCCCAGTAAAGTAGATGATCCTTGGATGCTCCACCTGCTGCCTGTTCTGTAACCTGCTGCCCCACACCAATGAGAGAAGGGCATTTCATCTGCGCTTTGCAGAATTCCTCCCTGGAGGTGCCACCTTCTTGCTGCCAATGGGTCAGTTCAGGTAGGTCCCCCAGTCTGACCACCTGTTCCCTGGTAGGCTCCAGGACATCCCCCTCAGGTTCTGCTCTCTCCTGGGCTGTGGGAACAGCGGGGGCGGGTTTACCGCACCCCCTATCCCTCTGCTTCCTGGCAGGTACCTGGCCCACTGTTTCAGGCTCCAGGTTTGCTGAATCACCCCTACTGTCTGCCATAGACTGAGTGGTCATTTACGTGTATAACCCTAGGCATTCAATAACAACATAGAGGAGAACTGAGATCACACTTGAGAGAGAACAAACCAGGCACAAAATTCATTAAAAAATTCACTTATTTTTAATTTATACAAGCATATAAGAAAAACAGTTTATATTATACAAATGTAATCAAACTCAATAATACATAGTTGGTCATATAAAAATTAAAACATAATTTTAAACATAACAATAAATATAAAATCAATTGGTGGCATTAATGGGACTCTACGCGCGTTTCGGCGTCAACAAAACGCCTTCTTCAGGAGCCACGAATAATTCTGTAAAAAAACATATAAAAAATTCCAGCTGTTAATTTACCATTCGTACAACATTATACATAAATAATTATGAAGTTGTACATCTGCCTAATTATTTAAATGCTTGTTCTCCTCTTATAACAGAATTTAACTTTCTTTTATTGATCTCACAATTATCCTCTTTAATCAACACAGTATATACTTTGAACAGATTCAAAGTCGATTTAATGAGCATTTGCATTTGTGACTTTTTTCCTTTATTATTATACTTTTGGTAACAGTCTAAAGCCAAATAAAGCAATATGACCCTCATTCCTAGGCATTACTTACTTAAGCTAACTGATGGCTGTTGCTATTCCTGACCAAACAAAGATATGTTGACAGGTAGACTCTATATGATGTAGATGCGTTGTCTTGATACAAGCATCACAGCCTGGACCTAGTGAAATGAAAAAGGTGGAGTCAGACTAATAAGACTCCTAATCTTGTTAGGACCCTTCTTGTAAAGTTTGGACAGAGGGGTCTGCTATGTAGTACTCACCGATTAAAAACTCTGCCACCTGTTTATATATAGGTTGATGTTCATAAACACGGGAACTTCTTTATATTGATGTCTCCACTTTATTTTTTATTTTTTATCTAGGGGACAAAGCAATTTCAATGTTATAATATTTTGTGTCTTCTACCATGAACTATTAATATGAGTCCTAAAGGGTCAATTTGATTTACCAATAATGCTTACATTAGTGAAGGAATGGTCTCATGTTTAATTAAAAGCAGTTCGGATAAAGATCTTGATCTTTGAATTATCGATGTTCATCAGATCGGGCGCCTAAAAGTAATGACATGGGCTCATGAGCATATATTCAGTTAGTCCAACAAGAGGATCTAATACACGTTAAGTAAACCGATGATTACTAACCGCAAGTGCAGGTTTCCCCGGTTAGACTTGTGATGGTTCCAAACGTTCCATCTATGATAACACTGGATTAGAATCCGACGTTTCTCATTTAGGGCTGGATGTTACTAGGTGGATTCTGGGCACTTAAGTCTGTGTAAAGAGAGATAAGGGAATAAGCGGAAAATCAGATCCGCTCATCTGACTCCATTTTACACTCTTCCCTTCCCTAAATTAGTGGCTCTCATTCTAATAGCGAACTTACCAAGATAGGGCTTCGTGCAGGCTGCCACGGCGGATGTCCAGCAACGTCTCCTCGGCGGTTGAAAGAAAACGACCACCGCTTTGAAGCTGGGCACTTTAAATACACCCCGTTAATTAATCACGTGGACTGCCGTATTCTAGATTTTTAAATTTTAAAGCGGCAGTGATATAATGTCAGCTTTATAAGGATTATTATTTGAAAGGCAGAATCACACGATATAATAGCGTGCTTTAAGCAATAATCACATAGTTGCTCTGTCATAGCTTAGGGGAACCGGCACCTAGCCGCCATGCCGGAGACAGTCCACATCCGGCAAGGGTTCGAAACCAGCCTGATCACATCAAGTCCACCCTGTTTATTAGTCGGTGAACTGACATATTCTAAATTTTTTTTGAAAACGGCAGTGAAATAATAAAAGCTTTTATCTGCTTAAAAGTATACAACTCTGCTTCCAATCACCAAGATTAATTATGTGTAAGGCAAGATCACAGGATATAATAGCCTACATTGTAATGGATCAGGAGGTTGCTTGGTCATAGCTTAGGGGAACCAGCACATAACAGCCATGCCGAAGACAATCAACTTCCGGCAAGGGTTCGATACCACCCCAATTCCAACTAAACATAGAATGTGAAAAAAATGTTTTTAATATATTATTAAAATTCTAAATATAAAGATTTAGAATATAAAAAAATTATATAGTTGTGTTGTTTTGTAATTAGACGACAATATTTTTTCTTAAATATATAATGTTATAGTGTCATTTGTTAATATAACATAAACTATGTTTGGACCTAAAGTACCTTGGATACAGCGTTCCATAATAACTCTGGGTTTCAGCACATCTAGAAACTTATTGCCAATATGACTGAAAATATTTAATTAAAATATCGCATTTTCCCAAGGAATTTCTCCGTTCAAACCTTGTTTAAATGTATTCAGAACAAAAATCCAATAGACTTCTTTCTTTTTACGTATTTTTTTTTTAAGTAAAAAGAAACAAATGACACTATAACATTATATATTTAAGAAAAAATATTGTCGTCTAATTACAAAACAACACAACTATATAATTTTTTTATATTCTAAATCTTTATATTTAGAATTTTAATAATATATTAAAAACATTTTTTTCACATTGTATTTTTGATTGGAATTGGGGTGGTATTGAACCCTTGCCGGAAGTTGATTGTCTTCGGCATGGCTGTTGTGTGCTGGTTCCCCTAAGCTATGACCAAGCAACCTCCTGATCCATTACAATGTAGGCTATTATATCCTGTGATCTTGCCTTACACATAATTAATCTTGGTGATTGGAAGCAGAGTTGTATACTTTTAAGCAGATAAAAGCTTTTATTATTTCACTGCCGTTTTCAAAAAAAATTTAGAATATGTCAGTTCACCGACTAATAAACAGGGTGGACTTGAAGTGATCAGGCTGGTTTCGAACCCTTGCCGGATGTGGACTGTCTCCGGCATGGCGGCTAGGTGCCGGTTCCCCTAAGCTATGACAGAGCAACTACGTGATCATTGCTTAACGCACGCTATTATATCGTGTGATTCTGCCTTTCAAATAATAATCCTTATAAAGCTGACATTATATCACTGCCGCTTTAAAATTTAAAAATCTAGAATACGGCAGTCCATGTGATTAATTAACGGGGTGTATTTAAAGTGCCCAGCTTCAAAGCGGTGGTCGTTTTCTTTCAACCGCCGAGGAGACGTTGCTGGACATCCGCCGTGGCAGCCTGCACGAAGTCCTATCTTGGTAAGTGCGCTATTAGAATGAGAGCCACTAATTTAGGGAAGGGAAGAGTGTAAAATGGAGTCGGATGAGCGGATCTGATTTTCCGCTTATTCCCCTATCTCTCTTTACACAGACTTAAGTGCCCAGAATCCACCGAGTAACATCCAGCCCTAAATGAGAAACGTCGGATTCTAATCCAGTGTTATCATAGATGGAACGTTTGGAACCATCACAAGTCTAACCGGGGAAACCTGCACTCGCGGTTAGTAATCATCGGTTTACTTAACGTGTATTAGATCCTCTTGTTGGACTAACTGAATATATGCTCATGAGCCCATGTCATTAGTTTTAGGCGCCCGATCTGATGAACATCGATAATTCAAAGATCAAGATCTTTATCCGAACTGCTTTTAATTAAACATGAGACCATTCCTTCACTAATGTAAGCATTATTGGTAAATCAAATTGACCCTTTAGGACTCATATTAATAGTTCATGGTAGAAGACACAAAATATTATAACATTGAAATTGCTTTGTCCCCTAGATAAAAAATAAAAAATAAAGTGGAGACATCAATATAAAGAAGTTCCCGTGTTTATGAACATCAACCTATATATAAACAGGTGGCAGAGTTTTTAATCGGTGAGTACTACATAGCAGACCCCTCTGTCCAAACTTTACAAGAAGGGTCCTAACAAGATTAGGAGTCTTATTAGTCTGACTCCACCTTTTTCATTTCACTAGGTCCAGGCTGTGATGCTTGTATCAAGACAACGCATCTACATCATATAGAGTCTACCTGTCAACATATCTTTGTTTGGTCAGGAATAGCAACAGCCATCAGTTAGCTTAAGTAAGTAATGCCTAGGAATGAGGGTCATATCGCTTTATTTGGCTTATAGATTGTTACCAAAAGTATAATAATAAAGGAAAAAAGTCCCAAATGCAAATGCTCATTAAATCGACTATGAATCTGTTCAAAGTATATACTGTGTTGAATAAAGAGGATAATTGTGAGATCAATAAAAGAAAGTTAAATTCTGTTATAAGAGGAGAACAAGCATTTAAATAATTAGGCAGATGTACAACTTCATAATTATTTATGTATAATGTTGTACGAATGGTAAATTAACAGCTGGAATTTTTTATATGTTTTTTTACAGAATTATTCGTAGCTCCTGAAGAAGGCGTTTTGTTGACGCCGAAACGCGCGTAGAGTCCCATTAATACCACCAATTGATTTTATATTTATTGTTATGTTTAAAATTATGTTTTAATTTTTATATGACCAACTATGTATTATTGAGTTTGATTACATTTGTATAATATAAACGGTTTTTCCTATATGCTTGTATAAATTAAAAATAAGTGAATTTTTTAATGAATTTTGTGCCTGGTTTGTTCTCTCTCAAGTGTGATCTCAGTTCTCCACTATGTTGTTATTGAATGCCTAGGGTTATACACGTAATTGTTTTCCCTGTCCTAGGAACTGTACTTACCTTTACAGGGGGTCCTTGTTATTTCCACATAGACTGAGTGGTCACACTGACCCACTCAGGCAGACCCAACATCTCCATATGAGCCTGGTGTTCTGCCTCCTTCCATAGGGAACTCTTCAGGTCATTACCTAGAAGACAGTCTACAGGCATGGATGGACTCACAACAACCTTCAAGAGACCTGAGACCCCCCTCCACTCAAAGGGAACCTGTGCCAATTTGCAGAGGTGCACTGAGTTGTCAGCTGCAACTACTGGGTGAAGTACTTTGAGAATGACCTGCTCTTCAGACACCCACCTCACGGATCACACACTGGCTCCTGTGTCTCCAGAGCCTCTATCTCTCTCCCATTGATGGTCACCTTCTGCCCGTATTTCTTAGTGTTCGGGGGCAGGTAGGTTTCCTGGAACAACGAGTGGTCTTCTAGGGAGACAAGGGTCATAACTGCTAGTCCCATCCCTTTACTAGAAATTAAATCCTCTCCAAAGCTGCACTCACTAAACCGGTTATGGAGTACCAGTGGGTGTTGGGGGTTTCTTGGGGCACCTAGAGATAATATTTCCCACCTCATTGCAGTGATAGCAGGTAAGGGGACCACTTTTTTCTCATCTGCCCCTAGGGGGCCATGGTTCTTTAGGTTTGGGAGTTTGGAATTCCTTTTCCTGGGAAATATTCTGGGGCCCTTGAGAGAACTCCTTTTGGTTACCCTTGTCCCCCTCACTCTTCTACTGGGGACCCCATCCACCTTTGGCTGTGGTACCCACAATTCCTCTGTGGACCCTGGTACTGGTCTAGAGGTCCACCTTCTTAGCAAGCTCAATAGGCTCTGTCAGCTTGCTGTCTAAAAGATGCTGGTGCAGCTCTGGAACACAAAGACTACTCAAGTGCTCCCAACTAATTAAATGCGACAACCCCTTATAATCAGTTGCTTTTCTGCCCTTCATCCAACCTTCCAGTGCACGCGAGTGCAGATTCACACACTCCATACAAGTCTCAGACTCTTTCTTCTTGGAGTTCCTAAACTGCAGTCTGTACTGCTCTGGAGTAAGTCCATACCTGAGACATAGGGCCTCCTTCATATTGGGATAGGTCATGGTACCTGCTAATTCTAAGGGCTCTAGAGCACACCTCCCAGAAGCCTCAAAATGTTTCAACAGGCCTGCCCCCATTGTTGTTCAGGCACACTATTAATTCTCAGAGCAATCTCATAAATGGTAAACCAGGCATAGATATCCTCACTCCTATTGTAATTCTGTACCAAATCCTTGGGAATATATACTTTACCCCCCTGCACTGCTTGTGCTCTGCCACCATTTGAACCAGACTCCAGCTCCTTGGCCTTGATATCCAGTTTTCTCATGCTCAACTCATGAGCCAAAAGCAATTTCTTTTTCTCCAGGGCATGGACATTCTTGCTCTCCTCCGCCACCCTGTCTCTCTCTTTCTCCATTTCCAATTGCTTCATCTTGACTTCCAAATCATAGTTTCTCACTCTTTGATTCCCCTCTTACTCTTCTGGAGTGAAACCCCATTTGGAATCGTTGCTGCCCGGCCTTGAGCCTGGTCTGCTCACAGGCAGATCTTGGGGCTGAAAACTATCCCTTCCAAATGCATCCTTTCCCTCTTGGGCCTCCCACCAGGCCTTCAAGATTTTCTTCAGCACCTCCTTTCTGGCACAGCTTTTCACAGGGCAACTACGATCTTTGGAGAATTGTTTGAGCTGTTCAACTTTCTAAAAATAGAAATCCTCAATGCAAAACTCCAATTCTGCTGGTGCACTTGCTGCCTTTTGAGACATGATGCTTTGAAGAGTTACTCAAAAATAGAACCCAAAATCCAAACACAGTATGTGGCTGCGTAGTTGTCTGCACTAAACTAGTGATGTACACCAATTACTGTGGGTCAAGTACAAATACAAGTTCAAATCCCACCGCTGCCACCAATGTTAGATCTGGGGGTCTCTAGTTGGCAGAGGTAGGTACCAATGTCGAAATAGGGACCCTTGCTCCAAGTCAGGGTAAGGGGAATACACTCTTTAGATAACCCCTGCTCACGCCCTTAGTAGCGTGGCACGAGCAGACAGGCTTATCAAAGGCAATGTGTAAAATATTTGTATCAACACTCACATTAACACAGTGAAAATACCACAAATGGACTCCACACCAGTTTAGGAAAATAAAGTTATTTAATCTAAACTACACAAGATCAAAATGACAAAAATACACAGTTCAAGAATATGATATTCAAAGAGTTCTAGGGTTTGCGTCAAAATAATCCACAGTTGCATCACGTTTAGCCCAAAGTACCTGTAGATGCGACAAAAGTTCCAAAGGGAATCTGCAGCATTGAAAAACAAGCGATGCGTCACTCCTGTGCCTCTGGGGAGGCGATGCAACAGCCCCGCTGGACGCAGTGGGCGTGTTGTGACAAATTCGGTCTGTATGGGGAGGGAGGCGATACCTTGTATCGATTCCGGTGCGCACGTTCGGTAGGAAGCGTCTGGCAAAGGCACAATGCGACAATCTTCGGGACGGTGACGATCTCAGGTGTGGCAGCGATGGGCAGCGCTGCGTCGATCTTCTTCTCTCGCAGCCCCTCGATGCAATGGCTCTGCGATGCTGTTCGTAGCGATGTGATGCAGTCCACAAGCAAGCGGTTCAGCGAACTCACACAGCGACGACAGGCTCTGCGATGATGATCGCAGCAACAGTAATCTTCCCGCACCGGGCCGATGCGTTCCACAAGCAAAGGATGCGTCGGCTCTTGCAGCGGCAACAGGCACTGCAACGATCACGATCGTCACGGCGGCTGGAATTTCCTCGCATTGTCGGGGATGTGCTTCACAAGCGAGCGATGCATAAAAATTTACAGATTGTCTTAGTTTCTCCTTGTCCAGCTTCCAAACAGCAGGCACAACTGCGCCAAGCACTCTAGGAAGGGCAGAACTCTCTCAGCAGAGTTCAAGGGGAAGCTGCGGGTGAAGTCCTTTTGTTCCAGGGACTTCTTCACAGGCAGCCAGCTCTTCTCAGGCCCTTGAAGATCTCTTCAAGCAAAGGGACAACGCAACAGCAAAGTCCTTCCCCTTCCCTTGGCAGCAAAGCAACTGAAGGTCAGCCCACAAGTACACAGCAGGACAGTCTTTCCTCTTCAGTCTTCCAGCTTTCTCCTTGGCAGAGGTTCCTTCTTGATTCCAGGATGATCTATTTTTCCGTAGTCTGGGGTCCTGTACTTATACCCAAAAAAGTATTTGTTCCCTTGTGAAGGAGGGCTCTGAGCCCGTTCTGATCCAGTTTGGGGTGTTCCTTGAGAACTTTTTTTCCTGGCTTCTCCTTTCCTTTCAGAGAGAGGGGCAGGGTCGTCAGCCATCCAGCAGGAGGTGGAGCAAGCCTTGTGGAAGGCAGGCACAGCCCTATTCAGGCCCAGGTGCTACCCCTTCCCACCACTCTAGATGCAGAAGGAGCTATTCAGACCAGGGATGGCCCACTCAGCCTCGTCCCTGTCACTCACAAACCAGATAGTCATTTCACAAACAGGCCAAGGCACACAGAAAGGTCAGACAAGAGAACAGCCACTTTCTAAAAGTGTTGTTCTCAAGCACAGGATTTAAAAACCACCTTTCCTAAAAGATGTGTTATTAAATTCTGAGTTCAGGGATACCAGACGTATGTCCTATCTTGCTCCTATGGGAAGATATGCCGGTAACAACTGTACACAGCATTCCCAATTATAGCCTATGGGTAAGATCGCCTTACAATAGTGAACAACGAAAATGGCTGTCATTTGCTACCAGAGCATGTCACCCACACTAGTACATGCTCTACCTTTCACATACACTGCACCCTATCCAGGGGGTATCTTGGGCCTTCCATCGGGGTGTCCAAAGTGTACAGAAAGGGAAGGATTAGGCCTGGTCAGTGGTGACACTGGCCAGATTGACATGGCAGTCCACAGACTGCACACAGGCACTGCGGTGGCTGGCCTGAGACACCATTTTAGAGATACTCATGTAGGTAGAACAATCAGTGCTACAGGCTCACCAGTAGCATTTGAATCACCAGCACTGGCACACTCAGTGCACTTTACTAGGGACTTCTTTGTAATACAAATATGACAATCATGGATAACCAATTACAATAACATTTTTTTCAGGGAGCACTTGCACTTTGACACTGATCAGCAGTGTGAAAGTGCCCAAACCATCTAAACCAGCAAAAACGAAATCCAGCACAGCGCCAAAATAATACAGGAGGTATAGGTAAAAAGTCTGAAGAAACCACACCAAAGATGCCAGGTCTAACAATGGTGTTCCTACTAAAAGTATGAAAATATGTCAAGAATTAGTGGATGTTAGGAAAGTGCAAAAGGCAACATTATATCTGATAAAAAACAATGATTACTATAAAAATGTGTATGTGGAAGAAGAAGAAATAATTTTGGAGATGATACTGAAACATCAACTGATCAAATTGAAAAAGTGGACATGTCCAAAAGTGAAGAAATCTATGAACATTATAGTGTACATCCACTTCATTCGAAAGAAGTGATGAGGAATACTATTGAATTATTCCAAATGAAAAAAAAACCAAAGAGTACTCCAATGAGTGTGTGGGAAAAAAGTTTTGGAAGCTCGTTGTTTTCCGCAGCTCTTTCCAACTGGAAAAGGTGGACGATATGATGAATGATGAAGATTGTATGCAGAAGATCCAAGATTTCGACAATATATTCCATATATATTTCATGTTTTGTTTGAGAGTAACTTGTCTGGACTTTCATATGCTGTCAACCACATATTGAAAACAGGAGTACATCTTCAAAATGTTTCAGCAAAGGAATTTATGCATAAAGTAAATCAGAGAGACAATCATTTAGAATCTCAGCTGATTAATTTGATGGCAGTGGTACCAATGAATATCGGTAATGTTGTCATGGAGAACTTAAATGTATGCTAAGGAACTTAGGAACTGCTACGTGGTTTCTTACCCTAAGCAGTGCTGAATATGCTTGGGATGATTTACTTTAATTTCTTCGAGATGCAAATTCAAATCTAAAAAATATTGAATACAAGACACCTGGAGAATTGTGCTCTTTGGATCCTGTTAATGTATGCACATATTTCAATCATAGGTGTGAAGCTATGATGTATTTCATCTGCAATAAAAAAGAATCCTCCTCTTGGAGAAGGTGTAGATTTTTTGGGAGAAAGGAGTATCAAGCTAGAGGTGCTCCTCATATACATATGCTGTTATGGATTAAGGATGCTAAATCAGAATGTGGCCTGTCCCTCACGACAATCTTATATTACAATTGAACTACATAAACCATGAGGGTGTGTGCATAATGGTGTCACTACCCCTTCCCTTTTAGTATCGAGGCTTTTAGTTCATGTATCGGTGTCAAACTAGGTCAAAGTACACACAAGGTCAGTAATAAAATTGTCAAACAAAGATTACTCACACCGCCCAAAAATTAGCCTCGATACTAAAAGGGAAGGGGTAGTGACACCATAATGCACACACCCCCATAGTTTATGTAGTTCAATTGTAATATAAGAGTGTCGTGAGGGACAGGCCACATTCTGATTTAGCATTGTTTGAGTGGGGGGCGGCCTATTCCTCTATTCCCCCTAAGACTCCAAGAGAGTTGTTGTTATGGATTAAGGATGCACCTAAATTCGAAACTGATTCAGATGACACTGTTTTGTCTTATAATGAAGAATATGCGACATGTGCTATGTGGATTTCCACGTCTTATAATATACAAAGGAAGAGTAAACAGTTTCATGTCAGCTATGAGACATACCATCACTCGAAAATCTCCCAAAAATACATACAATTTGAGAAGAAGTGAAGAATCAAAATATGTCAATGATTATAATCCAGTTACTCCCTCAATGTGGAATGCTAATATGGATATTCAGTATGCTGTAGATAATTCCATTGCTGTTGCACGGTATGTGACATCTTATACAACAAAATCTGAAAAGAAGGAGCGGATCATGCCCGCGTAGTTAGAGCCCCCTGAAACACCCTCACAGTAACTGCTGCACTGCGAGTCCATCCCCTCATTGACACCAATTGACAGGTTCACGTGGACGGTACGACCTCCCCGCAGAGGGATACATGCTATCAGGTGGGAGGCCACGTGGTAAGCACTGCTGAATTGCAAGGATAAAGGTAGTCGAAAGACATAAGACCCCGAACTGAGGGGGACCGCAAAGGGACTAACTCTAAAACTATGTATCAATGATCCTGCATTGCGATGTCCGTCTTCCTTTTACAATTACTGTCATGTTGATTGTGGGAAGAAATTTCTCACGAGAAGAGTCTTAGTAAGAAATTACACAGTTTTTTTATCCCATCGAGAAATTGGAGCGCATGAATGCTCAGATCGGTTATCATCTACAAGTTTATACTCAAAATCTAGAAGAATCATTAGGGTGAGTCTAGGTCTTGCTGCAACGCAAAATCGGATCCTTAAATCTGTACAAGAAATTGAAAATTTAGCCAAAAAAGATCCGTAAAGTACAGATATTGTCAAAACAAACATGCTGCACACATTATCCAAATACATGTCATCATTTTCAGAACATATGTCTCTCTGAAGTGCTACAATACTACACGTTTAAACGGAATACTACATGAAACATAAATGATGGAAAATATGCAGTGATTGGTTACATGGGATGTTTGGTAAAACAAAGGAAAGGAAATTTGATTAATCACAGACAACTGATTTTACTATTTAGCACTTTTGCAACTCTTCAAACCTTGGCATACAGAATTGGAACTACTTTTCCGAGCTATGAAGATTCCTTCAATGCTAGTAAAGATGCCATAGAATGTACAGTTTTTGCAAATTATGTAAAAATGTTGAATGATGAAATTGATCAAGAAGCTACTATTGTAGCTGAGATTGCTAGAGACAGTTCTCAAGACAGTCAACGTTCCGCTCCACTGAGTCAAGATCCACTAAGACAACCAATTCTTGAAAATGAAGCGGTAATCACGATGAATGAAGTGGAAACAGCAATGCATCAGGCTCAAGAAGATATTATGGACTTAGGAAACTTGAAAGAACAACTAAATGTTGAATAGAATATATCAGCAAGTGAGACAACCGTTTGACCATGGATTTCTTCATGAAAAGAAAGAATGCACATGCACATCATTTCAACCTATCCAAATGTATGTCAGTGGCCAAGCTGGAACAGGAAAAAGTGTCTTAATTAAAGTTTTGACCAGTTATCTACAGAAAACAACTGATTCACATGTGTCTTGTGTTGTAACTTCTCCAACTGAGTTGGCAGCACAAAACATTAAAGGAATTACATTGCATTGTTTACATATGCTACCTGCAGGGCATGAACACAAATTGGAATATCACAAGCTATTTGGAGAAGCTTGTTATGAAGTTTCAAGAGTGCTAAAGAAAATAAAACTTCTAATTATTGATGAGGTAAGCCTGGTCTCAAATGTAATGCTTGCTTTTGTGCATTTAAGAATGCAGCAGCAAATTCTTAAAAAAGAGTACTATGTCTTATTTGGAGGAAAACATGTCAACCTTTTTGGAGATCTACTGCAAATTACTCAAGTAAAAGGACAACCAGTATTTAAAACATGTGTGCATGAAGAAACCAGAAAGTCTTTGGGAAGTGTTGGAAACGTTAACATTTGGTCATATTTTGAATACAAAGAACTCATTACAAATATGCAACAGGCAAATGATGTTGATTATGGAACTATTCTTCAAGTTATAAGAATTGGAGTACTGACAGAACATGGCAAATAATCTTTGCAAAGTCGACTACTTACAAACTTGTTTCCCAGTGAAAATATAGTTTCTGAAAAATTATGTATGAAAATTGCAAAAAATAAATCTATAATCTGCTTAATGCCTACACTGCGCGAGTTTTCTATATTCAATGAACAACTTTTGAAGCTAGAAAATGAACAAATAAACACATGGAAGTCAATGATAATATAGAGCATGATAATTATGATAACAAAATTATACAAATAGAGTTCTTCTAAGCACAGATTTGTCTCTTCAAAGAAGCTCAAAGAAGAATGATGGAAATGGGTGGGGTCCTTCAATAGTAAGAATGGGAAAAATTATGAACCAATCAAATCTTTTTTTTTCAGGAATCCGCGCACCGTGCGCACAGGCAGCATGCACCCAATGCAACTTCGCGAAATTGCATTTAAAAGTAGTATACGTTTATTACAAGTAAAAATATAACATTTTTATGAATATCTTAGATAATGTGTTGCCCTAATATGTATATTAAAGACATATATAAATCATTTTAGACATTAAAAGAAATTTGCGGGAGTCAGGGACCCTCTGTGCACAACACATATATGACGTCAATCGGAACATGTCACTGCGCAAGCATCGCGTACAGTAATGTGCATGTGTCGCGAATGCGCGGGAACTGGAGTTGTGTAACGGGCGCTTAGCAATCGAACACATCTCAGAAAATATGCACCTGTCGCACACCCTACACGGATCCTTCACAACATCCTAAAATGGCGGCTAGGTTCCGGGCAGCGATCGTGAAAGGTACGCTTTGGATGCGCGACTCCCCAAAAAATTGGAAAAAAAACAATAATGAAAATAATATAAATATATTAAAATAAAAATATAAAACAAAAAACAAATATTTTAGTTTCAATATTTAAAAAAACATTTTTTTCCATGTATATTAAAAATATATAATGTAATTTAAAAAATAAAATATGTAAAAATAAACAGTTAAAAAACAGTAGAAAATCAGTATCAAAAAAATACCCATAACTAATATTACATTTAAAAATTATCATTTAAAAAACCTTCGAAATTCACTGAAAAAAACATAGGTTTCAGACATGTTATAGTTAGGAATTAGCATTTAAAAAACCTTAGCAATTCACTGAAATAAACATAGGTTTCAGAGCTGTCATAGTTAGCTGGACATTTCACTCGTACAAAAACATTGAAAATAGTCCGTTATAGTTAGTTCTGCTAATTATAACACAGGCGCCCGCAATCCACTGCTGATGATGTCACATATTACATCATTCATGACATGGTCAGTGACATCACTGATGACATCTCAAATGACATCACTGATGACATCATCCACGTGACAATCTGATACACCTCATCATACACTAGTATAACCTTTCATCACTCACTGTAAAATACAGAGTACCATATTTGAAACCATTGACACGCCAATAAAAGTTTCTACAAACCCACTCAGTGATTCCTAAATCTACACACACATCTAATCACTTACCTATAGACTCACTCATACATGCTGTCAATGATCAATAGAACACTATTTAATGCAATTATACACCTATATCGATATTACACACCAGCACACATCCTATTCACTTATGCAGTCATTCTATTCACTTATGCAAACAATCGATCATACTTAAATTTTATCAGCTACACACTTATACAAAAACCACTTCATTTATTCATACAGATAGGACCTCATACTAAGGGGTCCATTAGGATGTCGGGCGGTGGCACCACCAGGGTGCTGATGGTGCGGAAAAACGCATGTTTCCACCTTCCACCTGCGAGCAGGGGAAAACACGTCCGCCATATTAGCATTGGCAAACATAGGTCAATTCCCGTCCGCCGCGGTGCAACAAGCACGCAATCAAAGTGTGCCCGCCACTGCGGCGGTGTGAGCCAATGGAGACTCACCACTGTGCGGAATGACTTCCGCCTCACTCTACAAATTAGGACGCAACAAACAAGCAGACGCAACGCAGCAGAGACACCGCACAATCAGAGACGGTGGAAGCATGACAGCGGAGTGCGAAACCAGAGTCCTGGGCCCCTCCACCCGGTCACGACCGCCATGGACCCCCCTCTACACGTGTTCCCGGTGCTGTACCTGCTACATCACTATCAACTCATGGACCGCCGCGGATGCCACCGCAGGTACGCAATTACCCAAATACAACACACAACACACAGGCTGACACAGGGTCCTAATACACAACAGACACTCTGCTGGGGGCAGTACACATCCACAAGGGCACCCAAACATGACCCACCTGCCACCAAGTCACTCCTATGCATCCTGGACACATATCTTCTGCAATCATGCAGCAATGTCCCGGTCACGTTACAGCAGCGGTGAACACAAGGGAATACATGAGCACAATGTAGGAGGCAGGGCCAGTCCAAGTCATGGACAGGGCACAAAGACCCCAGGGACACACCTCCTAATACCACAAATCAGCACACCTCATGAAGGCACAGGCCATGTGCCCATCCTGTGCACTCCCATGCACAACAACAAGCCAGGTCAATCTACACCCTTCACCACACAACAAACAACCAGCGAAACAGCCACTGCAGAAGTGGCTGCACAGGAAAACGCAACACACAGCACAGTGCCAGGGAAACACACACACCAAAACACCACTACACATATGGAAACAAACATGAGTACAAGCACCAAATGAACACATACAAGGAACAGACATACAAATGGACACACAGCTTGCATAGTCACACATACATACCACAAACTGACAAACACACCCAAAATGACAATAGCAAAGATGCACAACAAATCAGCAAGCCAAAGTGGGATGTACACAATTGGAAGGCCATGGGGACACACAACAAGCATGTGCACATCACATCCAACACAAGGAACACAGAACACCCCCTCAGACCATCAAACCACATGTGGCTGATACAGTCAGTGTAGTCAAACCACTGGCTCTACAGTACAACAACACAGGGAGACAGCAAGGTATACCAGGTAAAGGCACAAGGAAGAAAGGAAGGCCTGGAAGTCAAGCTGGGAACAGCCACACGTGCATATAACCAATACCTGCCAGTCCATACACACACAAACAAACACACACCCTGGGTGTAGCCACAAACATCACACTCAGGGATGCCACAACAAACGTCTGCAAAAAAAATCACAAAAACATGTAACCCAAATGACAAAACAAACACACAGAACCACAACAAAAACACAGACATACCCTGTCATACAAACTGTGGCAAGGCAATGGGAGCACATACACAACAGGAGTGCACAACCTCATCACTCAGGAACAAAGCACACACAACATACCACAAATCACACAAGCAGTTCCCCATCACATAACAACACAGTCACATCAAATCAACTACAATTAACAAACACTGCAGGACATCAGCGGATGCACATCGGGCAATGTCATGGCCTTATACACACAGCACTGAAAGCACAACAAGCAGTGTGTGAACACTAAGCAGACCAGTCGACACAGACATGAGTAACACAACACCAACCCACACAACACAGATCAGCACAGCACAAACACAACAGCACACCCAGGAAGTGAAGCAACAACACAGCCAACACACATAGATCCAACACAACCACAACAGATGCACAGATCTGGGACACAATGGTGGAATCAACTTGAACAAGCGCCGAGACACCGTAAGGTATTTGTGCGCTTTAGAAATTTTAAAAATAAATAAATAAAAAATAAACATAGCACTGGCCAGCACACAGGTGAACAGCAGATGACCAACCATGACTGCCAAACAGCACAGGAACACCACAAAGGAACAATTAGGGAAAGTGATACATAGCCCCAGCCCAAAGAAGTGCACCACACAGCACAATGTCACAAATGAAGTGATGAGGAGGCACACACACACACACACAAACCAAGGGGACAGCCGACATTCGAGTGAAGTGTACTGCACGTCATTAGTGGACATGGCAGGAATGCACAAAACACAATCAGAGACCAGGCCCACAAAGAGCAGGTACAAGAAGCACACATAGGGGATGGCATTACACCACATACACCATGCCATACAGGAGGGTAAAAGGCACCATGTGCCTGCAATGCATGAGAAACACAACCACAATGGCAGTGTGGAGCCGCAGGTCTGCACAGTCTACACAAACAGAATCAAGACACATGGATGATCAAACAACCACAACGTTGATGTGCCAGTCACACACTCGGCACACTCACAAGTGACTAAAACAACAAGTAGGAGTCAGACAGAACAGCATGGACATACATACACACTGCACACCTCTTGACAACCCAAGAGCACACATCTCATGTAGGCCATGGGACCAGGATCACGGGCCATCACAAGATGACCATATAAATACACAGCTGGGCACACATAACGGAATAACACAAATACATGAAGACATAGCCCAGCCTGCATGCAACCCTTAGCACAGACTCACACAATGTGCTGGCAGTGTCCCCCAACCTGACATGTAAACAATGTATCCAACAATTGAAAGCCTTGAAAATGAGACCTGCACCACAGGTTAAATTGACACCACAGATGCCACAAGTATCAGTTTCAGAAAGAACTGAAGTCCCTGTCACCCCTGTGAAAAAAAGAGTAGGCGAGCAAATACCTTGGCATTGTTGAAGTGCCACATTGTGTGTGCACAAACATATACACACACAAAAATAACGTTATTCAGTAAGGACACTGAAAAAACAGACAACAGGAGTAACTATCTTTATTCACATGTTAGATAGATAGGTACCAACAGTAGAGAAGAGCAAAGCACAAAATTCACAGCAAATCCATGAGAATCTGCACAGGCAAGGGCAAAACAGCAAGGCTAGTGGCCAGTCCAGGGAGCACAGCATACCCATGTGAATCTGCAAAGGCAAGGGAAAAACAGCAAGACCAGTGGCCAGACCAGGGAGCACAGCATATCCATGAGAATCTGCACAAGCAAGGGCAAAACAGCAAGCCCAGTGGCCTGTCCATGGATCACAGCATATCCTTGAGAATCTGCACAGGGAATCGCCCAACATGGCAGAGCTACAAGGCCAGTGGGCAGGGCAAAGTGCAGAGTCTGCCAATGAGAATCTGCACAGGCAAGGCCAGAACAGCAGTGAATGACAAGGCCAGTGGGCAGGGCAAAGTGCAGAGTCTGTTCATGAGAAGCTGCACAGGCAAGGCCAGAACAGCAGTGAATGACAAGGCCATTGGGCAGAGCAAAGTGCAGAGTGAGTGCATGAGAATCTGGCATAGCTGTATCAGGTGCAGTCACTGGCATTCCCTCTGGGGAAGTGCTGGATCCTGGTGAACGCTTCATCTGGCTTCGCATTTGGCCCCCTTTCCCCTGTTTTCCAGGTGTACCCCCTACAGTGCCCTCCTTCCCCTGCTTCACTGGGCTCAGAATGGGAGTTGAGGTGGTGGGGACATGTGCCTCTGAGCCCTTCTCCGGTGTACCCTTGCCATGCACCACCTCCTCAGTAGTCACAGAAACTGCATGCCTCTCTTTACGTGATGCTTTAGGGAAAGCAGAGTCCTTCACTGGGGTTGCCTCTGAGGAATGTGAGCCAGAGGTCTGCTTCTTTGCTTTTTGGGCCTTGCTTTTGACTGACGGACTTTTGACAATGCATTCTGGGCTGGCTTTGCTCTTCTGTGGGGATGGTGTCTGCAGGCGGGACGGCTTGGGTTGATTTTGCTGTGTGCTCCATGTGCTGTATTGTGACTGTGATGTATGTGATCCGTGGTCACTATCATCAGATGTGGCCACTACCTGGGGGGTGGACAAAGTGCCTGGAGTAGGAATGGGAGTATGTGCCTGTTAAAGGCTCGACGTCAATGTGGAGGACAAGGCCTGGACAGTACGGTGCAGCCTACCCACGTCGGAATGTATGCACTCCATGTAAGCAACCACCTGGGCTAATTTCTTGTCATGGTCACTAAAGGCATTGATGAGAGCTGTCTGGCCCACACATAGCTGGTGCAAAATCTCAACAGACTCTGCACTGAGGTCTGCAGGGGGGACAGGTGCAGGGGCAGCAGTGCCAGGTGTGAATGAAACTAGTCTCCTCTTACTGATACGGACACAGGCAGCACTAGAGGAAGTGGATGGGAGGGAGGGCACTGGCCGCTGTGTGGTAGAAGATGATGCAGATTCTCCATTCCCTGTGCCCGCAAACATGGATGCATCCCCGCTGGCAACAGATGATGTGGTACTTTGTGTCTCAGGCTGGGATTCCTCCTGCAGTCTCCCGTCACCCTCTGAGGCTTTGGTGACATCTGTGTCACTGGGCTACTGTGCCGCTGTAGTGCTAGTCGCACCACCAATGGTGTCCGGCTCCTGTCCCTCTACAACCACTGGTGAATACGCATGAGAGATCAGCTTACTGGCAGCAACAGAACAAACCTATGCAATCACAGACAGAAGAGGAGCAAATTGACATGTTGCACACCACACTTTGCAATCAAGTTGCAGACACTAACTACATAGACCCCAAAATGGGAAGTATCCCTGGTTATCTGTCATGACTGAGCCATGTCATGGCCACACAGCACAACACCCTGCCTGTGATAGAAGTCTACCAGACACACAACTACCTCTGCACACACCTAGGGACATGATTTGTGCACACCACTTGTTGCCAATGACAGACCTGGATGGAACAACACAGACACCGATTACGACATGACAGTTCACAATGGTAAATAGCCCATGCCAACCACCATGTTGTACTCTGGGGCCCAAAGACTAGTGCACATTGTTGTCAGATGTGTAGGCCTCAACATTCATGGTGCATGCAATGTAAGCATAGATGAAGTCACACTCAGATTGGGAAACACTTCCAATTTGATTCCCCAAACTAACCCAATGCTGAATAACCATGAAGAGCACAACACAGACGTAAATGGGTATGCACAGCAGGGAGGATCACCTTTGTAAGAAAAGTTTGGGAAAATGCATTACACTGGCACCCATCCCAGGAGCCACTTAAATGACACTGCAGTGCACCACTCCACCAATATCAAGTAGGCCACCGCTGGCACAGGCCATGTACACATGCATCCACTCACAGCCAAAGTCACCCTCCCCAAATACTCACCCCTGCCTTGCTGCTGACGCTGCTTCAGACGTGCAACCAGCTCAGGGTAAGTCACTGCCAAAATGTGGCTCATCAGTGGTGTCATCCTGCGCTGTGCCAACTGCCCAGTGCGAGGGAGCAACCTCAAAGTAATCTCAGCCACGTTCTTTGCCAGCCAGCTGATGTCGTCCCACCTCTTGTGGCAGTGGGTGTGCGGTCGGTTATATACCCCCAGAGCTCGCACCTTTGCTGCAATGGCCCTCCACATGGGCTTACGCTGGTGTACTTTGAGCTGCAGGCATGGGAGACAAGAGGGGGAAATGATCAGTGACACAGTGTCATGTGCCAACATCTATCAGTAGAGTAGCAAGACACAAACTCATAACAAATTTAATCTTTGTCCATCCCACCCTGTGGTACATTTCACATGGGCACTCTGCATGGGCTAAGCTGATGTAGCTGCATTAAGAGCGTGTACACAGGCCCTGCATATCTCACACACATGCAGGATGACAGCACTGAACCCCCTATGTGGCTTTCACACATCTCCAGTTCTTTGCATGTCTGACCACAACATACATCACATATCAAGCTGTGTCTGTGGGTAGACTCACAAAGTGCAGCACTCAATGTCCATGCCCTGTGAATATCTCAGTATGTCATGTGTGTGACATTGAGGGACATGGACTCACAAACAAAATGTAGATCTACACAAGTGTGGTTGTGTGCAATTCTACAGGGCTGAGAGGGTACGTAGTTGGATTGGACTGTGAAAAAACATTAGTAAGGACACAGTAAGTGAAGTGATGTGACTTTATGTTGGCGGCCGGGCATTGTGCTGACCATCTGGGATCACACTGAGATGGAAACAGGGGCACACACAGCCATTCAGCCAAGCAATCACTGTCCTGGCACCTGCATGGCCACCAAACTGTGTCACCGTATGGCTGACAATGTAACACACTTCAGCCATACCTATGACAGCAGGCAGGGAAACCCGTGACATAGGGACACATACTCCTCCTCCTGGAGAAAGCATATTTGTCAGTGCATGACACAACTCCACACCCTCAGGCATATACTGCATCAGTCCAACTACATGTGTGACCCCCCTGCAGCAGTCCCTGGAGGCAACAGCAGCAGGTCAGAGGTCTTTTGCAACAGGCTCTGTGAGCAGTGAAAATGTGAGGCTCACTCCCACACACATGTAGCCCCCCGGGGTCGTTTTCAAAGGTGCCAAGCTGTAACAATTGGTTATCCAGGTCTGCCTCATTCAAAAGCATCCAATGACTGCCTTCGCGGTGGCGGTGCTCATCTACCTCGATTTTCGAAATTGCATCATGCTACCGCGATTATCGTTCCCATTGGCTCAAGGGCATGCTCAATGGTGGTGATGAACTGCAGGAGCCTGGGGTGCACTACCGTGATGGTGCATTTTTCAAAAGCATCCAATTACCGACTCTGCGGTGGCGGAGTACACCTACCGCGATTTTCACAATTGCACCATGCCACTGCAATCATCGTTCCCATTGGCTTTAGGGCATGCTGCATGGCGGTGACGCACCGCCAGGGCCAGGTGGTAGCTACCGCGATTTAGGGCACATACATGAGCTACCACGATTTGGGTGGCGGAGCATGCCAACCGCCATTTGTCCATGTCTCCATGCCAATGACTATCGCACCTGTGTCAAGGGGGTGCCGGTGATGCACCGCCGGGGACAGGCAGTAGCTACCATGATTTGGGGCACATACATTGACATGAGGCCCCGCGTTTTGGGTGGCGGAGCATGCCGACCACCATTTGGGCATGTCTCCATGCCAATGACTACCGCACCTGTGTCAGGGGGAGCTGGTGAAGCACTGCCGGGGCCAGGTAGTAGGCACATACATTTACAGGAGGCATCGCGATTTAGGTGGCGGATCATGCAACTGCCATTTGGGCATGTCTCCATGCCAATGACTACCGCACCTGTGTCAGAGGGGGTGCCGGTGACGCACCGCTGGGCACTAGTGGTAGCTACGTTGATTTGGGGCACATACATTGACATGAGGCACCGCGATTTGGGTAGAGGAGCATGCAACTGCCATTTGGGCATGTCTCCATGCCAATGACTACCGCATCTGTGTCAGGGGGGGTGCAAGTGATGCTCATCGGGAACACATCAACAGTGCACAGTGGCCACATGGTGAAGGGCACATCATCGTGCACACAATGTCAATGTTCCATTGGCTACACTGGTCCCTACACATGCCCTGGTTGTGTATGTGTGACGTACATTGGTCTGTAGTCCCTAACATGTCACAAATGCATTAGATGGTTGATGAGGTAGGACAGTGTTGTAGTGTACACATATCAATGTGTTGAGGGGCAATGATGACCTCGGCAAGGCTTGTCTCACTGTATGATGTAGTTACTTACTAATGCTCTTCTGGCTGCTCATCCATGCAATTGACAGGTCACCTCCAACTGTGTTCATTGTGTTGCGGATGTGT
The DNA here is from genome assembly GCF_964261635.1 of Lissotriton helveticus. Taxonomy (NCBI): domain Eukaryota; kingdom Metazoa; phylum Chordata; class Amphibia; order Caudata; family Salamandridae; genus Lissotriton; species Lissotriton helveticus. The sequence continues at coordinate 131,905,942 of NC_136059.1, forward strand.
GACACATTAGAATGATGCATTGAGGTGTGACAGGTACAGCAGATGAGTATGTTACAGTGGTGTTGATTTGTCACACATTGGCTGGATGCCACGCTCCCAGGCGTACACATGTAAAATGTGGCCATGCAACTATGTGCATTCACATTGACCTATGTGGTGTTTGAGGCTCTTGTTTATTGTAAACCGGGATGAAAGCACTCTGTGTTGCCCAAACGTCCTCCCATGTAACCTGGTGTGTCACTCAATTGTCAAGTCTTTGTTTTTTATGTGTCATCCAGAACGGGATATGCTGTAACCATCTCATGATGGATTTCATTTACATGTGTCCACTTTCATCCCAACTAGGAGAAGGCCAAATCTAATTTGTCACTTGACACTACTGGAGGACTTGGAGGATGTAGCGATCATTCGCAAAGTGCATCTAGATAGACCCACCCTGAGGATCCTTTGTGCTATGTTGGAGCCCCAACTGCAGCCTCGCCGGACATATCCAACAGCTTTCACCCCAACTTATAAAGTGATGGCAGCCCTCCATTTTTTTGCGACAGGATCGTTCCAGGAGTCAGTGGCCAGCACTGGTGGAATGTCTCAACCGATGTTCAGCATGGTGCTGCATGATGTTCAGTCCGCCATGATGACATACAAGGACTAATATATCCATTTCCCCATGGGTGCTGAATTGCCAGCTGTGAAAGGAGACTTCTATCCCCTTGGGCACATCCCCCATGTTGTTGGTGCCATAGATTGCACACATGTCAGTCTTGTGCCACCACAGGCAAGTGAGCACATTTTTCATAATCGTCAATATAACCACTCCATCAATGTGCAGGTGGTGTGCCTGGCAGATATGATAATCTTGCATGTGTGTGCCAGATTCCCCGGCCCGACCGCATCCTTGCTTTGCACGGGAGGCATGAGCCGCGGGAGCCGTGGGAGCCCCAGCCTGGCGCGGTAGCGGTGGCAGCAGCAGTGAGGCGCCGTGAGCTGCGTGGAGCTGCGGGAGACCCAGCCCAGCCCCCGGTGAGTCCGCCAGTGATCCTGCCCACCCGCTTCCTGGCTCTGCGCGGGAGGCGCAGGAAATCCAGCCCAGCCCAGGGGGTTAGCGGCAGCGGCGGCAGCAGCAGCAGTGAGGAGCCGCGAGCCGCGTGGACCGCGGGAGGCCCAGCCCAGCCCAGCCGCATGTAGCACAACGGTGGGCAGTAGCAGCAGCAGTGGCGGTGGCAACGGCAGTAAGGAGCCTGCTCAGGGATGAGGATAAGGACCCAAGGCCCCCACCTGCACAACAACATGAGTCCAATGATAAGGACAGTGGAGAGGAGGAAGGTGGTGACATGCGTCAACAGCTCATCACCCGCTACTTCACTTGAAGGTGGTTCATGAAGTTCAACATATACATTGTATGGTGAGATTGCTTTTGTCGTGAAGGGCTATCTGTGAATGGTATAAACAGCCAGATGCAAAGTCACCTGTGTGTGGATATGTGACTGTGACATGGCATCTGTGAACGTATACGGGACGTGTATGTTGACACTTTTGTGTTGTCTACATGTTGGCTTATGTAGATGGTTGCTGTAGTGTAATGCCTTGGAGCCGCGGGATGCTACCTCGTGAAAAGACAGGAGTAGTGGGATACATGAGTCAACTGCGTGTGGGGGTGAGCGGCGGCGGGCGGCAGCAGTTGCGGCAGCGAGCAGCTGCGGGTGACAAAAGCCGGAGCCGCGAGTTTTGGCAAGAATAGCGAGGCATCATTTTAAATCCCTGAGGGAAACAACTCCTCCAAGCCCTCACAAGAAACGGTGGGGCTCGATTACTTTGCTCACTCTCTTTGTGCCACGTGCAGTTTAGGTTTAAAGTATTTTATTAGAAAGGTACAGTTGCATAGTAGAACAGACATACAGATATGCCAAATACACGGCAGGAACTGTCCCATGATGAGAGTTCAAATGTCCCAGCCCTGGGGGCTGCCTCAATATCCTGCGGCTGGCATGGAAATGTGCAAAAAAGGAAAAAGAAGGAGCATCGTCCCAAAATCCTATACCTCTCTTTAAGTAAACAACACCCCCCCACAAACTTCCCCTCCTCCCACCACCCTCCCTGTCCAGTGCTGCGTATCGTGGAAGTAAAACGTCATCCTTATCACCCACCCCGAATCCCTCCGCTCCTGAGTGGCCCTGCTTCCCCCCCCCCTCAATGGAACAGTGCTTCACAACGGGGGCGTAAGCCGCAGCAGTCTCAGGTATCTGGGGCATGTAATTTCCTTAAATTCGATGGCCAATAGCGAGTGAAAGGGTTGCCACAGCTCCTCAAAACCGGTCATGTCTCCCGCTAATGTGAGAGACAGCTTTTCCATCCCCAGAACATGCCACAACCTGTGCAGCCAACCTGTGTGTGATGGAATGGTAGGCGTGCGCCAGTGTATTAGTATGTTTTGGACTGCCGAACCCAGCATAATAGCAATCTGCCGTCCCCTCCTAGATTTCAGCGGGTACATCAAGCCATTTGGGAGACCCAGCAGGGCATACGCTGGAAGCCGGGGCAGTTCAATCTCAAAGCTTGCATCAATCTCATCTATCACCGCCGACCAGTAGGCTTGCAGTACGGGGCAGTCCCAGAGGATGTGTGTTAATGTACCAACCTGCCCACACTCCCGCCAGCATTTGTCACTAAGGAGCCTGTTCATTTCATGCAATCGTTCAGGGGTGTGATACCAATATGTGGAAATCTTGGTGAAGGTTTCCGTGAGGCCCACGTGATAAGCTGAGTGTCTTGCCCTATACGAAATATGATCCCACTCCTTAGGGCTAAGTGTCCTCCCCAGCTCCCTGTTCCAGCGCTCCCGACCAGGAATGTGGAAGTGGGAAGATGGGAGCTGGAGCATCCTGTACAGGTCAGTTATGAGTTTGGCGTCCGAGGTGCGGGTTATGAGCCACTTTTCATACGGCAGCAACTTCCTATCCGCTGACTCTCTAACGCTCGGCTGCAAGTCCCAGTGTCGTACTTGCCAGTATCGCATGCGGTCCGTCTCGGCCATCTGATATTCATCTTTAAAGCTCTGGAAGGGAATAACCCCCTCCGCGGTGTACATGTGGAAAAGTGCCCTACAGCCCCTGTCCCTCCAGTGTGAGAAGGCCCCCTGCACTGTCCCCGGTGTGAAATCAGGATTGTCCACAATCGGTGTGAAGGGCGAGGGAAAGGTGGTGAGATCGAATGTGCGATAGGTAGAGTCCCACACTTTCAGCGGAACTCGCGTGATATAAGAAGCATAGAGATTCGGGGGGCGGTGTGGCCTGCTAAGGAATGGTATTTCCTGTAAAGGGCGCCCGGCTACTGCTTGGTCCTGGAAGAGCCAGTGTTTGTCGGACTCCCACCTACTCCACTCCACCAAGTAACGCAATTGGGACGCTTGGAAGTATTTGCGGAGGTCGGGGACTCCCAGCCCCCCAGCCTCCGGTGCCAGAGTCGTGAGGGCGTGGCGCATTCGGGGCTTACGGCCCTGCCACACAAAGCGGGACACTTCAGTTTGCATCTGTTGAATCCAACCCTTGGGGGGCTGTAGAGGTAGTGCTCGGAATAAGTACAATATTTGGGGTAAAACGGTCATTTTGACCGCTGCTACCCTGCCTAGCCAGGAAATCGTCCTCTTGCTCCATCTTCCAAGTTCCTCCCTCACCTTCACACCCATCGCCTCATAGTTAATGGAAACCATTGCCTGCAATGTCGGGGCTAGCGCAATCCCCAGGTATTGTACCTGGGTCCGTGACCAACGCAGGGGAAAGAGTCTCTGCAGGTCAATTCTGGTTGCCGGAGACAGGGAAATGTCCAAGGCCGTGGATTTCTCCACATTCATCCGAAAGCCAGCTACCCTCTCAAAAGCCTTAAGTTCAGCCATACATGCGGGCAGGGCTTGCCCCGGATTCTCCAACATAAAAAGTACATCGTCTGCATACAGGCTCACTGCATGGGTGAAACCACCCATTCGTACCCCAGTAACTGCTACATTCTGCCGAACCCGCTGAGCGAAGGGCTCCATGTAGACCGCGAAGAGGAGGGGGGAGAGGGGGCACCCCTGTCTCGTACCGCGTTCGATAGCAAACCGCCGGGAACCACAGCCATTCACTCGCACAGTCGCAGAGGGGAATTTATAGCAGTTAAACACCATGTTCCGGAATTTCTCTCCCATACCCAACCGCGCCATCACCCTTTCGAGGAAGGGCCAATGCACCCGGTCAAACGCCTTCTCGGCGTCAACCGAAAGCAGCATCCTCTCCCCGGGAATACGGGAGGCCTTTTCTAAGATGTGTGCTATCCTCTTAGTGTTGTCCACAGTCTGCCTTCCGGGCACGAAGCCAGCCTGATCAGGGTCAATCAGGCCGGGAAGGTACTGTGCCAGTCTCGTCGCCAGGATCCCCGTGTAGATTTTCAGATCTACGTTCAGCAAGGAGATCGGTCTATAGGAGCCGCATTGTGTCCTGTCTTTCCCCGGTTTGGGAATCACCGACACTGTCGCCTGTAAGAGATCCGGAGGAATAGCCCCTAGGTCAGAGAAAGAGTTAAACAGCCTGGTCAAGACTGGGGCTAGCGTTGTGCAGAACGTCCTGTAGAAGAGGGCGGTATAACCGTCCGGACCTGGGGCCTTCCCTAATTTAAGCCTAGAAATCGCTGCTACCACCTCCTCCACCCTAATCTCTCTCTCCAGGTAGTCTGCCTGCTCGGGGGTTAGGGAGGACAATGATACCGAATCAAGGTAATCCTCCGGGTTCCCCATTTGTGCGGCCTCAGCTGCATACAGGTCGGCATAGAATCGACGGAAGGCCTCGGCAATGTCAGCATCGCCCGAGATCCCCTGTCCCGCGCTCCCCGTCAATTCCTTCACCTGGCGACTCTGGTGTGCCACTCTCAGTTTGGCCGCAAGGAGGCGGCCACATCGATCCCCCCCGTGTAATAGGCGTGTTTTAGGCGCAGCGCAGCATACTCAGCCCTATCTAAGTCTAAGGAGGACAAGAGTTTCCTAGCTACCTTCAACTGCTTCCAGACTCTCGGAGCTCCGGTGCGACGGTGTACGTGCTCCAGCTCCCTAACCCTCAGAGTGAGCTCGTCTCGCTTTATTTTCCTATCTCGATTGTCCGCGGCGGAAATCGCAATGAACTCTCCCCGTATGACCGCCTTAAGGGCCCCCCATTGAGTCGATAGCGAGGTGTCAGGGTTAGAATTGTGTAGCTGAAAATCCCTAACAGAGTCCACAATACTCTGCACTACTTCTTTCTTGTGCAGAAGCGTGTCTCGAAGCCGCCAGACCCCCCTCCGGGCCGAGCCCGGCGGGAGAAGGAAGGTCCCCGAGACCGGTGCGTGGTCCGAAAGGGATAGGACTCCCATTTCCGAGGCGGTAGCTAAGTCACGAACCGGTCCAGAGACCAGCAGGTAATCCAGCCTGGCATATGTCTTGTGTGCGTGCGAGTAATAGGAAAAGTCCCTGTCGGTTGGGTGGTGCTCGCGCCAGAGGTCGTGCAGGTCAGAAGCAACTAACTGCGCCTTCACCGCCTGTGATAGTTCCCCAGTCTGCGGGTGTCGCTGCGCTGATCTATCTTTTGAGGAATCAAAGACTAAATTAATGTCCCCTCCCAGTATTACATATATATCAGGTGATGCTGTGATATCCTCCAATGCCTGGCGTAAAAATCTATCTTGCTGTTCGTTCGGGCCATAAACTGTGCCCACCGTGAATACCAGGGTTCCCAGTTTAAATCTGTAGGCTAGAAGTCTCCCCTTTTGTTCCACAAGTTTATGCAGCACCTCCCCCCTGAATGATTTGGACAAAAGAATGGCCACCCCAGCCGTTTTGGTCGTGTTGGAGGAGAAGAACTGTGTAGGGAAGTGGCGAGACCTCAACCTGTGACAATCCCCGGCCAATAGGTGGGTTTCCTGAAGCAGACAGATGTCAGCCTGGGAGTTTTCCAGTAACGAGAGGACAGCCCTCCTCTTCGTGGGATTGTTCAGACCCTTAACATTCAGGGTGACTATCTTTAACTCAGCCATGGACGGTCAGGACTGCATTGTCTATGTGTGCGGGCCAGAGTGCGTGGCAACACAATGACTTCCAAGTGAACGTATGCCTCTAACTGAATACTCGTAGATACCGAAGAAGCACTGGACAGGGCCAACCCCAACTCTCCCCCTTCAAATTTCCCGTTCCCCAACTCCCAACACCCCCTTCCCTCCCTGCCCCTCAACTCACACCACAACATCCCCAACCTCCCCCCCCCATTCTCCCGCACCTCCCCCAGCCGCATAACCCACCCCCTCCGCCCCAAACTACCCAAAACTTCCTGAAATAGTCCCAGACAGGCCCTAACGGACCAGTCCGTGGAATGTTACCTTAGTGGACGTCCAGCCACACGTGGTCCAACCTTCGCCCCCACCCCCATTTCAGCCGGCTGTTGGAACAGTGCTGTAATGAACTCCCCCCGGAGCACGATTAAGCGGTCAAAGCAGCAACCACTGAACCTCCAAGTTCCTCGGACGCTATCCGAACAGCAGCTTCACGTTCCGCTCTAATAGTTGGAGATCCCGGCCTCCGCGACTCCTCCGCTGTCCTTCGTCTTCGTGCAACTCGTTGCCATTCTCCGTCAGTCGTGCGCCGTCTTCTCGGCGTGTTGGACTCTTCCTCCTCCGCGGTGATGCCCAGGATTCCGCAGGTGTCCTGCAGGTTCCGCAAGTGGTGAGTCTCTCCCTGCCACTGAAAGATAATACGGAAGGGGTGCCCCCAGGAGTAGGGCGTGTCGTGTTGCTTGAGGAAATCCGTTACGATCTTAAATGATTTACGCCTCTGAAGCGTGAGAGTAGACAGGTCCTGATATAGCGCCACAGGGTGATCTCGGAAGGTGAGCGAGCGCGCTTTTCGTGCCTCCGCCATGATCCTTTCCTTCAGCGGGAAGTCCGGAAGGAACGCCAGGATGTCCGGGGGGGGCCATTAGCCCTTCTGCGGGGTCCCACCCTGTGTGCTCTGTCGATTCTAATGAGGAAATCGTCCCCTTCTCCCAAGACCATGCGAAAGAGTTCCTGCAGGTACCGGACTATATCAGGGTTCTCTTCCGATGATGGCACACCCCGGACCCTAATGTTGTTCCTTCGTGACCTATTCTCCAAGTCCTCGTTGTGCAATTGGAGATCCAAGTGCTGTTCCCTGAGAGTCAGCACTTCCTGCTGCAAAAGAGTGATCTCTTCATCCTGTCTGTGCGTGGAGTTCTCCACAGTGTCCACTCTCTCACCCAAACCTTCCACCTCCCTGCGGACTTCTCTCACCTCTCCTGCTACTTCCTGCTTCAAGGCCTGGAAGTCGTCCCTCAGCGTGCTAAATAGAGACTCCAAAAAGGATCTGGTGACCGGAGGTTCCGCCGCCGCACCTGAGTGCGAGCTCCCAGCGGCTCCAGGCGAAGATGAGGTCTTGTCCCCCTTGTTTGGCTGTCTGTTGAGCATCTCCGGAAGCGTGCGGTCATTGTGTTTACCCCCTCGCTGACCAGCCATGATGTAGGCTCCTCCACAAGACCAGGTGCCCGTCTCAGCTCCTTCTCGCGTCCACTCCTGCACCCCTAAGAGTCCACCGCCAGGCCAGGGCGGGCGGAAGTCCACGGCAACCCCAAAAAACCACGGCTGGTCAGGGGAGTCGCCGCACCCCAGGCCGAGTTGGAGAAAGTTGCGCCCGCAGTCCCCAGGGGGTCACCGGTGCTGCGTTTCCGGGGTGAACAGGGGCGCAGGGGCTCCGACGCCTTCACTGACGGCCGGCCGGGACACGCGGCCAAATGACGCACCACCTCAGCGCGGTCGTGTCCCCGTACCTCCCTGGGTCCGACTTCAGTCGTGGCAATTGTGGAGAAGGGCAGCCAGATCTCCGACGTCTCCCCCCTGTGCGCTCCGAGGCATCTGCGGGGGTGAAAGCTCCGTTAAGGGTGCTCCCCCGTCTGCCTCAAATCTCTGCGGGCTTCCCTGGCGGCTCTGCGCACAAGAGGGTCGGTGCCGGGGGCGTGGGGGCGCCACAGGTTGGTCAGGCGCCCGCATCCAGTCGGTCTCAGACCGCGCTCAATAGGGCCGCAATCCCGCTGGACGTAGCGCCCGGCGTCTCGCAAAGATTGGGAAGGCCTCCAAGCCGGGCACTCGCGTAGTTCTCACCCCGGTCACACCCGCACCTCGGGTGGGGAGATCTCCAGGCCCCGGTCGGAGGGCCCGCTGTGTCCGGCACTTCGTCTGCTTCGCCGCCTGGGAGGTCCCGCCCAGCAGCGGGGAGCAACCACTCCAGTCAGCGCACTCACTGCGCAGTCCCAGGGCTGACCTCAGGTCCGGGCGGAGATCCCCGGTCTCGGCGCGCCGCCATCTTGGAGCGCAGAGAGGAGAGTGGAGGCGCCTCGGACACCGCGCCGCATCACACCGCTATGGGGGCCCCGCAGTCTGCAGGCCTCAAGAAGCTCCGCACACCCCAGTCGGCCAGTCCAGCGCCACCCCGCCGTCTCGAGGCCACCGATCCGTCGGGACCCGGGTTCGGCTCCTACACCGGTCCGCAGTCCGTCTCCGCTAACTCGGTGAGTTTTGCTCTGCGGGGCGCCGGCGGTGGTGACCAGGCGGTGACCAGTCCCCCGACAGCGCAGCTACTCCGTGTGGCTCCGGGGGGGAGATTTAGCTGCAATCAGGGCTTGGGGCCTTGGATGGGGTCGGGAGCTCCGGCAGACACGTCTTCCTACCCCGCCATCTTGGCCACGCCCCCCCACGTGCAGTTTAAAGTATTTTATGTATGGTGAGATTGCTTTTGTCGTGAAGGGCTATCTGTGAATGGTATAAACAGCCAGATGCAAAGTCACCTGTGTGTGGATATGTGACTGTGACATGGCATCTGTGAACGTATACGAGACGTGTATTTTGACACTTTTGTGTTGTCTACATGTTGGCTTATGTAGATGGTTGCTGTAGTGTAATGTCTGTGATTTGAGGCATGAATTGATCAATGCTGCATACATTTCCACTGTTCAGCCGAGAGAGACGAGAGTGCTGTGCCGAGCTGCCGTGGAGCCGAGGTGAACCACGAGTCGGAGGAAGAAACCAGAGTTGGGGGAGTGTGCGGTGAGCCGCCGGTGATACTGCCCGCCCGCATCCTTGCTTTGCATGGGAGGCATGAGCCGCGGGAGCCGTGGGAGACTGTGCCCAGCCCGCGGTGAGTCCACCAGTGATCCTGCCCTCCCGCTTCCTTGCTCTGCGCGGAAGGTGCAGGAAATCCAGCCCAGCCCAGGGGCGTTAGCGGCAGCGGCGGCAGCAGCTGTGAGGAGCCACGAGACGCATGGAGCCGCGGGAGCCCCAGCCCAGCCCAGCCGCGTGTAGCACAACGGTGGGCGGTAGCAGCAGCAGTGGTGGTGGCAATGGCAGTAAGGAGCCGCAAGCCGCATGGAACCGCGGGAGCCACAAGCCAGGGGCCTTGAGGCTTGGAGCCGCGGGATCCTACCTCGTGAAGAGACAGGAGTAGGGGGATACATGAGTCAACTGCGTGTGGGGGTGAGTGGCGGCGGGCGGCAGCAGTTGCGGCAGCGAGCAGCTGCGGGTGCCACAAGCCGGAGCCGCGAGTTTCGGCAAAAAAAGCAAGGCATCATTTTAAATCCCTGATGGAAACAACTCCTCTGAGCCCTCACAAGAAACGATGGGGCTCGATTACTTTGCTCACTCTCTTTGTGCCACGTGCAGTTTAAAGTATTTTACTCTTGTGACTTCTTTTTACCACATTACAATGGTGTGAGCTATAAAGCCAGACTAGAAGCGCACCCCGCTGCTTATCCCACATAAATGTGGCCATTATTATACACAAAAAATAGACACATTGCAATGTAAAAGACCAACACTGAATTTCTTAGGTATGTTAGATACTCCAATCCCCCCTATTGCACTTGACAGTAATTGTAGCTACCCCCTCCCATTATTGGGTGAGCGCATGGTCACTTGCTTTCAGTTTTTCATCAAGACGCGGTGAGCAAGAAGATCACCATAAGTTCACGGCTAGAAGTATATGCGTAACCGAAGGAGTGCTAAGGAAAAAGGATTAAAACTGGAAATGAGATCAGGGAAAGTTGGTCAAGTGGTGACATGCAAAAAACTAAAAATAACTAAAAAAGCACTCGAGGAAGACTCTCAGATAAACCAAAGAAGGGAAGCCTCCAAGCTCAAGAGAGAGGCTGGTCTCAACACCGACTCCCGAAACAACAACGCTGAGTCCAAGAAGGAAAACCGGTATATAAAAAATTTTTTATTTAAAGGATCCTATGGTGGTGATCTATGCACCAACAGCCGAGGCCTCCAAATTGCCAAGCCGCATCATGACAGATAGCTCAGTGGTCCCCTTGGCACAAGGCGTGACTAAAATTAATGATGCCCTAACAGGGACCCAACTCCCACAGAACCGAATGACGCATCAACGTCAGAATAAGTCAGTAATAGTAACAGCACTAGTGCACCAACCTAAAACTCCAATAAACACAAGGGAAACAACGAGAAGCACAGTAAATAAGGGAAGTACATAGGACTCCTTGCTAAAGTTAAAACTAATGAACTCAAGCAGAAGTATAAAACTCGGAGACATAGCAACGGAGGGAATTACGAACGTAAAGGTCCCTACAAAGGAAGCAATGGAGGAAATTTTCAGTGATTCATTCAAGCCGCTAGAACAAGTGGAGGAACCATGGCTACATTTATTTTCCTTATCTAATGACTCCAATAATCGAGAAATTGGCAAGTCTTCCGGACATTTTAAATGACATCTTAGGGGCTGTAAAATTAACCCGTAACAGCAAGTGTTTGCAAGAGTGTAAAGGAAAGCTGTCAGCTGGTGATGTGTTACAAGGACGAATGCCGGCGTTGCGCTTTGCTTAAATTAAAGGTACTGCCATTGGAAGGTTTATAAAGTACAAGTCCAGTTTAAAAGACTTTCTTTGCATGTTTCTAACTACTTAAGCACTGCGTTGTATACATTTGGAGACTTGTATCTTTTGAGTTTTACTCACGTTTGTTAAACTGCACTGCAAGATTCCAACGAACATCCATGGCAACCGAGTCTTGGCATTAACCTCACCACATCGATCTTTGTCAAGACGTCACGGAAGACAGCACATTATTCTTCGTCAACACGTTGCACGCTTGCGTCTGACATCATCAGCGGCCATTTTCATCACCGGAGCAACGCTTCATAAACAAATTACGAACATCTACGGTGATTTACATCGGAAGACATCGTTTTTTTTACAGTTTAACATTACAATTTATTCTTTATTTTCCTGTATTTTACGATTACTCTGCAATTCAACACAAGGGTCTACTAATGTGGTATTTCGTATTCTTTAAAAAATAATAGAATATTTTCAAATGACATTAATATGTTAAGAGTCTTAGTTTAACAATTATTATTATATTATTATATTATCATATAATATAATGATATAATAATATCATGCAAATTTAAAACTTAGCTGAAGCATATATACAGTATTTAATTCTGCGTGTTTCATTTTCTCAATACAACGTGTAAATATGCAATTTGACCCCCCAGCAAAATTTTTGCAGTCGAAGGGTGATCCCCCCATACTGTGGGCAAGATGGAAGGAAGAATTTATTACATATATGAAAGCTATAGATGGCGAACGTATGGGGGCAGAAAGAAAGAAAAGTATTTTGTTGCATTGTTTAGGTTCGGAGGGGCAAATTGTGTTTAGATCTTTGCCTCAAATCGCGTCCCAGAGCGATGGTAGCGGTGACAATTTGAATGTATATAATAAGGCTTTATTAAGAATAGAAAAAAGATTTAAGCCGCTTACAAGTATTGCTTTAAACAGATTCAAATTCTATACCAGAGAGCAAAAAGATGATGAAAGTTTTGATGATTTCCTCACAGGATTAAGATCTTTATCGTTGCATTGTAATTTGGGAATGTTAACACATGAAATAATCAGAGATCAAATCATAGTACACGTTAGGAATAAAAAAATACAAGAAAGATTATGGGTTTTAGGAAATCCCAGTTTGACTGAGGCAATTACAGAAGCAAAGGCATTAGAACAGTTGGAGAAGTGGATGGAGGTTGTCAAAGACAAAACTAATAAAAAATTGGCAGAGGAGGAAGTTTGTTATATTAAACCAAAAAATGAGAACACAATGCAACAGCAACCTACAAGGTTTCAACAACAACAACCTACACGGTTCCAAAACAACTATAGGAGAAGTTCGAACACTAATATGTACAGGTATGCCCAAGGGCCAACACGAAATAATGCAGTTTGTTTTAGATGTGGCAATAAATCTCATTTGGCATCATTTCCAGGTTGTCCTGCAATTAACAAGGAATGTAGAAATTGTGGTAGAGTAGGGCTCTTCACAAGTGTGTGTAGGGACATTAGACGTAATGTCACACCCTCCAGATGTGCAGTGTCATGTGTTGCGGATAATGAAGCAAACACATCCAATGTGGTGCATGAAACAGACAAAGTTGATAGGGGCTTTGTTGTTTCCATTATTGATGGAGTTCCTGATCATATTAAGAAATCACCTAATAGTGATTTTAGAGTGTGTGGAGTGGACATAGTCCTAATGGTAGATTCAGGGTCCCCATGGACTATTATCACACGTCAATATTTTTTAGGGAAGTTGAACAAGCAATTGAGTTTAGAGAATTTACTACCTTCTGACATTTTGGCTGAAAGTTTTGAAGGCAATCAGTTTGAAGTTGAAGGTTATTTTGGAGTAAATGTCTGCTTTAAACATAGGAGTACTGATATTAAGCTGTACATCCCAAAAAAGGAGTTAATGTCCTAGGATGGCGTGATCAGTATAAACTAGGAATTATATTGAATCCAAGAGCCAAAGAGCCAGTCACTTTATGTGATGATACACTATATAATCAGATTGCCACCATTGGCAACAATAACAACTGTAATGATAGAGAGAAGTATATGGTTAACAGTTACAAGAATGTGTTTTGGGACAAGTTAGGGAAGTTAAAGAATTTCTCTCATAAAATTGTTCTGAAGGAAAATGCCACACCAATCAAACAAAAAATTAGGGGTGTTCCAATAAGTGTAAGACAAGAATTGAAAGATATGTTAAAAGAGTTATCAGATGAGGGAATCATTGAAACCATTGAATCGGCTGAATGGGTTTCTCCCATTGTTTTGGTCCGCAAGCCGGACCAAAAATTGAGAGTATGTGTAGACCTTAGAGCTCTCAACTCTAATATTGTCATAGACTGTCACCCATTACCAAACATTAACGAGGTTGTGTCAATGTTTGAGGGAGCCCAGATATTTTCTACGTTAGATTTCAGATCAGCATATCACCAAATAGAACTTAAGGAAGAGTCAAAAAAACGTACAGCGTTTATTACGCCTTTTGGCCTATACCAGTATACAAGAATGCCATTTGGCCTGGTGTCGGCGGTGTCAGTGTTCCAAAGAGTGATGTTCCAAATATTTAGGGATTTGGATGAATATGTCAAATGCTTCCAGGATGACATCTTAATTTTTTCAAGGAATGAAACGGAGCATGTATTTCATTTGAATGAAGTTTGCAAAAGGTTAGAGAGCCATGGCCTCACATTAAAAGCACACAAATGTAAACTTTTTAAACGTACAGTTGAGTATTTGGGTCACACATTGTCTGGAAATGGAATTGTTCCAAAAAAAACTAACGTAGATGCTATTGTTAAAGCCCCATCACCTACTAATAAGGATCAGTAGTTATCATTCATGGGTATGTGTGAATATTACAGTAAGTTTGTGGAAAGTTTCGCGACTAAAATACAACAGGAGGCTTTTGAATGTATAAAAAGGATATAATTAATGCTCCTACATTGAAACCTTTTAGAATGAAAAAAGAGTGTACAATCACGGTGGATGCCAGTTTATATGGTTTAGGGGGATTCTGTCACAGAGAGATGGAAAAGAGGAGTGGAACGTGGCTTTTGCCTCGCGTACGTTGAACGAGTGTGAACGGAAATATGCAGCTATTGAAAGAGAATTACTCGCATGTGTGTGGGCGGTGGAACATTTTAGGTTATATGTGTAGGGTTGTAGGTTTGTCATCAGAACAGACCATAAAACGCTTGTTAATATATTGTCCACAGGTGGTGGTTAGCATTCTACTGCCAGGATTGCAAGAGTACAATTTTAGCACGGAGTATGTCCCAGGGAAGAAAAATGTTACTGTCGATTTTCTATCACGTTTGCCCTGTGAGCAGGACAAAGTGGATGTGGTTAAGGAAGGAGAATTCATTGTGACTATAGCTGATGTGATGGGAGACCAGTTTCAATAGATTACTGAAGAGAAGTGGGACAGTTGTGTAAGGATGGATGATAGGCCTAAAAAAAAGTTAATTAAAGAAGAGCTTTTACCATTTGCGAAGGTAGCGGAAGAATTGGAGTGGGAAAATGTTTTTTTGTTTAAGTCAGGCAAATGTGTTCCACCACAAGGTGTACAAGAGGTCATAATTAACTTGGCTCATAAGACACATCAGGGTATATCTTCTATGAAGAGGTTGATTAGGGCTTTCTTTTGGTGGCCTGGAATGGATGCATTTATAGATAGGGTAGTGAGAGAATGTGAAGTGTGTGTGTCGAGTGAGAGAATGCTAAGAACTTATGTTCCACCTTTAAAGGTTGCTAAGTGGCCAGACATGCCGTGGCAAAAGTTAGCCTTTGATATTTCAGGCCCATTTAAGAATTTACCAGAAAATTCACAGTATGCCTTAGTGTTGATTGATTTCCACTCAAAATGGCCAGAAGTAAAATTTGTACCTAATGCTACTACAAATGCAGTGATTGTTTTTTTTAAAGAAATCTTTGCTCGAGAAGGTTGTCCTTCTGTGTTGATTACAGACAATGGAGTGCAATTGAAATCAATAGAGATGGAGAATTATTTAAAGGAACATGGCATTACACACAAGTGTACATCGTTATATGAACCACATGAGAATGGCCAGGTGGAACGATTTAATAGGGTGTTGAAGTCATATATAACAGATGTGGTGAAAACGCGCGGTGAATGGATGAATGAGTTAAGAGAGAGATTGTGGGTTTATCGGATTACACCTCATACAACAACAGAGCATAGTCCATTTAAACTACTCAAAGGAAGAGATCCTGCTTCAAAAATATGTCCATGGTGGTTTAAGAACAAATGTCAAGGTAAACTGGATATTAAAGAATGTGTACATGATACAGCTAGGAGGGTGGAAGTGAAGCAAAACAAGACCATGGATTGGTACAATAGGAAATGGAAGGTTAGAACTCATAATTTTGTTGTGGGAGATTGGGTAAGAATTATGAGACCAGGTCTAATGTTGAAAGGGTTATGTAAATTTGGAAAACCTATACAGATCAAAAAAGTGTTTACTAATTCTGTAATTACTCAAGATGGGAAATTGTGGAATGTAAGAAAAATTGCTAAGTGTAATAATTTTGTTTCTGATTCCAGTTCTAGATGTAAATCCAACACTGATGTTTTAGGACAAAGTGTTGAGGGCACGGTAGCTTCAAGGATCAAGCAAAATGTTCGTGTAAGAAATAGACCATCTAGGTTTAGTGATTATGTTTGAACATTATGCTTGTTTATGGAAAAGGGGGATATGTTACATTCTGTGTCATACTTTTTCTATGTTTATTAACATCTGGGTCAGTGACATCATGATGCTCCTGAGCTGCTGTCCATGCGCCATGTTGATATTCTAATAACATTCTGCATTCTGGAAAGTGGTTGGGAGAAGGCAGCCAGTTGCATCTGGATCTTGAAGCAGTGGGGCTATGAATGCTGTGCTGGATAATACACACCAACTTAATTTATTTGATTCCTGGAATTGATTTTAACACGCGGCCATTTACAGAAAGTAGCGGCGTTTGAATACCAAATAGAGACTCTGAGTGACTTTGAAGCTGGGCAACCAGGAATGTGAGGTTGCCCGACGGAATTAAGGTTGCGAGGTTACAAAGGAGGCATTCGAAGCTAATTTGACACGTTTTAATATATTGGAATTGACTCTCACTCCCCTGAAGAAGGAATTTGCATATCCTGAAATGCATTGGGAATGGAATATTCTTGTGAGAGTTTATCATTGTGAAATGTGAAACATCACAACATTATGTATGTCTTTGTAAACTGTTGATATTTAAGTTTTTGCAGCATGCAAGATAAATGTATATGTAATTTTGAAATGTGGATTGATTGATTGATTGATTGAAATGTTCTATATTTTTTGTTTGCAATAAACAAAGTCAATAAGTATTGATAGCATTGGTGTTAAATGTTTAAAACAATTGAGATTTAAGGTGTAATTAACTTGAATTCAGTGATTAATATTTACCACATGCAGTGCGAAGGGGAAACAAGTGCATTTACACTTGAACTGTGCCATATCTGCAAAGAATTGAAATGAAATGAAATTAAATGAAAACGGGATTTATACAGCGCGATTGCTGCCCTGCGGCGTCCAAGCGCTAAAAAAGAATGGTGGTACCTGCTGAGAACGGTCAACTCAGTGAACTAGTTATTTACATTAAAAAGAAAAGTCTTTAGTTGCTTTCGGAAGGAAAGAGGATTGTGATTAGCCCTAAGCTGAAGGGGGAGCAGGTTCCCCAATTTGGCGGCGTTATATGAAAACATCCTGCCACCAGCTCTAGTTCTCTTAATTTTGTGAACTGTGGCCAAAAAGGACTGGCATGAGCGAAGTTGTGTGCTTGGATGGTACGGTATAATCAGCTCAAGGCTGATTAACGGGCCTCTTTGCCAGTAGGCTTGATGAGAAATACACATTGCTTTAAAAGAGATTCTCTCCCGCACCGGGAGCCAATGTACGCTCCTGAGTCCAGGTTTTGCTGACATTCTGCGCGGAATCTGGAGCAACATGCGGGCAGCGCGGTTTTGGATAATCTGCAATTTCCGTAGTGTGTAATCAGGCGCACCCAGGTCAGAGCCTTATTAAAATCCAATCGAGACTGGATCAGACCTTGAATAGTTATCTGCTTAGCTTCCAAAGATAAAAGTGGAAGGTATTTTTTTAGCATCCTAAGAAGACCAAAACAGGTCGCAGACAGCTTGGTCGCCTGGGTATTGAAAGTCAGGGACTGATCCACCCATACCCCCAGACTTTTCATATTGTCCTTAGGGGTAGGTGGTGAGCCCAGGCTTGGGGGCCATAGGGAGTCGATGTTGGTTACTGTAGGGGGACCCAGAAACATCAACTCAGTTTTGTCCCTGTTAAGCTTAAGGCAGGATGTCGTCATCCAGCTTTTTACTTCCTCCAGGCATTTCATTAGCCCACTCTGTGCCAATTGGCCGTCCTCCTGGGCAAGGGAGACCACTAGCTGAGTGTCGTCCGCATATGTAACGATCTTAATACCAAATGGACGGACGACCTCGACCAGTGGTCTCATGTAGAAGTTTAATAACGCAGGGCTCAGAGATGAGCCCTGCGGTACGCCACAGCTCAGGGGTTTACTAGAGGAGACAATATCTCCCTCAAAGACCTGAAAGGTCCTGTTGCTCAGAAAGGATTTGAGCCAGGTTATTGCCCTCCCTGATATTCCCAGATCAGAGAGACGACACAGCAGTATATTATGATTGACCGTGTCAAATGCTGCACTCAGATCAAGGAGGACCACTGCCACTGATCCCCCTTGATCTAAAATCCTTCTGGTTTCCTCAGTGACTGCCAGTAAGGCCGTCTCAGTCCCATGTCTAGGGCGAAAGCCCGTCTGAGTGGCGTCAAGCAATTGGTTGCTCTCGAGAAAAGACATGAGGTATATGTTAATATGTTTCTCGAGGATTTTGGCACAGTAATGATCTCTGCATGTGCTTGTGCACTTTCTATAACCATGCGTCAAGGCATGCACCCTTGCACCCTCGGACAAGGGTATGTGAGCTGTGGGTAAGATAGTTTTGGGAAGAAAGGATTTCATTCCTGCAAAAAACAATGCTTTAATGAAATTTCCTCTGTTTCTGGGTGCTGCAAAATGCAGCACACGTGCAGAGAGGAAGAAAGGAAAAAGCATATACATAATTATCTCATTATGCCAGCCTCAGGGACATGTCAATCCATGTATACAAGTCTTAATAGATTTCAGTTTCCTTCACAATCTGTGGGTGGATACCCAGGAATGCCCATGCACCATCAATTGAACACTCCTTTGATGCAAATGAATGGAAATCAGAGGGTTGCCCCTGCATTGCATTACTTTTGGTCATATGCAAACACAACTCGTCATTTGCATTGGTTTATACATTTCAGTCTGTGTTTGAAAAGTAACACAAACTATATGCAAAATCTGTTTAAATTTGGGCCCTGGTTATGACACACACATTCACCTATACAGGAACATCACACTGAAAAACATTCACAGAAACTCACCATGCTCACTCATATACATTCAGAGAAAGAGGCTCAGCTGCAAAGTCATAGCTCACAAAAACGTACACACACACACACACACACACACACGTGTTACCATCCTTGTGGGAACTATGTGTGAATACCTGCCTTGTGGAGACTAATATTTCCCAGTGTTTTTAAAATATACCAATAATGGAAAAATGTTAAGAAAAAATGTGTAATACAGGATCCTGCTTCAAATTTGCAAACATGTTGTTATGTAATAGTGCGGACAGAACCATCTTTGAACGTGTGTTACCATCTTTGTGGGGACTTGCTCTATAATTATAATTTGCTGTTGAATGCTGTCTTTGGCACATGGCTAAATGTTTATTTTATGTGCAAGATATGCAAATAACATATTAATCTTTTAATATTTCAATGGCTTTTTATTTTGTATGGGTATACAATAGATGAAGGGCCAGATGTACAATGGGATGTTGCTTGTGCAAACGGGTTTGCACCCCTTTGGCGCATGCAGATTCTCAGTGGGCCACATACTAAGACTATTTTACGAGTCAAAAAAATTGTGGCTTGCAAAATAGTGTTTAGCGACTCACAATTGGGAAAGGGCGTTCCAAGGGCCTCCCTTCCTAATTGCGACCCGCAGCCCTATGTATGAATGTTTTGCGACCGCAAAACACAATTTACCAAACTCTTCAAGAGGGTGGTAATGCAGTTGCAAATGGGAATGGGTCCCATGGGGACCCCTTCTCCTTTGCAAATGCAGGGGGAAATGTTTTTAGGGGCAGGCTTAAAAATGAAACGAAAAAGGATCATAAAAAAAAAAAGAATCCCGTTTTCTTTTAAGGAGAACGGGCTGCATACAAGAAATTCTTTATTCAAAAGCAGTCACAGACATGGAGGTCTGTTGAGTCCAGCAGGCCACCATACCTGGGAGGGCCTGCCATTCTCAATGGGGTCGCAAATTACGAGTTTATTTTATTTATTTATTTTTTACAATTTATAAAGCGCAGCGTATACCCTTGGGCGTCTTGGAGCTATGACTCAACTCATTGTCCCAATAAGAGCATTATCAAGATTCAAAAAGTGGTGCAGTTAATAGCAAGATTATTGGTCAAACAACCAAGTTTTCAGCAGCTTTCTAAACTGAAACAGTGAAGAAGTAGACCTTATCGCCATCGGGAGCGTATTCCAAAGTCTGGCAGCGGTGTTTGTGAAGCATCTATCACCCCAAGAGACAGTCCTAGTTCGTGGCACTGTCAGCTGGAGTAGATGTTCCGATCTAAGTGATCTGTTAGGGTGACCATGACAATGGGGATAACTTTCCAAAGATCATTACTTCAGTCTTCTCTGAGTTAAGTCTTAAACAGTTTCCCGCCATCCACTCCTTGATTGCCAACATCCCTTCCTGGAATCGTGCCGCCACCTCTTCTCCATCGTTCTTAATGGCGAGTACCAACTGGGTATCGTCAGCATATGTGGTAAGGCTCATCCGGTAGTTTTTAATAACCCTAGCTAAGTCCGACACATAGATATTAAAAAGTGTCGGACTTAGGGATGAGCCTTGAGGAACACCACATGGTAGGGCAAGATCGGCAGATTTAAAAGATCCTATTGTTACTGCCTGCGTTCTGCCTGCGAGAAAAGAGGCTAACAGGGCCCTGGCCCTTGAATGTATGCCCAGTTCTCCGACACGGTCAATCAAGATGGAATGATTGACCGTGTCGAAGGCTGCAGACAAATCCAGTAGGACCAACACCGCTGTGCCTCCTTGGTCCCTGATGATCCTAATATCATCGGCGGCCTTAATCAATACTGTCTCTGTCCCATGCATTTTGCGAAACCCAAATTGAGAATCGTCAAGCAAAATGTTTTGCTCAATATAATCTGACAGTTGCTTATTCATGGCCTTCTCAGCTACTTTGAGTTCCTCATTAATATTCATGAGGCATGCAATTTGCGACCCCATTGAGAATCGCAAACAGTGTCTCACTCGCAATTTACAACTCGCAATCAAGTGTAAATTGCGAGTCGCAATTTCCAATGGTCGTACATCTGGCCTGAATTGTATTAATAAAATGCCACAAATGAACTTATATCAGAATTACAGAAAGGAATTTAAAGTTGCATATAAATCTTTGCTCAAGAGATAAGTGGGAGTAATTTGCATAAGTTGCTGTAGCATCATTACACGAAATTACAGCAAAAGGATGCACAATTTTTCTAACTTATGCTAGAAGCAAATCCCAGCATATGGTACTTTTTTTAGAATGCAAAATGCCCCCTAGCATCCAAAATGGACCTGAGGATGCAATAGCTAAGAAAATGGTTCTAAATGTAAAAGAACCCGAACAGCAGCAGTAGGCAGGCACTCTTGCTCGCTATATTCATTGTTCCGGTGCTCCTGCAGCAGGATTTCTGTGCAAATTACTCATAAATACTCAATTAGGCAGAGTGACATGAAATTGTTGCAATTACTCAGATTACTCTGCGTAATGAAAATTTCACCCAGGTCTAGCGATAAGGGATTAACACATGGATAAATTAACTGGTGCAATCATCAGTGTTGTCTAGTAGTGTGATTATTTTCATTTATTTCAAAGTAGCTAAGAGACCAGATCTTCCTAGCAATTACATATAATGTTAATGTTTGCAAAGGAATGGTGTGAGTTTGTTGTAATTTGGCAGCGATTAGGTTAGCATTAGCGGAAGCCATCCAGCATTTAGAGACTATCTTGTCCATTTTATGGAATCCATTTTGCATTTCTGTCAGCCATTTTGTTTGCCATGTGCTACTATGTGCTCGCCATATGCTCTGTCCTACCTTCCTGTTAACTGCTCTTGAAATCTGCCTAGAGACGAGATATATTTAGCCTTTTCTCCTTCGCACATGCTCAGTTGAGCTTGCAGTTGTCTCCAGTCTGTAACTGTCAGGATGTGTTCACCAGAATTAGCAACTGTTAGCTCCTCCCACTTGTTGACTGTGCATTTTCTGTATGACCTTATATGTACCTAAAACCAGCATTTTGTACTTGTACCGCCATCATTTGAGCCCCTGTGTGGGTATAAAAGGACCAAGCTCCTTCCATTCAGGGTGCTACGTCATACATTACCGAAGGGTGTTGTGCGAATGTCGTTCCACCATAATAAACTCTGTATTTTCTATTCCAGTTTCTGTGCCAACTTCTTCCTATTAGTCTGAGGCTTCTGTGCAGAGAAGGGCAAATCCCTTGCACTGGTAGGACTTGCTGAGGCTCATCACCACATGATGATAAAAACAGAGGTCATATGTGATCATAGAAATATCATAAACTGTTCAGAGACATTGTCCAAAACCACGATGAAAGTCCCCCACAGAGGTAGTATTCAAAGATAATGATGTTCAAGGACCACAAAGATAGTTTATGATTTTAAGAATGTTCAAGGCCTAACAAAAATGGTGCATGAAAGTAGTCCACTTGAAGTCCCCACACAGATACTGTGTGATTTTAATGAATAAGTCCATATAGGTAGCTGTAGTTAGAGGGATGTTTAAGTCCCCAATGCGATAGTGTGTGGTTACTGGGATGTCCATGTTCCTTCATCCAATTCTCAATCCAAAGACAAGTATGATAACCATATTGTTATGTTATGTTATCAGCACTTTTTTTTCACCCAACATATAAGCTGCAGGTGTTTTGTACTTATGAAGTAATCTTCCACCCCACGTTAACATTTTCTTGTCAGGTTTAATTTTGTTTTTCAATTTCTCCTTCATGTAATAGTAATCCATGTTTTTAAACAATTCCCCTTACTTCGGTAAAGATCGTAACAACTTCCTTGTTATTCCACAACACCAACCAATCCGTGCGCAAAACTTACCAACAAACCAATCAAGTTAAGCTTTGTCACTATTTTGCTCAACCAAAAGAATTACTGTTTTTCAGGATGAGCCAATCAGCTGTAAGCTTGCCTTAGTCACATGAACCAATCTGTGCGGGAATACTGTGACGTATGTTAGCCAATCACAGCGCGACACTTGTGACGTATGCTACCGCTGCAGCTGCTCTGTCCCTTGCTCCACTCCTTAAACTAACACCTCCTTTACAAAAAATGTTCAAAGCGCCATATTTACAAATCTTTCAATTGAATCCAGTTAATAACTCCACAAAAACAAACCATTTGTCTGTATCACTAAAATAAAGTGATAGCTTTCCCAAACATTCAAGTATTCTTTTCACGTGAAATAGACAACACTATTTTCACAGAATATTTAATTTGTTGATAAAGTAAGGCTACTTTACCCTTCTAACATGTAATAACAAACTCGTTTCTCTCTAAATGCACATACGGAGATATTTTACACCTCCATAGAGACAATTCAGAGTTTAACTCGATCATACATTACAAATTCATTTACGCACATTCATACAGAAAAATCCCTAACCATGCATATATAAATCTTTAGTAGGACTTTAACCGACTAATATTAATCCTCACTCGCCAGTAAGATAGACGACGCTTCCTTACCCTTCACTCAAGTTTAGATAAATTCTACTAATCTTTTCACAGTGAATTTTAAAACAAGACAAAAGTCCCTATATTCGAAAGCTACGATTTCATAGACAATCCTCACTATGCATTCTACCTTACACACCTAAAATCCCTAAACTTGTGCTGTACGACCACAACACTTGTGATATACGGCGATACCACTATTTTGAAACAGAACAAATGCACTGTGTAACTTCACCTGTCACACTTCTCATGCCGGCACAAACCAGGAATTTTCACACTGCTGGAAAAAACCTTTCGACTACATATAACAACTGAACAAATGTAACATGTTTTAGACATTAATCCTATGTATTACCGTGTAACATACTAGTTACCATAGAAACTGTAACTCTGCTACCAAGAAATTGATGCAGCGCTCTGTTTGAAAAACCGTCTCAAAAACACTACCTATCACCTCAATACTCACCATTAATCATGTGACACATATAAAGGCACATAACACCAATGAGACAATTTTTTAGCAACCGAATCAGGTGGTATGATTAATCAAAACTACTCACATATTATTTACATTATTATATACAACTGCAGTTTAACTATTTTCACCATGGTTTTATACACTTATTATTTTTAATCAGACCACTTAAGGCGAATGGATCAACTGATGGAAACTAGACCATGAATAAACAAGACCAGCTTGTCTTTTCAAATCTAATTTTATTAACTTTATTTTTCATGAAGAAAAATAGCATTTACGTTTTAGAATCTTTATTTATAAGCAATTAAGAAAGTAGCATTTTAATAAGGAAATGAATTAATAAACTGACATTTTCAAAGCAAGCTCAGAAACATGAAATATTAGCAGAATAACAGTTTCCATTCCCTAAATCTATTTCCCTGTCTATTTCTCACTTCACCTAGTAAGGAAAAACCATTTAAAGTCTGCTGTCCTTACATGCGCCAAAGGTCCAACAGCATGTCACGTCATTAAGGAATCGGAAAGGAAGAGAAGCAGCAAACCTTTTTTCCCACTCATGGTGTCAGGTTTTATACCTTTCTTTCTAGCTAAACTTTCTACATTTTTTATTCTTTAAAGCAAATCCAAGCTTTTCATTGGCTGTCCTGTGTCAGTCCATGATAAACTACATTAGGTCATCTCCGATGTTTGACCAAGTCCAGGCTTCACATAAGCCCTATTGTCTTTCACTTCCACATCTTTCAGCTTCCTCAAGAAAGTTACTTTTCCTTGAGTTTTGAACATTTACTTCCTAGCCTTGGCAGACACTTTGAGTTTCTGTCCTTGATCCTTTTCTTAATGAGCACGTTCAACTCAACCAAAGAACTGCTTTTTCAATTAACGATGACAGTGCAGTAAAAATCTTCACAGCTACGCATGTGCAAAGGCTTCACTCTGGACAAGTTTTCGCGTCTGCAGCTCTGTCAGCCATGTTTTCTGAACCACATTTAAGCCTCACTTTGGAAACTATTATTAAACAAACACAAGACATCAATTAATTAAAAAATTGAGACCCATTCTGTTACCCACCCTCTTTACTAATTAATCCTGTTAATTATGTTACCTAGCAAAAGCACAATCAGGCAACATTATATTTACTTCTCCTTTAGGAACTGCACGAACTCCTTGAGCTTTCGTCATAGAAAAGACATACCATAAGCACACAAAATAAGCACATGCCATTAGTTAAACAGCCGCATTTAATACTAACAAAGACAATAGACAAGGCTAGTTTATTATTTTTTTCTTTGCGTTTGCAACATAAAGCACATTAGTTTATCCCGCGTGTATTAATGAATGTATTCTTAAATTAAGTTGATTAGTAATTTCACCACAAGTTTATTAATTTAATTATGGTTATGGGAGATGAACTTCACAAGTTTGAACAAAATCTTGTTCTTCACCTTGCTTCATCACATGTTTTATGCTAGACCTATGATCAGGTCCACTGGAATAAAGCAACCAAATTCCGCAGCAGGTTTTGCTAAATTTTGTGGCAAGAAACACCAAATTATGTGGTGTACTGTACTTCCATTATTTGTCCTTTTTACATGGTAACACTGTTGGACACAGGTTTCACCTATTTAGTAGCAGTTTTAACACTCAAATATAGTAATAGGCAATCAAAAGGTGACCAGTCAACTTTTGGGAAGGGCCTTACACTGTGCCGCAACACATTTTCCTGCATTTTTAGTAACTTATGAACTAATTGAGCTACAAATATTTTTTTTAATAAAATCTGCAAATTATGCAGCAGAATTATATGGCAAATGTGTCAAATCTATTACTATGCAGAAAACACCATAGCCACAGGATTGTAAAACTCCAAATGCCCTGCCCATGACGAAGGTAACTCTTTGCAGGGAGAGAACTGGAAGATTCTGTGTTGCTACCCAACTCTAAATAAGGCAAATTATCAACACATTTCTCATTTCCATAACCTGCCAACAGTGATGAGATTAACATTTGCCTAATAATGTCTCCAATTTGCCGAAAAAGTCTGAAATGTCAGAAAAAGGCCTGATTTAGTAGAATTTTCTCCAATGTATGCATAATATAGGGGAGGAAACTACAATGCAGGATATGCCACATTAACCATGCGGCGGAATATCCATTTAACAGCTCTTCAGAAGGAATTTCCAAACATAGATGCTTCAGGTCTCAGGATCTATAGACTGATTTAGTCATCAGTAACATCAATACTATTAGGTCAGTCTATATGATCCGGAAGTGCAGATCAACTAGCTAAGCAACAAGCATTTGCAATGCAATAGGTCTGGCATTTGCGAGAGTTTAAACTATTAGCATTGTAAATGTCACTGCCTTATATTTTTGTTTTAAAAATTAACATGTACATAAAATTCATTGTCATTTACAATGTCAACAGCTCAAACTCTTGCAAATGTGAGACCTATTGCATTGCAAATGCTTGTTTTTTTAATACCCAAAAGGAAAAAAAAACACTTGCCAATTCAGCACCAGACTGACTGATATTCTAACATTGATGCTGGATAATTTAACTGCATCGGGTATCTATATTGAATCCTTACTATCGTCTCTACGTCAATCCGGAATCAGTGTCGGATGCCAACCTCACCTCTGCTGCTGCAAGGCCAGTGTGGAGACGACAGACTCTGCTGCTACGGATCACTTTTGTGCGGCAGAGCCATGAGTGTCTCTCCCGTGAGCAGCAGAAATCTCCCAATGCGGCGGGAGCTGCAGGGGCCCCAAAACATTTGCCTATTGCGGCTGAAGATGTGAGTTACCTTTCACACGGCAGGAGCTGTAAAACATTGGCCTATTGAGTCTGTAGCTGCAAATTACTGTCCAGCGCAGCAGGAGCCAAAAGTCATTTGCCTAACATTTATTAGCCTAATGCAGATGCCGCAAGTCATTTCCAATGTGGCAGGAGACGCTTTCCCGAACAAGGTGCAGTTGTCTGACCTCCTGACTTTTTGACTTCCAGGTGCCTGTCCAGCAGGTCCAGTCTGGGTTTTAGTAGCGCGGAACACTGGGAAGAAGTTACCTTTGTTTTCAAGACATGCACTATTTCAGTGGTTTGTTTAACTGTGCGTGAACCCGTAACTTCAGACCCTAGTCTCCAATGCAGTAATTGGCAGACGTGTTCTAAAAAACGTCTCCATACGTTTTGGTGTATAGCTGTACCTTTGACTTTGAACCGATTCCTGATTCTGTGTGCCGATTGTTTGCCACTTATTCAGGACTCATTGAGTTACGGATTTCATTTTCCTTTGGAATTCCCAGAAATTGCTCATTCTTTAGAGACCTTGGTGGTAGACAGCATCAGCCTTCGCGGTTGGGAGTTCTGGTGAGTTGGGGGTGTGGAGCTGGGCAGGAGGGTTGACCTAGCGATGAGTGGTATTTATGGTCGTGTCCTTGTCTCCCTGTTCTGCAGTATTCCAAGTCCCACAACGACCTTGCTGTACACCCGACCAGACCTTGCTGGAAGTACAGAACGTTCCGCTCCCTTCTTTCCTTGTCCTCCCCCTTTTCCCCTGGGCACAGGTTCAAGCAGTGATTTCCTTCATTGCAGGGAATTATGTCAAAGGGAGTTGGGGGGAATATCAGCTGCCATTGTCTCTGCTGGTCATCTGTTTCAGGTTAGTGGCGTTTGTTTGTTCTTGCGCCGCTTACAATCACGACAATCCCCCTTGACATTAGCAAGAATGTGATCGCAAACTATATCAAAAGTGCCACATAGGCGCATAGCCAATTCAACAGCAGCTCAGGTCCGTGCTCGTCCTGAACACGTTTAAGGACCGTAGGCAAGACAGCCATAGACGGAGTGCCGTAACACCTTGCATAGACCGCCGCAAATGTTTTACCCCAGGTCTCACAGTCACCGATTTCAGGGGCCAAGTCTTTGGGCAAACTAATTGTCAGAATCCTGTGTTTCTCACCCGGAGACGTGTTAGGAAATACAGCCTCCAGCTGGTCAAATTTCTCGGCAAGCCAGAAAGGAAAATCATCCTTTTCCTGGGGACGCCTGCCCATTACAGCATTGACCATCACGGGACTGAGCTTCATACCACCCTGTCTGGCTGGAAGCACCGCACCCCCCGGGGGCCCACCCGGAAGATGACGCGCTATGTATTGTACTAAAGCTCGAATTACGGCAATTGAGACTACTTGTAGTCTACGAACTTCAGCAAGATTACAATTGCCGTGTTGAGGATGAGGAGTAAATCCAGCCAAAACAGGCCAATTTGCGCCTGGAATGGACAAAGGACCTAACCTCGGAGCTGTTAAAGAATGGGGTAGGGCGCCACCAAACCAAACGTGATGCTGCCAAGTATCAATAGGTACTTCCTGTGCCCTATACGGAGTATATTTAGCAGGCACAGGGGAGGGAGTGTACGTGTGAAACACACCAGAAGTTGCGTCCACACCCGGAAAGGTCACCCACGAATAAAAGAGTTTGTATGGGTAAGCTGCATCCGCACTCACCACCATTATCACGGCTAAACCATCCACAGTGACATTATAATTCAGTAAATGATTACGCACCGCAATGCGACTATGCTGAGGAATGTCTACTGCAGCCATGACTGTACAGAAAGAGAAAAGAACAAAGCAAACTTAGTAGCACAACTGGGTAGTAATTCAAGGAAACCGTTTAGAAAGATTCAAGCTTGAAAAGACCTATTTCAAAAATAGGTAGGTTTTTTCCAACACCACCGTGTTCCGGAAATGACAATGAAGGGGTTAAGGAGTGAATGATATACTACTCGAGTGTCATTGTAGTGTAGTTCCTATTATCCCAATAGGCTCTGCGCATTGGAATAATATCTTCAATAGTATAGATCTAGGGCAGAGGTTAACTAGGTCTTCTACTGACGATATTAGACTTAAAGTTTTTGGTTTTGCCAGCTAGCTCAGAGTTCACTAGAAACTTTCTCGAATAGACAAGGAGGAGTTTAACTTCCCTGGATAGACAAGAAGGGATTTAGTTTCTGACAACCATAGAACATGACAACTTTGCTCTCCCCCAATCAAGAGTGTATCTCTAGAGTCGTGTGAAAACAAAAGACAACTTATTTTACTCAGTCAGTACGTGCATTCTTAGTTTCACCAGTTTGTAGAGAAAAGGAAGAGACGGGCGTGTTCAATAAAAGATGTTATTTATTGATCAGTCTCTTTTCTCGTACAAGAGAAATGAATCGATATTATTGCGATACTTATGGTTAAGTAAAGTGCATACAATAAAAGCAGAAGTATAAAATAATACTGCAGAAGCATTGATATGGTTTCTAAGCCATATGATAGTTAAAATTGATAAAATAGATACATACATATATACATTTGACTAACCGTACTCAACTGGTGCTTCTAACCACGCCTACCCCAGTGTACCTGACCTAAGCCTAATACGTGGGCGGGAGTAGATAAGTAGCAGTTTAAGTTAAGTTTGTTTTGCCAAGTGACTGACTCAAGAATTCTCTGCAAGGGGTTGTTCAGTTCTGTACCTGAGATCTAGATTGGTTGAGGGCTGGTATCTTTCGTCTCTGGTCTTGATATTCCAGCTGCCTGCGAGGGCTGCTTGGAAGCGCCGGAGCTGGATTTCTCGGCAGGAGAAAAGCAGCGTCTCGTTCTCAGCGCGTCAGGAAGGCGGGGCAGCGCGTGTGGGCTTCGCTCTCTGCTGGGCTCCTCAGCGCGTCTCGCTGCTCCGATCTCGTCACCACCGCGTGTGTTTGCTTAAGGCAATGTCGGTAATATTTATACCTGTAAGGTGTCGAGATTGACGTATGGATGGACATGGATACGTCAATAAGGATGTCATACGAACGGGCTTGTTCGCACATTCTTTTGCTGAAGTTCTCGGTGAAATCAAAACAATGGCCGCAGGGATTTTCCCAGGTTGTCATAGGTTTGATTTGTTTTGAGAACTCCGTATGCCTTATCAGGGGCTGGAGGAATAGTGCTTGTCTAATTAGATGGCATGCGTTATTACCTAATCAGATAACACGTTTCTGTGCCGTGGTGTGGCTTAATCAGATAACGGTTTTGCACCGTGGGTCAGCTGCTAGTTAAGTATTAACCAGAACAGGGCCGGGAATAGGGGAATCGATACAGAACCTATAGGAATACATCACACCCACTCCACGCTGACTATGTCCATATTTACAAGATCTAGGCATAGCAAATACACTAGTAGAGCATGTGTATACCGTACCACCCCAAAATACATCCATATGCATTTTGAAACATGAAATATACGAAACGATATATATATACATTATATGCACTCAAGCAGTATATTAATGCTAAATATCACGCATATTCATACATCATAACTAATAAAATATGAAAATTACACATGAAATGGCTCTTAAGACAGAAGAAAAAAATGCGAGACCATTTCATCACAAAATAAAATATTTATGAACAGGCTAGAGGGCGGCTAATGATTCTAAAGTTCCTAAAATAGAAATATAGTTCTCTAAGAATAGTCTCTACTTTAAGCAGAAGATGAGTGTCCCGAAAAATTGTAAATAATTTTTGGGGCCGCTGGAAAATAATGTTCCGCTGTCCGTAAACTGGAGAAAATTGTTCATGATACTTTATTATCAAAGTTGAAGGCCAAATTCATGGTGTTGGGAACGCCGTGTGCTAGCCTGCTCAAAAGCCATTATTTCTGCTCTGGTGAGAACATCATATCATTTAGACTCTCGAAAAAGCTGTCAACAGCTTCCTGTGAAAGTTCCATTAACTCGGAAAAAGATGTTACCATGCATTCGTGAGCATGATTGCCTTCATTGATGTTTGGATCAGCATAGATGACAGAAGGTCGTACCTGATCGATGCTGCTTTCATCTTGAACCTCACTACCCCTTAATCGTAGTGGTGAAGTCTCCACGAATGCCGTCATCAGGATTGGTAGCCGCTGGGGACAGCACAATGCATGAGCCGTGACCGGACCCAACAAAGTTTCTGCATCCATTGGCGCATCCGATTGTAGCGTCAGACAGGTGTCCAACACGCATTCTTCTCCGCATAGCAAGCACCTTAATACAGGTAAAACACAGGTTTGCCACATTGGTCTAAATGAAAGAAACCAAGTCATGTTCAGGTCTCTAAGCCGGGACAGTCCAAGGATTTTAGATATCTGGTCCCGGTATCCAATGGCTAGGATTGTTTCTTCCCTTGTCGCAGGTGTTTTGTCTGTGACACGGTTTGCCATAGCGAAATAACAGGATAAAAAATAGGATTCCTGCCACTAGTCCCAAAAGGAGAGGAAGTCAACCAAAGACGGAATGGACAAAGTCTGGAAAAATACCCAGAATGGCTTTAAATGGTGTTAGAGCCCCTGAAAACACTGTCTTAAATACATTTGAGACCCCACTGGTATCAGAAATATTTAAGATTTCGTTCAGGATTTCTGCGAAATGTATGGGGGAATTAGTTGATAACAATGAATGAATCTCTGCCGTTGTCCTTGCAACTTGGAGATCATACGTTTCTTTTGATGACGTGAGCCTGGTCGGCGTCTGAAGGAGCACTGTTTTCATTCTGCTTAAAGTATCGACTCTAATGGAAGAAATTTTCAAATTCGGCCATAACCTTGCCTCCCTGTCTGGCATTGCGCTGGGGAACAATACTCGTTCACAGCACATGACCTTCGCAGTCGTACTTATGAGATAAGCTACTCCGGGCACCAAGCTACAACATCTGCGGTCTACGATTATAATGTAACTCCCGTTCGATAGTCTCCTAAAGAATGGTTCTATTTGTGTCGCAGGTGTGCCTAGCTGGTGACATGAAAGGTTATTTGAGGACCCTTCACAGGCTCCGTGTAAACTAATACCATTACACAGAAGTGTACCGCTTAGTGACATGGCACAATTATTGCCACTAAGAAACACTTTCCGGCCTTTATTACTGACACAAGCATGTGAATAGGGCAAGTTCCATGTTGACTTAATGTACCCTTTACCCAATTTTTCGTACATGCCAGCCTGTATATATTTTTGGCAGTATTGAAACCTGAAAGTAGATATTGGAATATTAATTATTCCATGTATTATCCACTCACTGACAGGTCGTTCTGACATTGTCAATGGTAATCTCTCGAGTTTCTCAATGCTCAGGATTGTATAATCAGCACCCTTCTGTGCCATACTGATTTGTTTATCAGTAAGGTTAAAGATATTGAACAGTGACGTTGTGTTGATTAAACGCCAAGGCACATAGCCTGAATGCAGATTTTGTAACGTCCAGCCAAGTTGTACAATAGAATGCAATTGGGACTGACCGTGTTGTAACAACAGTAAGTCTTGCGATATTATGTCGATTGCTGAAGACACAATGCTGTCCAAAGAGTATATTCTGGAGGACAGAGTCATTAACCCATTGTCCACTACAGAAAGTGATTTTTCCAAATGAATACGGTCAATTTCCCGTATTCTCTCTGATGTTTCAATTTGAGTTATTTTCCAGGCTTCGTTATAAGCTGCATATACAGAGGCTGCTATGAAGCGTTTTTGACGCTGTTTGCGTGGTCCCATAATGAAATCACGCAAGTCAGCACCATCAGTAAGTAAAGTTAGGTGTTGCTTAATTTCTGCCAGTGTGGATGTTTGTAGCCATTGAAGGCAGAGCTTGCCCACACTGTACGTGGTAATTATCCCTGGGTGTTGTCTTTGGGAATAACTAGGGTCTGGCCTGGTCAATTTGAACCCCTGGATTTTGTCCAGGAATCTGTCTTGACAGTTATTAGTATCTGTGGGCCAGATCAACCACTTTTTCCAATCTGGATGTGTTCTGTTTTGGCTTAATATATGGTTTACGTCTATCTCCTCATCTGTCGAGCTATTACTGTTTATCGTTGGCTTTGGAATAGACGGTTTGTTTAAATCTTTGATTTTGGCTAGGCCAAGACAGGTAGTTTGTTGAATAGTGTCATTCAAAAATATCATTTGTTCTGGGATCATGCAGGCTCTAAACAATGATTCTATACCTTGTACTTGCCATTCCTTTGTACCCCAAACACTTTTTACTTCAACATTTTTGTCCCAGTATTCAAAACCAAACGTACTCATTTGTTCAAAAAACGAGTCTGAATATATCAATTTAGTGTTTGTAAGCATGGTTTTTGTACCTGTCTTGTTTGATAATTTGAAATAAAACGTTTCTGCATTACTTGTGTTGAACCCTGAAAAATATGAATATTTGTCATAAAAGGTTCTTGAGCTACCTTTTGGAGGGGTTGCACAGTGTTCCCATTGATTATAATTTAGAACATTTCTAGGTTGTGCAGATTTATGCAGATAATGATTACTATAGTGATTATAGCAGAACATTTTATCATAATTAGATGAACCCTGCAAATAATCATGTTTTGTAAATTTAGCAGACATCACTAGGTCAGACATCATATTAATAATGCTTTCCACGTCCCAATCATCAGCAACTGAGCTTGGTTTTACAAAGTCACTCAATGAGATCTTGATTTGGTTTGGATATTTCAGGATTTCAACCGGACCATAGATTTCATAATCAGTATTGTCCCATGCTACCCCACCGGGTATAGGATTGGCTGTGAAGTTGACTGAAGAATGTTCTCTTTTCTCGACGTGTGAAGACGTGTGTGGTTTGAGGACCAAGTTGATTTTCTGGCTTGCTGTGTCCATTTTAGCATATTTTCCCTCAATGAAGTGTCCCAAACATAGTACCATGATGAGCCAAAGTATGAGGATAAGTGCACCTAAGGCCACCCAGAATTCAATCCATGGAGAAATCAGATAGGTTTCTTTCAGTTGTTGAAAAAGTTCCTTAGCTTTGTCTTTAAAGGTTTTTGTTGATGTTTGTTCCTTTGATTCACTCAGGTTTTCAGATGAATCGCTGAAGTTGATGAAGTAACCGGATGCCGTTCTGTCTATTGTTCCAGGATTGATATTTGCTTTATCCGTGTGTTTTGTTGCAGCAGCATAGTCATTTATTACTTCATTGTAGATTGGTGTGTCTCTGCTAAATGTTTTTATTTGGGTTTGTAGAGGTTTAAGTTCCATAGCATTGTTGCATAGACCTTGTTGTTGTTCTTTTGGCATTTCAAACGTGAGTAGCCTCTTAGATTGAACCTCTGTGTTTGTAGCAAACCTTGGTGTTCTACTACTTATCGGGAGTCCACTTGGCCTACTGTTTGTTATCGGCCACATGATTGTGGTTTAACCAGGTCGATGGATACAACTTGGTTCTCCTTTTTACCAGCAAGGGGCGGTAGTACTACTGATCTTGTCCCGTTGATAGACAAGACAGGAACTGCTTTTCTGTAAGAAGGCCCAAATTCCTTCTTTACCGCGATCTTTTCTCTGACTAGATCCCCGATTTTTGGAATCCAGACAGGTCTTGCTGGGACAGGTGGTTTTTCTTCAGTGGTCGTTGGCTGTTGTTTCAACGTTATGTTGCTCAGGTCTTTCCTTGTTTCGTTTAAGTCCTGTAAAATAGCCAAACGATCTTTGATATCAAAGCTTTTTTCATTAACCACTGAAGTCTGACTGTCAAGATCTAAGACCATCATTCTAGTTCCAAACAATAGTTCGTACGGACTGAATCCCCTCAGAGAATTTCTTGGCAGGTTATTTAGACTACGTTGGACACTTATTAGATGTTTGACCCACCCAGCTCCCGAACCTAATACCTTCGCTGTTATAGATTGCTTTATGTCACGGTTTTTTCTTTCTACGATTCCGTTTCCCTCGGGATGAAATGGACAAGAATACCGCAATGCAATGCCCATGCTGGTCATGGCCTCCTTATAAGCTCGAGAGCTAAAAGCAGGACCCTGGTCAGAATGCAACATGCCAATTGCGTATGTGCCGATAAAGACTCGCAAATCTCTTATAACAGTTCTGGCGTCAGCCGATCGCTGGGGCCACATCCAAATGAATCTCGTGCAGGAATCCACTGCGACCATGATATATTTATAGTTGCCATCCCTTTGTAAGGGACCACAGTGGTCCAGGTAAACACAAGCTAATGGTTTATCCGAGATTAGAAGGGGCGTCTGAGCTGGTCGTCTCACTGTTGATACTTTCATTTTTTGACAAATTTCACATTCTAGAACATAGTTCCGTGTTTGTCTTCTCATTTGCGGACACCAGTATCTCTGTTTTAATAATGATACTGTGGCTGAGACGCCAGCATGTACAGAAGCAAGTCCTTCGTGTGCCGCTATGATAAGTCCTAACCTATGTTCCATGTTTGGAATTGCCCTATCCCCCACTCCAGGGATTCGAGCAAACGGAACATTGTTTGTATCAGTCATATATGAGTATTTCACTGGAAAGCCTTTTGGGAGTGTTTCTATCGAATCCTTTCCTGTAGCGCTGACAGCTTGTAATATATCGCTGTCTATTTTTGTTTTTGACCGTGTGATGGCGGCTACGGAAGCCGTTTGCACAGCTGCCTTCGCTGCCTCATCAGCCAATGAATTCCCTGCAACGTGAACGCCATCACGTTGATGACTCAGTGTATGTATCACGTGAGTCTTTGGTAGTTCTTTTTGCAAAAGAACTACTTGTTCCCAAAGCATTTTATGCTTGATTGTGCCTCCTTTTGCATCCTTAAAACCATTCTAAAGCCAGATCTGTAAGTATTCATTGTAAGACTGAACGCAATAATACGAATCGCACACTATGAGTGTGGGGAATTCTCGATCGGTATTTTCAAGCGCCATCTTGAATGCTAGTAGTTCTGCTCTTTGAGCTGTACAATCTCCTAGAGATTGTGTTTTAGTGACCGTTGGTTTAAATTTCCCTTCGTGCCAGCGACCTTTAACGATCGCGCACGCAGCACTGTAAGCTTGTTTACCCCCTACTGCGGGTTGTGCTGACCCGTCTGTATATATTATACAGCCGTAGTGTTCTAGAGGCAGAATTTCGATTGGCGGAGGACATTCAAATTCGTATTGGAGAAATTCTTGTGTTTTTAAGTTGGGATCAAATTTGTATACAACGTCTGTTGCAGCAAGAAAATTAGCCCACTGTATCCACCTTGGATGGAGTGATTTAGCATTTGGAATGCTTGCTTTTGTTACCGCCTCCAGGGCTGGTATTGGTGTCACGATGATTATTTGTTTACCTTGTGCTAGGGCCCTTTCCTTTGCTACAGCAGTCTGTACCGCTGTCAGAATTTTTTCCGTTGGTCTAAATTTCATTTCAGCCTTTGTGTACAAGTGTGATTTGTATGCAATTGGTACCTTTTCTCCCTCATTAGAGGTCAGGTATGTGAATCCGCATCTTCCTGGGATGACTCGAATCACAAGATTGCGTGAGTTATCACGTGTTTCTAATTTTGTTTTAATTAGCATGTCTGTTTGTAAAGATCTCAAAATTTCTGTGTGTTTTTGAGTCCAATTGATTCTTTTAAAATCTGGTTTTATTAGATCATAAAGGGGTTTGATCCTTTCTGCGTAATTTGTAATGTATGTTCTTCCAAAATTTAGGAAGCCTAGAATTGATTGTAAGTTTTTTAGTGTTCTAGGAGCTTGGAGTACTGCACATTTCTCTAGGAAATTGTCAGCCAGGCTTTTGCCTTCACTTGATAATTCATATCCTAAAAACAGGACTGTTAGATGGGCAATTCTTGATTTTTTAAAGTTGAATTTGTAACCCTCTGCTGCGAACCCAAGTATTATGGTGTTCACTCTCTTCAAGTGAGTATCCAAGTCATCATCTGTTAGGTAAATGTCGTCGACATATGATAATGCCTCGTCATCGTATGTTTGTAGTAATTCTGTTACTCTCTTTGAGAATAATCCTGGGCTATTCTTGTGCCCCTGGAGTAAACGGCAGAAACTTTTTTGTGAGCCATTTACCGAGAACGCAGTCAAATATCTGCTTTCTGGTGCTATATTTTGACAAAAGAATCCATTAGAGATGTCTAATGTTGTTTTGTATTTTTTGCATACTATGTTATTCATTAGTGCAGCACTATGTGAGTTTTGCACTGCAAAAGTTTTGCAACATAAGTTAAGGTGTCTGTAATCCAAAACTAGACAATATGAGTTGTCTGGTTTGGAGACAGGAAACAAAGGATTGTTCATTTGTGAGGTGCAAGTTTCAATCACCCCCTGGTATTCAAGTTGATCTAGGATCTCTTTTACCTGTTTTTTAGCTTCTTGCTTAATTGGGTACTGCCTCTGTGCAGTAGGTTGTGATTTTAACTGGATTTTGTGAGGAGGAGAGTCCTGATCCCATCCTACATGATTTTTATATAAAGCAGGAGCTTGAGCTACTGCCCACTTTCTAGCAAGTGTATATTTTTTATGAATTGGAATGTGATTTGAGAAGGCAGGCATAATTATTTCTTCGCCATGAGGGCACTCTCTGACGAACTCGGGTGGCCAGTCTTTTTCAGCTAGAAGGATGTCATAGCCCTGGGAGAGATTATCCCAAAATAGTCCCCTTATTTTTCTAGTCTTATCCCCCTCTATACGTAATGTAATTTCATATATTTTGTGAGGTTTGCTAACTCTGGTGTCGGCAGTTTCCACTTGAATATATTCATTCGTGTCCACTGTCTCCAGATGATTCATAAGGGCTTTGCGAGCTATGCTCACTTCTGCTGCGCTGTCTAGCATTGTCTGAGCCCATTCTCCGTTTTTCAGCTGTGTCCTCAGTATTCTCGGCATCTTTGATTACTTTAATACTGGCTACCTTCTTTTTTGGAAATTGTAACTTTTTATTCGGATGAGCAGGTTCCTTGTTTTTGGACTTGACGTGCTCTTCCCTGTGTTCTGATCGTCCTCTTCTTTCCGATTTCTGCGAGGAAGTCTGAAAAGATTGAGAGGGACGTGTATCATTATCTTGATATCTATCAGGTTTCTTTATATTATCCCTATTTCTAAGGTTGCATTTTTTCCCAGAGGGCTCACTTTGGGGAGACCTGCGTCCTTGGTTCGGAGATCTTTCTCTCCGCCGAGGAGACCTTCCTCTGGACTGGAATCTTTTTTCTTTAGGATTTGATTGTTTGTTTCCATCGCAGCTCTTTTTTTGAGTGTTTAAATTATTTTTAATAAATATCTTTTCAGGACTTTCAATCAGTTGAGGTTTTACCGGTATTCCACCCAGACTATCTCTTCCTAGTTCTTCATAGGATTTCTCTATGATTCTGGCAATTTCAGTTGGTTGGTCTGCTATATCTGTCTCTTTTAACCTTTGGCGGATCGCCACGTTTGCTGCTTCTCCCTTTATGTTGGCTAATAATATTGCAGAGACCTGCTTGAAATCTTTCAGTAGTTTCATACCCAGAGTTAAAGCAGGTTCTGGACCATATTCATCTTGAATTTGTTTTAGCACATCTGGTATTACTGACATGGATGGTACACCATGTGTTTTTGTGTATATGGAAGCAAAGACTGTACACCAGGTGTCACAGTCCTCCACGTGTGGTGCGATTCCCATTGGAAGACAGATAGTCAGAATCCTGTGTGTTTCTACCGGGGTGGTGTCTGAAAACACCGCCTCTATTTGAGTGATTTTTTGTGCTAGCCAGAAAGGTATTTGTTCCCGTTTTGCGGGTATTTGACCCAGACAGGACTGTATGTTCTGTGGTGTAATTTTATTTGTGTTACCCTGATGAGGGGTCAGCTGTGGAATTTTATTTGCTGGTTGGATTGTTGAAGTCCGCATTACATATTAGACTAATTGTCTATGTATTTTGATTAGTTGTTTTAGCTGTGCTAAAAGATCTGGTGCAGACATTTCTTCAATGTCTGGATGTGGTGTATATCCGGCTAGGACCGGCCACGTTGCTCCTGGTCTACCTAGTGGACCGAGCCTGGTGATGTGATTATTATGTTTTAGGGCGCCATTAAACAAGAGCAGGTGCTCTTGGAATTTGAGTGGTACTTCCACCTCCTCGAAAGGAGTGTAGGTATCCGGTGGTTCCTCTATTTTATAATAGTGGAACTCTTTTGTTACAGCGTTTGCTGCTGGAAAGTTTATCCATGAATAGAATACCTCTGTCTGCCGATATTCGTGTGCCTCAATTACGAATATGACTGTACCACCTCTCGATGTCAGTCCATTTTCTATAAGTTTTAAAGTTATAGATTTTCTTATGTTGACCGGGATGAGTTTTGCCTCCGGGTCATTTTGCAGCAGAGTATTGTCTGCTACTAGGAGTTCAGCTGCTATTCTAACTGTCTCCCTTTCTTCATCACTGTCTATCATTTTACCGACAGGAAGGTTATCCTGTTTGTTCGCAGATCAGGTTTCTATGGAAACAAAGATTAGATGCACAATATTTTGGAACAGTGTATCCTTCAACGTTGAATAAACCAAGAACC
This sequence comes from Lissotriton helveticus, assembly GCF_964261635.1. Taxonomy (NCBI): domain Eukaryota; kingdom Metazoa; phylum Chordata; class Amphibia; order Caudata; family Salamandridae; genus Lissotriton; species Lissotriton helveticus. The sequence goes on from NC_136059.1 coordinate 131,944,660, forward strand.
ATACATAGGAGTCTCCTCCTGCGATGTTTGGCGGATATGACCTTTTACCCACTCCAGACGTCTTTGGAGTATTATGGGAAAAAAGGGGTTCTGTGTGAAAAAGCACAACTGAGTTACTCTAATGTCTTGCGTTAGTTTTAACGCCTATCCAAACGTTGGGCGCCATGTAGTGTAGTTCCTATTATTCCAATAGGCTCTGCGCATTGGAATAATATCTTCAATAGTATAGATCTAGGGCAGAGGTTAACTAGGTCTTCTACTGACGATATTAGACTTAAAGTTTTTGGTTTTGCCAGCTAGCTCAGAGTTCACTAGAAACTTTCTCGAATAGACAAGGAGGAGTTTAACTTCCCTGGATAGACAAGAAGGGATTTAGTTTCTGACAACCATAGAACATGACAACTTTGCTCTCCCCCAATCAAGAGTGTATCTCTAGAGTCGTGTGAAAACAAAAGACAACTTATTTTACTCAGTCAGTACGTGCATTCTTAGTTTCACCAGTTTGTAGAGAAAAGGAAGAGACGGGCGTGTTCAATAAAAGATGTTATTTATTGATCAGTCTCTTTTCTCGTACAAGAGAAATGAATCGATATTATTGCGATACTTATGGTTAAGTAAAGTGCATACAATAAAAGCAGAAGTATAAAATAATACTGCAGAAGCATTGATATGGTTTCTAAGCCATATGATAGTTAAAATTGATAAAATAGATACATACATACATACATTTGACTAACCGTACTCAACTGGTGCTTCTAACCACGCCTACCCCAGTGTACCTGACCTAAGCCTAATACGTGGGCGGGAGTAGATTAGTAGCAGTTTAAGTTAAGTTTGTTTTGCCAAGTGACTGACTCAAGAATTCTCTGCAAGGGGTTGTTCAGTTCTGTACCTGAGATCTAGATTGGTTGAGGGCTGGTATCTTTCGTCTCTGGTCTTGATATTCCAGCTGCCTGCGAGGGCTGCTTGGAAGCGCCGGAGCTGGATTTCTCGGCAGGAGAAAAGCAGCGTCTCGTTCTCAGCGCGTCAGGAAGGCGGGGCAGCGCGTGTGGGCTTCGCTCTCTGCTGGGCTCCTCAGCGCGTCTCGCTGCTCCGATCTCGTCACCACCGCGTGTGTTTGCTTAAGGCAATGTCGGTAATATTTATACCTGTAAGGTGTCGAGATTGACGTAAGGATGGACATGGATACATCAATAAGGATGTCATACGAACGGGCTTGTTCGCACATTCTTTTGCTGAAGTTCTCGGTGAAATCAAAACAATGGCCGCAGGGATTTTCCCAGGTTGTCATAGGTTTGATTTGTTTTGAGAACTCCGTATGCCTTATCAGGGGCTGGAGGAATAGTGCTTGTCTAATTAGATGGCATGCGTTATTACCTAATCAGATAACACGTTTCTGTGCCGTGGTGTGGCTTAATCAGATAACGGTTTTGCACCGTGGGTCAGCTGCTAGTTAAGTATTAACCAGAACAGGGCCGGGAATAGGGGAATCGATACAGAACCTATAGGAATACATCACACCCACTCCACGCTGACTATGTCCATATTTACAAGATCTAGGCATAGCAAATACACTAGTAGAGCATGTGTATACCGTACCACCCCAAAATACATCCATATGCATTTTGAAACATGAAATATACGAAACGATATATATATATACATTATATGCACTCAAGCAGTATATTAATGCTAAATATCACGCATATTCATACATCATAACTAATAAAATATGAAAATTACACATGAAATGGCTCTTAAGACAGAAGAAAAAAATGCGAGACCATTTCATCACAAAATAAAATATTTATGAACAGGCTAGAGGGCGGCTAATGATTCTAAAGTTCCTAAAATAGAAATATAGTTCTCTAAGAATAGTCTCTACTTTAAGCAGAAGATGAGTGTCCCGAAAAATTGTAAATAATTTTTGGGGCCGCTGGAAAATAATGTTCCGCTGTCCGTAAACTGGAGAAAATTGTTCATGATACTTTATTATCAAAGTTGAAGGCCAAATTCATGGTGTTGGGAACGCCGTGTGCTAGCCTGCTCAAAAGCCATTATTTCTGCTCTGGTGAGAACATCATATCATTTAGACTCTCGAAAAAGCTGTCAACAGCTTCCTGTGAAAGTTCCATTAACTCGGAAAAAGATGTTACCATGCATTCGTGAGCATGATTGCCTTCATTGATGTTTGGATCAGCATAGCTGATAGAAGGTCGTACCTGATCGATGCTGCTTTCATCTTGAACCTCACTACCCCTTAATCGTAGTGGTGAAGTCTCCACGAATGCCGTCATCAGGATTGGTAGCCACTGGGGACAGCACAATGCATGAGCCGTGACCGGACCCAACAAAGTTTCTGCATCCATTGGCGCATCCGACTGTAGCGTCAGACAGGTGTCCAACACGCATTCTTCTCCGCATAGCAAGCACCTTAATACAGGTAAAACACAGGTTTGCCACATTGGTCTAAATGAAAGAAACCAAGTCATGTTCAGGTCTCTAAGCCGGGACAGTCCAAGGATTTTAGATATCTGGTCCCGGTATCCAATGGCTAGGATTGTTTCTTCCCTTGTCGCAGGTGTTTTGTCTGTGACACGGTTTGCCATAGCGAAATAACAGGATAAAAAATAGGATTCCTGCCACTAGTCCCAAAAGGAGAGGAAGTCAACCAAAGACGGAATGGACAAAGTCTGGAAAAATACCCAGAATGGCTTTAAATGGTGTTAGAGCCCCTGAAAACACTGTCTTAAATACATTTGAGACCCCACTGGTATCAGAAATATTTAAGATTTCGTTCAGGATTTCTGCGAAATGTATGGGGGAATTAGTTGATAACAATGAATGAATCTCTGCCGTTGTCCTTGCAACTTGGAGATCATACGTTTCTTTTGATGACGTGAGCCTGGTCGGCGTCTGAAGGAGCACTGTTTTCATTCTGCTTAAAGTATCGACTCTAATGGAAGAAATTTTCAAATTCGGCCATAACCTTGCCTCCCTGTCTGGCATTGCGCTGGGGAACAATACTCGTTCACAGCACATGACCTTCGCAGTCGTACTTATGAGATAAGCTACTCCGGGCACCAAGCTACAACATCTGCGGTCTACGATTATAATGTAACTCCCGTTCGATAGTCTCCTAAAGAATGGTTCTATTTGTGTCGCAGGTGTGCCTAGCTGGTGACATGAAAGGTTATTTGAGGACCCTTCACAGGCTCCGTGTAAACTAATACCATTACACAGAAGTGTACCGCTTAGTGACATGGCACAATTATTGCCACTAAGTAACACTTTCCGGCCTTTATTACTGACACAAGCATGTGAATAGGGCAAGTTCCATGTTGACTTAATGTACCCTTTACCCAATTTTTCGTACATGCCAGCCTGTATATATTTTTGGCAGTATTGAAACCTGAAAGTAGATATTGGAATATTAATTATTCCATGTATTATCCACTCACTGACAGGTCGTTCTGACATTGTCAATGGTAATCTCTCGAGTTTCTCAATGCTCAGGATTGTATAATCAGCACCCTTCTGTGCCATACTGATTTGTTTATCAGTAAGGTTAAAGATATTGAACAGTGACGTTGTGTTGATTAAACGCCAAGGCACATTGCCTGAACGCAGATTTTGTAACGTCCAGCCAAGTTGTACAATAGAACGCAATTGGGACTGACCGTGTTGTAACAACAGTAAGTCTTGCGATATTATGTCGATTGCTGAAGACACAATGCTGTCCAAAGAGTATATTCTGGAGGACAGAGTCATTAACCCATTGTCCACTACAGAAAGTGATTTTTCCAAATTAATACGGTCAATTTCCCGTATTCTCTCTGATGTTTCAATTTGAGTTATTTTCCAGGCTTCGTTATAAGCTGCATATACAGAGGCTGCTATGAAGCGTTTTTGACGCTGTTTGCGTGGTCCCATAATGAAATCACGCAAGTCAGCACCATCAGTAAGTAAAGTTAGGTGTTGCTTAATTTCTGCCAGTGTGGATGTTTGTAGCCATTGAAGGCAGAGCTTGCCCACACTGTACGTGGTAATTATCCCTGGGTGTTGTCTTTGGGAATAACTAGGGTCTGGCCTGGTCAATTTGAACCCCTGGATTTTGTTCAGGAATCTGTCTTGACAGTTATTAGTATCTGTGGGCCAGATCAACCACTTTTTCCAATCTGGATGTGTTCTGTTTTGGCTTAATATATGGTTTACGTCTATCTCCTCATCTGTCGAGCTATTACTGTTTATCGTTGGCTTTGGAATAGACGGTTTGTTTAAATCTTTGATTTTGGCTAGGCCAAGACAGGTAGTTTGTTGAATAGTGTCATTCAAAAATATCATTTGTTCTGGGATCATGCAGGCTCTAAACAATGATTCTATACCTTGTACTTGCCATTCCTTTGTACCCCAAACACTTTTTACTTCAACATTTTTGTCCCAGTATTCAAAACCAAACGTACTCATTTGTTCAAAAAACGAGTCTGAATATATCAATTTAGTGTTTGTAAGCATGGTTTTTGTACCTGTCTTGTTTGATAATTTGAAATAAAACGTTTCTGCATTACTTGTGTTGAACCCTGAAAAATATGAATATTTGTCATAAAAGGTTCTTGAGCTACCTTTTGGAGGGGTTGCACAGTGTTCCCATTGATTATAATTTAGAACATTTCTAGGTTGTGCAGATTTATGCAGATAATGATTACTATAGTGATTATAGCAGAACATTTTATCATAATTAGATGAACCCTGCAAATAATCATGTTTTGTAAATTTAGCAGACATAACTAGGTCAGACATCATATTATTAATGCTTTCCACGTCCCAATCATCAGCAACTGAGCTTGGTTTTACAAAGTCACTCAATGAGATCTTGATTTGGTGTGGATATTTCAGGATTTCAACCGGACCATAGATTTCATAATCAGTATTGTCCCATGCTACCCCACCGGGTATAGGATTGGCTGTGAAGTTGACTGAAGAAAGTTCTCTTTTCTCGACGTGTGAAGACGTGTGTGGTTTGAGGACCAAGTTGATTTTCTGGCTTGCTGTGTCCATTTTAGCATATTTTCCCTCAATGAAGTGTCCCAAACATAGTACCATGATGAGCCAAAGTATGAGGATAAGTGCACCTAAGGCCACCCAGAATTCAATCCATGGAGAAATCAGATAGGTTTCTTTCAGTTGTTGAAAAAGTTCCTTAGCTTTGTCTTTAAAGGTTTTTGTTGATGTTTGTTCCTTTGATTCACTCAGGTTTTCAGATGAATCGCTGAAGTTGATGAAGTAACCGGATGCCGTTCTGTCTATTGTTCCAATAGTTTCAGGATTGATATTTGCTTTATCCGTGTGTTTTGTTGCAGCAGCATAGTCATTTATTACTTCATTGTAGATTGGTGTGTCTCTGCTAAATGTTTTTATTTGGGTTTGTAGAGGTTTAAGTTCCATAGCATTGTTGCATAGACCTTGTTGTTGTTCTTTTGGCATTTCAAACGTGAGTAGCCTCTTAGATTGAACCTCTGTGTTTGTAGCAAACCTTGGTGTTCTACTACTTATCGGGAGTCCACTTGGCCTACTGTTTGTTATCGGCCACATGATTGTGGTTTAACCAGGTCGATGGATACAACTCGGTTCTCCTTTTTACCAGCAAGGGGCGGTAGTACTACTGATCTTGTCCCGTTGATAGACAAGACAGGAACTGCTTTTCTGTAAGAAGGCCCAAATTCCTTCTTTACCGCGATCTTTTCTCTGACTAGATCCCCGATTTTTGGAATCCAGACAGGTCTTGCTGGGACAGGTGGTTTTTCTTCAGTGGTCGTTGGCTGTTGTTTCAACGTTATGTTGCTCAGGTCTTTCCTTGTTTCGTTTAAGTCCTGTAAAATAGCCAAACGATCTTTGATATCAAAGCTTTTTTCTTTAACCACTGAAGTCTGACTGTCAAGATCTAAGACCATCATTCTAGTTCCAAACAATAGTTCGTACGGACTGAATCCCCTCAGAGAATTTCTTGGCAGGTTATTTAGACTACGTTGGACACTTATTAGATGTTTGACCCACCCAGCTCCCGAACCTAATACCTTCGCTGTTATAGATTGCTTTATGTCACGGTTTTTTCTTTCTACGATTCCGTTTCCCTCGGGATGAAATGGACAAGAATACCGCAATGCAATGCCCATGCTGGTCATGGCCTCCTTATAAGCTCGAGAGCTAAAAGCAGGACCCTGGTCAGAATGCAACATGCCAATTGCGTATGTGCCGATAAAGACTCGCAAATCTCTTATAACAGTTCTGGCGTCAGCCGATCGCTGGGGCCACATCCAAATGAATCTCGTGCAGGAATCCACTGCGACCATGATATATTTATAGTTGCCATCCCTTTGTAAGGGACCACAGTGGTCCAGGTAAACACAAGCTAATGGTTTATCCGAGATTAGAAGGGGCGTCTGAGCTGGTCGTCTCACTGTTGATACTTTCATTTTTTGACAAATTTCACATTCTAGAACATAGTTCCGTGTTTGTCTTCTCATTTGCGGACACCAGTATCTCTGTTTTAATAATGATACTGTGGCTGAGACGCCAGCATGTACAGAAGCAAGTCCTTCGTGTGCCGCTATGATAAGTCCTAACCTATGTTCCATGTTTGGAATTGCCCTATCCCCCACTCCAGGGATTCGAGCAAACGGAACATTGTTTGTATCAGTCATATATGAGTATTTCACTGGAAAGCCTTTTGGGAGTGTTTCTATCGAATCCTTTCCTGTAGTGCTGACAGCTTGTAATATATCGCTGTCTATTTTTGTTTTTGACCGTGTGATGGCGGCTACGGAAGCCGTTTGCACAGCTGCCTTCGCTGCCTCATCAGCCAATGAATTCCCTGCAACGTGAACGCCATCACGTTGATGACTCAGTGTATGTATCACGTGAGTCTTTGGTAGTTCTTTTTGCAAAAGAACTACTTGTTCCCAAAGCATTTTATGCTTGATTGTTCCTCCTTTTGCATCCTTAAAACCATTCTGAAGCCAGATCTGTAAGTATTCATTGTAAGACTGAACGCAATAATACGAATCACACACTATGAGTGTGGGGAATTCTCGATCGGTATTTTCAAGCGCCATCTTGAATGCTAGTAGTTCTGCTCTTTGAGCTGTACAATCTCCTAGAGATTGTGTTTTAGTGACCGTTGGTTTAAATTTCCCTTCGTGCCAGCGACCTTTAACGATCGCGCACGCAGCACTGTAAGCTTGTTTACCCCCTACTGCGGGTTGTGCTGACCCGTCTGTATATATTATACAGCCGTAGTGTTCTAGAGGCAGAATTTCGATTGGCGGAGGACATTCAAATTCGTATTGGAGAAATTCTTGAGTTTTTAAGTTGGGATCAAATTTGTATACAACGTCTGTTGCAGCAAGAGAATTAGCCCACTGTATCCACCTTGGATGGAGTGCTTTAGCATTTGGAATGCTTGCTTTTGTTACCGCCTCCAGGGCTGGTATTGGTGTCACGATGATTATTCGTTTACCTTGTGCTAGGGCCCTTTCCTTTGCTACAGCAGTCTGTACCGCTGTCAGAATTTTTTCCGTTGGTCTAAATTTCATTTCAGCCTTTGTGTACAAGTGTGATTTGTATGCAATTGGTACCTTTTCTCCCTCATTAGAGGTCAGGTATGTGAATCCGCATCTTCCTGGGATGACTCGAATCACAAGATTGCGTGAGTTATCACGTGTTTCTAATTTTGTTTTAATTAGCATGTCTGTTTGTAAAGATCTCAAAATTTCTGTGTGTTTTTGAGTCCAATTGATTCTTTTAAAATCTGGTTTTATTAGATCATAAAGGGGTTTGATCCTTTCTGCGTAATTTGCAATGTATGTTCTTCCAAAATTTAGGAAGCCTAGAATTGATTGTAAGTTTTTTAGTGTTCTAGGAGCTTGGAGTACTGCACATTTCTCTAGGAAATTGTGAGCCAGGCTTTTGCCTTCACTTGATAATTCATATCCTAAAAACAGGACTGTTAGATGGGCAATTCTTGATTTATTAAAGTTGAATTTGTAACCCTCTGCTGCGAACCCAAGTATTATGGTGTTCACTCTCTTCAAGTGAGTATCCAAGTCATCATCTGTTAGGTAAATGTCGTCGACATATGATAATGCCTCGTCATCGTATGTTTGTAGTAATTCTGTTACTCTCTTTGAGAATAATCCTGGGCTATTCTTGTGCCCCTGGGGTAAACGGCAGAAACTTTTTGTGAGCCATTTACCGAGAACACAGTCAAATATCTGCTTTCTGGTGCTATATTTTGACACAAGAATCCATTAGAGATGTCTAATGTTGTTTTGTATTTTTTGCGTACTATGTTATTCATTATCGCAGCACTATGTGAGTTTTGCACTGAAAAAGTTTTGCAACATAAGTTAAGGTGTCTGTAATCCAAAACTAGACGATATGAGTTGTCTGGTTTGGAGACAGGAAACAAAGGATTGTTCATTTGTGAGGTGCAAGTTTCAATCACCCCCTGGTATTCAAGTTGATCTAGGATCTCTTTTACCTGTTTTTTAGCTTCTTGCTTAATTGGGTACTGCCTCTGTGCAGTAGGTTGTGATTGTAACTGGATTTTGTGAGGAGGAGAGTCCTGATCCCATCCTACATGATTTTTATATAAAGCAGGAGCTTGAGCTACTGCCCACTTTCTAGCAAGTGTATATTTTTTATGAATTGGAATGTGATTTGAGAAGGCAGGCATAATTATTTCTTCGCCATGAGGGCACTCTCTGACGAACTCGGGTGGCCAGTCTTTTTCAGCTAGAAGGATGTCATAGCCCTGGGAGAGATTATCCCAAAATAGTCCCCTTATTTGTCTAGTCTTATCCCCCTCTATACGTAATGTAATTTCATATATTTTGTGAGGTTTGCTAACTCTGGTGTCGGCAGTTTCCACTTGAATATATTCATTCGTGTCCACTGTCTCCAGATGATTCATAAGGGCTTTGCGAGCTATGCTCACTTCTGCTGCGCTGTCTAGCATTGTCTGAGCCCATTCTCCGTTTTTCAGCTGTGTCCTCAGTATTCTCGGCATCTTTGATTACTTTAATACTGGCTACCTTCTTTTTTGGAAATTGTAACTTTTTATTCGGATGAGCAGGTTCCTTGTTTTTGGACTTGACGTGCTCTTCCCTGTGTTCTGATCGTCCTCTTCTTTCCGATTTCTGCGAGGAAGTCTGAAAAGATTGAGAGGGACGTGTATCATTATCTTGATATCTATCCGGTTTCTTTATATTATCCCTATTTCTAAGGTTGTATTTTTTCCCAGAGGGCTCACTTTGGGGAGACCTGCGTCCTTGGTTCGGAGATCTTTCTCTCCGCCGAGGAGACCTTCCTCTGGACTGGAATCTTTTTTCTTTAGGATTGGATTGTTTGTTTCCATCCCAGCTCTTTTTTTGAGTGTTTAAATTATTTTTAATAAACATCTTTTCAGGACTTTCAATCAGTTGAGGTTTTACCGGTATTCCACCCAGACTATCTCTTCCTAGTACTTCATAGGATTTCTCTATGATTCTGGCAATTTCAGTTGGTTGGTCTGCTATATCTGTCTCTTTTAACCTTTGGCGGATCGCCACGTTTGCTGCTTCTCCCTTTATGTTGGCTAATAATATTGCAGAGACCTGCTTGAAATCTTTCAGTAGTTTCATACCCAGAGTTAAAGCAGGTTCTGGACCATATTCATCTTGAATTTGTTTTAGCACATCTGGTATTACTGACATGGATGGTACGCCATGTGTTTTTGTGTATATGGAAGCAAAGACTGTACCCCAGGTGTCACAGTCCTCCACGTGTGGTGCGATTCCCATTGGAAGACAGATAGTCAGAATCCTGTGTTTTTCTACCGGGGTGGTGTCTGGAAACACCGCCTCTATTTGAGTGATTTTTTGTGCTAGCCAGAAAGGTATTTGTTCCCGTTTTGCGGGTACTTTACCCAGACAGGACTGTATGTTCTGTGGTGTAATTTTATTTGTGTTACCCTGATGAGGGGTCAGCTGTGGAATTTTATTTGCTGGTTGGATTGTTGAAGTCCGCATTACATATTGGACTAATTGTCTATGTATTTTGATTAGTTGTTTTAGCTGTGCTAAAAGATCTGGTGCAGACATTTCTTCAATGTCTGGATGTGGTGTATATCCGGCTAGGACCGGCCACGTTGCTCCTGGTCTACCTAGTGGACCGAGCCTGGTGATGTGATTATTATGTTTTAGGGCGCCATTAAACAAGAGCAGGTGCTCTTGGAATTTGAGTGGTACTTCTGATGAAGCAAAGCTTCGCATATTTTGCGGCTTGCCGAAGTCAAGAACCTCGTTTATGTGTAACAAAGTAATAAGTGTAAGTCTTACTAACGTTTATATTTAGTTTAAATAAAGATTAAGACGCTTGCCTATATGTTTTACTAAAATAATTTACTCGAGTCACTTAGAATGTCTGCCGCTTGTATTTTAGTTACTGCGCATGCGTCAGCCACACTCACGTGTCCTGACGCGTCTGCAGAAGTGGAGGGAAAGTTATGCGCATGCGTAATTCATAGCTGTGCTTATCATGTGGTACTGCTCGTGCCACTGCTCTTGTACCCGTATCAATGTAGCTAACATTTAAAACGCATAAGTTTATTTCTTGATGATGAGTTAAAAGTACAAACCCTGTGATGTGTTTCCATAATGACATTATTATGTATTAATTTGTTTTCACTTACTTTTCATGTACCGCGGGGAATGGGGTTCTGTTTGTACCGAGAACCATCTTGGAGGTCCCTTCTGCGCCTGCGCGACTTGCTGAGGCACAGCAGACCTTGACTGATGGAACACAGCCAGTTGGCAGTGATGAGCAAGATGCTCCTGAGAAACGACCTGAAAACTCGGCTGAACCAATCACATGTTCTCGCAGTGCAACATTGTTAAAATTGCCATTGTATTTCTGCACAATTTCTCATGGGAACCCCAATCTAGTTAGGCGGTACCCTACTATGCAAATGTAGGCTTAAATTACTATGTTGTGATTGGTGTGCTACCCAAATCCTACCTTAGGACCAATCCAAATTGAGGGATTCTGACACTTTGCAACATTGGGGGGTGGTACACTGTCCCCAAACTGTATATCTACCCTGGGTTCACCTAGGGAGCCGTCCGACTTGTCTGGTTTAGCTGACGTGTCACTGACCCAACGCACTCAATAGGTGACTGAAGATACAGAGAGCTGCGGAGCACTCTGTCCGAATTTGACCATAGACTAAGGTTCTACTGAACCTTAAAGTGCTGGCGAAGCACTTTGCTGGGAGTTCGCTGACCCAATCGGGGTCTTGATCGATAACTGCAGAGCGGGTGGAGCGCAGGCGTTGCTTCCAAACTGTGGATTCCGGTCCTGTCCTGAGCGGTCCTGTCCTGAGGGTTTGCTGTCCTGTCCTGAGGGTCCTGTCCTGATTCCTATTCCGAGGGTATCCTGTCCTGTCCTGGGTGTCCATTCTGCACCTGCTGTCCTTTGAGGGGTATCCTTCCTTGAGGGTTTCCTGTCTTAACTGACCCGTGGCCAGGGTTTGGTTTCCACACCTTTCTAGGTAAATATTGCTCTGAAACTCCTAAAATCTTGCACCTTCTGAATTTCTAACTTTTGCTATAATAAAGTTCATCATTTGCATATGTTATATTTTCCATGCCTTTCCGCAACTATTGAAAGTCAATTACATATTTTCATAAGTTTGTTCCTATGTCTTCTCACTTGTTAGAGATTATATTTTGCATTGCAGTTTGTAATTTTCTGATATGGTCTAGAACTTCATTACCTAGACTGTTCAAAGGCCCCTTTACTTTAAGTGAAGCGTGTTACTCATTATAGGCCCTCCTATAGTTACCCATACATAGTCTGCCCATGCTTAGATATTACTGAATTGCATAGTATTTTCTCTTGCATTTTATATCAGTATTTCAATGATTACCCTATCATTATTTTTATATAGCTACATAATTTACATTATCTTGGTCATTGATTGTCTCATTCTTGTATACTTGATGCATGAAGAGAACGAACTTTAGATAAACATTTTAAAACTTCCAGTTGTCCGTGGTCATTTAAACAATATTTGAACATTATTGGTTGGGTTTGTATTTTGCTGCCTTTCTTTTCAGCTAGCTCCCTGATTCATTGTGGTCATTAGGTACCCGTGTTAGTGGATGGTAAGTCGGGTGCACTGGAAATTAATAGTAGGGAACACACACACAAATTGGTAGAGCTCGTGAAGTCACCTGATCGATGTATATGGTGATTTGAAAGTATATGGGCCCTGAAGCCGGAAAACGGCGAAAACTATTGGTCGGGTGGCCTCGCGCGCTCTATCAGTTTTACTGGTAGCCAGAGGATGGTTAGGGACTAGTTAAGAATAAGGCAGGGATTAGTTGGACTAGTTGAGTCGGAAGCTGCTAGTATATTGATGCTGCTAGAAGAGCGGCTGTTCTAAGAGACCTGATCATTCTCTTGTGAATACGCTGCTGAAACTCATGAATTTTTGTATTGTTATTATTCTTGTTCTTATATTGTTATATGTACTAATCCATGCATTTGTAAACCGTATTGTTTCGTGTTGTCCGAACTCCCCGGGGAATTGAAAGGGCAAGTGGTGAATAGAATCCATTGTCCTGAGGTCACAGGCTCGAGGAAAGTTAGGTGCAGGTTAGGATAACCGGGAAGCACTAACTAGGGGTTTCTGAATACATGTGTGAATAAATGACAGTAACGGGGCTCATTGGCAAAATTCCCATAGTGGCGTAACCTAGTAAGGGTCACATCGGAAGAGTAGCAGGTTCCTCGGAGCTAGCGTGAAAGCAAAGGGGTCCGCTGGGAAACCTTAAACTCGGAATATATCCCGGAAAGAAGTGGATGAGTTTAGGGGAATAACAGGTTCACCGATGCTAAAGTGAAGGGTAGGCGGAAGAGATCTACTCGCAGCGAGTGAAAAGTAAATGGAAGTAGTTTACTTGCAGTAAAATAATTCTTTCTCTATCTAGACACTTGAGCACTGTGGCGAATGTGTATTTGTTGTAAAATAACCAAGCACTGAGCACTTTAAAAGAAAGAAAGTTTCCGTTACCTTGTGAAGGGAGGGAGTCAGTCGCGAAGCGCCTCTGACGTCACTCTGTGCCGCGCTGGGATTGGTAGAAGCAGCGGGCGGGTAGCGGAGCTGGTATTGTAAAGGAGGGGTGAGAGCCAGAGCGTGGGAACTGTCTCCCGAAGGGGCCGCGCACCCATTGGCGGAGATTATTCAGAGTCGCGCACCCATTGGTCGCACGGATTTCTGAAGCGCGTTCTGATTGGAGGTAGTTTGTAAACAAAGTTTAGCGTAGAAGTCGTATGTGGCACTCGCAGACTACAGGAACTCGACCTGATCCAAGGCACCTAGGGTTTGAAAGGGATCAGTGGAAAACTAATAGATACGATATTATGTACGGAACAAAGAGAAAATTGTCCCTTGTAAGTAAGGTGAAAAATTATTTTAAAACGGACAAACCAATTAAATCTAGGGAAGGTGTTCTTGTCCCACCACCTAATACTCCTGCCTCATTTATGATGTTTGACCGAGGGTACAATACCTGTGTATGGTTGGAGAATTGGGTGAAGTACACAAAAGATGATGGAGTATTGGCATTTCCATTAGATGGGACTTTCAATGGTAGGATCCTATTTAATTTAAGGACTCGGATGAACGAATTGCATCCCAGACCGAGACTAACGCAGTATGAGGCATTAGAGGAATGGGAAATTGAGGCTTTTGAAAGAGAAAGACCCCGAATGGACAAGGGTTTGACCAAGTGGTACCCCAGGCTGAAACAGGAGTCCAGGGATAAAAGGATGAAACAGTGGAGGCAGAGCATGATTGTTGAGGGTTTGTTTCCCATGATGCCGGCATGTCATAACCCTACAGCGGGTGAGAAGAGTACCGAAAAGTGTAAGCATTGGGGGGCCCCGGGGGAGTCAGATGATGAACTGATAGATGATATCTGTACCAGAAGTCCGCCACCTTATAACGAGGGAACCCGACCTTCCAGTGTAGGAGATGCTCCCCGTCGCCACTTCCTCAAGGAAGAAGACAGATTCCTAGGACTGGGAGGGGGTGGTCAAGTATTGCCCTATTCTGAGAAACCCGAACCTGCGGAAACAAGGGATATATATCCCAAAGTGCCCGCAAGCCAGGAAGAAAAATATTCACGTACGAAAGTTTTGTTTCCCAGACCCTTGTATGAAAGCGAAGAGAAACCATCGAATTCAGGACTGCCTTTTATTCAACCTCCATATGGGGAAGAGCGCAGGTCCTTTAACACTGGAACTTTATTTCCGAAACCAAATTATGGTGGGGGACCAAGTGAAACGCATCCTACTGCCCCGAGTTTTACTCCTCCTTTGACCCCACAGATATTACATGACACGACTTTAAGAAGGATACTAGTGGAAAAGGAGCAAGAGGCTCTAGCTAGACAAAGGACAGAAATAATTAAGAAAATCTCCCAGTTAAATACCAGCCCTGAGGCATTGACTATTCCAGTAACTATTGGACCAGTGGTCCCGTTATACGGAAATGGTCAGGGAAATCCGATTACTCCAGTTATGACCCCAGTCATGGCACCCCCGAGACAGGAACCGATAATCATAGATGATCAGTCCAGTGAGTGCGAGTCTGAAGTTGCGTTCTTGGACTTGCCAAACAAACCGACCGGAAAGGGAATGCAGCAGAGGCATAACCCTTTTAATGCGAAAGAGATTAAATTAGAATCCGCAACAGGCACTAGGAATGTCTCTCTGGTAACTCCAGATGAAATTGAGAGTTGGAGTCGTGAATTAGAGAAACAGACTCCGCAAACGAAACCTTTAGACCTCTACAAGCTGAGGGTAGAAATAGAAGAATTAATGGCAGGAAATGTGGGGTTGGATCGATTGAATACCTACTCTGAAGAAGAATTGTCGTTTATATGTAAAAGCTTTACAAGGAACACCAGAGTGCTCCACGAAAAACTGACCGAAACAGCAGTTAGTATGGGGGTAGATATCTCAAAATCCAAGCCCTTACAGAAACCGTACAGAGCAGACTTCTCAGACAAAGATATAGAGCACTTGAATGTGGCAGGAAAAAAGCTGCAGATTAAAGAATTATTGGGAGTACTGCAGAAATGGGGAGATGTGGAAAGATGGAGAAGCAGGTGGGCGAAAAAGAGGGAAGAGGCTCGCTCCCGACAAGTGACTCCTGAATTTGCTTTAAGGGAGGTGGAGAAACCTGAACAGTTATGCCCCATGCGCGAAGTACCTGGAGGGAAATATGTGCATGTCCCCTGGTCTAGACAGGATATTGTGTCCTTTACGAACGACTTTCCAAAATTGCGAGAGAAACCAGTAGACTGGTACAGGCAGGTGGAAAGGTTCGTGAAGGTACAGAAATGACTGTGGAAAGACCTGGATGGGTTTTTCGACATTGTGGTTCCGGTAGATTTATGGACCCAGTGTAAAATAGCCATAGACTGGCCTACTGAAGAGTACCCAAGAAATAAGGAAACAGGGGAGCCATCAAAGGATGTCATGCGAAAATATGAGCAGGTAATTCAGCATTTGAAAGAAAAGGTGCCCGCAAAAGAAACTGATTGGACAAAAATAGATAGAACAACACAGGAAAGGGACGAGACAGTGCACTCCTTCTATGAGAGGTTATTGCAGGTATTTAAAACATACAGTGGTATTGATAACATCGATTTGAAGGACATGACGCATTTTATTTACAGGTTTGTAAATGGTTTAAGACCTGAAATTTGTCAGTGGATAAAAGATAATAAAATCTGCTGGCATACAAAGAAAATGGATGAGGTCCTGCGGTACGCTAAGTACTGCGAGGACGAGATGGCAGAAAAGAAAAAGGCCCTTAAGGAAAAAGTGATGTGGGCTCAGGTGAAGCTCGCAGAACAGCAGGAAAAACAATTGAGTAACATGGTTAAAAATGCTGAGAACAAAAGTCCTGGGGGAGGGGGTGGAGGAAAGCCCCGGCCAAAATTTAGCAGGGAAGAGGCTATGAAGAAATTTCCCTGCCATCAGTGCGGCGAAATTGGACACTGGCGAAACGAGTGTCCTCAATTAATAGATGATAATGCAAAAACTCCTGATTTAACTCCACAGACGCAGAAAGAAAAACCAAGAAAGACTCAACCCCAGGTAAAAACAGTTCAGGTGCCTCGAGCACCCAAGCAGGTATACAGGGGAAGGCAAGCAGAGGGTGAGGAGATAGAAGTTTGGGAAAGCGGTGAGAACAGAAATACAGCAACTTCGCAGTATCTGCTAAATGATACCTTCCTTTGTAATGATCAGGACTGACGGGGCCTGAGAGGGGAGGACGAGGAGTGCGTACTTGGCGCTTCCTTGCCGGTAGACCAGTCTGGACCATATATTGAAGGAAAGGTTGACGGAAATGATGTCACCTTTCTGTTGGACACTGGCGCTACCCGTTCTACTGTAAGAACAGTGGACGTTCCAAACCTACCCCTCTCGGGAGAAAATATCCAAGTAGTGGGTGTATCTAATCAACTGATTAGTACTCCTGTTACCGAACCAATGGAGATTTCAATTGGAAATTTTAAACAAATGCATAGGTTTGTTGTCTGTGACACCAGTCCAGTGAATCTACTGGGTCGTGATTTGCTGTGCAAAATGAACTGTACCATCTTTTGCACACCAAAAGGTGTTGAAATACAGACCCCGGATGAAGATGGCATTTATAAATTATTGTTACTTAGACCTGACTCAGAAATTAAAAGATTGACCCTGCAGGATTTCCCCCAAGAACTCCAGGAAGCGGTAAAGCCAGAGGTGTGGGATTTCACTGGAAAAGATGTGGGATTAATGAAAGATGTGGACCCCATACAGATAGCCATCAAGGACAATGCAGTATATCCTAACACTAAGCCCTACCGAATGAATGCTGAAGTGAGAGCAGGTGTCACTCTGGAAATACAAAAATTATTAGAAGGAGACATCATACAGGAAGTGATGAGCAGCCCATGCAACTCACCGATTATGGGCATCAAGAAGCCTAGTGGCAAGTATAGGGTAGTGCAAGACCTGAGAAAGGTAAACAAAATTGTAGTTCCTTGCTGCCCTATTGTCCCGAACCCTGCAGTGATTCTGTACCAGATTCCTTGGGATGCTGAGTGGTTCATGGTGATTGATTTGTGTCATGCATTCTTTTCGATACCCCTGCACCCCGACAGCAAATTTCTTTTCTCATTTGCCTTCGAAGGTCACGTGTATTGCTGGAACAGGGTCCCTCAGGGGTATACAGAGAGCCCCTCTATCTTTAATCAGATCTTGAAGAAATGTCTAGAGACTTTGACCTTACCTGGGAACTCTGTCTTAGTGCAGTACATAGACGACCTTCTACTGGCGTCTAAAAGTCATAGGGACTGTGTAGTTGACACCATTGCCCTCCTAAATCATCTGTGTGAGAAAGGGCATAAAGTGGCCCCTGACAAACTACAGTTCTGTGCAAAATCAGTGAAATATCTAGGACACCAGATAGAAAAGGGTGTCAGAAAAGTCACATCAGAAAGAGTGAGAATAATACAAAAGATGCAGTTGCCCCGTACTCAAAAAGACGTCAGAATGTTCCTGGGAGTACTAGGATACTGCAGGCAGTGGATTCTGGGATTTGCAGTCTTAGCCAGGCCTTTGATAAAAATGACCACGAGAGGAATGCCAGACATTGTAGAATGGGACGATGAAAGCCTAATGGCTTTCACAAGACTGAAAAACTGTCTGTGTACAGCCCCTGCGCTGGGAATGCCAGATTATTCCAAATAGTTTGCCCTATTCTGTGACACTCGCGATAATTGCGCATTGTCAGTCCTGACTCAAGAACATGGCACGACCAGAAGGCCTGTGGCCTATTTCTCTGCCACCTTGGACCCAGTAGCTGTTGGGTTGCCAGGCTGTCTGAAAGCAGTAGCTGCTACCTGTGCAAGTTTGGAACAAAGTGAGTCCATAGTCATGGGACATCCTGTGACTGTGTATGTTTCACATGGAGTGGTAATTCTATTGACCAGAACTAAAACACAGTATCTCACCCCTAGTCGGCTGACTAAATACGAGAGGATTCTTGTGGGTGCAGCAAATGTAAGCATTGTTAGGTGCGGTATTCTGAACCCTGCCACTTTACTCCCCGACTCCCTGGAAATGGAAGGGGGGGATGATGATGAACATAATTGCATTGATCTGACAGAGTTCAGCACAAAACCACGCCCAGACATAAAAGAAACGCCATTGCCTGAGCATGATAAAGAGCTGTTTGTAGATGGTTCCTGTCTAAGACATGAACTAGGAGGCCTGAGTGCTGCTTATGCAGTAGTCTCTTTAACAAAAATTGAAGAAGCAGGTTACCTATATAACATCAAGTCTGCACAAGTAGCCGAATTGATTGCTATGATAAAAGCTTGCAAAATTGGGAAAAACATATGCATAACAGTGTATACTGACAGTCAGTACTGTTATGGAGTTGTGCATGACTTTGGCCAATTGTGGCTACAGAGGGAATTCCTGACTTCCTCAGGTACTCCCATTCGGAATGCAAAGGTGGTGCATGACCTTTTAGAGGCCATCCAGTTACCCAAGGAACTGGCAGTGGTAAAATGCGGTGCTCATAAGAAGAGCATGGACAAAGTATCACTGGGAAACGATTATGCTGACCGAGTGGCCCAATGGTGCGCCCGAGATCGGTATATCGTAAATCCAAAACGAGGGGGGCCAGGAACCAGCTGCCAACTTCAGGTGTTTGAGGAAGTGCCTACTTGGGATGAAGTGAGAGAGTGGCAGGAGTCGGCTCCTTGGCAAGAAAGAGAGAAATGGAAGGAGGATGGGTGTAGACCGAGACGTGTGGATGGTGTCATCTTGGGCCCAACTGGTATGCCTGTATTACCCCGACACTTGCTTGGCACAATGGCAAGATTAATACATGAAGGATCACACATTGGTAGGGATGCCATGATTCTGGTATTTCAACAGACTTGGTATAGTAAGAAGTTCAGGAAAGTAGCAGAGTCCCTCTGCCAGAGGTGCCTGTCATGTCAACAGATGAACCCAGGCAAGAGGACAATGGTTGAACTGAGCAAAATTGGGAGATCAGGGGGTCCCTTTGTAAGGATACAGATTGATTTCATCACCATGCCCCGTTGTGAAGGGAAGCGATATGTCCTTGTCATTGTTTGCGTATTTTCAAAATGGGTAGAAGCTTACCCTACTCCCCAAAGTGACGCACTGACAGTAGCGAAGTGTTTACTAAAAGAACTGATACCTAGATTCGGGGTGCCATTCATTATTGAATCAGATAAGGGTGGACATTTCCAGAATGAAATACTGGCTGAACTCTGTAAGGCCTTTGGAATAAGGCAAAAACTTCATTGTGCATACCACCCAGAGGCTTCTGGAATAGTGGAACAAGTAAATGGAACTATCAAAAACAGACTAGCAAAGCTGACAGATGCTACTGGCATGACCTGGGTGAAGGCCCTGCCCCTGGTCCTGATGGGACTGAGAAGTGTTCCTGACCGCAAGACAGGCCTAAGTCCCCATGAAATCATTATGGGAAGAGTGATGAGACAAGCATGGGTGCCAGGAAGCAAACTGTTGAGTATTACTGATGATTTGGTGCTTGAATACTGCAGAAGATTGGGTGACCAAGTGCGTTCTATCTCTCGCCAGATTGGAGACGACGGCATCCTCAATCCAACGACTCCTCTCCACAGCTTGGTTCCAGGAGACTGGGTCAAAATAAAGAAGCACACTCGATCAAACTGTCTGGCACCAAGGTGGGGAAAGAAACGCCAAGTAATCCTGGTAACAACCACTGCAGTGAAGGTCGCAGGTGTTCCCCAGTGGATCCACGCTGGCCACACCCAGAAGGTATTACCAGACAAAGAATTTGCAGAAGAAGGGCAACCAGCAGAGGACTCTGCAGGAGCCAGACCAGAAGTAGCTGACAACGAGCAGCCCAGCACCAGCCAGGCTGCAGGAACAGCAGACGTTGGCCCAGGAGTAGTTGACTACGAACTGCCAAGAATCCAGCCTGCTGAAGAGGTCCAGGAAGCTGAGCCAGGAGTAGCTGATGACGAGCTGCCAAGCATATGGCCAGAAGAATGGATACCGATGATTGATCTGACTGAAGATCCTATCAGAACAAGAGAGCGACTTAGTGAAGGTAGAGAGTGGACTAGTCAGGAAAAGCAAGGCACAGGCGAAGAACCTCAGCCGCCTGAGATTCACATCAAAACTGAGGAAGGAGAAGGTCAGACAGGGACAGAACAGGTGTTCGATACACCTCCATTAACTCCTGATGAGGATAAGGGACAGCTTAGACATAGAGTGATAGTTCGAGCAGAAGAAAATCAAGAGATCGAAGTGCTTGAACAGGATCAGATAGGGTTAGAAGAACGGGTTCAGGAAACAGAAACAGAAACAGAAACAGAAACAGAGACAATCGAAAGCCAAAAACAAAATATTCCTGAACTAGGCCAGATTAGTAACCAGGCAGAAGAAATTGATGATAGCCCTGGAACTAGCGAGATAAGGGAAGAAGAAGAAGAAAGTGAAGCAGAATTGTCACAAGCTAAAGAGAATAAGAGGATAAGAGAAGAAGGTGAAGTCCAAGTACCCACTAAGAGACTAAAGAAAAGAAACAACCTTGAGCCTAGGTTCGTAAAGAGACTAAGGCTAAGGATAAAGACGGTGGAAGAAAAACGTGCAGAAGCAAGGAGAAGTGCACGGATAGCAGAGCAAGAAGAAAACTCTTCCAAAAGAAGGAGTGAACGATTAAAAAGACAAAACAAGAAATACAAGTCTCCTGAATGGACACTCGTTTTGGAAGAACTTGAAGATCTTGATATAACTGACGTAAGCGACGGAGAGCCCGTCCCTGAGTACTCTGCTGAAGAAGAAGACGAACCACCGTGAATTTGCACAAAGTAAGCTAGCTGTGTAAAGACACAAAGAGGGGTCAAGAAACTTCTTCTGAGCCGAAATGTCTGATTCAACTGTGAATGGTAGACCTAGTTGCAGTCGTTTCAAGACGTGCTGCAAGGTGTGTATATGTAGTATAGTAGTACTGATAGTAATTTGGATAGGACTAACAATCTTTATACCCTTCACTGTAAGTAAAGATACTAACATTGTCCCTACTGAAATTGTAAATACCGACAGTGAGGAGTTGACAACACAGAGTGTAGCAAGACATGAGAGAGCACTGAGACAAACAAAACGAGACTTAGAAGCATCAGATGAGGGAGGACTACATTATCATGGAATTAAGAACAGGACACACTTAAATGTTTTTGCAAACTTGTTAATACACTATGTAGAGACTATGGAAATTGAAGATTGCTATGTCTGCATGAAGCTACCTACTTCTGTGGCTGAAGGCGTGACATACCATCACTTGCCATTAACATATGGAATCTCCTGTAGCATTTTAGCTAGTTTATTTTACAAAAGAGGACCGTTACAGTACTATTACTCTAATAATGACGTAATCTTTTCTGAACTTCCTATACGTGGGAACTTGAATCCTGTACATACCAAAAGCGACACCATAAGATATATGGGAGACTACTTCTTGACCATAGGTAACATTGACATAGCAGATGCACACAGAGACAACTTGACTTGTTCTTTGCGTGAACAGGAAAAGATGTTCCTGAACATGGCAGAGAAAAGAAGAATTAAAATACAAAAGAAGGCTAATGACGAAAGTCAGAAAAAGCCAAAGTGGGCAGAGAACATGGAAGGCACCTCAAATGGTGGGGCGGGACCTGCTCTGTTGCTGGATTTTGAAAAGAAAGGCAAGCTATGTCTTCATCGCGAGAAGACTAGCTATTATAATAATGTTTTCATTGGTTCCAGTGAATGCGAACATAATTACAAGGTAATTGGAGGTTGGGGTTTCAAAAATGGGTCAGAGCCTGTGTTTCCTGGAATTTATTATATTTGTGGGGACAAGGCTTATTTCAAATTGCCGGATCACTGGTATGGAAGCTGCTATTTTGGCATTGTTTTCCCGAAAATATACCATGAGAATGGAAAAGCTGGAAGCAATGAAGATACTAATGGCTTAGTGCGTAGTAAAAGAGAAAGTATAGGTGAAATTATGGGTAGTATTTTCAGTGCACTGATACCTGGAGTGGGAGTGGTTCTGAACACTCACAGAATTTGCAAATTGTCTACTATAGTAGATGTGCTGTCTACTGAAACAGCTCATGGATTTCTGCTGGTCAATACCGAAATGGTTGCGATCAGATCAATGGTTTTACAGAATCGACTTGCTCTTGACACCTTATTAGCGAAAGAGGGCGGAGTCTGCCGGATGTTGAAGGCGCAACATTGTTGCACTTATATTCCGGATAAAAGTGTACAGATCAAAAGATATGTGAAAAACATTACTAATTTGACAAAGGAACTCAAACCACTCGAGGTTGATAGTGCCTGGAAGAGACTGATAGATGGTCTCTCAAATGTAGGTCATTGGCTTGCTAGCGTAGGTAAAAGCTTATTGTTCAAGATACTGATGCCAATTGGTATTATAGGTCTTATTATATTTCTCATTTTTATCTGTTGTAAATGCCGTAAGCGCACCAAGAAGCACGAGGTAAATGCAAGAGGGTTGAAACGGAGTGTGGATGAGATTGAGTTGGAGGAAGTGAATGATCAGATATACAAAAAGGTGAAGACTTCTCACCCTACTAAAACTGAGAGAGAAAAGTTAGAAAGATTGCTGGAAGAGATAGAGTTATATAAAGTGTGAAAGAAAGTTGGCATCTGGTTCCATTTTTGTGATGATAGTAAATATCATCAAAGAGGGGATTGATGAAGCAAAGCTTCGCATATTTTGCGGCTTGCCGAAGTCAAGAACCTCGTTTATGTGTAACAAAGTAATAAGTGTAAGTCTTACTAACGTTTATATTTAGTTTAAATAAAGATTAAGACGCTTGCCTATATGTTTTACTAAAATAATTTACTCGAGTCACTTAGAATGGCTGCCGCTTGTATTTTAGTTACTGCGCATGCGTCAGCCACACTCACGTGTCCTGACGCGTCTGCAGAAGTGGAGGGAAAGTTATGCGCATGCGTAATTCATAGCTGTGCTTATCATGTGGTACTGCTCGTGCCACTGCTCTTGTACCCGTATCAATGTAGCTAACATTTAAAACGCATAAGTTTATTTCTTGATGATGAGTTAAAAGTACAAACCCTGTGATGTGTTTCCATAATGACATTATTATGTATTAATTTGTTTTCACTTACTTTTCATGTACCGCGGGGAATGGGGTTCTGTTTGTACCGAGAACCATCTTGGAGGTCCCTTCTGCGCCTGCGCGACTTGCTGAGGCACAGCAGACCTTGACTGATGGAACACAGCCAGTTGGCAGTGATGAGCAAGATGCTCCTGAGAAACTACCTGAAAACTCGGCTGAACCAATCACATGTTCTCGCAGTGCAACATTGTTAAAATTGCCATTGTATTTCTGCACAATTTCTCATGGGAACCCCAATCTAGTTAGGCGGTACCCTACTATGCAAATGTAGGCTTAAATTACTATGTTGTGATTGGTGTGCTACCCAAATCCTACCTTAGGACCAATCCAAATTGAGGGATTCTGACACTTTGCAACATTGGGGGGTGGTACACTGTCCCCAAACTGTATATCTACCCTGGGTTCACCTAGGGAGCCGTCCGACTTGTCTGGTTTAGCTGACCTGTCACTGACCCAACGCACTCAATAGGTGACTGAAGATACAGAGAGCTGCGGAGCACTCTGTCCGAATTTGACCATAGACTAAGGTTCTACTGAACCTTAAAGTGCTGGCGAAGCACTTTGCTGGGAGTTTGCTGACCCAATCGGGGTCTTGATCGATAACTGCAGAGCGGGTGGAGCGCAGGCGTTGCTTCCAAACTGTGGATTCCGGTCCTGTCCTGAGCGGTCCTGTCCTGAGGGTTTGCTGTCCTGTCCTGAGGGTCCTGTCCTGATTCCTATTCCGAGGGTATCCTGTCCTGTCCTGGGTGTCCATTCTGCACCTGCTGTCCTTTGAGGGGTATCCTTCCTTGAGGGTTTCCTGTCTTAACTGACCCGTGGCCAGGGTTTGGTTTCCACACCTTTCTAGGTAAATATTGCTCTGAAACTCCTAAAATCTTGCACCTTCTGAATTTCTAACTTTTGCTATAATAAAGTTCATCATTTGCATATGTTATATTTTCCATGCCTTTCCGCAACTATTGAAAGTCAATTACATATTTTCATAAGTTTGTTCCTATGTCTTCTCACTTGTTAGAGATTATATTTTGCATTGCAGTTTGTAATTTTCTGATATGGTCTAGAACTTCATTACCTAGACTGTTCAAAGGCCCCTTTACTTTAAGTGAAGCGTGTTACTCATTATAGGCCCTCCTATAGTTACCCATACATAGTCTGCCCATGCTTAGATATTACTGAATTGCATAGTATTTTCTCTTGCATTTTATATCAGTATTTCAATGATTACCCTATCATTATTTTTATATAGCTACATAATTTACATTATCTTGGTCATTGATTGTCTCATTCTTGTATACTTGATGCATGAAGAGAACGAACTTTAGATAAACATTTTAAAACTTCCAGTTGTCCGTGGTCATTTAAACAATATTTGAACATTATTGGTTGGGTTTGTATTTTGCTGCCTTTCTTTTCAGCTAGCTCCCTGATTCATTGTGGTCATTAGGTACCCGTGTTAGTGGATGGTAAGTCGGGTGCACTGGAAATTAATAGTAGGGAACACACACACAAATTGGTAGAGCTCGTGAAGTCACCTGATCGATGTATATGGTGATTTGAAAGTATATGGGCCCTGAAGCCGGAAAACGGCGAAAACTATTGGTCGGGTGGCCTCGCGCGCTCTATCACTTCCACCTCCTCGAAAGGAGTGTAGGTATCCGGTGGTTCCTCTATTTTATAATAGTGGAACTCTTTTGTTACAGCGTTTGCTGCTGGAAAGTTTATCCATGAATAGAATACCTCTGTCTGCCGATATTCGTGTGCCTCAATTACGAATATGACTGTACCACCTCTCGATGTCAGTCCATTTTCTATAAGTTTTAAAGTTATAGATTTTCTTATGTTGACCGGGATGAGTTTTGCCTCCGGGTCATTTTGCAGCAGAGTATTGTCCGCTACTAGGAGTTCAGCTGCTATTCTAACTGTCTCCCTTTCTTCATCACTGTCTATCATTTTACTGACAGGAAGGTTATTCTGTTTGTTCGCAGATCAGGTTTCTATGGAAACAAAGATTAGATGCACAATATTTTGGAACAGTGTATCCTTCAACGTTGAATAAACCAAGAACCATACATAGGAGTCTCCTCCTGCGAGGTTTGGCGGATATGACCTTTTACCCACTCCAGACATCTTTGGAGTATTATGGGAAAAAAGGGGTTCTGTGTGAAAAAGCACGACTGAGTTACTCTAATGTCTTGCGTTAGTT
Source organism: Lissotriton helveticus (assembly GCF_964261635.1). Classification (NCBI taxonomy): domain Eukaryota; kingdom Metazoa; phylum Chordata; class Amphibia; order Caudata; family Salamandridae; genus Lissotriton; species Lissotriton helveticus. The sequence continues at coordinate 131,970,211 of NC_136059.1, forward strand.
TTAACGCCTATCCAAACGTTGGGCGCCATGTAGTGTAGTTCCTATTATCCCAATAGGCTCTGCGCATTGGAATAATATCTTCAATAGTATAGATCTAGGGCAGAGGTTAACTAGGTCTTCTACTGACGATATTAGACTTAAAGTTTTTGGTTTTGCCAGCTAGCTCAGAGTTCACTAGAAACTTTCTCGAATAGACAAGGAGGAGTTTAACTTCCCTGGATAGACAAGAAGGGATTTAGTTTCTGACAACCATAGAACATGACAACTTTGCTCTCCCCCAATCAAGAGTGTATCTCTAGAGTCGTGTGAAAACAAAAGACAACTTATTTTACTCAGTCAGTACGTGCATTCTTAGTTTCACCAGTTTGTAGAGAAAAGGAAGAGACGGGCGTGTTCAATAAAAGATGTTATTTATTGATCAGTCTCTTTTCTCGTACAAGAGAAATGAATCGATATTATTGCGATACTTATGGTTAAGTAAAGTGCATACAATAAAAGCAGAAGTATAAAATAATACTGCAGAAGCATTGATATGGTTTCTAAGCCATATGATAGTTAAAATTGATAAAATAGATACATACATATATACATTTGACTAACCGTACTCAACTGGTGCTTCTAACCACGCCTACCCCAGTGTACCTGACCTAAGCCTAATACGTGGGCGGGAGTAGATAAGTAGCAGTTTAAGTTAAGTTTGTTTTGCCAAGTGACTGACTCAAGAATTCTCTGCAAGGGGTTGTTCAGTTCTGTACCTGAGATCTAGATTGGTTGAGGGCTGGTATCTTTCGTCTCTGGTCTTGATATTCCAGCTGCCTGCGAGGGCTGCTTGGAAGCGCCGGAGCTGGATTTCTCGGCAGGAGAAAAGCAGCGTCTCGTTCTCAGCGCGTCAGGAAGGCGGGGCAGCGCGTGTGGGCTTCGCTCTCTGCTGGGCTCCTCAGCGCGTCTCGCTGCTCCGATCTCGTCACCACCGCGTGTGTTTGCTTAAGGCAATGTCGGTAATATTTATACCTGTAAGGTGTCGAGATTGACATAAGGATGGACATGGATACGTCAATAAGGATGTCATACGAACGGGCTTGTTCGCACATTCTTTTGCTGAAGTTCTCGGTGAAATCAAAACAATGGCCGCAGGGATTTTCCCAGGTTGTCATAGGTTTGATTTGTTTTGAGAACTCCGTATGCCTTATCAGGGGCTGGAGAAATAGTGCTTGTCTAATTAGATGGCATGCGTTATTACCTAATCAGATAACACGTTTCTGTGCCGTGGTGTGGCTTAATCAGATAACGGTTTTGCACCGTGGGTCAGCTGCTAGTTAAGTATTAACCAGAACAGGGCCGGGAATAGGGGAATCGATACAGAACCTATAGGAATACATCACACCCACTCCACGCTGACTATGTCCATATTTACAAGATCTAGGCATAGCAAATACACTAGTAGAGCATGTGTATACCGTACCACCCCAAAATACATCCATATGCATTTTGAAACATGAAATATACGAAACGATATATATATACATTATATGCACTCAAGCAGTATATTAATGTTAAATATCACGCATATTCATACATCATAAATAATAAAATATGAAAATTACACACGAAATGGCTCTTAAGACAGAAGAAAAAAATGCGAGACCATTTCATCACAAAATAAAATATTTATGAACAGGCTAGAGGGCGGCTAATGATTCTAAAGTTCCTAAAATAGAAATATAGCTCTCTAAGAATAGTCTCTACTTTAAGCAGAAGATGAGTGTCCCGAAAAATTGTAAATAATTTTTTGGGGCCGCTGGAAAATAATGTTCCGCTGTCCGTAAACTGGAGAAAATTGTTCATGATACTTTATTATCAAAGTTGAAGGCCAAATTCATGGTGTTGGGAACGCCGTGTGCTAGCCTGCTCAAAAGCCATTATTTCTGCTCTGGTGAGAACATCATATCATTTAGACTCTCGAAAAAGCTGTCAACAGCTTCCTGGTAAAGTTCCATTAACTCGGAAAAAGATGTTACCATGCATTCGTGAGCATGATTGCCTTCATTGATGTTTGGATCAGCATAGCTGACAGAAGGTCGTACCTGATCGATGCTGCTTTCATCTTGAACCTCACTACCCCTTAATCGTAGTGGTGAAGTCTCCATGAATGCCGTCATCAGGATTGGTAGCCGCTGGGGACAGCACAATGCATGAGCCGTGACCGGACCCAACAAAGTTTCTGCATCCATTGGCGCATCCGATTGTAGCGTCAGACAGGTGTCCAACACGCATTCTTCTCCGCATAGCAAGCACCTTAATACAGGTAAAACACAGCTTTGCCACATTGGTCTAAATGAAAGAAACCAAGTCATGTTCAGGTCTCTAAGCCGGGACAGTCCAAGGATTTTAGATATCTGGTCCCGGTATCCAATGGCTAGGATTGTTTCTTCCCTTGTCGCAGGTGTTTTGTCTGTGACACAGTTTGCCATAGCGAAATAACAGGATAAAAAATAGGATTCCTGCCACTAGTCCCAAAAGGAGAGGAAGTCAACCAAAGACGGAATGGACAAAGTCTGGAAAAATACCCAGAATGGCTTTAAATGGTGTTAGAGCCCCTGAAAACACTGTCTTAAATACATTTGAGACCCCACTGGTATCAGAAATATTTAAGATTTCGTTCAGGATTTCTGCGAAATGTATGGGGAATTAGTTGATAACAATGAATGAATCGCTGCCGTTGTCCTTGCAACTTGGAGATCATACGTTTCTTTTGATGACGTGAGCCTGGTCGGCGTCTGAAGGAGCACTGTTTTCATTCTGCTTAAAGTATCGACTCTAATGGAAGAAATTTTCAAATTCGGCCATAACCTTGCCTCCCTGTCTGGCATTGCGCTGGGGAACAGTACTCGTTCACAGCACATGACCTTCGCAGTCGTACTTATGAGATAAGCTACTCCGGGCACCAAGCTACAACATCTGCGGTCTACGATTATAATGTAACTCCCGTTCGATAGTCTCCTAAAGAATGGTCTATTTGTGTCGCAGGTGTGCCTAGCTGGTGACATGAAAGGTTATTTGAGGACCCTTCACAGGCTCCGTGTAAACTAATACCATTACACAGAAGTGTACCGCTTAGTGACATGGCACAATTATTGCCACTAAGTAACACTTTCCGGCCTTTATTACTGACACAAGCATGTGAATAGGGCAAGTTCCATGTTGACTTAATGTACCCTTTACCCAATTTTTCGTACATGCCAGCCTGTATATATTTTTGGCAGTATTGAAACCTGAAAGTAGATATTGGAATATTAATTATTCCATGTATTATCCACTCACTGACAGGTCGTTCTGACATTGTCAATGGTAATCTCTCGAGTTTCTCAATGCTCAGGATTGTATAATCAGCACCCTTCTGTGCCATACTGATTTGTTTATCAGTAAGGTTAAAGATATTGAACAGTGACGTTGTGTTGATTAAACGCCAAGGCACATAGCCTGAACGCAGATTTTGTAACGTCCAGCCAAGTTGTACAATAGAACGCAATTGGGACTGACCGTGTTGTAACAACAGTAAGTCTTGCGATATTATGTCGATTGCTGAAGACACAATGCTGTCCAAAGAGTATATTCTGGAGGACAGAGTCATTAACCCATTGTCCACTACAGAAAGTGATTTTTCCAAATTAATACGGTCAATTTCCCGTATTCTCTCTGATGTTTCAATTTGAGTTATTTTCCAGGCTTCGTTATAAGCTGCATATACAGAGGCTGCTATGAAGCGTTTTTGACGCTGTTTGCGTGGTCCCATAATGAAATCACGCAAGTCAGCACCATCAGTAAGTAAAGTTAGGTGTTGCTTAATTTCTGCCAGTGTGGATGTTTGTAGCCATTGAAGGCAGAGCTTGCCCACACTGTACGTGGTAATTATCCCTGGGTGTTGTCTTTGGGAATAACTAGGGTCTGGCCTGGTCAATTTGAACCCCTGGATTTTGTTCAGGAATCTGTCTTGACAGTTATTAGTATCTGTGGGCCAGATCAACCACTTTTTTCCAATCTGGATGTGTTCTGTTTTGGCTTAATATATGGTTTACGTCTATCTCCTCATCTGTCGAGCTATTACTGTTTATCGTTGGCTTTGGAATAGACGGTTTGTTTAAATCTTTGATTTTGGCTAGGCCAAGACAGGTAGTTTGTTGAATAGTGTCATTCAAAAATATCATTTGTTCTGGGATCATGCAGGCTCTAAACAATGATTCTATACCTTGTACTTGCCATTCCTTTGTACCCCAAACACTTTTTACTTCAACATTTTTGTCCCAGTATTCAAAACCAAACGTACTCATTTGTTCAAAAAACGAGTCTGAATATATCAATTTAGTGTTTGTAAGCATGGTTTTTGTACCTGTCTTGTTTGATAATTTGAAATAAAACGTTTCTGCATTACTTGTGTTGAACCCTGAAAAATATGAATATTTGTCATAAAAGGTTCTTGAGCTACCTTTTGGAGGGGTTGCACAGTGTTCCCATTGATTATAATTTAGAACATTTCTAGGTTGTGCAGATTTATGCAGATAATGATTACTATAGTGATTATAGCAGAACATTTTATCATAATTAGATGAACCCTGCAAATAATCATGTTTTGTAAATTTAGCAGACATCACTAGGTCAGACATCATATTATTAATGCTTTCCACGTCCCAATCATCAGCAACTGAGCTTGGTTTTACAAAGTCACTCAATGAGATCTTGATTTGGTGTGGATATTTCAGGATTTCAACCGGACCATAGATTTCATAATCAGTATTGTCCCATGCTACCCCACCGGGTATAGGATTGGCTGTGAAGTTGACTGAAGAAAGTTCTCTTTTCTCGACGTGTGAAGACGTGTGTGGTTTGAGGACCAAGTTGATTTTCTGGCTTGCTGTGTCCATTTTAGCATATTTTCCCTCAATGAAGTGTCCCAAACATAGTACCATGATGAGCCAAAGTATGAGGATAAGTGCACCTAAGGCCACCCAGAATTCAATCCATGGAGAAATCAGATAGGTTTCTTTCAGTTGTTGAAAAAGTTCCTTAGCTTTGTCTTTAAAGGTTTTTGTTGATGTTTGTTCCTTTGATTCACTCAGGTTTTCAGATGAATCGCTGAAGTTGATGAAGTAACCGGATGCCGTTCTGTCTATTGTTCCAATAGTTTCAGGATTGATATTTGCTTTATCCGTGTGTTTTGTTGCAGCAGCATAGTCATTTATTACTTCATTGTAGATTGGTGTGTCTCTGCTAAATGTTTTTATTTGGGTTTGTAGAGGTTTAAGTTCCATAGCATTGTTGCATAGACCTTGTTGTTGTTCTTTTGGCATTTCAAACGTGAGTAGCCTCTTAGATTGAACCTCTGTGTTTGTAGCAAACCTTGGTGTTCTACTACTTATCGGGAGTCCACTTGGCCTACTGTTTGTTATCGGCCACATGATTGCGGTTTAACCAGGTCGATGGATACAACTCGGTTCTCCTTTTTACCAGCAAGGGGCGGTAGTACTACTGATCTTGTCCCGTTGATAGACAAGACAGGAACTGCTTTTCTGTAAGAAGGCCCAAATTCCTTCTTTACCGCAATCTTTTCTCTGACTAGATCCCCGATTTTTGGAATCCAGACAGGTCTTGCTGGGACAGGTGGTTTTTCTTCAGTGGTCGTTGGCTGTTGTTTCAACGTTATGTTGCTCAGGTCTTTCCTTGTTTCGTTTAAGTCCTGTAAAATAGCCAAACGATCTTTGATATCAAAGCTTTTTTCTTTAACCACTGAAGTCTGACTGTCAAGATCTAAGACCATCATTCTAGTTCCAAACAATAGTTCGTACGGACTGAATCCCCTCAGAGAATTTCTTGGCAGGTTATTTAGACTACGTTGGACACTTATTAGATGTTTGACCCACCCAGCTCCCGAACCTAATACCTTCGCTGTTATAGATTGCTTTATGTCACGGTTTTTTCTTTCTACGATTCCGTTTCCCTCGGGATGAAATGGACAAGAATACCGCAATGCAATGCCCATGCTGGTCATGGCCTCCTTATAAGCTCGAGAGCTAAAAGCAGGACCCTGGTCAGAATGCAACATGCCAATTGCGTATGTGCCGATAAAGACTCGCAAATCTCTTATAACAGTTCTGGCGTCAGCCGATCGCTGGGGCCACATCCAAATGAATCTCGTGCAGGAATCCACTGCGACCATGATATATTTATAGTTACCATCCCTTTGTAAGGGACCACAGTGGTCCAGGTAAACACAAGCTAATGGTTTATCCGAGATTAGAAGGGGCGTCTGAGCTGGTCGTCTCACTGTTGATACTTTCATTTTTTGACAAATTTCACATTCTAGAACATAGTTCCGTGTTTGTCTTCTCATTTGCGGACACCAGTATCTCTGTTTTAATAATGATACTGTGGCTGAGACGCCAGCATGTACAGAAGCAAGTCCTTCGTGTGCCGCTATGATAAGTCCTAACCTATGTTCCATGTTTGGAATTGCCCTATCCCCCACTCCAGGGATTCGAGCAAACGGAACATTGTTTGTATCAGTCATATATGAGTATTTCACTGGAAAGCCTTTTGGGAGTGTTTCTATCGAATCCTTTCCTGTAGCGCTGACAGCTTGTAATATATCGCTGTTTTTGACCGTGTGATGGCGGCTACGGAAGCCGTTTGCACAGCTGCCTTCGCTGCCTCATCAGCCAATGAATTCCCTGCAACGTGAACGCCATCACGTTGATGACTCAGTGTATGTATCACGTGAGTCTTTGGTAGTTCTTTTTGCAAAAGAACTACTTGTTCCCAAAGCATTTTATGCTTGATGGTGCCTCCTTTTGCATCCTTAAAACCATTCTGAAGCCAGATCTGTAAGTATTCATTGTAAGACTGAACGCAATAATACGAATCGCACACTATGAGTGTGGGGAATTCTCGATCAGTATTTTCAAGCGCCATCTTGAATGCTAGTAGTTCTGCTCTTTGAGCTGTACAATCTCCTAGAGATTGTGTTTTAGTGACCGTTGGTTTAAATTTCCCTTCGTGCCAGCGACCTTTAACGATCGCGCACGCAGCACTGTAAGCTTGTTTACCCCCTACTGCGGGTTGTGCTGACCCGTCTGTATATATTATACAGCCGTAGTGTTCTAGAGGCAGAATTTCGATTGGCGGAGGACATTCAAATTCGTATTGGAGAAATTCTTGTGTTTTTAAGTTGGGATCAAATTTGTATACAACGTCTGTTGCAGCAAGAGAATTAGCCCACTGTATCCACCTTGGATGGAGTGCTTTAGCATTTGGAATGCTTGCTTTTGTTACCGCCTCCAGGGCTGGTATTGGTGTCACGATGATTATTCGTTTACCTTGTGCTAGGGCCCTTTCCTTTGCTACAGCAGTCTGTACCGCTGTGAGAATTTTTTCCGTTGGTCTAAATTTCATTTCAGCCTTTGTGTACAAGTGTGATTTGTATGCAATTGGTACCTTTTCTCCCTCATTAGAGGTCAGGTATGTGAATCCGCATCTTCCTGGGATGACTCGAATCACAAGATTGCGTGAGTTATCACGTGTTTCTAATTTTGTTTTAATTAGCATGTCTGTTTGTAAAGATCTCAAAATTTCTGTGTGTTTTTGAGTCCAATTGATTCTTTTAAAATCTGGTTTTATTAGATCATAAAGGGGTTTGATCCTTTCTGCGTAATTTGCAATGTATGTTCTTCCAAAATTTAGGAAGCCTAGAATTGATTGTAAGTTTTTTAGTGTTCTAGGAGCTTGGAGTACTGCACATTTCTCTAGGAAATTGTCAGCCAGGCTTTTGCCTTCACTTGATAATTCATATCCTAAAAACAGGACTGTTAGATGGGCAATTCTTGATTTTTTAAAGTTGAATTTGTAACCCTCTGCTGCGAACCCAAGTATTATGGTGTTCACTCTCTTCAAGTGAGTATCCAAGTCATCATCTGTTAGGTAAATGTCGTCAACATATGATAATGCCTCGTCATCGTATGTTTGTAGTAATTCTGTTACTCTCTTTGAGAATAATCCTGGGCTATTCTTGTGCCCCTGGGGTAAACGGCAGAAACTTTTTTGTGAGCCATTTACCGAGAACGCAGTCAAATATCTGCTTTCTGGTGCTATATTTTGACAAAAGAATCCATTAGAGATGTCTAATGTTGTTTTGTATTTTTTGCGTACTATGTTATTCATTAGTGCAGCACTATGTGAGTTTTGCACTGCAAAAGTTTTGCAACATAAGTTAAGGTGTCTGTAATCCAAAACTAGACGATATGAGTTGTCTGGTTTGGAGACAGGAAACAAAGGATTGTTCATTTGTGAGGTGCAAGTTTCAATCACCCCCTGGTATTCAAGTTGATCTAGGATCTCTTTTACCTGTTTTTTAGCTTCTTGCTTAATTGGGTACTGCCTCTGTGCAGTAGGTTGTGATTTTAACTGGATTTTGTGAGGAGGAGAGTCCTGATCCCATCCTACATGATTTTTATATAAAGCAGGAGCTTGAGCTACTGCCCACTTTCTAGCAAGTGTATATTTTTTATGAATTGGAATGTGATTTGAGAAGGCAGGCATAATTATTTCTTCGCCATGAGGGCACTCTCTGACGAACTCGGGTGGCCAGTCTTTTTCAGCTAGAAGGATGTCATAGCCCTGGGAGAGATTATCCCAAAATAGTCCCCTTATTTGTCTAGTCTTATCCCCCTCTATACGTAATGTAATTTCATATATTTTGTGAGGTTTGCTAACTCTGGTGTCGGCAGTTTCCACTTGAATATATTCATTCGTGTCCACTGTCTCCAGATGATTCATAAGGGCTTTGCGAGCTATGCTCACTTCTGCTGCGCTGTCTAGCATTGTCTGAGCCCATTCTCCGTTTTTCAGCTGTGTCCTCAGTATTCTCGGCATCTTTGATTACTTTAATACTGGCTACCTTCTTTTTTGGAAATTGTAACTTTTTATTCGGATGAGCAGGTTCCTTGTTTTTGGACTTGACGTGCTCTTCCCTGTGTTCTGATCGTCCTCTTCTTTCCGATTTCTGCGAGGAAGTCTGAAAAGATTGAGAGGGACGTGTATCATTATCTTGATATCTATCAGGTTTCTTTATATTATCCCTATTTCTAAGGTTGTATTTTTTCCCAGAGAGCTCACTTTGGGGAGACCTGCGTCCTTGGTTCGGAGATCTTTCTCTCCGCCGAGGAGACCTTCCTCTGGACTGGAATCTTTTTTCTTTAGGATTGGATTGTTTGTTTCCATCCCAGCTCTTTTTTTGAGTGTTTAAATTATTTTTAATAAATATCTTTTCAGGACTTTCAATCAGTTGAGGTTTTACCGGTATTCCACCCAGACTATCTCTTCCTAGTTCTTCATAGGATTTCTCTATGATTCTGGCAATTTTCAGCTGGTTGGTCTGCTATATCTGTCTCTTTTAACCTTTGGCGGATCGCCACGTTTGCTGCTTCTCCCTTTATGTTGGCTAATAATATTGCAGAGACCTGCTTGAAATCTTTCAGTAGTTTCATACCCAGAGTTAAAGCAGGTTCTGGACCATATTCATCTTGAATTTGTTTTAGCACATCTGGTATTACTGACATGAATGGTACACCATGTGTTTTTGTGTATATGGAAGCAAAGACTGTACCCCAGGTGTCACAGTCCTCCACGTGTGGTGCGATTCCCATTGGAAGACAGATAGTCAGAATCCTGTGTTTTTCTACCGGGGTGGTGTCTGGAAACACCGCCTCTATTTGAGTGATTTTTTGTGCTAGCCAGAAAGGTATTTGTTCCCGTTTTGCGGGTACTTTACCCAGACAGGACTGTATGTTCTGTGGTGTAATTTTATTTGTGTTACCCTGATGAGGGGTCAGCTGTGGAATTTTATTTGCTGGTTGGAAGTCCGCATTACATATTGGACTAATTGTCTATGTATTTTGATTAGTTGTTTTAGCTGTGCTAAAAGATCTGGTGCAGACATTTCTTCAATGTCTGGATGTGGTGTATATCCGGCTAGGACCGGCCACGTTGCTCCTGGTCTACCTAGTGGACCGAGCCTGGTGATGTGATTATTATGTTTTAGGGCGCCATTAAACAAGAGCAGGTGCTCTTGGAATTTGAGTGGTACTTCCACCTCCTCGAAAGGAGTGTAGGTATCCGGTGGTTCCTCTATTTTATAATAGTGGAACTCTTTTGTTACAGCGTTTGCTGCTGGAAAGTTTATCCATGAATAGAATACCTCTGTCTGCCGATATTTGTGTGCCTCAATTACGAATATGACTGTACCACCTCTCGATGTCAGTCCATTTTCTATAAGTTTTAAAGTTATAGATTTTCTTATGTTGACCGGGATGAGTTTTGCCTCCGGGTCATTTTGCAGCAGAGTATTGTCTGCTACTAGGAGTTCAGCTGCTATTCTAACTGTCTCCCTTTCTTCATCACTGTCTATCATTTTACCGACAGGAAGGTTATTCTGTTTGTTCGCAGATCAGGTTTCTATGGAAACAAAGATTAGATGCACAATATTTTGGAACAGTGTATCCTTCAACGTTGAATAAACCAAGAACCATACATAGGAGTCTCCTCCTGCGAGGTTTGGCGGATATGACCTTTTACCCACTCCAGACGTCTTTGGAGTATTATGGGAAAAAAGGGGTTCTGTGTGAAAAAGCACGACTGAGTTACTCTAATGTCTTGCGTTAGTTTTAACGCCTATCCAAACGTTGGCCGCCATGTAGTGTAGTTCCTATTATCCCAATAGGCTCTGAGCATTGGAATAATATCTTCAATAGTATAGATCTAGGGCAGAGGTTAACTAGGTCTTCTACTGACGATATTAGACTTAAAGTTTTTGGTTTTGCCAGCTAGCTCAGAGTTCACTAGAAACTTTCTCGAATAGACAAGGAGGAGTTTAACTTCCCTGGATAGACAAGAAGGGATTTAGTTTCTGACAACCATAGAACATGACAACTTTGCTCTCCCCCAATCAAGAGTGTATCTCTAGAGTCGTGTGAAAACAAAAGACAACTTATTTTACTCAGTCAGTACGTGCATTCTTAGTTTCACCAGTTTGTAGAGAAAAGGAAGAGACGGGCGTGTTCAATAAAAGATGTTATTTATTGATCAGTCTCTTTTCTCGTACAAGAGAAATGAATCGATATTATTGCGATACTTATGGTTAAGTAAAGTGCATACAATAAAAGCAGAAGTATAAAATAATACTGCAGAAGCATTGATATGGTTTCTAAGCCATATGATAGTTAAAATTGATAAAATAGATACATACATATATACATTTGACTAACCGTACTCAACTGGTGCTTCTAACCACGCCTACCCCAGTGTACCTGACCTAAGCCTAATACGTGGGTGGGAGTAGATAAGTAGCAGTTTAAGTTAAGTTTGTTTTGCCAAGTGACTGACTCAAGAATTCTCTGCAAGGGGTTGTTCAGTTCTGTACCTGAGATCTAGAATGGTTGAGGGCTGGTATCTCTCGTCTCTGGTCTTGATATTCCAGCTGCCTGCGAGGGCTGCTTGGAAGCGCCGGAGCTGGATTTCTCGGCAGGAGAAAAGCAGCGTCTCGTTCTCAGCGCGTCAGGAAGGCGGGGCAGCGCGTGTGGGCTTCGCTCTCTGCTGGGCTCCTCAGCGCGTCTCGCTGCTCCGATCTCGTCACCACCGCGTGTGTTTGCTTAAGGCAATGTCGGTAATATTTATACCTGTAAGGTGTCGAGATTAACGTAAGGATGGACATGGATACGTCAATAAGGATGTCATACGAACGGGCTTGTTCGCACATTCTTTTGCTGAAGTTCTCGGTGAAATCAAAACAATGGCGGGGTTTTCCCAGGTTGTCATAGGTTTGATTTGTTTTGAGAACTCCGTATGCCTTATCAGGGGCTGGAGGAATAGTGCTTGTCTAATTAGATGGCATGCGTTATTACCTAATCAGATAACACGTTTCTGTGCTGTGGTGTGGCTTAATCAGATAACGGTTTTGCACCGTGGGTCGGCTGCTAGTTAAGTATTAACCAGAACAGGGCCGGGAATAGGGGAATCGATACAGAACCTATAGGAATACATCACATCATGATATAAGACCACCAACATATGGGCGCCATGTAGCAGGGATTCCGTTCTCCTACAGAACTGTGCATAGAGATTTGGAACCTCAGTGAATTAGGGTGGCCCAAAACTCACCTCAGTACCCAAATTCCCCTAATCGAGCTAGCTACAGTGTCTCATTGGTCATAACAAACTCCCAATGTTTAGACAAACCAGAACATGAACTTAGAATACCTCAGGTCATGTGGAACATATGAACACTCTTTCGTTATACAATCATTTCAAACCAGAACGTGGAGTCAAAGAGGACACATGGACATTTAAAATATTTATTTACTAATGCAGTGTTCTCAAACGCAGTATCTTAGATAATACAAGCAGACATATTATAAGAAGCAAAGTTATCAGCATAGTTACTAGTCCATAAAAGGCAAAAGGTGACAACATGCTCAAATGTTGAAATGAATAAGGGTTAACAACACCTAATTCTCACCCTCCCTAACTAGCATATTATATTATTATCTAAGAAGGTCTCTTTGGGTTTTAGCAGGGCGACCCCATACCTCTAGATCCTAGTGGCAGAGGATCACATCATCTTCCACCAGCTCTCTGCATGCAAAGCACCATCAAGTGTCTAACGTGTGCTCTCAGCAAAGCAATATAAAACGCGTGTAAATCCAGATTTTGGCAGCAGCTGCATTTATGTTATGTCTAGGAAGGTGCGAAGATCAGACCTCACATCAACACTGTGTCGAGTTATCCTTGAAGGCTTCAGCACTCACTGTGCAGACAGTGTACCAAGCAAAGCTGATATCAGAGCAATAACATATTATACTCATGTAAATCACAACGCTCTTCTAGGCTGAAAGCTAAAACAACAATATGTGTCGTGTGCAGAAGCAGCAAAAGGTAAAATGGCGTTTAAACATTTAATAAGCTCATGCTAACTTAACGCGGTATATAGGTAAGCAATATCTATATTACAATGGTTACCACCCTTATCCATTTGCATTAGACTATAGACTCTGGTTCCAGCAGAGAACCGAAAACATTTAGCTACAGACAACTGTCTGAAAATTGTCTTAAATGTGTTAATTTTCTGAAAACTAGCCATCCTCTGTGGTAATGTGAGGATAAACAAAACCCTCTCTCAGATAGAGCTGAGGAACAATGTTCAAGGAAAGGAAATGCAAACACAGTTAAAAATACGTTACGTCTTGGCTAAATCTATATATTCAAATGAATATTATGAACAAAAGCAAATTATGTTTAAATGGGATCTGGGAGGAATAGACAAGGTATGTTGCGGCAAAGTATAACTAAAAAAAACATTCCATCATCTCTCTCCAATAGGAGCTGGTCCTGTGAAAACAAGCGTGTGCGCCTCGCGCTAATGATGATAGGAGGCAGCAGGGGGAGGGAAGAGAGGAGGGGACCTGCGCCTGCATCCCTTGTGGGAGCGAGAAGGGGCACCATATGTTCGTAAGCTAATTACAAACATATGTTGCTAAAGCTCGCTCCCGCAAAAGAATCGCCAAATGTGCACGCATTGCCATTAAAAACAATGCAATGCAATGCATGCATGTTTTTGGCTGAAAAGCCGAAGCGATTTCTATAGGTATTTTCCCTAAGCAGGACATGCGCGCTTTGTAGGTGAGACCTAAAAAGGAAACAACTCCTTAGCACCAGGACAATCCTTGTGTCTTAACTTTATTGTTTTTTTTTTACTTGATTAGACACCGTTGGCCACAACATGTTTTACTGTATTCAACCTCCACACTGAGGATACCCCACACTGAGGATACTCTTGTGAATTAGGTAGAATGATGAGAGGGTGTTCTAGTGGATACTAGGTACTAAGAGGAGTTACTAAGAGGAGTTACAGCGGATGGGGACTTTGGAAAAAAACATAGAGAACATGGCTTTGGTAAGGGGGCGACAGAAAGATTGCATAAGGGAGAGTAGCAGGAAATATGGGTTTGGAGCGAGATGGAGTGAAGGGGGGCATTGTAGGTGGGATGGAGAGGGCTGTGAGAAGGAGACATGTAAGAAGCATTGCTAGAGAACACAAAGAGGATAAGTGAGAGGAAGAAAGTTAAGAGGAGTCTTGCCTGACCTGGACTGTACATGTGTTAGGCCTGGGGAAATAAAATGTAGGATAGCCTTGTTGGAATCCCCCAGTTTGTATAAAGCCTATAGGGTTGTAGAAGATCCCATAGGGTTTGTTAGTCCATTCTGCTGTTTTCTTCTCTGGTTGTCCCTCTGCCCAGCTTCCCTTTCCTCCCCCTCTGTAGAAAACGCCAGGGCCAAGTCAATGGGCCTAGATTTCAATTTACATCCACACAAGGAAGCAGGGTCGCTCCCTTGTCCTTTTCTGACCTGGAACAAGCTATTAGAAGCAGTCCAGTCTGGGAATAAGAGAGGCAGCATTTATGGTCTGTGGGCAAGAGAATGGCTAAAGACTGCGCACCTATAAAAATAGATGAAGATCTTTTGCATATGTTTGGCTGTCCTGCTGGAAAGTCAAGTGAAACAGCAGTGGCACCTAACGAGGCAGAAATCATCTCAACCATCATCAAACCCATAGAGACAGTTATTCTTTAGCCGTGCTACCATGGATTTAAGGCAGGCTTCAAGGAAATGTATTTTGACTGGGTTGACTGCCTTTTCACTGGCCAGTTCGATGTTCGCTAGGTCCTAGTGTATTCAATATAGGTTTTGCTTATTCAGTGCTAACCTTTTACTTAAATAGAACTTTTCACATCTGTGCAGAGATAGGAAATGTATTTTGACTGGGTTGACTGCCTTTTGGTGAGCCAGTTCGAGGTTTGCTAGTTTCTAGTGTATTCAATATAAGTTTTGCTTATTCAGTTCTATCCTTTTACTTGAATAGAACTGTTCACATCTGTGCAGAGATAGAATTGGAACCAGAGACAGAAATCTATTCCCCTAGACTATACTCAGGACTGTGCAAAGCATGTTTTTGTTACAACAACGTAAAGGAAGAAGATGAGGTATTTCACCTTGTAGTGTAGGACCTGCGCTGTTTACGGAAAACAGATACTGTGGGTCTGGTGGTAGACTGACTCTGTAGACCCCCACCGAATATGTTAGCCTATGTTTTGCATTAGCTAGCTCGCAGTGCCACTAGAATCTCCTGATATCAGAATGACCCTGATTCCTCAGACTAGTGTAAACAATATACTACTTTTCACAGAGTCACTCGTGCTTGCTTATTTTGCTCTCAGAGAGATACACAGAATAAACAGGCGTGTTTACAATACAAATTTATTGTACTGTTGTTCTTCTCATGTAAAATACACGTGCTGCTACAACTGTGACACAGTAGCAGATATATAGAACCAGCAGTACAGTGAATAAAAAGGAATAGTATTGTTCTACCATTTTGCAATAGTCATGATCACATACATGAATATAAAATGCATTTATTAAATAAAGTGCGTACTCCTTAGATGCCTGTCTAGATGTACCTAAATGTACCTAGCATGTGAGTAGGTGCGAAAAGAGCATAAGCCTAATAGTCTGAGAGTCTAAGAGCCAAGAATATAAGAACCAAGAATCCCGCTAGGATTTAGACAAAACCCATTACTTGAGTAGTGTGAGTGTGGGACTTTGTTTTGGACTTGAGTTGGACACCCCACAAGGGATAGTCGGACCACTGTCAGCTGGAGTGATTGCATGTCAGAGCTGCAGCGTCTCTGGTCAGTGTGTTGGCCTTGAAGTCTTGGTTCCCTCCTGATTACTGATAGCAAGAGTTGTTGTATTATACAGTCAAAGTGCGTGTGTTACCCATTGTTCAGTATGAGGATGATGTTGGGGATTAAACTATGTGCGTCAATGGGAGAGATGAAGTGTATACCACCTGGAGAGTGTACTCATGAATTATTCATATGTGCGAAGGATGACGTCTTAGCAATCTCGATTTTCCAAAATTCAAAAACAAATGTAGTCATTTTTTCATAAAATGTTTCAGAATAAATCAATTTAATATTTGTCAACATTGTTTTCATTCCTGTCTTATTTAATATTTTAAAATAAAACGTTTCTGCATCACTTGTGTTAAACCCTGAGAAGTATGGGAATTTCTCATAAAATGTTTTCGAGCTGCCTTTAGGCGGTGTTGCACAATGTTCCCATTGGTTATAATTAAAAACATTTCTAGTTTGAGCAGATTTATGCAAATAGTGATGACCATAATGATTATAACAGTACATTTCTTCATAATTTGATGAACCCTGCAAGTAATCATGTTCTGTGAATTTAGCTGACATTACTAAATCTGACATCATATTATTAATATTTGCAGTGTCCCAATCATCAGAGAAAGTACTTGATTTTACAAAGTCACTTAATGAAACCTTAAACTGGTGTGGGTATTTCAAGAGCTCAATCGGGCCAAAAAATGTCATAATCCATTTTGTCCCATGCTACCCCACCGGGTATTGGATTGGCTGTGATGTTCACTGATGACAGTTCTCTTTTCTCGATGTGTGAAGATCTGTGAGGCTTTAGAACCAAGTTGATGTTCTGACTTGCAGTGTCCATTGTACTATATTTTCCTTCAATGAATTTTCCCAAACATAGAACCATGAAGAGCAAAGCAGGAGGAAAAGTACACCTAACACAATCCAAAATTCAATCCATGGTGAAATCAGATATGTTTCTTTTAGTTGATGAAAAACTTCATTCATTTTTCCTTTTAAAGTTTTTTTTGCTGGCGTTTCTTCATGCTCACTTGGATCATCAGAAAAGTCATCAAAATTGATGAAGTAACCAGATACAGTTCTGTCAATTGTTGGAATTGCTTCCAGATTTTCATTTGTCTTTGCATTTTTCTTTGTTTCGTTAGCATAGTCTGAGGCTACATCGTTGTAGACAGGGGTTTCTTGACGAACTGTTGCAATTTGGGTTTCAAGAGGCACAAGTTCCATTGCTTTGTTGCATAGTCCTTTTTTGTTCACTGCAGGTTTATCAAATGTGATTAGTCTCTCAGTTTGAACCTCTTGGATTATAGCAAGATTTGGTATTCTGCTATTTCTTGGGAGTCCACTGGCCTGCTACTTTATATTGGCCACATGATTGTGGTTTTACCAGGTCGATGGATACAACTCTGTTCTCCTTTTTACCAGCAAGGGGCGGTAGTACTACTGATCTTGTTCCGCTGACAGCTAATACAGGTACTGCTTTCCTGTAAGAAGGCCCAAATTCCTTCTTTACCGCGATCTTCTCTCTGACCAGATCCCCAATCTTTGGAATCCAGACAGGTCTTGCTGGGACAGGTGGTTTCTCTTCAATGGCTGTTGGCTTTAACTTTATATTACTCAGACTTCTTCTTGTTTCATTTAAGTCCTGTAAAACAGCCAAACGATCTTTGATATCAGAGGCCTTTTCTTCTACCACTGAAGTCTGACAATCTAGATCCTGGATGTGCATTCTAGTGTCGAACAATAGTTCGTAAGGAGTGAAACCTTTTAGAGAATTTCTTGGCAGATTGTTAAGACTACGTTGGACACTTGTTAAATGTTTGACCCACCTCATCACCCGAACCTAATACCCTCGCCGTTATAGATTGCTTTATGTCACGTTTTTTTCTTTCCACTACCGCATTACCCTCAGGATGGAAGGGAGAAGAGTACTGCAATGCAATGCCCATGCTGGTCATGGCCTCTTTGTAAGCTCGAGAGCTAAACG
Source organism: Lissotriton helveticus (assembly GCF_964261635.1). Classification (NCBI taxonomy): domain Eukaryota; kingdom Metazoa; phylum Chordata; class Amphibia; order Caudata; family Salamandridae; genus Lissotriton; species Lissotriton helveticus. The sequence goes on from NC_136059.1 coordinate 131,987,989, forward strand.
CAGGACCCTGATCAGAATGTAGCATGCCAATTGCGTATGTGCCGATAACGACTCGCAAATCTTTTATAACAGTTCTGGCGTCAGCCGAGCGCTGGTGTCTACATCTTAAGTGAATCTAGTCTTATTAATTATGGGAACGCATTTCTCCGGCTGGATTTCTGCGTATAGATAGCCTGATGCATTCTAATAAATGTGTCCTGGCAGTAGTCTGGTCCGGTTCACAACTGCGATCTCTGTTGCAGTCTGGACAATCCTTTGCAAATTTGTAATTTTGCAGGCTCATTCCCGGCCACCAGTATTCTGATTGTAATTCTTTTAGAGATTTTACGATCTCTTGGTGCCTTAGACCCAATCCCATGTGTGCTTCTTCAATCAAGAAGACTCTCCTGTTCGTGTTTGGAATTACTCTATCCCCCACTCCAGGGATTTGAGCAAAAGGAACAGGGTTTGCATCAATTATGTTTGTATTATTGAGTGGATAGCCGACAGGTAATGCTGCATAGTCGCCTTTTAATTAAGCTTTTACCGCCAGCATGGTTTCTCCGTCTATGTGTTTTTTAGAAAGTTTTTTTGTGGCTACGGAAGCCGGTTGAACCGCTTCCGCTGTGGCTCTATTAGCCAATGAATTCCCTGCAACGTGAACGCCATCACGTTGATGACTCAGAGTATGTATCACTTGAGTCTTTTGTAGTTCTTTCTGAAAAAGAACTACTTGTTCCCAAAGCTTTTTATGCTTTATTGTGGCACCTGTGTCATCTTTGTAACCATTTTTGATCCATGTCTGCATGTCATTGTTGTAAGACTTGACGCAATAATGCGAATCGCACACTATTAGTGTGGGGAATTCGCGATTGGCATTTTCAAGCGCCATCTTTAAAGATCTTATTTCAGCTCGCTGAGCAGTACAGTTTCTGAGTGATTCAGTTTTGGTGATTATCGGTCTGAATTTACCTAAGCGCCTGCGACCTTTAACAATCGCGCACACTGCATTATAGGATTTTTTATCCACATCGTAATGTTGTGTAAATCTGTCCATGTAGATTACAGATGTGTATTGTTCGAGAGACAGAATTTCGATTGGAAGAGGATATTCTTCTTCATATTCTAGATCTTCTAGTTTTTTCATTTTCGGGTCAAAAGCGTGTTTCACGTCTTCTGCAGCAAAATAATTTTCCCATTGTATCCATTTTGGATCCAATGCCACACTTTTCAGATTGCATGGTCTTGTTACAGCCTCAAGGGCTGAAACTGCTGTTAAAACAGATATATTTCTCCCTTGGACTAGGGCTCTTTCTTTTGCTACAGCAGTTTGAACCGCAGTTAGAATTTTTTCAGTAGAACTGAATTTCATTTCAGCTTGTGTGTACAAATGTGATTTGTAAGCTATTGGTACAGTTTCTCCCTCATTAGAGGTCAGGTACGTGAATCCGCATCTTCCTGGGATGACTTGGATTACAAGGTTGCGTATGTTTTCGCGAGTTTGCAGTTTTGTTTTAGTTAACATGTCTGTTTGTAATGATCTTAAAATTCCTGTGTGTTTCTGAGTCCAATTAATTGATTTGAAATCAGGTTTTATTAATTCATAGAGAGGTTTAACCCTCTCTGCATAATTTAGAATGTATGTTCTTCCGAAATTCAGGAAACCTAGAATTGATTGCAAGTACTTCAGCGTTTTTGGAGCTTGGAGTACTGGACATTTCTCTAAGAAATTGTCTGCTAGGCTTTTGCCTTCACTTGATAATTCATATCCTAAAAACAGGACAGTTAGATGAGCAATTCGTGACTTCTTAAAGTTGAATTTATACCCTTCAGCTGCGAACCCAAGTATTATGGTGTTCACTCTTTTCAAGTGTGTCTCCAGGTTGTCGTCTGTAAGATAGATGTCATCGACATAGGATAATGCCTCATCATCATACATTTGTAGTAACTCTGTTACCCTTGGTAAGAATAATCCTGGGCTATTCTTGAATCCCTGTGGGAGTCGACAGAATTGTTTTTGGACCCCATTATTGAGAAAGCGGTCAAATACCTGCTTTCAGGTGCAATGTTTTGACAAAAGAAACCATTTGAGATATCTATGTTGTTTTATATTTTTTGCGCACGATGTTATTTATTAGTGCTGCACTGTGTGAGTTTTGTACTGCAAATGTTTTGCAGCAGGAGTTTAGGTGTCTGTAGTCCAAAACTAGACGATATGAATTGTCTGGCTTGGAGACAGGAAATAAAGGATTGTTCATTTGTGAGGTGCCTTTTTCAATCACCCCCTGATATTCAAGTTGATCTAAGATCTCCCTGACTTGCTTTTTAGCTTCTTGCTTAACTGGGTACTGCCTTTGTGCCGTAGGTTGACTTTTTAACGGGATTTTATGGTGGGGAGAATCCTACATGAGTTTTATATAATGCAGGAGCTTGGGCTACTGCCCATTTTCTTGCAAATGTATATTTTTATGAATTGGAATATGATTTGAGAAGGCAGGCATAATCATTTCTTCGCCATGAGGGCACTCCCTGACAAACTCTGGTGGCCAGTCTTTCTCAGCTAACAGGATGTCATAGCCTTTCGAAAGGTTATCCCAAAAGAGAGCCCTTATTTTCCTAGTCTTGTCCCCCTCTATACGCAATGTTATTTCATATAATTTATGGGATTTGCTAACTCTGGTGGCTGCAGTTTCCACCTGAATGTATTCATTCGTGTCCACTGTCTCCAGAAGATTCATCAGGATGTTGCGAGCTATGGTTACTTCTGCTGCCCTGTCTAGCACTCTCTGGGCCCACTCTCCGTTTTTTAGTTGTGTCCTCAGAATCCTCGGCATGTTTTATTTTAATACTAGCTACCTTCTTTGGAAATTGTAATTTTTTACTGTGATGAGCAGGTTCCTTGTCTTTGGACTTGATGTGCTCTTCTTTGTGTTCTGACCGTCCTCTTCTTTCCGATTTCTGTGAGGAAGTCTGAAAAGATCGAGAGGGACGTGTATCAATATCTTGATATCTGTCAGGTTTTCTCAATGTATCCCTATCTCTAAGGTTGTATCTTTTCTCAGAGGGCTCACTCTGGGGAGACTTGCTACCTCGTTCTGGAGATCTATCTCTCCGATGAGGAGACCTTCCTCTGGACTGGAATCGTTTTTCCCTGGGAGTGGATTGTTTATTTCCATCCCAACTCTTTTTAGGAGTGTTTGGATTATTTTTAATAAATGTTTTTTCAGGATTTTTAAGTAGTTGGGGTTTTGCTGGTTTCCCACGCAAACTATCTCTACCTAGTTCTTCATAAGATTTTTCTATGATTCTGGCAAGTTCAAAAGGTTGTTCTGCTATAACTGTTTTTTTCAATTTCTGACGCATCGCCAAAGATGCTGCTTCTCCTTTTATGTTGGCTAGTAATATAGCCGAGACTTGCTTAAAGTATTTTAGTAATTTCATACCTAGAGTTAAAGCAGGTTCTGGACCGTATTTATTTTGAATTTGTCTTAGTACGTCTGGTATAACCGCCATGGACGGAACACCGTGTGTGTTTGTGTAAATCGAAGCAAAGACTGTGCCCCAAGTGTTTCAATCCTCCACATGTGGTGCGATCCTCATTGGAAGACAGATAGTCAGACTTCTGTGTTTCTCATGAGGTGTAGTTTCAGGAAATACCGCCTCTATTTGAGTGATTTTCTGGGCTAACCAGAATGGAATTTGTGCCCGTTTTGCGGCAATTTTGCCAAAGGCTGATTGTATATTCTCTGGTGTGATTTTATTTGTATTCCCCTGGTGAGGGGTGATCTGTGGAAATTTTATTGCTGGTTGGACTGTTGAAGTCCGCATGACATATTGGACCAATTGTCTATGTATTTTAATTAATAGGTTTAGCTGAGCTAAAAGTTCCCAGTCTGACATTTTTTCTATGTCGGGATGTGGTGTGTAGCTGGCTAGAACTGGCCATGTGGCTCTTAGTCTACCTAGTGGACCGAGCCTTGTGATGTGATTTTGATGTTTTAGGGCGCCATTAAACCAGAGCAGGGTCTCTTGGTAAGTTAGTGGGATTTCTACGTCCTCGAAAGGAGCGTATTCATCCGGAGGTTCCTCTATTTTGTAATAGTGGAAATCTTGTTTTACAGCGTTTGCTGCTGGAAAATGTATCCATGAATAGAATACCTCTGTCTGCCGATATTCATGGGCCTCTACCACGAATATGACTCTACCACCTTGTGATGATAGTCCATTTTCTATAGGTTTAAGAGTTATAGTTCTTCTTACATTAACCGGAATGATTATAGCATTCGGGTCATTCTGTTGGAGAGTTGTGTCATCTAACAACAGTTGAGATGCTAAAACATCTCTTTCTTCATCACCTTCCGGCATTTTACAGACAGAAAGTTTTTTTGCAGATCAAGTTTCAAGGAAACAAAGATTAGGTGCACAATATTTTGGAACACTGTATCCTTCAACGTTGACTAAACCAAAAACTAATACATAGGAATCTCTTCCTACTAAGTTCCGGCGGATATTAACCTTTTACCCACTCCCGACGTCTTTTGGAGTTTTTACGGGAAAAAGGGTCTGTGTGAAAAAGCACGACTGAGTTACTCTAATGTCTTGCGTTAGATTATCGCCTTACCAAACGTTGGGCGCCATGTAGTATAGTTCCTATATTCCCAATAGGCTCTGCGCATTGGAATAATATAAACAGCAGTGTAGACGTAGGACTGAGGTCATCTAGGTCTCTACTGACTATATTAGACTTAATTAGTTTTGCCAGCTAGCTCAGAGGTCACTAGAAACTTTCTCGAATGTTCAGGAAAGAGTTAACTCTCCAGATTTAGACAAGAAGGGATTAGTTTCTGACAACCGCATAAACATGACAACTTTGCTCCCTCAGAATAAAGAGTATATCTCTAGAGTCGTGTGAAAACAATAGACAGTTATTTCACCCAGTCACTCGTGCATACTTAGTTTCACCAGAGTGCAGAGAAATAGAAAGACGGGCGTTTTCAATAAAAGGTGTTATTTATTGAGCAGTCTTCTTTCTCATGCAAGAGAAATGAGTTGCTGCAATTGCAATACTTATCATAAAGTAAAGTACGTACAGTAAAAGGAGCATTATGAAATAATACTGTAAAAGCATGGATACGTTTTCTTAGCCATATGATACTTTAAAATGGATAAAATATATACATACATAAAAACATTGACTAACGTACTCAACTGGTGCTTCTAAGATACGCCTACCCCGGTGTACCTGATCTAAGCCTAATACGTGGGAAGGAGTGAGTAAGTTGCAGTTTAAGTTAAGTTGTTTTTTTGCCAAGAATTCTCTTAAGGGTTTTTTTTTTAACTGATAATAATATAACTTTATTGTATAGTTAATAAAAACCATTACAAAATACCAAAAATCACAATGTTTAAAAAGCAGAAAGTTAACACCGCTGTATAAAATTTAAAATATTATAAAAAAGAGCAGTTAATCAAAACACATTTTTTTTTTTTTTTTTAAATCTGAACATATTGCTAGTTCAAATCTTTGCCAGTGATAGTCGCCTTTTCTCAAAGTTGGTAATAAGTTTGTCTGCTCTGCAAATAAGCTGTGGGTCTACAGAGCATAGGATTTGTACAATCGCAGACCGGCAAGGGCGAATTCCAAGTTTATTAAACTTGTCTTTTAACAAGCTCCGACGTTCCTGAATCAAGGCCGGGCAAATGCAAATCAAATGGGTGAAATCCTGTCTTCTTGCGCCACATAGATCGCATTACTCACTTTCCTGGAGCTTCCATTTAGTTTGGTCAGAATTCATTGGAAAGCTACCTAACCTTAAATTGAGATGTTTGCGTTTGATGAATGGTGAGAAAGCAAGGTCTAGGTAGGCTGCAGGTACAGATGTTTTATAAGATTGGATTGTCATCCAAGCATGGGTTCGATGACTGAAGGCTAGTTTATCATTAAGCAACGAGTGCCTGTTGGCTGCCTTCTTTACCACCTATTTAAATGCCTGTACTGGAAGTTTGGTTTCCCAAAGAGCAACCGACTCAGTTGATTCTAATGACAGTTTGAGGTATTTGGCATAGGCGGAGTTGGGACGCCTGTGAATTGTTTCCCACATGGCACGATAGACCGCAATATCCTGGTTCATCCAGACATTGTACCAAAATTTGATAGTCTCGTACTTTTTCAGCAACACTTGTGATTGTAAGCCAAATTCAAGTCTTACTTGTGCGGTTGATGCATTACTTGGTAACGCAAATACGCGCTTGTAGATTTTCATTTGTACTTTATCTAAGAGTTGCGCGCTATTGCCGTGATGTAATACACTCCCGTAGGCTATTGTTGGGAGTAGCTTTGCTTTCATTACTGTTAGCAAGGGGGAAACCAGAGGTCCTTTAAGTTTAGTTGCTAAGGTGTTGAAAGCATGCAACAGTGCCATGCCCTTTTTTTCGATGCCGTTCTAGTGTGCAGAAAAATTAAAACGCTTGTCCAATTGTACCCCAAGATATATATAACTTTCCACCACTTCTAGCTTGACGTTATCTATCATAAAGATTGGAGGTGATTTGTGGCGTCGAGTTATAACCATGGTTTTTGTTTGTGTGCTGTTTATTTCTAGTAAATTCTGTTTTGTGTATCTGGACAGTTCATGCAGTAGGCGCTGCAAGCCTATTCTTGTCTGGCTTAGCAATACCACATCATCGGCATAGGATAGATGTGTTACACGCAGGATTCCTAGCCGCGGTGGATGAGCATTGGTCTGGTCCAGGATTACTGTTTGATCGGCCATGAATAAATTAAAGAGATGGGGGGCCAACACACAGCCTTGTTTTAATCCATCAAAGGTGCCAATCTTTCGTGTTAACCGCTGTACATTATCAATCTTAACCTGCATCCAGGTGTTAGTGTACAGGTCAATGATTGGCGTTAAGATTGAATCTGGCAGGCCCTGCTGTTTCAGTTTGGCCCATAATAGTTTCCTGTTTACGCGATCAAAGGCCGACTTAAAGTCCACAAAACAGGTGTAAAGCTCCTGATGGTTTTGTAGACTTTTTTCGGCTATTAGGCACAGTGCCATATAATTTGCCATAGTGCCAGTTCCGCGACGGAATCCTGTCTGATTTAACGGGATTTTGTTGTTCGAATCCGACCATTGAGCTAGATCTGCTAGCACCAGGGATGCGTAGTATTTTGCTTCCGCATCAATGAGGGCTATCAGGCGGTAATTAGTTGGATTTTTACGATCTCCCCCTTTGAAGATCGGATTAATGATGGCACCCCTCCAGCTTTCCGGGATTCGACCTGTGTTACTTATTGATTGAAACAAGAGATTGAATTTACAGGCCCAAAACTGGGGGTCCTCTTTATAAGTTGCCTGCGGGATGCCGTTTGGTACGGGTGCACAATCTTGCTTGCTTTTCTTGATTATTTTTAGTATTCGGCATTCATCCTCTGACAGCGTTGGTTGACCTGAGCCTTCCTGATGGATAGTTAAGTTGTTGGAACTAAAATTAGATTTAGACATGCTTTCTTTATCAACTATTCTTGATGTTTCTCTTGTGGTTATTGCGATTGTGGTCAGGTGTGCTGGTAATTTAATCGAAAAGGTATCGACTATGTGTTGGGCCCAATCATTTTCAGATATACAAGTCGTACTTATAGGTTGAGTTGTTCTATTCATAGAGTTGACTTGCATCCAAAAGGCCCTAGAGTCTGATTTTTTTATGTTGTACAGCAGTTTTGTCCAGAAGTCGTCTGCTCGGTTCCTTTTTTCAATCCAGATAAGTTTCATGTAATGTTTTCTTATTGTTAGAACTTCTTGCCAGATACTTGGGTTTGTCCCTTGACCTTGTGCTCGTCTTGTGAGCTTCTGCAAGTACCTTCTCATTGAAAGTGTAGTTTTTGTGAATTTAGTCTCGGCCTTGGGAAAGGTCTTCCCTTTAGAGTTGGTACTAGTCCTTGGTAGCTTCTCCAAAAAGTCAGACCAGGTTTCTGAGCACAGGTCCTTCTCTTTAGTGAACATTTTGAGCTGTTTCTTAGCGTCTAACGCTATTTGGGAAAGTGTGTTGCTCGTCCATCTTAAACGCTTCAGATTGATTGTTGTGGTTGAACCTGCTATTGTTGGTGCTTTTAAGTGCCTAGAGGCGGTCAGTTTCATCTCAATGTGTTGCATTGAGTGATCGCTGTCTAGTGAGCAGAGTATTTGAAAGTTTTTGATAAGACTTAGCAGGGGTAATGTTACTATTGTGTAGTCTAGGATAGAGTTTGCATTGTAACCTGTATAGGTGGGAGCAGGAGGTTTGTCCTGGCTGACTCTTCCATTTATTACCCGTAATCCAAGGCGTTCAAGGTCCCACATCAACTGCCTACCCACTTTGTCTGTCTTCTTGACCAATGGAATCTCCTGGAGTTCAACATCCCACAGTTCATTTGCAGCAGCAATATTGTCCTCCTCTTCTGGGTGATGTAGGGGATTTTTGTTGAAGTCTCCCGTGACAATAATCTCCCAACTCGGTTGTTCAAGACGGATGTTAGATACAAATTTGACAACACGTTGGAAGAGTTCTTTTTTAATTGCGCTTGTCGAGTGGGCATATATGTTGATTAAAATAAGGGTTCTAGTTTTGTCCTTTTTTACATTCTCCAATTTAATAATTTGCATGTCAAGTGCCGATGCGGCCAATTGAGAGGCATTGATCTTCAGTGCAGTAGATAAGTATACCGAAAGTCCCCCCCTAGCGCGCCCATAACGCTGAGGGCGAATCGCACTCACATGGAAGCATAATCTGCCTGGTACGTCAATTGGCTCTGCTAGCCATGTTTCCTGCAGTGCTATGATGTCGTATTGATCCCAAGTGGCTGTCTTTCTACTATTATTTTGGATGTCTTTTGCTCCTGCGATCTTCCAGGAGAGCAGTTTTATTGAATTTCCCTCGATCTCGCCCTCCTGGCAGTGGGTTCAATTGGCGTTAATACTCAGTATCTGCCTCAGGTAGTCTCTGCTGATTGATTCAGCCCCCCTGGCACCTTGCAGCACTGAATGTGTAGATCGACTTTTGTGGTCATCTCTTTTCCCACATCTTCTTAGCAGGGGCGATGGATAACCCTTTTTTATTTCTTCTTTTAAAGTAATTCCCCAGTCTTCAAATTTGGCCATTTCAGCAAGAATACTTTTTACTATTCCTACGTTCCTCCAGGTAGTAAGCGTGCCTTCCTTTGCCACATTGCCCTCTGAAGGAATGAATTCAATAGATAATAAATCCGCAGATGTTAGGTGGCAGAGGCTTGGAATTACAGATGTTAGATGAAGGATATTCCCTCGATTTAGAAAGTCTTGCGAGCCTTGAGGTTCGTAGTTGGGAATAAGAAGTGTTTTACCTGTGGTTACTGTTGCCTTCTCCATTGTTGTTCATTGATAATCTGGTTTTTGTCATTTGATTTTGCTGGGTCGTTGTCCTTTACTTTAACATGCAGATATTTTACTATGTGATTTTGTACATCGTGATTGATCCACTGATCTTTACTTCACGGCCTGTTCCTTTCGGATCAACCAGTTCTGTGTGATGCGAATATTCAATAGGGGTAACTTCAAGGCATGGACTCGTTCTTTCCGCATTAGTTATTTCTAAGTTCTTTTGTTTAACATTATTGTCCGTAGTTATTGTTGGTTGTGTTTGATCGTGAGTGTTTCTATCTGCCTTTGTTGTTACTTGTCTATAACTCTTGTGGTCACTTTTCCCTACTTTTGGATTGTCACTTGGAATTGTGACGAGAATAGAAGGGGCTTTTTGGTTCTTATCCGCATTTTTAACAACAATCCAGAGAGGCCCACGATTATTAGGATCGTGCTCGTTTTGCTCATTCCCATTTGTAGGATGCTTTTTATCCTCATGAAAAGTGCACGCTTTTTGATAAGAGTTACATTAATTTTTTTGTGGCTCGCACAGCTCGCACTGCCTACTCTCTATAATTTTGTTTAATTGTGCAGCAAGACTGGGTCCCTGGTCCATGCTCCAATTAATGCAGTTTATGGCAGTTGGTGGAATCAAGTAGTCAGTGTTCCTGGAGTTCTCAACTCCTAGATTTTTCGCCAGGAGATCCCCCTTTATGTGCGCGGGTTTTTTTTTTGACGTTGTCATTTGGGTCGTATCCTTAGGGCTTTTGATCAATGATTTTTTGCTTTCTTCTAGGGTCTTCCAGATTTTGCATTCTTTTCCTATCCAGGTCGATAACTGGCGTATCCCCTCTTTAAAGTTAGGTTCATGTTTTGATTTGATTTTAGCCTGGTCAAAAATAGGAAAATTAGCCAGAGTCTGCTTATTTGCAGGTAAACAATTTGACAGCTGATTTCTATTTTTCCTCGCCCTTTTTTTCTGACGCTTGGTTAAACCTTTCTGGTTGTTTTGGGTTTTTACCCCTTCCTGATTTAGTTGCTCTGTTTCAATTGGTTTAGAACGATTGGTTGGTATAATAAAAGGGGTTACGCCTGTTGTTTTAGGTTCCTCTGTTGTTTCGTCAGATATGGTTATCAGTGCATTTTGTTTGTTATTTTGCGCTGATAACTGTACCGGTGCTGCAGCTTGATCTACATTGTTCTTTCCAGTTTTGGATACGTCATTCTTTTGATTTCTCTTGCGAACGTCTATGGGGGTAAGATCACATCCAGTTAGGGTACTGTTGTTGCTCTGGTTAGCGTGCTTGCATTCATGTAGTATGTCTTTGAGTATTGATGGCAAATCTTTTAGCTTTTCTAATATTGGGTGGCAAGTACATGTCTGAGGTGTAGCCCAGGGTTGAATCTGATCCTTGATAATGTTAGATATGCTGGCCATGGTGTCTAACTTTTTGTTTATACCAGATATGTATTCCGCCATTGTGCTCATACGTTGTATTTGGATATCCAGTTTATCTGAATGCATGTTGAGAGTTTTGATAGAAGTGTCCAGTATGCCCCCCAGAGCGCTATGTAGTGTAATTATAGATTCCAGGTTTTCATTAATGCCGTGCCCTACTTCTTGCTGGCACTGTTTCTTGTTGGCGTTGATTATATCTTAAGGGTTTAGTCAACTCCGTACCTTGATTCTAGAATGTAGGAGGTCTTGTATCTCTCTCTCAGGACTCGATCTCCCAGCAACCCGCAAGGGTGACTGGAAACACCGGAGCTGGATTTTCTCGGCTGAAAAGACAGCGTCTCTCTCAGTGCGTCAAAGGGGAGGGGCGGCTTCCTTCGGCTATCGCATTAGCTGGGCTTCCGGGCAAGTAGATAGCCTCTCTGCTCCAAACCACTGTGTGTTTGCTTAAGGCAATGTTGTAATATTTATACCTGAAAGGTGCTGTGTTTGACGTAAGGTTGGACATAAGACGTCACTAAGAACTAACAGTTCTTTCTGGACTCCAGGAGTTCTTGTGCAAATCAAAACAAAAGCAGGGGGATTTCCCATTTCCCAGGCTGCTGGAGGCTTGGTTTGTTTAAAGAAGGCGTTGTACTTTCTAGGAGTCTAGGGGAGTAGCCTTGCCGTATTTGGACTGCATTTATGCCGTATTTGGACTGCATTGGCTATTACTAAATATGGATATGAATCTTATGCCTTTATAAGGATATTATTTGCTATAGCCACAAAAGGGCATAAATCGGGAATATCGAATTAAGGTCCTAGATAGAAACACAACACCTTCATTCGTTCGTGGAGGTTGGCTCTGGCTATGGTGGGGTCGTTGGTGAGGGAGAGGATCAGCTGGGTGTTGTCGGCGTAGGAGATGATGTTAAGGTCGTATTGTCGTGCGATGGCTGCGAGGGGGCTCATGTAGACATTGAAGAGGGCGGGGCTAAGGGAGGATCCTTGTGCAACGCCGCAGATGACCTCGGTGGCTGCGGAACGGAACGGGGGGAGGCGGACTCTCTAGGTTCTTCCGGCGAGGAACGAGATGATCCACTCCAGGGCCTACCCTTGGATTCCGGTGTTGCTGAGGTGCTGTATTAGTGTGCGGTGGCATACGGTGTCGAAGGCTGCTGAGAGGTCCAGGAGGATTAGTGCCGCTGTTTGCCCATTGTCGAGCAGGGACCTGATGTCGTCTGTAGCTGCGATGAGGGCGGTCTCGGTGCTGTGGTTTGCTCGGAACCCAGACTGTGAGGGGTCCAAGGATCCGCTTGTCTCGAGGAAGGTGGAGAGTTTTTTGTTGACGGTCTTCTCGATGACTTTGGCAGGAAAAGGGAGTAGCGAGATGGGGCGGAAGTTCTTGAGTTCAGTGGGGTCCGCGGTGGGTTTCTTCAGGAGGGCGCTGAGCTCGGCATGTTTCCAGCTCTCCGGGAAGGTGGCGGATGCAAGGGAGCTGTTAATGATGCTCCGGAGTTGGGGTGCGATGATGGAGTCGGCTTTGTTGAAGATGTGGTGTGGGCAGGGGTCGGTGGGGGAGCCGGAGTGAATGGTGTTCATCGTGCGGGTGGTGTCTTTGGTGCTGACCGGGGTCCAGTTGCAGAGGGTGGTGGGGGGCGCTGGTTCGGTGGTTGGGTGCGCGGTCTGTGCTCCGAAGCTGTTGTGTATGTCGGCAATCTTGCGGTGAAAGAACGAGGCGACTGAGTCGCAGAGGTCTTGGCAGGGTGTGGTGTCATTGTTGCAGGCGCTGGGGTTGGAGAGCTCTTTGACGATGTTGAAGAGTTCCTTGCTGTTGTGGGTGTTGTTGTCAAGACGTTCTTTGAATGTAGTCCTGTTGGTGGTGCGGATCAGCTGGTGATGTTTGCGGATGGTGTTCTTGAGGGCTGTCATGTTCTCCGTTGTCTGGTCGTGGCGCCAAGCTTTCTCGAGGGTGCGTCAGGTTTTCTTGGAGTTTTTGAGGTCGTTGGTGAACCATGAGGCTTTCTTGCTACCGGGTCTGCTGGGAGGGTTCTTCAGAGGTGCGAGGTCATCGGCGCAGTTGGTGAGCCACTGTGTGAGGTTGTGGGCTGCTTCGTTGGGGTCCCTCGTGTTGGTGGGAGGGTTCTGGCTGAGGGAGGTGGTGAGTTGGTCGGCGGAGATCTTGCTCCAGCTTCTGCGGTGAACCTGTTGCGCGTGGTGGTGGGTCGTGGTTCTCCTGAAGATGAAGTGGACGCAGATGTGATCTGTACAGTGGAGTCCGGTGGAGTGGCTGAAGGAGATGAGCTTGCTGGAGGAGAAGATGGGGTAAAGCGTGAGGCCGGTGTAGTGGGTGGGGGTGTTCACCAGTTGCTTGAGTCCGAGGTTGGTGAGGTTGTCCAGGAGGGCGACTGTGTTGCTGTCATTGTTGTTCTCCAGATGGAAGTTGAGGTCTCCTAGGAGGATGTAGTCTGAGGAGGTGAGGGCGTGCTGGCTGATGAGGTCTGCGATGGCTTCGCTGAATTGTGTGCATGGTCCCGGGGGTCTGTAGACGAGAGTGCCCCTGAGGGTGGTCTTGGGGTCGGTGTGTATCTGAAAGTGGAGGTGCTCGGCGGCGGTGAGGGTGTCGTCGGTGTTGGTCGTGATTCGGATGGTGTTTTTGTATATAAGGGCGATGCCTCCTCCGGTTTGGTTGACACGGTCCCTTCGGGTGATCTTGTAGCCCTCCGGGATGGCTATGGTGATGTTGGGGGCTGAGGAGACGTTCATCCAGGTTTCTGTGAGGCAGGCGACGTCTGGTGCTGTTGTGTTCCAGAGTTCGACGGCGTGTCTGTGGACGGAGCGGGTGTTGAGCAGGATGCACTTGAGATGATTGTTGCTGGTGCCTGGCCTGGCGGGTGCGGTGCAGGTCCAGAGGCAGCTGAATTTGCAGGCTTGGCAGGTGAAGGGTCCGTGGGTGCGTTTCGGGTTGGCCCGGTAGCAGGCGGGGTTCCGCCCGGCGTTGAGTGCGTTGAGGGTGGCGGCGGCGTAGGTTCGTCGCATGGGCTGGCGTCACCGGGGGACAGGGGTCTTGGCGCAGGGCGCCTTCCAGGAGCGGACATCGGCACGCCAGCGGCACGCCTGCTGCGCCCGTCCGCTGCACGGCTGCCGTGCGGCCTCCATTTGAGGTGAAGAGGGAGGGAGGATCAGCTGGGAGGCGGGAGCGGGGCGTCCAATTGCGGGGGTACAGAAAAAAGGGGGCGGGCCATGAGGGAGCAGCGGCGGGAAGCAGGGGTCGGGGGGGCACACCAGAGGGCAGAGGTACAGAAAATAAACAAGGGAAACAGTAAAAACGCTAAAAAATACAAAAAACAAAACCACAAGTTAATTCCCAAGTAGGCAACAGCGGGAAAAAGGACCAGGTGGTGGCAGGGGGGCACAGAGTCCAGGGGCGAACCTGCGGCGCTGAGGTCAGAGACGCGCTCGCAGCTGTGGAGCCATGTGGCGTGGGGGGTGTCCTGGGTCAGGACACCTCCCTAAATGTTCTGAATCGAACTGCCTTCTATGATTCAGTGAACAGTTCTGCACAAATTACTTTAATTGTCCACTGTTGCATATGCCTACCTCAAGCAGGTGCTGCGCTTGATTAAATAACTACTTCTGGGTTTAATAACTCCTCTGCGCTGTGCAAACTGTTTATTGCCACCGCAAGACATGTCGAGCAGTTTCATACTTCTCAGAATCACCAGTTTTGCTTCGTGTTACTCTTACATGCTGTTGTGAATGGCACCAAAATTATCTAAAACGGCAATAAAATGTCAATAATCAGGGAATATTCATGTACAAGGGAAGGATTCCACTCCCCCCTGTATAAAGTGCCACTCTAGTGTAGTCAGAATCAGAACGAAGCTTTGTTTCGATTGTGGTTCAACAATCATAAAAAGCGCAAGTAACAAGAAAATTAACAATGTTAAAAACAATGACAATGTACATATGTAGCAAGTCAATATTAAAATACATTACATAGTTATATACACAAATTAAAATAGGTTATAATTTATAAAGTACGTGTTAGCAAAGGCCTCATTCTTTATTTTCTAAATAACAATGCTCTTTCTGTGAGAACATCGATAGCCTCCAGGCAACATGTTCATTTTCTAAAAACTGGAGCTTAATAAAAGCAGGTCGCCATTGTATCAGGGCCCATTTGTGTAGAATCGGGATTATCCAAAACTTTCTTGCCTCTGTTTAAAATTTGCAAAATAGGACCAAGTGCATAGATGATTGGGGCGACAGGTTATCACATGGGCAAAGTTGTAACTCACCTGCTCAGTCATTCATCTTGGGGAAAGAGACAAGTCAATGAATTTTTCCCAATCTGAATCTGAATAGTAAGAACCTGTCGCAGCCAGCTGCCACAAAAGCCAAATATTGCTGTAAACTAAAAGTTGTAAGGACCATCTGGTGGTTCAAAACACTAGGTTTACTAACTTCTCAAGAAAGTCTTTTACTTTCCAGGAAAGAGAGAACCACCTTTCTAAGACTTTTCCAGGAAATCAGGGAAATAGTACTGGGATTAGTGAAGTATTCCGGATTACCCATGTCTTTTGTAAAGTCATGGATATACTTAAGCCACGGTATCCTTAACACACCCTCTAGCCTCAAACTGTCCTGTAATACGTCCCTGTTAAGTTTGGTCTCCTCGCTTGACCAAATCCTCTGCCAGAGGAGGATTGGTTCCATTTTAATGAGGTCTGATATAAGTGAGAGACCAAGCTTGGCGTGGCAGACATAGGTTGAGGTACAGGAGGAAGCTGACAAAATATATTTAATAAAATAATTTTACACTAATTGTATTGAGTATGTGTCTACCAAACCCCAGATCCCAGCCCCATAAATAACAGATGCAACACATTTGGTCTTGTAAATTTTTAAAAGTTCCAAAGGCGGTTTACGTTCCAATTTTTTCGCAAAGCTGGCTAAGGCAGTTGTTAATCTTATTAAAGCCATCTTTTTTACTACTACAGCTTGGGCCCAGGTGTCATTGTGACTAAACAGAATGCCTAAATAAGAAAAGCCATTACTTGATGCTAGTGGTTTTCCCTCCACCAGAATGTCCCTGCATTTCTTCATCCCATGACCACATCTCATTACAAACGTTTTGGAGATGTTAATCCTAAAATCCAGCTCCTTCATGAAATTAAAAAAGTTGTTTAGGATCTTTTGTAGGCCAATCTGGGTGCGGGACATGATTAAAGGATCATCTGCATCGAGTAATGCTAGAATGGGGTGATTACCTACTTGGGGGAAATCGTTAACATCTTTAAGGAGGGCCTGACCTAACCCATTAATATAAAGATTAAAAAGAAAGGGGGCTAGGACGCAGCCTTGCCTTACCTCCTTTCCAATTGGGAAGGAGTCAGTCCGTTCACCTCCTATACCAAATCGCACACGTGATTTGGCTCCATTATAATGGCGGTGAATAAAGTATATGATTTTCTTATCGACCCCAAGTGATTCCAGAATCTTCCAGAGTTTTGAGTGCCTCACACAGTCAAAAGCCGCAGTAAGATCAACGAAAACTAGGTACAGATTTCCCTTTTTTGCCCTGAGATACTTTCCCATTATGATCGCTAGGCTTAGACTCTGCTCCACAGTCCCTAAACTTTCAAGGAAGCCATATTAGATATTTTAAAGGATTACATTTTCCTCTGCCCAGAGCTGTAGGCATTTTAGGATTATGCGTCCTGCAACCTTGGCTATGGAATCCAATAGGGAAATGGGCCTGTAGCAGGTGGGATCCTGCCGGTCACCCTTCTTAAATATGGGAACAATGGTGGATTCCACCCAGGTTTATTGGAAAGCAGCCTTACAACTAGCGTTGATTATTTGTGTGATAACAGGGGCCCATAAGGTGAGGTATCCCATCATAACCAGAAGCTTTCCCACCTGCGCTTAGCGAGAGTGCCCGGTTTACTTCGCTAACACTAAAATATAGGTCCAATGGTTGGCTGGGAAGGTCTACACTATTAATGTTGTGATTGCTAATTTAACAAGGACCATTATATATCTGAAAGAAGTGTTCAATCCAATGACCCTCCGTGATCGCTACTTCAACTGAGGGGCCCCCCGATGGAGTCAGAAAAGGTGTTTTGACAACATTCCAGAAGGCAGAGCTGACTTTCATTTCTACGGCCGAGGTAAGCATCTCCCAGGCTTCTTTCCTGAGTGCATCCTTCCTATCTAAGAGTGCTAATTTGTAATTCCTTCTTGCTTCTTTAATTGTTATACTATTCCTGGGAATATTGTGAAACTCCTGTTTCAGGTGAGAATGTGCATGAGTGCACATTGAATCAAACCATCGTTGAGGTGCTTGCTTTTTAGCTCCTTGTTTGAACATTACGTCCCTAACTGCGGCTGCTACAACCTGGAAAGAGTATAGAATGCTTTCAGGGGAAGCTAATTCATTTAAACAGGTGTCAAACGCAGATCTACACCTTGTAATTAAGAGTTTGTTTACTGTCTCCGGGTCCATCATGTTCCACCAAAGGGTATACCCATTAACTTTATCAAGTTTTAAATTCGCTTAGGCCTCGAGCTACTCACAGGTAGTTTGACCGTGATACATAGAGGGTAATGATCACTCACTGGGATGGTGTCTACTAAAAAGGAGAGTACTCTAGAGGCACACATATTTGACACCAAAATTTAATCTCTTGTTGAGCTAAAAGTCTGCGGCATTCAGAATTGTTTATTGCATTGGTCGTTAGCAAAACCTAGGGCTAAGTTAAGCACCAGCTCATTAAAAAATTCCCCTGCACTAGTGTGACAAAAGTGAATACCAGATGTGCCCTCTTCCTCATTAAAGCCACATATCCTGTTGTCCTCGTGAGAGCACAGGGGGCAATTAAAATCTCCCCCCTATCGCTTGGGTCTTGAATGTTCTGTAACCATTCATGTGAATGGAGTCCTTCAGCCATGTTTCTTGGAGACAGATGATTTCGTATTTTATAATATATTCTGACCATAAGGGATAGCTAAACTTAGCCCGTAGGCCTGCAATGTTCCACGATACAAGACAACAGCCAATCTTTTTGTCAGTAGCAGGGATACTGGCTGCCCCTATGGCTGTAAGACTATCGACTTCACATCTTCTCTGCTGCTTTAATTCTGGCCGTATATTAAGCAGTGCTTGTGAGAAAACCTGGGCCCCTCCCGGCTGATTTGATCTGGCTATGTTATGGTCCCCGGAGAGGTGCCCATTGCCTATGCCCGGGGTTTCAACAACATTACATTCTATAGAGGATTTTGGAGTTGAGTCCTATAATAGTGTGCGGGAACTATTCACTTGTGTAATACTCCATGCCCTAACTATCCATTGACTTTTTTGTCCCTTGGTAGGGCAGCTGCCATTCCTCTCTTTTCGTGGTCAATCAATATAGTCCATCATGTTGAAAATGTCATAGCTATTACTAGTTGGGACTGTGTACATAGAGCGGCCTCTGTGAGTATACTCCGGCTCCCTAGAAATATGCTATGGATGGATAATTGGGCGGCTGTGTGACGGCAGGTAAAAATACCCCAAGGGTAATATAGCCGCCTCATCAGCTCTAGCTGGTACTTGCCCGCCCTATCCAGTATTATGCAGGCAAAGTCTGGGGTTCTGAAGCATAACACAATGCAGTCCCCTTTTAATGCCTTCCTATGCTGGCCCACCCAGCCAATTCTACGAGCCATCTTGTATTCTGAATATAGGAGGTTAGTGTTAATCCCAGTCCTACAACTAAGGAAGTGGAGGGATTTGTTCCGCAGGGTTGCCAGGGCTCGGTGCTTCCAACTGGAACCATCGGGACATTTGCCAACACCACTGTGTAAGGTGTTATGTCGGAGGGTAGATGTAGGTTAGTGACTGTGCTCCGGGCAACCTCACGAGCAGAAGACTTTAGCCTTACCGTGTTTGAGAGCAGGCCTCTCCCCATTCCTGACAAATTATCCCTGGTTATAATGCTACCGGATGGCTCTTGTAGCAATATGATCTGGCTCTGTGATACATCACCAGTAGTCAGGGTCGGATTGGGATCACAATTTGGCCCGGGCACTGAAGAAAAAAGTGGCCCACATTCGCGGGTCGCGGCCCACAATTGCGGGGCGTGGCCAACATTCAAGGGGCATGCCCTACATTCAAAGGGCGTGCCCTACATTTAAGGGGCGTGCCCTTTCATGAAATACCATTTGGTTACTCTTTGAGGTCTAATTTGTAGAGAAATATTTAGTAAATTAAGCATTTTAAAGGTTACAGAGCCAGTAGCATTAGTAAAGAGTAGGAGCACTGCAGTTCTGAAAACCAAATACTTACTTGCAGTCTTAACACCCTGCACAATGTCGTTAGATACTCTTTACCAACCAGCTATGTCCTAGACTCTAATCATCACATAAATCAGAAAACCACAACATAAGAACCAATTACAGTACTCAAGATCTGATTTTTTATTTAAGGGCCTGGGTGATGAAGTTATCTGCCCAGAATCACAGGGTGTTGAGCAGACGCTGGGATTCAAACATGATTCCCCATCTCTGCAACTCTGGCATCAGGCCATATATGCCTATGCACACACAAGGAATGTAAGTTGGAGGATACTGTTCTTGCGAAGGACACAGGGCCAAGGTGACAATGGCCTAAAAGCTGAGCAACTAATAAAATGGCGAGCCCCCTTTCTGTTGCAAAATTATTCTAGCCCTCCAGCGCAGGAGCACCTGAAAAGCAGCGAGGACCCTGCTATTGCTAACCTACTCAGCCCTCCCCAGCCCTCCACGGCCTCAGGGCAATGTCCTGGCAGGGTAGCACAAAAAAGCTGCTGGGTCATCTATGGTGGCCAGAGGGAGGCTGAGGTGAAGATGTGCCAGTTCCAAACATCACCTGGCCCCCACAAGGAGACCCATTCTACCTCTCTTCCTCACCCCTATGCCCTGCACGGGAAGGGCTGTGGGCGAGGTGTTAAAACAAACACTGTTTCTCTGCTGCGTGGGCCCCAGGGGGGCCAATGTGAAAATGGCTCAAAGGACTGAGCAACACCTGGCCCCCTGGGAGGCCCATTTTGGCTCACAATAACCCCTCCCCAGCCCACCCTCTGCGTGATTGCTGTGCAGGGCAGGGGGTCAAGGAAGCCACAGCTGATCATCGCCGGCTGACCAGCGAAGCTGCTTTCCTTTCTCTGTCTTTGTCTCGATGCCCTCTGTGGGCCTATTTTTTTTTCTCTCCTTTCCCAGTCCACAGAGAGGGAAAGGGGAGGTAAAAAAACGGCCCACAGAGGGCACTGGGACACCGGCCCTTCGGCCCATGCCCGAGTGCCCGCTGTGCCAATCCGCCCCTGCCAGTAGTCTGGGTAGGCAATACTCTCCCCTTTCCCCAACTTACCTGGGCCAGAGCCTACAGTGAATGTATTTTTGGTGCACGTGCGCCTTGACTGGTTATGAAACAGAGCACCCGTACTTCCCCTATGATTCTCATTTGGCAATGGTGAGGGAGTTGATATAAGTTTTTCAAGGTTTGCTAGTCTTGCTTCAATGCGATTACGTTTTAAAATCACAGGGCCCAGGAGAGAAGATAGTACTGATTCCAGTTTACATGAGAAATCTCCTTGCATTGAATTAATAGAGGTTTCCACTGTAACTCCCTCATTCTGCACTGATTTTGGTATATTGTTATGGGCAAGCTCACTATTAGGTTGGCAGTGATTCCGGCCTGCTGGGTTTGGCATAGATCTCAGTGTTGATTGAACTGATTTAGAGCTACTCTGTCCTATCCTTTTCTTTGATGGTAGAGCAAGGGAGTGACCCTGCGCGGACTTGGCCTTAGGCTTCTGACCCCTTGTTGTAACTGGGGACCTGTGTGCTGTGTCACTGATTAGCGGTGCTGCCAAAACCGCTAACGCTGGGGTTGTGACGTCTAAACCAATTACAGGGGGTGAAACTTCTTCAGTTTCCACCACACTAAGAGAGGGTAAAATAGTGGGAAGGGCATCTCGTGTGAGTGTACTCTGCGGGTCCAGCGATAGCCTCCTTTCGGTTAATTCAATCTCATGAATTAAAACAGATTCAGCCCTTTAAAGGAAAGCGTCCAGAGTCCCAACAACACCCTGCCCTGAGGTAAATTTTTTGTTCATATTAAGATTGACGTTAAGAAAACAAGAGCAGCAATTCTCCTAAGTAGGTCAGAACAAGTTTACAACAGTACCTTGTCGGGATAATTCCACTACAACTCGCTCCAGTGCCCTTGGTCAATAGTATGGCCCTGCCCAGCCTCCTTTGGCCTTTGGTGCACAACCCTGGACAAGACATATATATTTGTCCAGCTTGAGATTAATCCTCAAATATAAAATCAAGTAAAATCACAAAATCACAATGGCCCAGTCTCTGAGCGAAAAGTTCAAAGGGGTGAATGCAGGAGATGTGTTATTTTCAGTCAGTCAGTCAAGAAGCTTTTATTCGATATGCAAGATATCTTATAAGCGTACACAAAATACAGTAGATACAAAACTAGAAAAGACATATATTTTTTTTAAAAACAGTATTTCAATGTACCTTTAAAAGGATAAAAAGACATGTGATGTCAAGATAAATTAGCTAAAAATGTATTAAACTACAATTGATAATCTCTTGCATCGGATCAGCCAAGACTGCTTTAAAAATTTGGCTACACCACAAACAATGGGGGGGGAGGTGTCCGTCATTAGGATGCGCAGGGCTACTAGATAACTACTCGTGCCCATATTGCGTCAAAGGGGTTTAAGCCAAAAACTCCTGGATTTAGTATAGTCGGGACACTCAAACAGGATATGCGAAATGGATTCTATTCTGGTGGGACAACATGCACAAAAAGGAGACAAGTGATCACCTGATTTCCACTTAGACACCAGTGCACCGACTGGGAGGGAGCCCACTCTAAATTTAAAATACAATGCTCAATCAAAGGGAAGGGTAATTAGGTCCAGATAGGGCTCGTAAACCACTGTATCTTTTACTGTTAAAAAGGCAACTGTGGATTTACAATGACCAGAGTATGTAACTAGCTGGTCCTTAACCCAATTCCAATATAATCTTTTCAGGACCTCTTTTGGTGGAGCCGATCTAGATAACCAACAATTCCCCAGTCCCAGTTCCTCCAAAAGTTTTTTGGTGTCTCTCAGCCACTTAATTTTTGCCCAACCGCCCAAGCTCATTATCTCAGCCAACCCTTCAGCATACGATTTTAACTCTTCGCCCCTCCAAATGCGTGACCATAAGAGGAGTGGGCGAAGGCGGGCTTGATCTTTTATGTTCTTACATCCTGTGTCAAGCAGCACAGGCACTGTTGGGGTGCTTGGAGGGATGGCGATTAAGGATTTCAGGAGCTTGCTCTCTGCTGATGCCAGGGAGTCCAGACAGCAATGCCCCCACAGTTCGGCCCCATACAAAGCTGATGTTACTACCTTGGCCTTGTAGATGTCAATTACTGGGGCAAGCGACCTCCTTGGTGATGCCCGGAATTCCCTCAGGAGTGCACCTCCTACTCTCTTATGGTTCAGTACCATCTTAGCAATGTGGGGTGTCCAGTTCATGCTGTCCGTGATCCGAATTCCAAGATAGTCAAATTCTGATACTTTCTCCAGGGCAACAGAGTTGAGAGTAGGGGGGCGGCCCAGTTTCCTTGGGCGATTTAGGACTAGAAACTTAGTTTTGTCCACGTTGATTACTAAGCCTCTTACACTGCAGAAGTCCTGGAAACGAGTTAGCAGTTTCTGCAGGCCTTGTGGAGTCTTTGATATCAGGAGCGTGTCATCCGCAAAAAGCAGCGTGGGGATCCTCACTCCTCCAAGACAGGGGGCGTCGGCTGGTTCTTGCTGGAGATATTCCACCACCCCATTCACATATAGTGAGAAAAGGGTGGGGGCCAAAACGCATCCCTGTCTCACACCCCTAGACACTGGGATTTTCTCCGTTAACTCTCCATTTCTTCCCCAGCGGACCTGAGCAAAGGTATGAGCATGAAGGCTTATGAGAAGGGACAGGATGTAAGGAGGCAATCCCAGCCCATGTAGCACCCTCCATAACTCCTCCCGGGGAACTAGGTCAAAGGCAGTCCTCAGATCTATAAAAGCCAGGTATAGGCTGCCCTTGCCTAGCTCCACCACCTTCCACCCAAGGAGTGTTAACCTAAACGCCTGCTCAATCGTCCCCATTCCTGCCCGAAAGCCTGCCTGGAAGTCTGATAGTATTTTATTTTCCTCCACCCAATGAAGGATCCTCCCAAGAATGGCTTTTCCTGCTATCTTTTGGGTGGAGTCTATAAGGCTTATGGGGCGGTAGTTTCCCGGGATTTCTCTACATCCTTTTTTGTAAATCGGGACCACCACCGCCCCCTTCCAGGAATCTGGCACTGGCCCTCCCATCATAGTGTCATTGAGGAGTGCTGCAATAACCCTTCCCCATGCCACTGGATTTGCCCGCATAAGATCCCCCGGTAGACCATCTGGGCCTGCTGCCTTGAGGGGGGCTACCCACCCTATTACTTTTTCGATCTCTAAAGGTGTAAAGAGATTATAGGAATGGGGTCCAGATACCACTGGGAAGGTCGCCCTGTCGCTTAGTTCCCCATCCGCCGGGAGATATAAAGCCCCAAAATGATTTACCCAGCTTTGAGGGGGAATATTGCAGGGTCTCATAGTTTCCTCGGGCCTATTCCGGGAGCCTACAAGGTTCCAAAAGCCCCTTGAGTCTTTACTTTTGCTAGCAAGGAGTAGGTCCTCCCAAAATTTCTCTTCCCACTCCATCCTAGCATTTTTAAGGGATCTATTGTAAACCTTCCTTGCTTCCAGTATAGTGTGGAAAATTAGTACGGTTTGGTAAACATTATCTGCGCCATCTTGCCTTTCCCCCTGATGCCACACTTTTTGTCGTGCGCACCCGCCATTTTAGGCGCCTCGATCAGAACCATCCTCTGCACGCCACTGATCCCCAGCACAGCTCTTCGCCCTCACAAGCCCCCCCCCCACGCACTGGCCACCCCCGCTCTCACATGCCCTGGGTCATAAACCCCTCTTCAGCGCAGCTCTGCCCCGGAATCCCATCCTGTTCCCAGCGCGACACCTCCCTTCATCCCTTTCATGGTCCCAGGCCCTTCGATACAAACCCCCTTTTTCCTGTGTGCCCGTTTGTCTTCCTCGTTCCCAGGCCGCCACCTGGCCCTGCGGATACTGTTTATTGCCCCCCCCGTACAGTAGGAAGCTTCCCCCATTAAAGGACCCTTGAATTGATCAAAGCCCCTCCCTATGAGATCCGATCACCCCCACACATCCCGTGAGTCGGCGGAATGTCCAGCTGCGCGATAATCATCACCTGTTGTGACCGGGGTGGGGACTTCAACTGTGAATGTGTGTGGGAACGGGCCTGAAGGGGAGATTCCGAGGATGTCCTTTCATACTTCAAAGCATTGCAAGAATTTGTTACCTGCAATAAAGATCATAAACCTGTGTATAAGAGGCCAGGCCTCAGAGATGCGGTTAGAGCACCTCGTGACGATACTGGCTGTCTGAACTGACGTGTTCTCCTCCGGAGAAAATAAATCCTTGTTTCCTGCCTTCCAGTCTCCAGCGCCTGCCTCTTCATTTATTAATATTTTGTGGGTTCAAGAGGCGACACCGCCGGGCAATACTTAAGGATCTTTGTTTATTGGTTATCCCTGACCCTTCTTTTACAATTGGAGTCCCAAGCGTGGGGCCCATCAGCGACACGTGGATCCAGTGGGAGAGGTCCTGACGACAGAGTGAACGACTGCAACGATCGGGAGAGCTCCTGCCCAATAGACCCTCGTCTGGCAGCCGATCATCCGAACTTCACTGGTTCCGAACAGACCTCTCTCGAGTGATCTACGGTCCTGACTGGGAACCATCAGGAGTGCCACGAGGAATACGAGGAAAAGAGGACGATCGGGCGCTGGATTCGGAAGACAAGAAACTGTCCATACGGTCCGGGTAAGGTCGTGTAAACACGACGAATTGCGAAATGATTGTTTGATTGTTTGGAAAATACTGGTATTGCTCTTTGTTGATTTGTTTGGAGATTCGCTGTCTGCAAACGGAGAAACGACAGGCCCTCTCTCTCTCTTTGCAAGCAGTGAAGGATAGGTAACGCAGCCGTCATGCCTATTTTTCTCCCCCACTGATTGATTGTTTGAACCCGAACTACGGTTCGTGGATTGTTCTCGGGAGATTTCCCTCTCCCACACTGATTAATTGTTTGACCCCGAACTACTGTTCGCGGATTGTTTTCTGGAGATTCTCTGTCTGCAAACAGGAAAGAACAGGTTCCTCTTTGCAGATAGTGAAAGGGTAGAGGACGCAGACCTTTGCGGGCCTACTTATTCTCCCCACTGATTGTTTGATTGACCGAACATTGACTGTTCGATATTTGTTCATGAGGTATTCGCTGCCTGCAAACAACGTAGAATAGAAATATTCTGTCTAGTCTTTGCACGCAGTGATAAGGCAGGTAGTGCTGACTTTTGGCCCCATTGTAATCCGTCATGCCTATCTTCTCCTCACTGATTGGTAATTGGTTCAACCTGGACCGTTTATTAGAGGTGGACCATCTAGCTCCGCTGGAAGGCACCCCTAATAAAGACATGTTCACAAAGTATGGATTAGTTACCATAGCCTATAGTAAGCTGTGGCACAAGTATACCAAAGAAAATCAAGAGAAACAGTGGCCACTGATAGGATCCTTCGATCTTGATAAAATAGAAACGTTAGAAATAGCCCTTTGTAGTAGTAAGACAACGCCTATTATGCTCGACAGTCTCGGTATGTGGCGCAAAGAAGCAATGCAACGAAAGAAAAGAGACGAAGTCAGAGTAGGTGAAGAAACGCGACAGACAACCTTCCAAGCATCTGGTAGGCAAAAGGAAGGGATAGCGGCAACACGGTTCCAAGGAGTAAACGCAGGAAGGGAACGGTGTAAAGGGATATACCGACAGGACAACCCCAAGACACAACGACCCGAAAGTAATCCCCCGACACTACGCGCAGGACGACCAGACTTAGGGCAAAACCAATGTGCTTTTTGTAAATATTCCGGGCACTGGAAAGCCCAATGCCCGACTCTACTGAACATGGGTAAGAGCAGAGGGCCGACAGAAATAACGGGCCGGCAGAAAGGGAAAAGGCGTGAGACAAAGATGAATCAGACTGGCACATACAGGCCGGATAGAACCACCGCGTTTGATTACGCCCGATGGCACAGATTTCGCCAGACCGATTTCAGCGACATGTTTGAGTCCTCATAGATCGAACAATGCTAAGACGGAAAACCCAGTCTAGCTCTAAGTTACCCGGTGACGAACCCCATACTACCGCTACTGTTCCCGAGCACAAAAGCCACCCTTCGGATAACATACAGAAACAATACACAGAGTAGTCTCGGACAGATTAGTATACATTCCATTAATGAACTCAAACCCCGAGTGCAATGGGACTGATTACTCTCTGTTGCCCCCCCCCACTCTAAAAAAAAAAGGAAAAAAAAGCAATTACAGGCCTGCATAGACAATCCCCCCCATTGCCCAGACATGCCTGTCCAAACAAAATACCTACCCCCACTCCGGAAGTTCCCGAAATGCAGCAGGTCACCGGTCACGCCCATCCGGAAGGTGAAACACACAGCACGTGTGGGGCGGGGCCTGCTGACAGCCATCGATCGAAAAGATCGCCAGTGGGATGTCCAGGAGGCACCACGGGCCCGACTTGAAATGGCCTTCCCATCCTCTTCTTCCTGGGGCGGCGTCCCCCGGGCCACGAGTAGGAAGGGGGCGGATGCAGATGACCACCTCCCTCGTATCTCCTGGTCCGGCCATCACAAATACCTCCGCCGAAGAATTGGTACAGGGCGGGCTGGGAAGGAGAGGCGACGCGAACGAGCCTCTCCCACCTCCCCGGGTAGGAGGTTTTCCCAGCCCCGGCCCGGCGCCGAAATCCTCCAGCCGGGCCAGCGACAATACTTCCGCAGCACAGGACATACAATGCCCAGCAACCATACTTGCGCAGCACAGGACATACAATGCCCAGCAACCATACTTGCGCAGCACAAGACATACGATGGCCCTCAAGTGTACTTGCGGAGCACGGGATGTGGGGTGGCCATCAGGTATACCCGTGAAAAGGGGCGGCGTGGGGTGCACTGGGAGAGGGAGGCGGCGCAAACGAGTCTCCCTCGCCCCCCCAGGTGGGGGCGCCACAGCTGCACCCTAGCGCCCGAGCCGGACGTCCTGCTCCTACGGCACGGTGTTCCATTTTTTTCGCCCCAAGAAGTCTCTTCCACTCTTGCAGACACGACGAAGGGCGACCGCTGCGGGGTCTCAAAATGGCGTCTGGGCCCCCTGGAAGGCGGGTCTAGGCCGCTAGAGAAACTTTGGCCAGCAATGTAACTCGGACGCTTGCCCACCGGGGCACGAGCCCCCACCTCCGACAGCATCCCCACAGCCTTGAAGATGCTACAAAAGTCCCCGGAGCCCTCGGCCCCTGCAGGCTTCCGGGGAGGAACAACTGCCTTGATCGCTAACGAACTAACCACGACATAGCCACCCCTTCTGTTAGCACAAGTCTTTTTGAACTGCCGAAAGGGACTCTGGTCCAACCGCCGGTTGTGGGAAAACATTTTTTCCCTGATGCTACTTCCGGACTAACCCGGCCTCGCCCAAAATGGCGCCGGTGTCAATAGGAACTTACGAACACCTCGTGGTGTTTTTAGCTAATAAGACTTGATGTTCCGAGATATGTATATGATCCTCTGTACACTTGACGAAAAAGAGGGAGGGTTCACTTGACGAACATGTAAAAGGATCCCGTTAAAATGTTGGTTTCAATGTACGATTTATTATGATATTATTGTAACTGATACATGACATTGCTTATGACACACGCCCACGGTATGCATCTAGGAAATTTGATTACAACTAGTCTGACTGTGCTTCCAATTATGAAATGAATGCCCCTTGATCCCTCAACTATTGATAGACGTTTTTAGTTTCCTGCAAATGAATAAATAAACCCTTTTAAAATGTTTTTAATGCCGCAAAATAGCCCCCCCTACTGTACGCGCTTCAGCCATCGCCGTGTCCGGCCAAATACGATTGCACTCTCATATCTACATGCTGAACGATTGTGCAAATAAAGGTTTTCCAAACTATGAACAGATATTGCATGCTTTTGTAAAATGTGGGATCAGCGGGAGAGTTTTTCTGTGCGCTCTGCTTTGTTCTCTTTTTAAGGTTATTAGAAGATGGTTACTCAGCCCCGGATTGAGGATCGAATCTAAGGCACGATACTCTGCCTCCAAATATGCGACTGGCTCAGGAACTAACGCATGGAGAAGGACCTCGACTTCTGAGGACGGGTAAAGTGAAGCGGTGTAAATAATAGAATGTTATGGAGGTATGGTACTTAAAGGTACTAGGTAACAGGGTTGGCCGAAGAGCTTATATGCCTTAGGACATCACAGCGTTGGAAAAGATTTAAGAACCCCGATAGCTAGATACATCTACAAACTAGATACCTCGCACTAAGCGCCTCTGACTTCTTTTTAACGTTTCCCTACACACGGCCTATAATGCCACACTCGGACCGTCTCCCTTGTGAACAACCTATCGCTCGCCGTCCTTGCCACACTGCCCGCCCCCCCTGACTTCAGAAACCAAGACCCCAGGGATTATATCCCGAGGAGATAAGACGAGTATGTGGTAAGTAAAGGACTTTCGTGCCCGTGCATTTGATATGCTCGAATGTTGTTCCCCCTCCCTTCCCCCCTTTTCCTCCCTCTACAGGTTACAGTGGAATCACGACTGAGGCATGGAGAAGATCTGAAACTTCGCCATGTCTGATACATGAAGCGGACTAACGCTGCAAGGTGGCACCTAAGGACACCCACAAACTACTCTTGTAACAAAAGAGCCAATAAGTTGTATGATATGATGAAACACGATCACCCCTAATCCGTGTTGCGTGAATGAGCACATGTCACGTATGTCTGAAACTATGAGAAAATGTTTTTTTATGCGACTGAAGCATTGACTTAACTAGTCAAAGGACCGAGAGTGCGAGGAGTGCGACACAATGATGCCTTTTTACTCAATGCATGTCCCTTTGTACCCGGCCTAATGCTCGTCCGTCCCAAATTGCATGCTTTCGAAATTCTAACACAGACCCATAATGTCTCAATGTTGTGTAATGCGCTGAATAGCCTATCTTAATACACGGCCACTCCCCATGTCGCACGTGTACTATTTAGCCTATTGTTGCACATCTCTCTCTCTCTCTCTCTCTCTCTCTCTCTCTCTCTCTCTCTCTCTCTCTCTCTCTCTCTCTCTCTCCACACTCTCACTCTTCCTAACGACTGGCACCTAATTGGCAAACCACCACCCCTGGTGCACCACCCAATTGGCTCCAAATACCGCAAGTATTTGCACAAATTTGTCTTAAATAAAATCACCTTGATGCCATGTTACTACCTCTCCTTTCTACTAAAATATTGATGAAACCTAGAATTGGCCAAAAAGGAAAGGACAGGTAAGACGACTGAGGTTCCCTAATCTGACCCGTAATAAGGGAACTACATGTCAATGGCTTCTATGATAAAATGCCTCAGGTAACGCGACCTTCCCCGTCCCGAATTGTCTCAACACCCAGACAGTAAAAGTGATCGAAGCATCCCCGTCTTCCCAGAACGCCCCCAGTTTTTGTATCAGCTGCCCCGGACGAGAGTTTAGCCGTTGTTCCTAGAAATGATTTGCTGATGAGCAAGCTACAGAGTTTAGAATTCGAGAAATGTCACTGAACGCTTACCAACTGAACTGTGGCCTCCTGCTAGATAACGCCCTCCTGACACAAAGCAAGACGATAGTCCCTCACCCCAGTTTACTATGTTCCTAGTTGCTTTCCATAAGACCCCGGTCACCCCAAGGATGAGTCGAATAGTTATCGCAAGCCCCCCCGGTTTTTAATGAAGTAGTCAGGTTATAAGAGACTATGTAGAAATTAGAATGATGTTTGCGAAGTTAAGATTAGACCGAAATGAAGAAATTGTTGCAGTAAACCCTGTTGAAAGTAAAATGTTTAGCTGAAAGATCGGATGCATTGATATAATGGAAAATTGTTTAGCCTATGTTCATTCCTCAGAAAGACGCCTATCAGACCATGGTAATAGCACGTTGCACTCTTTCGTAAAATACAAAGTCCTGGAGAACGGTATAGCTTCGTAAGGCTCATACTAGGAAAGTGGGTCTCTGCTAGAAAAACTGATGTGACTGTAATAAACAAATGCAATGAATAGGTATCAGATCCTGTACCACGACAATGAATGTAATACCAACAAACACCAAAGAAATGGTTACGAAGGAAAGTTATAGGAAATCCAGCAAACCCATCAATTATTTATATGTTGGTTGTTAACCCCAATGTAACGGTTGTTTCCCAGTTGCTTGGAGTTGGGAGAGAAATAGACTTATGTGATTACCTTCCTCTGCCAATTCTCTAAAGACTGTCTTTTCAAACTCATTTAAGGGTACCACTGTCGGAGGAGAGAGAGACCGGATGTGGGAGCACGCGGCCTGACTACAGATCGTGGAACATCTGCGACATTGGCCAAGGCGAGACCGCAACAGTAAGGAGTCGCAGGACGAGGCACTGTTTCCGACAAAATGAAAGGAAAGGGCTGACCTGATGCCCCTGCTCGATGATCAACATGTGCCGAAAGGTCCCCGCCCTCTGAACTCGGTCATGGGCCCGCCTACCTGAAGTTTTCCGTCCCCCCTGGTCTGTTCCCGATCTGGCCCTGCTCCATCCCCTTTTCCTCCGACCTACCCTAAGGACTACTTACACACCCCCCTTCTTCCACTTGAACTCTTTGACAATAAAATGAAACTTGGGTGCCCTGTCTAAGGCACCCATGAAAGAATAATTAGGACACAGGGCGAAAAAGGACCTTTTTGACCAGGAAAACGAGGAAAAGGTCATGCCCTGCAACGCAGGACCTAGAATAGAGCTGGACACATAGCTCCACCGCCGGTGCTCAACAGTGCCAACAGAAGACGACAAAGAATGCTGAGAACTCACTAATGATGGCCCACGACAATAAGACTTCCCCTTCGAAAAGTGACACCCCTGATTGTCGTTTTTACTACGTCTCATTTCTCTCCCAGCCACCATTGTATTGATTATGCTCCGACCGAATACGAAATGAACTTACATATGTAATAACCTATCAGTTCATATTCCGAATGACTATAAGCATCTATGAAATGTACCCAACGCTCTCACTACAGAATCGTTTTTGTCCGATATTGCATTACTATGACTTTCCTGCAACAAGCTTAACGATAGGCCCGCCTCCTAGGATGAAAGATTTTAAATGTAATGTTTACAGCTCCTTCACCTGGGTTCCTACTTCTTTACTTATGACCGCCACAGTAGACATGGATAGGAAATAGGCCAGCAAGATGTCTTGGGAATGTTAAAGGGAGGACTGTGGAAAATTAGTACGGTTTGGTAAACATTATCTGCGCCATCTTGCCTTTCCCCCTGATGCCACACTTTTTGTCGTGCGCACCCGCCATTTTAGGCGCCTCGATCAGAACCACCCTCTGCACGCCACTGATCCCCAGCACAGCTCTTCGCCCTCACAAGCCCCCCCCCACCCCCCCACGCACTGGCCACCCCCGCTCTCACATGCCCTGGGTCATAAACCCCTCTTCAGCGCAGCTCTGCCCCGGAATCCCATCCTGTTCCCAGCGCGACACCTCCCTTCAACCCTTTCATGGTCCCAGGTCCTTCGATACAAACCCCCTTTTTCCTGTGTGCCCCGTTTGTCTTCCTCGTTCCCAGGCCGCCACCTGGCCCTGCGGATACTGTTTATTGCCCCCCCCCCCCCGTACAGTAGGAAGCTTCCCCCATTAAAGGACCCTTGAATTGATCAAAGCCCCTCCCTATGAGATCCGATCAACCCCACACATCCCGTGAGTCGGCGGAATGTACAGCTGCGCGATAATCATCACCTGTTGTGACCGGGGTGGGGACTTCAACTGTGAATGTGTGTGGGAACGGGCCTGAAGGGGAGATTCCGAGGATGTCCTTTCATACTTCAAAGCACTGCAAGAATGTGTTACCTGCAATAAAGATCATAAACCTGTGTATAAGAGGCCAGGCCTCAGAGATGCGGTTAGAGCACCTCGTGACGATACTGGCTGTCTGAACTGACGTGTTCTCCTCCGGAGAAAATAAATCCTTGTTTCCTGCCTTCCAGTCTCCAGCGCCTGCCTCTTCATTTATTAATATATGTGGGTTCAAGAGGCGACACCGCCGGGCAATACTTAAGGATCTTTGTTTATTGGTTATCCCTGACCCTTCTTTTACAATAGCACTATGGGATTTATGTTTCACTGCCTCTACGAGCATTGTTTTGTGTACCCTACATGTTTGCGTGTACCAACCAGTACCTTGCTTTTTTCCCCGTTTGTTTCCTAACTTACAAGAGGGGATAGTAAACACATTGGTCAACGCCTCTACTAAAGAGACAAAGACCCCACTAGCCATACCCACCCCTATCGGGAGAGACCCCAGATTTGACTCAGCTTGATTTAAAAGGGTTAGGATTTCTCCAACTTTTTCCTCGGACAGGACCAGTTTAGCCCATTTTAGGCGTCTACCACAGAGAGAAACCACAGATTCGTCAGGGTGAGCTACTGCAGGATTGAGGAGACCCTTTTTACGACAACCCCACCACTGGGCCATGGTTAAGGAAAGTGGATTGTGGTCACTATCAATCGTTGGGACCACAACCATATCCTTCGCTTGGCTCCAGAGACACACCTCTAGTAAGATATAGTCTATTCTAGAGCTGTGTCCTGGTCTATTGAATGTATGAGCCCCCACCCTATCTGAAGTTGTCCTTCCGTTCGCTGCTCTTAGATTTAATTCGAGGGTCAGGGAGTATAGTTGTAGCGCCACTTCTGTCCATCTCCTGATGGGGGGAATCTCTAAAACTGGGATCCCTAACCTAGCATCCTCCTCGTCCTGACCTAGGGCAACATCCGAGCCTAAGGGCTCGAACATGCAGTTCATGTCTCCCGCGACCAGGATACACGACTTGTGTGGGGTTATGTTCAAAAGGGACTCCAGGAGAGATAATACAGAGGACTTCCTCCCGCCCTTAGTTCCTCTAGCGTACACATTGTAGACATTCAATATAATTCGTCCCCTAAAGTCTCTTAGAATAATATTTTGGATGTCCGGGGAACCTGTCTGAGGCTCCTCTATTCTGCAGTCTAGGGAAGCTGCTACCCATATGAGCAGGCCACCCGAAGGGCGTCCTCTCCCTGATTCAGAGGATAGGGCAGGCACAGAGTGGGAAGAAAATCCCACCCTATGTACCGGCTCCAAACTCCAGGTCTCTTGAAAAATGCATAAGGAATGCTCATCCACCAAGGCAGTCCAGTCTGGAAGGGCCAACTTTCTTGCGATCCCTGCGATATTCCAGCTGAGAACCTTAAAGACCTGGTCCGTCACAGCCGGTGTGTCGCCGGTCGCGAGAACACTACTGGCCGGAGACCTCACAGAAGGAACTTGCAAATTACAGTCAAGAGCGGTCGGCGGAGAGACTACCGACCCACTGTCGTTTACTGACAAGGGAGGTTCTGGTCGTGAAAGTGACCCTATCATGGGGCATATTCTATTAACTGATACCATATCTGTATCTGCAATTTCCCTCGTATCGCCCTCCTGCAGTCAACAGCTCCCTGGGCCCCGTGGGTTCAACCCGTTGGCACCAGGACTCCCAGCCCTTCGTGGGTCCCAATTTTGGCAGAAGACAAAAGTACTAGGCCCCTCCCAAGGCAACATGGCAATTTGCCTGGGGTAGAAGAAGGTAAAGTCCACTACTTTTACCCCTTGTGAGTCCATGCTTTTTATAGGGCCACAGATGGAGCTCACTACTCTGGAATCTTGGAAGTTTATTAATACACAATCCCCCTCCTGCGTTTTTTTCCCTTGCCCTATCCACCCTACTCTGCGGACACTTAAAATAAGCCCATCCACACCAGTCGAAATAGGCTTGTTTGACTTTAGCCAGTGGATGCACTTATTTTTAAGTGACTGGTGGTTTTCCAACTGTCCATCCTTCAGTGGGGGAACATTTACCAGTACTGCAACAAAAGGTTGACAATCTGGTGGGAGGTTTATGGGTGGGATCTGCCGTCGTAAATTCGGACGGACCACTGTGGTAACAGCTGGGGTTGTAGTTAAAGGGGTAGTTTTGGCAACCATTCCTGACACTGATCCCTTAGTTTTATCTTGTTTGCCAAGTGTTTGGCTATCTTTAGCTTTACCTTTACTTGCCAAGGGCTGGATTTGTGGAGTTTGCTTAGGTGTAGTTTTCGCAACCCCTGTGGGCGTTGTCATTCCCTTAGATTGAGGCCCCGCTACAGGTGGGGTAGGAATTTTAGGGACTTGGGCTCGCACTCTGCTAGGATCAGTCTTATTTGACCTAATTGGGGAATTAGAGTCTGCCTGTGGTGACGAGGAAACTAGAAGAGCCACCTGAGGCGCACTCCCCTCTAGGCCTATATCCTGGCCATTACTCACTTTTTTTAGCTGTTTGAAAGTAGTTTTAAGTGAGTAAAACCCATCTAGGGTTGATTGCTCCAGTTTGTCTATTCTAGCTCCCAAACCCTTAACCTGAGTCAGCAAGTGCATCAAGAGACTATTTACCCTCTCCAGAATGGAATCAATAGTCATGGGGACAATAACTGTGGGGGCATTATCAATGATCTTACTGCGGGGCGTGCAGTTATTTAAACCCATTTGTGAGGCTACAACATCCCCATCCACCTCAGCATTATCCTCAGGGACCAGCCCCATTGCATTATTCCCGCCCTGGTAAGAAGGCTTTTTTGTTTGTTTATAGAACGCGGCATGACTCACCTGCCTCTTCTTATTAGAATTGGCTGACTTTTTACTTTTTGCCCTTTTCTTTTGCTTACTTGGGTTGTTCACCAATGGCGCCCCATCTGGAATTACTGTGATGGGGATGGACGGAATTGGTAATAGTGACTGGGTCGTACCTTTATTTGGGGGCATAGGCGTTACAGGTAAAGGTAAAGGTAGTGCGGTTGAGCCATCCTCCTTCTCAACGCAACTAGGAGGAAGCGTGGCCAAATGCTCCAACCTGTCTATATTTTGCCCTATTTCAGGCAGCGAAGGGGGGTCAATAAGGCAACCCCGGACAACAACATGGGGGCCAATTTGGTCTCGCTCAAAAGCCGGTGTCAATGCCTGTGCTATGGCCCCCAAGGATGAGCGTCTAGAGGGAAGATAGACCTCGGAGAGACGGCGTTCGGAAATAGAAATTTCCTTGTCTATGACTGCCACCACTCTAGTTATAAAACGGTCCATAGTTCCAATTACTGGACTCCCACCGGCTACTCCCCTTTCGCACTCACTCCTAAGTAATTTACCTGAGCGGGTTGACATGATGAGGGGCAACAACCCTAGTGAGCCGCAGAGGCCCGCCCGAACTCGGGGATGGATGACAGAGATGTGGCCCTGCCCTGCCTCCTCCTGCCCCGGACGGCCACAGACGGCCCGCCCTTTGCCCGGGCTTTGCCCCGGGCGTCCCGCTCGCGTCCCGCTCGGCGAGGCTGGCTCTGTAATGTTTGTGTAGGGTGGTGGTGGGCGGGGCACGCAGGGGGGCGCTGACCGGATGTGGCGTGGTCAAGCAGGGACTCCTGGGATAGTGAGTCCCTGCCGCGCTACTCCCCTGCAGCCTATCTCAGCCCCACAGATGAAGAAAACAGGTCGCTCGGCAGCCAGGCAGCAGAACGCGTTGGTGGGTCCTCCCACGAAGCGGCTCCCGCGGAGTGGGAGCGGCGAGCAGTAAAGGTAGGAAGGGGGGGGCAAGCAACAAGCAGTTACCCACAGTGTTATTTTCATTACATATCTCACCGTAGAATAACCGGGTCAGGTACCACCAAGTCACAGTTTCCCAGGCCTTACAGAAGTGGCCTGCCCTGCCTCGACCGGCCGTGCTGCGGGAGGGCCGCGGTAATTTGTACCGCGCCCTGGCAGCCTTACCTTGCAGGAGAGCAGGGGCTGCTGGGAGATGTAGTTTTGTCGGGCTGTTCCCCGCACGGCCAGTAGTGGCAATGTCTAGCCATTTCCCTCACAGCGGCTCGTTGGTGCCCAGGTTCAAAGAGCTTCCTGAGTTACTTTTCAGAGTACTTTTCAGGGTACAGGATCGGCAGAGCCTCCTCGTTTGTCTGAGCCAGGATCTTTGTTGCTTCCAGTCAAGCCTTAGTGCATAGTCCTGACTCCTCTCCGCTGACTCGGTCCCAGTGTTCCCCTTCTCACTAGAGCCCGTTGTGGCAGTGTCTCAAGTATAACGGCGCTTTAATGCAGCCACCTGGTTCCACAGCAGTGCACTTGGA
This sequence comes from Lissotriton helveticus, assembly GCF_964261635.1. Taxonomy (NCBI): domain Eukaryota; kingdom Metazoa; phylum Chordata; class Amphibia; order Caudata; family Salamandridae; genus Lissotriton; species Lissotriton helveticus. Next base: position 132,024,260 of record NC_136059.1, read on the forward strand.
CTCCGCCCGCACTCCCGGTGAGGGAACTCTACAGGTGCACACTTTACAATGCACCTCTGCCACGGGGCTCCTCCTTAGGTGCTCCCGGTATTCAAGGTGGGCTGGTTGTGCCAAACCGCTGACTCGGGTTATCCCCAGCGCATGCCTCTCACCCCTCAAGGTACCCGCAATCAGTTCTGGTGTTTCCCCAAAGGCCCGGGGTCAGAGCCACAATCCTGGCGCTTAGTCTCGCTGTAGTCATGAATGTTCAACATCGGGGACATCAAGGAACAGCATCAGAGTTCCGTGGAGAGAAATTGGTTCACTTGTTTACAAATTACCCACCCCAAACACTCTGCAAGTGTCTCCCTGCTGATTGCAGGGGGTCCAACGGTAGTGAGTATTAGATCACATGGAGCAACTATTATGGCCTGTGCCCTCAGCATGGTAGACCTATCTATGTTACCTGTCATGACATCAGCGCCCAACATGTAGGGCCAATGTGGAGCCACCCACCATGCTCCCAAAAGGGGAGAAGGGGGTGTGAACCTAAATACAAACTTTGCATGCAATGTGCACTGTGGCATCTCTGGACTAACACAATGTTCAAGAGAGGCTCTGGGTTAATATATTAGCGTGCCTTCAAGAGGACTCAGAGTGTCAGTGCCAGGTCTGGGACAATGTTATCTATATCTGAGGCTGAGGCCTGTCCATGTGGTATAGCAAAACAAAAAAGTCCTGGTCATCATTAGCAAGTGCACTGCATACACATGGACCAAACATGGACACAGCAGGAGACCATTTCCCCGTTGTGTATTTTTGTACAGTTTTTCATAATGCGAATCCAAACGAAAGGTATTTGAGTGCTTTACATGAGCACCAGTTAAATAATTTTTTAGTCACGGGATTCGAGAAATGTAAACGATTTTCCCACAATCACGGGATGCTGAGCAGACGCAGAGACCAGAACTTCTGCAGCTCCGGCCTTAGCACCTAATTTCCCCCCATATCTAGCCACACCAGCCGGTATGATTTGGGGGTGGGCACACAGTGAAGGAGTTGCGGGGGTATTTTTAATAAAAAAAATGTTTCACTTAAATCTGCCGGCCGTCCCTGTCACGCATTGCGCCACCTCTCTCTGCTCCTCGCATGCAGGAAGAAGGCAGCCTCCCTCCCCTCCCCTAAGCCAATCACAACACTGCAGTGGCAGCGTTGTGATTGGCTGGGACGCCAACTCCAAAGGCTTCAATGGGGAGGTAATTTTCTCTATGTAGGCTGAATGAAACCTACATAGAAACAAGCATTAAAAATTCAATAGGTCTTGCCTTTTATTAAGTTAAAGCCACTTGCTTTGCTATACAATACTATTAGCAAAGCAAATGGCTTTAACTTTATCAAAGGCGAGACCTATTGCATTTTCAATGCTTGTTATGAGAAGATTTCGGGTTGCTATGGGCCAGTCTGTGAAGCACCTGTAAACAGTGCCATCCAATGTAAACAGTGCCAGCCAATGGGGGCCTATCTGGGAACTGGGGCTGGTGCAGGGCAGTGGCACCAAGAGAGTTTGGGTTGTGGGTGTGTGTGTGTGATAGACATTTATGGAGTGCCTATGGGGTGATGTGTCCCTCAACATCTCGCTCTGTGCTCTGTCTGTCTGTCTGTCCAACTAGCTGCCCAGACAGGCTGTCAGGTGGAGGGTGAAGCAGACAGCCAGTCAGAGCAACGCGCAGACAGACATACACAGGTAGAGCGCACTGTCATGCCCCTGGTGTTCATGTGTGAGGGACTGTGACATTTATGCATGACTGGTGTATATAACGGGGATACTTGTGTGCAGGAAAGAGAGAATTGTTATGGGAGAGAGGCACAGTGTTTTTGTGTTTATGAGAGGGGAAGTGTGTGTGTGTGTGTGTGAGAAAGAGAGGAATGTGTGTGGGAAGGAGAGACGGAGGGAGAGGTAACGTAAAGGAGACAGGAGAGAAGCAAGAGCGCCCTGTTGAAAGGAGGAGCCACGCAGGTGAAATGCTGGCAGCAGGCACTGGGGCCCCTCTCCTGCATCTATACGAGGATCTGACACCGTGGCAGATTGTCCATGAGGTGATGTGTCCCTCAACATCTCTCTCTGTGCTCTGTCTGTCTGTCTGTCCAACCAGCTGCCCAGACAGGCTGGCAGACTGAGGGTGAAGCAGACAGCCAGGACAGAGTGACACGAAGACAGATAGACACAGGTAGAGCGGACTGTCACGCCCCTGGGGTTCGTGTGTGAGGGAGTGTGATCTTTGTGGGGTTTGTGTGTGAGGGAGTGTGACATTTATGCGTGACTGGTGTATATAACGGGAATACTTGTGTGCAGTAAAGTGAGCAGTGTTATGGGAGAGAGGGCGGTGTTTTTATGTTTGTGATAGGGGATTGTGTGTGTGTGTGTGTGTGTGTGTGAGAGAGAAAGAGAGGAGTGTGTGTGTGGGGGAGAGAGACAGAGGGAGAGGGAACGTAAAGGAAACAGGAGAGAAGCGAGAGTGCCCTGTTGAAAGGAGGAGCCACACAGGTGAAATGCTGGCAGCAGGCACTGGGGTTGCTCCCCTGTATCTGAACTAGGGTCTGAGACCGTGGCAGAGTGCCCAGGCTGGCAGTTGGAGGGTGAAGCAGACAGCCAGGACACAGCAATACGCAGACAGACAGACATGGGTAGAGCGCACTGTCATGCTCCTGGCACTGTGCCCCACCTGCCCCCTCCCTCTTGCTGCCAGACCCTCATTTTTGTGCAGTTAGATAAAGTGTAAAATTGGCTCAATGGCATTAGAGCGCTTTACACACGAACCATGCAATACATTTTTTTAACATATAAAGGATAAGTGATTTGCCAGGAATCACTGGATGTTGACCCTCCAAAGACAGGATTTGAAACTTATTCCTTGGTACCACAGCCCATAGCTCTAGGCGTTAGAATGCATCTCTCCCACCGGGAACACCTCCCTAAGGATAATCCACGGAGTGGTATTTCGCAAGTGTAGATTTTCCATACCTCTCTGCGTTACATAGCTCTGTTGGCGGGCAATGCGCAAAAGCGTTAGCTATTCAATGAATAGAAAACGCTAGCTATTCAATGCGCAAAAATTACTAGCTATTCAATGAGCAAATGTGCTGTGGTGCTCACGATGGCAGCGTATGCAGAGACCTGCGCGTCTCCAGCTCGGCTTATCATCCTTACGAGCCTCACAAAAGGAGTGTCTTTACGCAGAGTGTCACACCCACTCGTGTGAGCGCTGCAGACTTATGAGCCTGCTGTAGCATTCACACCATAGACGAGCGTGCAATAGTCATGATATAATCGGGTCGCTCGGTGTCCAAAAGTATTCCTACAGGTTTTACCCCCTTTGAGCCAACCTGTGGCTTACAGTGGGGCTGGCGGGGTTAGGGAGGTTATCAGAGGCAGTTGATGAGGATTTGAAGGGCCCCCTCCTCTATTCTCATGTTAATGCTGCCTGGATGGGCTTCTCAGGGAGTGGGAAGTGAGGGTGGGTGGCTGGAGGGAGGCCGCACCTTGGAGAAAAAAAGCCAGGCAGACAGGGGTAACAAGCCGAGGGAAGAGGGCCGATTATTCATCGCTGGTAATCCCCCCATCCCAGCTCCCTGTCCTTGCCCCCTCTCTGAGGCAAGGGTGGGTGGAGGGGATGACTGCAAGGGGCAGCACGCAGACGGGGAGAGAGGGAAGAGAACAAGCACTCTCCATGACGTGCAGTTTCTCTTTTTGGGCCATCCCACTTGCATGGCCTGATTTCCTTCTTAAGTAAAAGGTTTGTTATCTTTATGGAGCAATGTCTTTCGCCCCATAAAGATAAGAAACCGTTTACGGCAAAAGGAAGGCAGACGAGCCTGACCAAGTGGAACGGCTCAAAAAGAGAAAACTATACGTCAGGAAGAGCTCTTTCCCAATGGCTGGTCACCGTTCAGCATAAACGTTGACGCCGGCCAATGGGAAAGAGGGGCGGGGGTTAAAGCCTGTTACTGAAAGCTATCTAAAATCATAAAATCTCGCCAGCTAGACTGCGCATGCGCAGCCTATGCAGACGGGACCTAAAAATGCACAGTGTGTATGACTGGTTTGGTCGGCCCTGGGGCCAACCAAACAGTCAGTGCCACGCCTCCCCTGCACACGAGCAGGACCGCAGGCAACCAAACGCTGCCTTCTGCTTTCTCACAGTGCCAGAAGCAGAAACAGAAGCAGAAACATAAAATGTTATTTAGAATACCATTTTATGTTTCTGCTTCTCGGACTGTGAAAAAAAGAAATGGGGTAACGATCCTCCGCCCACGTTGAGGAGCCACCCTTGCTACTGGCTTTGCCAGTTGCTTTTAGGAGTGCTCTACACCATTGTGATACTGTGCAGCAGCATCTAAATTTATTTTAAGAAAGACATAATAGTGGCGGCATCTTTTCACTGACGCATACAGGCATCAGAAAGCATGTGCTCATCAGTGAAAGGACACAACTGACATTTTTTTAAATGTACTGATCCAAGATGAAAGACATCACTTGGATCTGTAAATTCAAATAAATATTATTTTTTATTACAATAGTGGTACTTAAAAAAGGACCGCAGGTTTTGGTGGTGCAGGTGCCTGGTAATGGAGTAGTGGGGGAATGGGGAGAAGCAGAGCATGAAAGAAGGGGGAAGCACAAGAGGCAGAGAACATCACAGAAGTACACAGGTGATAGAGAACAACATAGACTTTGCGGAGTTGAGGGATAGAAGCATGTGGACGAGAGAAGGCAGCATAGGGAGAGAAGCACACAGAGAAGGGCAAGTAACACAGTGTGTGGGAGAGAAGCACACAAGGGCGACAGCAAGAATGCACACACCTACCCATGGAGTACGTAAACAAAACAAAGAAAAGATAGGAGTAAGGAGGGGAAAAGCAGAACAACAAGAAAAGAGAGGAGGAGAGATGCACAGAAACCAGACAGCTGGAAAACACATGTACACTTGTGGACTGCTTAAGGAAAACAAGAAAATTAGTTCCCTTAAAGTGAGGAGTGGAAGGACACAATTAAAGAGGTTATGCTTGGCTGTAAATCCGGCAATGTGTCAGAAACCATAGGTGTTGAGTGGGAACACCTTCAGCAACACCCGTGACACGCCTTCCCGTGGCAGTGTGAGGCAACACCGCATCTACTAGGCCATGAAAAGCCACACAGGGTAGCTTTCCATTGCCATGTAGATATGATTCAGAAGCCTGCACGACCAGAGCATCCATAAAAGGGATTCTGCGGCAGAGGAGGCCTCTTGTAAATGAGAGCCAGGTCTTATGGAACCAGGCAGCTTGCTCTGTCTGGTAGCTTCCATCTAATATTGCTTGCTCACAAAAAGAAAAACTGAAGTATACAAAAAAGTGAAGGATGGAAAGCTCAAATTAATCGCAGCAGCAGACAAAGATTCTACATTCCATCCTGGTCTATTGTTATTTTGTACACATTCCCACATGAGTTTCGAAAAAGCTGTTGCAAATCAGTCTGGAACCTGTTCCAATGGGAACATCCCAGCCTGAACGGCCAGGACATGTCCTCCATGAACTCGAACACAAGAAACCCAGGATGGGGTTTGCACTATTAGGACTCCTCAGCTGGGTATAACTTGGTTCCAGCGGCTCAGGGGGCACAGGGCCCACATATGAGCATATCCGTTCCATTTACAACATCACATTGAGGTATGCAAAAAATGAGGGATGGAATGCTTGAACTGATCTCAGCCACTGGTAATTACTCAGGTCACATCCTAGCCCATCGTTACTGTGCACACCATGCTTTCTTAATTTGAACCCAGCTATTTGCAAATTAGTCTTGACCCTGGTCTAATGAGAACAGTCCAGCCCGAATTGCCAGACCAGGTCCTCCCTGAACCAGATACAAGGAACCCAAGACTGGTTTTGAAGGTTTAAAGCTCTTCCGCCTGGCATAGCTTGGTTCCAGTGGGACGAGGGAGGACCTTCCTTAGCAGTTGAGAATGGACTTTTCCCATTAGAGTATGATAACATTTTCACTCAAGGTAGTCCTACCTAAAATGTGTGCTACCACATGAAGTTTAGCCTCTGGCTAAAATTACTTTTTGAAATGCCACGAAAAGGGGGGTTTACCTATGCCTCTTATGAGAACGATTTTGTGCACATTAATGAACCATGCAGAGAAAACCACATTAATTAGTGAACTCTGACAACAATGTCATTTGCATTTAAGTCTTTATGCATTTGGATATTTAAGAAAAAACAAAGAAGGATACATAGTCAACTAAACATTGAGCAAACATCAATTTTGTCGGGGAAAAGCTTAACGAATTATTGTGTTACACAAATTAGACTCAAAAAAATTGATACAAACAAATTTCAAAAACTTTATTTTTGGCATAAAGTCAATTGTGACAATAAGTCACCGTTTTTTTGTCTTAATTAAAATTGGATGCGCATTTCTGCGCTTTTGAAAATTGGTTTGTGAGAATTAGATAGCGACAGGAAGTGTGATTGAAAGTATAAGTCGCATTGTCCTCTAGCACCAATTCACATGACTGTATGATACTGTTACACTTGTAAGTTTGTAAATAGCGTTTCACCATTTTTAAATTTGTTTGTATCAATTTTTTTGAGTCTAATTTGTGTAACACAATAATTCGTTAAGCTTTTCCCCGACAAAATTGATGTTTGCTCAATGTTTAGTTGACTATGTATCCTTCTTTGTTTTTTCTTAAAAATCCAAATGCATAAAGACTTAAATGCATGCCTTACCTTTTCATTAGAAAAGCAGCGCTTCATATATTACAAAGAGGCTGTGCTCATCATGGTTGTTTCCCTTATGAGGACCAGTATGAGGGTTGCAGATAAATTCTGATGCACTTTTCAAATGTTCTGTACCATTTCCAACATTGCGCATTACATTTTAAAATAGCATACTCTGCTGTTGTAGTTGTGGATAGCACAAAAATGTTGATTTTAGCAAACAATCACGCTGGATTGGTGGATGTTATAACAACATAACCATCCTGGGTGCCCTAGCTTCATTCTTGATGCTGAGAACGTCTAAAGCCAGTCAAATACATTAAGGCGTATTTACAAGCCCCTTGCAACACTTTTATGCCGTCGTTGCATCACTTTTGTGACACAGCGGCGGAGAGAACAATGCACCACTATGCGCCATATTGGCAATGTGTCACATCTAGTGAGATATGTCACTTTGTAAAGCCCTGAGCTACATTATACCTGTATCAGGTATAATGTAAGCAGGGTTGGTGCTCCGTCGCAGGAAGCCCCGTAAATGTGACGCTGTGAAATCTACATGATTTCACTGAGTCACTTTTACGTCCCCGCTGCATCGAAACCTTACGCCTGCTTATAGAAGGCATCAGGAGAGACGCTGCACAATAGGTATGGGCTGCCCCTGAGCATTGCTGCAGTTGCGTTGTGCTTGCGACACGACTCTAGCAATGCGCTTCCCTTACGACAGAAGATGCAACATGCATCTGACTATCCTTGCACCACAGTGAGCCGCCATGCCTGAACTGGGGTGGTCGAGTTGTGGTAATGGGCCTCAGCAAGGCCTACCAGTGCTAGGGGTTCTCCCTTCTCTGCACAGAGTCCTCAGACCATAGAATAGAGGTTGGCACAGAAACTGGACTAGAAAATACAAGATTTATTAAACCTTATGAGGTAGAACTACATTCACACAGCACCCTTCGGTAATGTATGAAGTAGCACACTGAATGGAAGGAGCTTGGTCCTTTTATACCCACACAGGGGCTCACATGAAGGCGGTAGACGTACAAAATGCGGGTTTTAGGTGCATATAAGGTCATACAGAAAATACACAGTCAACAAGTCGGAGGAGCTAACAGTGGCTGTTTTTGCCAAAAACATCCTGACAGTTACATTCTAGTGGCAGCTGAAAAGACAGCTGCAAGCTCAACTGAGCATGTGCGAAGGTGGAAGATGCTAAATATATCTTGTCTCTGGGCAGATTTCAAGAGCAGTTAACAGAAAGGTAGGACAGAGAAAATGGCGAGCACATGGTAGCACATGGCAAACAAAATGGCTGACAGAAATACAAAATGGATTCCACAAAACGGACAAGATAGTCTCTAAATACAGGATGGCTTCTGCTAATGCTAACCTAATCGCTGCCAAATTACAACAGAGTGAGCTAAAGAATGATGATGGATTAAACCCAGATCAGTTGACTGGGGGTGAGTGTTTGATTTGCTCAAACGCTCCGTCCATCATCCCCTTTGGTATCACTTTGTTCGCCCTATGTTGGCAGGGTATGCCCAGACGTGTGTCCCTTGCTCACTTTGGCACTGGATTCAAGCTAACCTGGCTGATGACAGCTGATTAGCCAGAAACCAGCCTCAGGCTGCTTGTTTCTGGTCCAAGGAAGACATGGCTTGGTAGTTCGGGCTGGACTGTTCCCATGAGGCAGAGGGTCAGACTGATTTGCATATGGCCATGTTTGAACTGGGGTGGTGGAGTAAGCTAAAGAATGATGATGGATTAAACCCAGATCAGTTGACTGGGGCTAAGTGTTTGATTTGCTCAAACGCTCTGTCCATCATCCCCTTTGGTATCGCATTTACAATGCGGCACATCCATGGTGGCGCAAGGGTATTCTTACTTGTTGCATCTTTACTGGCGCATCCTGCTAATATGCTGGGATGCGCCAGTCCATGTAAATCTGCCCCATTTTTTTGCTCTCTATGCATAGGGCCATTTGAATGATGTAATTTTGCAGACATGGCATTTTCAGTATAGTTATGCATTTGCCACATAATCCATCATGTACTGCATACCTGCAGATTTTAACGAAAAAATATGTTTCTTGCTCAAATGGACAAAAACAACTAAACCTGAAGTGACACACTTTACCCAGCAGTGGAAAGCGCTTTGCAAAGGTTCTCTAGTCTCAATTTTGTTGCATATTGCTGCATTTGAGGTTTAAACTGGTACTCATTGTAGTGTCGAGCTCTAGTCGTTGTGGTGTGACGCCACAACGCAGAGCACAGCCGCCATGTTGAGGAGACGCGCAGAGCCTGCGAGAGAGACAGACGCGGTTCCCGGCGCTCTTGTGCCCGGTAGTTTAATAAAAAAACACTTACCTGCCTACAGTCCGTTGCCCCTTATTTTGGTCCCAGTATACATAGATACATACTACAAATTGGCGACTGGTGATCACTTTGGCATCCCAACCCAGGGCAGCATAGGACCACGAGGCAGCTAGTTGCAGGCACTGCAAATGGCTAATGGGCAGAGAGAGCGTGGTAGAGGAGTGAGCCAGCACCCACGTCCCCACACCCTGGCACGCTCAGACACCAGTGGCCGGTGAGGGGAGCCCACAGGCAGGACAAATGGGGAGCAAGTCAGCCTGATCTCGAGACGGCAGGGTGGATAACTGACCCGCCTCCTGGAGTCACACAACGCACGCCCACCCACTGAGGAGCCAAACATCAAAACAGCGACCATCGTGAGTACTTCAGCCCGGATGTGGCATAAAGGAAAGACACCACCATGTGCTCCTGTCCTGGCTCACCATCCTAGCGCGGCGACCATATCTCACATAAGCAACGCCGACACTCAATCAATCAATCAATCATGCCATTTGTATAGCGCACTACTCACCCGGGAGGGTCACAAGGCGCTTGGGGGGAGGGGTATGCTACTGCTCGAACAGCCAGGTCTTGAGTTGTTTCCTGAAGGCGAGATGGTCCTGGGTCAGCCGAAGGTGGATGGGGAGGGAGTTCCAAGTCTTGGCAGCCAGGTAAGAGAAGGATCTTCCTCCGGCGGTGGCTCTTCGGATGCATGGTACGGCTGCGAGGGCGAGGCTGGTGGACCGTAGCTGGCGGGTGGGCGTGTAGAAGGTCAGGCGGTCGTTGAGGTACTTGGGGCCCAGGTCGTGGAGAGACTTTTGTGCATGGGTGAGGAGCCAGAACGTGATCCTCTTGTCGACGGGGAGCCAGTGCAGGTTCCTCAGGTGGCTGGAGATGTGGCGGCGTCGGGGGACATCCAGGATGAGTCGGGCGGAGGCGTTCTGGATGCGCTGGAGTCTTTCCTGTAGCTTGGCTGTGGTTCCGGCGTAGAGGGCGTTTCCGTAGTCCAGTCGGCTGGTGACGAGTGCCTGGGTGACAGTCTTCCTGGTCTCGGTCGGGATCCAGCGGAAGATCTTGCGAAGCATACGCAGGGTGTTGAAGCACGATGAGGAGACGGCGTTGACTTGTCTGGTCATCGAGAAGGAGGGGTCCAGGATGAAGCCCAGGTTGCGTGCGTGGTCGGTTGGCTTGGGTGCGGTGCCCAGGGCTGGGGGCCACCAGGAGTCGTCCCAGGCGGAGGGCGAAGATCCCAGGATGAGGACTTCCGTCTTGTCTGAGTTCAGTTTCAGGCGGCTGTCCTTCATCCACTCGGCGACGTCTTTCATCCCTTCGTGTAGGCAGGTTCTGGCGGTGTCGGGGTCTCTGGTGAGGGAGAGGATCAGCTGGGTGTCGTCGGCGTAAGAGATGATGTTGAGGTTGTGCTGGCGTGCGATGGCTGCGAGAGGTTTCATGTAGATGTTGAAGAGGGTGGGACTGAGTGAAGATCCTTGCGGGACGCCGCAGATGACTTCGATGGCCTCGGAGCGAAATGGGGGGAGGCGGACTCTTTGTGTTCTTCCGGCGAGGAACGAGATGATCCACTCCAGTGCCTTCTCTTGGATACCGATGTTGCGGAGGCGCTGGACTAGGGTGCGGTGGCAGACCGTGTCAAACGCAGTGGAGAGGTCCAGGAGGATGAGGGCCACTGTTTTTCCCCCTTGTCGAGCAGGGTCCGGATGTCGTCGGTGGCTGAGATGAGGGCGGTCTCGGTGCTGTGGTTGGCTCTGAAGCCGGACTGCGAGGGGTCGAGGGATCCGTTCGTCTCGAGGAAGGCGGTCAGCTGTCTGTTGACGATCTTCTCGATGACTTTAGCAGGAAAAGGGAGGAGCGAGATGGGGCGGAAGTTTTTGAGATCGGTGGGGTCCGCTGTAGGATTCTTCAGGAGGGCGCTGATCTTGGCGTGCTTCCAGCTCTCCGGGAAGGTGGCGGTGTTGTAGGAGGCATTGATGATGTTCCGGAGTTGGGGTGCGATGGTGGAGTCGGCCGTGTTGAAGACGTGGTGTGGGCAGGGGTCGGTCGGTGATCCGGAGTGGATGGTGTTCATCGTGCGGGCTGTGTCTTCGGTGGTCACCGTGGTCCAGGTGTGAAGGGTGGCGGTGGGGGGCGTTGGTTCGACGGTTGGGTGCGTGGGTGGGGCGCTGAAGCTGTTGTGGATGTCGGCGATCTTGCGGTGGAAGAACGAGGCGAGGGAGTCGCAGAGGTCTTGTGACGGAGTGATGTCATTGGTGCCGGTGCTGGAGTTGGAGAACTCCTTGACGATAGTGAAGAGCTCTTTGCTGTCGTGGGCGTTGTTGTCCAGTCGTTCCTTCAGGGATTTCTTCTTGGTGGTGCGGATGAGCTGGTGGTGCTTGCCGGTAGCGTGTTTGAGGGCGGTCATGTTGTCGGTGGTCCGGTCGAGGAGCCAGGCTTTCTCGAGGGTGCGGCAGGTCTTCTTGGAGTCCTTGAGGTCGTCGGTGAACCAGGATGCCTTCTTGCTTCTGGGTCTGCTGGGAGGGTTCTTTAGTGGCGCGAGGTCGTCGGCGCAGGCGGTCAGCCACTGTGTGAAGTTGTGGGCTGCTTTGTTGGGGTCCGTTGTGTTGGCGGGTGGGCTCTGGCTGAGGGAGGCAGGGCCACGGGGGAGGACACTTTCCCCCCGTGGCCCTGGCGGAGCAGGAACAGCATAGTGCGGGCGCAGAGTCTGCGCCCCACAGGAGCCCCCAATGCCAGCACAGATCCAGTGCGCCAGGAAGTCCCAGAGGGGCGGAAGAGCTTTAAGAACGTAGAGCGGAGATGAGTGCCCAAGCTTCTTTGCTTGCAATTCCAATCCCCTTCCTGTCCAGACCCGGGGAACCCTTAATGAAGTGGGACGATTGGAAGGTATACTTTATGAATTACCTGGAAGCGCTGGAAGATGAAAGCGACGGGGAGTTTCACAGGAAAAGGAAGAAGAGGATACTACTCCATAACCTGGGCCCTGAAGGCATCAGGGTCTTCAAAAACCTAGTGCCTAAAGCATGGCAAGCCGACGGCGACGACATCATCCAACACGCGATTGAAGGCCTAGACAGCCATTATAGGCCGGTGGTGTGCACTTCCATTGACAGGTACAACTGCCAACAAAGAAAACAGGAAGCAGGAGAGTCTATAGATGATTATTTGGCGGCACTAAAGAAACTGGCTGTCACCTGCAAGTTCGGCGCGTTACATGACGAGTACATCAAAGACCAGATAGCTTGCACACCACGAACTCCGCAATCCAGGACAAGCTATAGGTCAATGGAGATGCGTCCTTGAAAGAAGTCATAGCAATGGTGAAGAAGGCAGAACTATTGAAAATATGCGCAGAGGCCGCAAAACAGGAGACCCCCACGAAATCCATGGTCAACAAAGTCACAGATGCAGAACTTCCAGACAGGGATAGGAATGTTCCCAGACAACACCCCATTAAGAAATCCACAACTGGAGACAAGAACTCATGCTACAGGTGTGGGAGTCAATCTCACGCTAGCCAGGACAAACGATGCCCAGCGTTCCGGGCCAAGTGTATTTTCCGTGGAATCATGGGGCATTACGAGAAAGTGTGTCGCCAGAAACAGAGACGACTCACGGTCAAGTATGTCACACAGGACTCTGACAAGGACGGAGAAGAGGAAGATGAAGAGGATAATGTCCTTTGCATAGAAGAACACATACTCGGTATCGACTGCACCCCCTCAAAAAAATTACAATGTGATCTGACTATAGGAGGAGTGCAAATAAAAGTGGTGCCTGACTCAGGGTCCCCGTACACCATAGTACAACATAAGGTTTGTGACGATCTCTTCAGACAGCATCTAGGGCCACACCTGATACCTCCAGATATCCGACCAGTCACATTCACGGGTGAGCCAATCCCCATGGTGGGGTACAGAGTCCTGCAATTTGAGTTCAAGGGCCGGAAGGCAGACAGTAAGCTATATGTAGCGGAGAAAGGACCCTCTGTCCTAGGATGGGTTGACCAGGGTGAGCTAGGCATACAACTAAACCCGGATGGAGTCACGCAAGTCCTGATGACAGGCCCAGAAAGGCAGCCAGATGACACCAAATGGAAGGAGGATCTCCCCACTGTGTTTGGAGGCACAATTGGAAAGCTGACAAAATGTACACATAAAATAGACCTCAAAGCAAACCCGTGTGCCACAAAGTAAGAAACATCCCGTTGGCAATAGTAGAAACAATACAGTTGGAACTGCAATGGCTGGAGGACAATGGCATCATAAAGCCGATAGACAGCGCGGAATGGTTGGCCCCACTGGTGTTGGCCAGGAAGCCCAACGGCAAGGTGAGTGGTGCGCACTTGTTCCCAGAAGAGGGGTAGCCTTCCTCCGGATTACTAGGGGCAAGGGTATGCCCGGACACCCTTCCGGGGCTCGGGGTTCCCTTCTGGGGACCAGATGGGCGATGACCGGGAAACACCTCCCAGGCATCCGGGGCTCCCTCCTCCAGCCCGTGGCGTGGCAAAGTACCCGGGACAGGCTCCATGGGTCCCGGGCAGTCCTCCCCATGCCTGAGGCCCAGCATGGGGTTTCAGAGCCCTCCCTGAGCCCTGCAGCCCTGCAGCCCGGGAGCCCTGCAGCCCTGCAGCCCTGCAGCCCTGGAGCCCAGGAGCCCGGGAGCCAGGGAGCCCCGGAGCCCCGGAGCCCCGGAGCCCCAGAGCCCTGCAGCCCCTGAGCCCTGCAGCCCCGGAGCCCTGCAGCCCTGGAGCCCAGGAGCCCCGGGAGCCCTGGAGCCCTGGAGCCCTGCAGCCCCCGGAGCCCTGCAGCCCCCGAGCCCTGGAGTCCCGGAGCCCTGCAGCCCCGGAGCCCTGCAGCTCCAGAGCCTTGGAGCCTCGGAGCCCTGCAGCCCCAGAGCCCTGCAGCCCCCGAGCCCTGCAGCCCCAGATCCCTGGAGCCTCGGTGCCCTGGAGCCTCGGAGCCCTGCGGCCCCCGAGCCCCACAGCCCCGAATCCCAGGAAGGGCAGGCGGGAGCCCTCCGGTGGAGGCTCGGGGCAGGCAGATTGGCGTCATGTCGGTACCGGCCATCTGGTCGCACCTTTCCACTTGGCCATCTGGTCGCACCCAATGCTTCCCAATGGGGCGACCAGATGGCCGGGCTTCCCTGGAAGTCCCGATGAGGTGCCATTCGCCTCCCGGATCCCAGCCAGGGCTCCAGGAGGTCGGACGTGTTCGCGCCTAGGGTCCCCGGAGCCGTGCGGTACGCACTTGTTCCCAGAAAGAGGGGTAGCCTTCCTCCGGATTAATAGGGGCAAGGGTATGCCCGGACACCCTTCCGGGGCTGGTTGTGCCCTGCTGGGGACCAGATGGACGATGACCGGGCAACACTTCCCAGGCGTCCGGGGCTCCCTCCTCCAGCCCGCAGCGTGGCAAAGTACCCGGGACGGGCTCTATGGGTTCCGGGCAGTCCTCCCCGTGCCTGAGGCCCAGCGTGGGGTTTCAGAGCCCCCCTGAGCCCTGCAGCCCCGGAGCCCTGGAGCCCTGCGACCCAGGAGCCCAGCAGTCCGGGAGCCCTGCAGCCCAAAGCCCGGGAGCCCTGGAGCCCCAGGGCCCTGCAGCCCCCGAGACCTGCGGCCCAGGAGCCCTGCAGCCCGGGAGCCCTGCAGCCCTGGAGCCCGGGAGCCCTGCAGCCCCGGAGCCCTGCAGCCCCCGAGCCCTTCAGCCCCCTAGCCCTGGAGTCCCGGAGCCCTGCATCCTTTGAGCCCAGGAGCTCTGGAGCCCTGGAGCCCTGCAGCCCCCTACCCCTGGAGTCCTGGAGCCCTGCAGCCCCATAGCCCTGCAGCCCCGGAGCCCTGGAGCCTCGGATCCCTGCAGCCCCGGAGCCCTCCAGCCCTGCAGCCGGTGCACTGCAACCCCGAGCCCTGCAGCCCGGATCCTTGCAGCCCCGGAGCCCTGGAAGGGTAGGCGGGAGCCCTCCCGTGGAGGCTCGGGGCAGGCAGATTGGCGTCATGTCTGTCCCGGCCATCTGGTCGCACCCAATGCTTCCCAATGGGGCAACTAGATGGCTGGGCTTCCCTGGAAGTCCCGATGAGGTGCCATTCGCCTCCCGGATCCCAGCCAGGGCTCCAGGAGATCAGGCACGTTCGGGCCTAGGGTACCCTGAGCCGTGCGGTGCGCACTTGTTCCCAGAAAGAGGGGTAGCCTTCCTTCGGATTACTAGGGACAAGGTACTCTGGGACCCCTCTCGGCCTAGTGGTCATCAGCCGGCAGCTGGACGGGCCAGGATGCTGCCCCAGCCCCGAGTCCGTCCCCGGTCCTGCTGCATGGCAGGATGCCCTGGACGGGGTCCTAGAGGGCCCGGTGAGGTGTCCCCTGCACCTCCGGGCCTGGGGGCCCCTTTACTAGCTCCAGGGGCCCCACCGGGACTGGGGCCGGGTGCTCTGGCCCTAGGCCCTGTCCCCCGACCTCCCGGCACTGCCAAAGGCCCGGGACGTGGTTCCGTTGTGCCTGGGGAGCCTCCCCTTGCTTGGCTGGTTTCATGACCTCCGGCCGGGGTCCCCCCGATGGCCCCGGGGAGGTTGCAATAGTAATCCTGCTCAGTACAAGAGGAACCGCAGGCAGGCCATCGGGGAGTGGACATGGCCTGGGCTTAACCCTCCTTGGGTCCGGCCAAGGGTCCGTGTGCTGGGGACGTGGCTCCACCGGGCCCCAGACAGGCTCTCCCCGGCCTGGCTAGGGTTCGGAAGGTGGGACCGGGCCCGGAGCTTGAGCTCCTTCTGCCCGGCTCCGGGCTGCGTGAGCCCCCAGTCCATCAAGCCATCAGAGGGTCTGGGCGCTGGGGACAGGGCCCCACCGGGGCCAGGGGAGGCTCTCCCCGGCCTGGCTAGGGTTCAGAAGCTGGGACAGGGCCCGGGGCTTGAGCTCCGTACCGGCCGGCCCGGGGTGCGTGAGCCCCCTGTCCTGCAAGCCATCAGAGGGTCTGTGCGCTGGGGATGGGGCTCCACCGGGGCCCAGGGAGGCTCTCCCCGGCCTGGATAGGGTTCGGAAGGTGGGACCGGGCCCGGGGCTTGAGCTCCGCCCGGCCGGCCCCGGGGTGCATAAGCCCCCCGTCCTGCAAGCCATCAGAGGGTCCGTGCGCTGGGGACGGTGCTCCACCGGGGCCCAGGGAGGCTCTCCCCGGCCAGGCTAGGGTTCAGAAGGTGGGACCGGGCCCGGGGCTTGAGCTCCATCCGGCCGGCCCCGGGGTGCGTGAGCCCCCCGTCCTGCAAGCCATCAGAGGGTCTGGGCGCTGGGGACGGGGCTCCACCGGGGCCCGGGGAGGCTCTCCCCGTCTGGCTAGGTTTCGGAAGCTGGGACCGGGCCTGGAGAGCAGGTGTGGCTGGCTTCATCCACTACGCTGTCAGAGCGGAGTTTTCTGCCCACCCCTACTTTTCTCGTCAACCCTCCCACATTATATGATACAATATGATATAAATGATTTTGAAATGTTCAAAGAAAAATAAAATGGAGATTCCCAAAATGTAAATTTAAAAGTGTTTTTCTTGATTAAATATAGGAAATGTTGATATTAATTTTCTACATTTGTGAAGGTGTATTTAGTGTGCTGTTAGAATAGATAACTATGCTTAGAGTACGCGCACCCATTAAACTATGCGGTTACCCAGGGATTTCTCTTTTTTTATTTACAATATTTGTTAGTAATAGATAGGAATAAATGTCCCACTGCATGGGCTTCTCTTAAAAAGGGCACTTTATTGAAAAAAAAAATTATCAGAAGGGCAAAAGCAGGTTGACAGTCTCACAAGTTCAACATCATTCTGAGTGCTGCTGAAGTTAGAGGCCAAACAATATAAAATGGAATATTCTGCTTAATGTTTAGCTTTAATGAGTCAGGTGAAAACACGACTGGGCTCAGTAAATATTGTTTCCAATTGAAAAAAAAGATACATTCACAATAGATATGTGTAATGTTTAGTATGTCTATGCTTTGCAGTTGAAGTAATTATCTGGTGGTTCAGGTTTCAGAGATTTACTTTTTATTTCTATATTATATGAAGGTGTTTGTGTATAGTGCAAATTTTCCAGAACTGTACGAACTCGCCAATGCAATTTAAATTTCACCCAGGCCCTAAAAGAAAGTTTGCAGAATGGATATGCAATTTGCTTTAGGAAATAAATAGTGCTGTACACGGCCTACTAACAGGTTAAGGGAGGCAATAAAATATCCCCATATATTCAGTTTGGAAGGCCTTGGTTTCTGTCACTGAGCTCAAATTCCGATAATCTGCAGTTTTCATACAAAGAATATATTGCATAACTATAAAAACACTTTTCAAGGATGTGTACTATATCATTTTGGTGTACTAAAAAGTGATGCATTTTGCATTTTAACAGCATGCGTGAAATCGGCAAAGCACCTGACCCCTTCTTGGCTGCTGTCAGTCCCACACTGAACTCCCAAAGGTGTGGTGGCAGCAGCGCCCACCTCCACTCGAGAGACTAGTCAACTCCTAGGGCTTTCTGCACGCTGATCTGCAGTCCTGCTGATGTGTTTTTGTCATGCGCAAGTGTGCGTTTACATGTCTGCCGCTGCCCATTCTTACGTTTTGTCTTGAGGTTCCTCTCAAAGCAGATTCCAACATCTCCAACTGATGTACTGCGAAAAGGGATTTTCTTTCCTTGCAACAAAACACATTGCAGCAAATTCAAATGTAATTCAAACAGGGTGCTGCGTGATTTCATATTTTGGTCAAAATTGTTTTATGTTCATGCGCCTTCATGTTTTTGTCTAATGCATAACCCCCAAAGCAGGGGCTGTTTAAAATACAATGTTGTAAACACAGTCATTATTTCAATAGGATGCTAAGAATTTAGACGCATCCTAAAGTCTCACATATACTTTTAAGACGTGATGAGTTCAATGTCAAAGTATTTAATACAGGGGAATGCTGGTTAAGGATTAAAGAGAATGACCATACCATACCACTTTCTTGGACATTGATATACCTTTTTTAAATATTTGTATTGTTGCCACATCCATGAGTACTTAAAAGACTTTGACTACAACATTTCTTAAATAGGGATTCAGTCATGTGTTGGAAATGTAAACAATAGCATTCAATTAAATGTGCATTTCTTAGCTTTTCAAAGAAAATTGTTACCAAAAAAATAAATGTCCAAGGTCAGTAGCCTCATTTGAATAATATTTAACTTCCATAAAAGCAGGTTACATACAATTAAAACGGCAATTGTTCTTTATATAAAAAAAAAAAGTTTTTATAAATGCACTTGTATTAGTTCAGTTTTATTTCATAGGGTTACTTTGCTATTATTGTACTTCATCATTCGATTAGTCGCTGTTGTTACCCACTATTATTGGATTGTACTGATGTTTTATATTGTTTACTTCTTTTAATAAAGCATTTTAGACTTGAAAACGGCTATTGCATTCAGGTATTATGTTTTCTGAAGGGTATGCTCATTCAAAATCATTAACCTCTGTTGTTAGAAGGGATTCAATTACAGGAGTGTGTTTAAGGCTGCAGTACCACCTCCAGTCCACAGGGGCAGAGCTTAGAAAAAAAGATAAACACACTTGGTGAAACACAGGTCCCCACAAGGCAATTTTTGAAAAGTTGTAAAAAGTTGCACAGATGTTTCTGAAATAATTTCCAATCATTTAGAAGACTTTACCTTGTGGGGACTTAGGAATACGTTTTTGCCAGAAAGTTACCCTTTCTGTACAAAAACAATCCTGCCTGCAATGCAAGCACCCTTGCACTATGATGCAATGGTGTCCGCATTGGCGTTAAACTGAACACAGTGTACCAGCTCAGGAAGAGAGCATAAATGCTTGATTTCTTTGTAACTGTGGAGTATTTCTGATTTATTCATGTTATGCAACGCAGCTTCTTTGCTTTCTGCCCTGGGTTGCATAGACGTTTAGTAAATGTACCTCCCATTTTCCTACTAGTTATGTTATGCTCACTATGAATCTAGGCAATATCGAAATATTTTAAAAGTTTCTGTCTGGCCATGAGAAAAACAGTCTACAATCAATAGCACATGGTTGATCTGCGTGGGGCAAACTGAAAAACACCCTCACTCCTGATCTGCACATAACATTTACAGTGGATTTCAAATGATTCATAGATGTGTTATTTGAATTGTTTTCAAGGAATTAATAGTTTTTGCCATATGCGTTAGACTCTGCTGAATTCCATTAAATTTCTGTGAGATTCCACGGAATTCTAACAGGGCAGAAAGGGCATATGACACTAGTTTCTTAACGCAAAATTCACCCTTGCGTCCAAACAATGGATGTGGAGAGGCATTTTGCACTAAGTCTTATCTCAGCCCAATACCAAATGCACTGCGTTGCATACCCCTCAGCCCCATTATACACTCTCCAGGGAGTACTGTAGAGTATATGGGTGCTGAGGGGTATGAATTGCTGGGCAATGGTTTCTAATCTGACCAGGAACTAGGAAAAGTCCCTCTACCTTAAAAACACAGTGCAGAATGAAGTTTAGTCTGCTGTTTTTATACACATCAAAGGACTGGTTCATCCTTCTCGCATTGTTCAGAAATCACAGCAGTGCATTCCCCTTGATGCCTGTAGGAGTGTAGGGTCTGCTTCCTATGGTCACCCCCACTTTTTGCTGTGATTTTCTGGTTTTTCGACTTTAGTGTGGCTGTGGGCCTGCTAATCAGACCCACATCCCAGCTGTTCTCTCTCTAAAGTAATACCATGTACTTTAGGTACATACCTGAATGGGTATTGGGTCATCTTTGTGAGCCCCTGTATAGTGTACCATAGGTACCCAGGATAAGGTGCATCAAAGACCTACCAGGGGTTGCAGCATGTATTATGCCTCCCCTGGCTGGCCATCCACAGTGACACCACAGGCTGATCACTCAGCTTAGCTTGGGTAAGGTGGTGTAATCACCCCTTACTTAGATATAGTATACCTATATCTATCCATATATATAGACACATATACACCAATAAGTCACTCCTATGGCAGGCCTTAATAATCCTGAAGGCAGAGTGCTTGGTTTTATGTGAGATGGTTCCCTAGCATGAACTGAGCCCTTCTGCAGCTTTCGGAACCATCTCCTTATAGCTGTTCTATGATATAGCCATACCAAACACTCTTAAGTGCATTATAATCCTCGCGGTTAATGCTAACTTTGGTTTGGCTTAATCAAAACATGTCGTGTAAGGTGTCAAACACTTTAGAATACTACCCCCACGCCAGTCCTGGTGGCGGGGGTAGCATTCCACCCTTCTAGAGGGAAAAGACATGTAGTTACTGCTTTACCTGGTTAAAGTTAAACAGAGCCTCAGCATCACAAAATGGATGCTGCTGCCACAAACACAAGTCTGACCTCCTGCTGCTGGGGGAAACTCCAGCAAGGGAGGCCTGGACAATAGGTTTCCTGTCCACCTCCCCAGACAGCCTGTAGTGTATTGGGGCAGAGTGGGTTGAATGGAAAGAATGTTTTCCAGACACTGCCTGGGGCACACAAGGTGCTCCATGCATAGCCCGGTTCAAACCAGTTGCTGGGGCACTCCAGCCCCACTCTGGCATGAAACTGTACAAAGGGAAAGGGGTGTTACCACCCCCTTCTCAGGTCCACCCATAGGAGGGACTTAGTAGGTAATCCAGCCCATTTCTTTAGTATAAAGATAGGTGCTGTGTCCCCAGGACTTTATATTATCCTGGATGAAACTTTGATACAAACTCTTGGACCTTCGACGTTCTACATCGACAAGAAGACTGAAGACATCTCCCTTGTGGTCAAGGAGTGACCACCCTGTGCAAACAGGCACCACCAATAACTTGCCGGTCTGCTTTGTCGACGCTCCCGCCGGATCCCGAAAACTCAGTGACACAGGAACTAGACTCTCTGACTTCTCTGACTCCGACCCACATCTACAGGAAAGCTGAGACCTGTGGTGGACACGAGAGACGTGGGACCGGACACCCTGTACATCCTGCATTTTGCTAACAGTGCAACTACCGAGGCACCCTCGCAGTTGTACATTGGGGTATGAGAAGTCCCAGACCCGAGCGCCATTTGCACTGAAGCTCAGCCCTCCACACTCCACGAGTGCCGCGTTGGGCCTGCTCTTGCATTTCAGCTCAACGTGTCTTTCCGGTTGCTAGCCCACTGGCTAGTTAGCCCTCTGAAGACTTTCCTTTAAAACCAAACTGCTTTCCTGGTTGCTCAAGGTTTGCTCCATCTTCCCTGCAAAGGAGAAGTTCACCAGACCTTGCTGGTCTGCTCCGAAGCCAATCTTCACTTCCTACGTGGATTGCATTTACCAAGGCTTGTTGGATCCAGTCTGGATACCGATACTGTAGTCAACTAGATCCTTTGTGGGACATCTCAAATCCAGCTCATGGTTGTCGTCGACCCCTCCTGGTCCTCGTGGCTGCAGCGACAAGCTTCACCTCTTCACCTGAAATCAACTCGACATCGCCTGGTTCCTTCCTGGTTCCTTCCTGGTCACTGGCTAGTGACCCAGACTCTGTCCCCTCTGCTTTCAGGTTCTTCTCATCTCCGATCCACCCTTGGATCCACCCGGACACTTTTCCTCTGGTCGCCTGCAGCACTTCTTTGCAGATCTCCATAGAAAACATTGCCGAAACCCGACACAAAAAGACACCTATGCACCCGGCTTCCCGGGGTGAGGTAACTCGAGTACTCCGGTGCTCCCGTGGGTCTTGACTCTCGAAGTGTCCCACTTTAAAGGGGTTTTACCGTAGTCCATCCGGAAGTGTCCTTAAACAGTAACTTTGTAACTTTTTCGTTCTCCATTATAAGTCAATAGTAACTCACGACTGTGTTTAGACACTGCACGCGTCTCCCGTGGGTCTCCTACTTCCTAACCTTTGGTTGTCTAATGTAGCCCCTGCGAATCCCTAGGCCCTAGACCTATTCACTATTTCTGAAGTGATCCTTACACCACTTACTTAGTATATGGTTTGTGAGGCTCCTAGGGCAAAACTGTATTTGTGCAACTTATAGTGTGCTAATTGCGTAACTTGTGATGTATTTTGATCTCTGACCTCATAAAGAGTGCAGAGGGGTTGTGTTAGAAATACATATATATTTGATATATACCTTGTGTGGTGTCCTTTCATTTGTTACTTAAGGGATTATAATGGGTAAAACAGCTTGCTTTACATGCTCTCGGAAGTTTTAGCCTAAGACTGCTGGTCCATGCTAGAATAGCTTGTCTATAAGGTTGACTTTACAACCACCATCAATAAGGGTCGTTTAGACTGGTGTAAGGTGCCCACTAGAATAGTTGACATCATATGCCAGGCTAACTTCTCACAATGCCCTTACATACTCCTCAGTAATCACTGCAGTGCAGTCAGTGGTTTCTACAGAGGGCTGGAACAGGGAGCAGCCCCATTTAATTAAAAATAAATTGCAGATTAAACTTTAATCTGTAATGGTTTCTAAACATAGAAGGATCGCTCCCTCTTTCATGCCTGCCACTACAGATTAAATCCACCAGCAGAGCAGCAACATTTATCAGTAACTCTGTGTGACAAGAGTAACACGGAATTACACAATTCTTCCATTTTCGCTGGTGGAATTGAAAAATCTACCCAGGTCTAATATTAATAGTTAGCATTTTATCCTAGTAGTTAACCATCAACTCCTTTTAAGAAGGTGCCTTATAGTCAAATTCTAAAACTTTGCAACTATTTGCTTTGTCCATTGGAAGGTGCATGGCCTGAATAATCTCATACTTTATATGCATTTAGACACTTCAATGTTACAGTGTGTCAATAAACATGTAGTCTTTTTTTCCATTTCTGTTAGGTGGTATCACAATCAGAAATGCAAATAAAGCTCAGAATACAGCAGATACAGCTAAAGAAGCTGCAATAATGCAAGTGAACTACCAGGGCGCTGTGGACAAGTATGAATCTAACTTCAATCCTGCGGGATGACATCCTTTCCACAGAACAGACCATTTTATCAAAGCCTCCCTCTCTCAAAGTATCTTCTTAGAAGCTCTCAATACAGGCCAGATACTCACACTCCTAAAGAATCCTACACTGGACCCTGATGACCTCACCAACTATCAGCCCATCACTTATAAAACATTCATCTGGATTCATCTGAAAGCTCATTAGATCTGGCTGATAATGCTGCTGTTGCTGGACACTATGTGATAAATTACAAAACAGACTATAAGGAGGACCTACATGTGAGAGGCAATGGCTCCATCCTCATGGTGGTAGCCTGGAGTACATATTTGGATTAGGAAACAGTCATGGGCTTCTACAAAAAACTGTTTACCCAACACACAGATGTGATTATTTTGTTTATTTAGCCAGCTGCCAGAGCTTAACTTTTCATGGGCACACATATGACATTGTATTAGATAAAGAAATAATTTGCAATGTTAGCTTTTCTCTGGCAGCAACACAGATGACAGGAGGGTGATTATTACCTTTGCAGTTCAGATTACAGTTTTGTGTTTGAGACCCAGGGCTTCACTAATCTACATGGACTTTTTTTCTAACGTGAAAGTGCAACTGTTACCTGACCTTATATGATCATCAAAAAAGAGCTATGGAAGTCTTACTGAGAGCTGAGCATGAGCTCCACCCACACCATGGTTCTCATGACTACTGGATTTGAATGGACCAAATATGTGTTCTTCCACCAAAACGCTACTAGTATTACACTTTATGGCTTATAGCAAAATGTACAGTCAATGGAGCAGGACTTTGAATATTTATAGTGGCAAGCCAGCGATTTTGACTATTGGACTGAACTGTCTATGATTAAATGCTATGATAAATGCATTAGACCTGACACATGTGTTGTGAAAACGTGTTTAGGTTAATAGATAGTTAAGGTTTAATTCACCGCTTCCCCCTAACTTGGTCTGATTACTTTATGCTCAGTTTCCAGATGTCTCTCAATGCAATGCAAACTAGTAGGAACAATAAGCCATAAGGGCAGATCAAGCCCAGGAACACAATTCATGAGTCTTTCTTCTCCTCTAAATGTCCTACTCAATACATTTCAGAATTCTTGAACATCAATAGTGCACTCACTACTTTTCAGGAGTCCTTCACTCAGACTCTGGATAAAATTGCACATTTAAGACCCAATCACCGCAGGTCTACTAGGCTCCCTGCTTCATGATGCATGGAGGAACTTAAGAAAGATAAATCAGCTTGTAGGAAACTAGAAAAGAGATGGTGAGTATCTAAAGCTCCCTCAGACAAAATGATCTACAAACCAGCCCTAAATAAATATTATTAAAAAAAATTAGAGCCATCCATAAGTCTCATCTCATCAATAGAATTCATACTGCTATTATATCAAGCAAAGAACGACTAAAAGTTCTGAATGAATTCATACAGGCGACAGCTTTCACTTCCCATCTCCCGTCTCACAGGAACTGTGCAGCGCCTTGGCTAACCACTTTTAGGGTAACATTGAGAATAGTTATAAAAGTCTCTCCAAATGCACCCCTTCTAATGGCTCTGTTTCTATCATTCCCTCTACTCATAACTCCTTCACTGCCCTGGCGTGTTTCGAATCACTCACCCCGGAATCAGTATTAGACATGATGAGCACAATTAAGTGGGGTTTGGTTGCATAATGGTGGGACATGCCAATTCTCTAATACCCGCCATCACAGCACTGTGGGCCTGATTCACAGAACTAAGTTAAGACAAAATCCTAAACTTACTACTTTTGGTATTCACAGAAGTTAGGATTTTGTCTTAAGTTTGTCTTAAGACAGACTTAAGACAGACTTAAGTTAGGATTTTGTCTTAAGTCTGTCTTAAGTCTGTCTTAAGACAAACTTAAGACAAAATCCTAACTTCTGTGAATACCAAAAGTAGTAAGTTTAGGATTTTGTCTTAACTTAGTTCTGTGAATCGGGCCCTGTGTAACATTTCCCTGGGTTCAGCCACTTTACCTCAGGAGTGGAAAATAGCACAGGTCATGTCCATCCTGATAAAGCCTAATGTGGACCCTTTGAATCCAGTAAATTGTAGGCCTATCTCCCATTTCCCTTACCTTCGCACAATTATGGAAAGTCTAATTTGCCAACAACTTACCCAGTATTTGGTACCATAACAAAATTTGACCCCTTGCAATCTGGGTTTAAAGCCTTTAATAGTGCTGAAACAGAACTGATGGGGCTCTAGATACTATAAAACTCTCCCTTGATCAGAGCTGTCCAGCCATGCTGGTTTTAATTGGTCTCTTGGCTGCATTCAACATCATCCCACATTTGATCAAGATTCAAATACTCTCTGATGTTGGTGGCAAAGTCTTTGTCTGGTTTCAGAGCTTCCTCTGCAACAGTACCCAGGTTACTAATCTAGGCACCTTTACATCTCTGGTGATATCATTGGGAAGAGGAGTTGCTCAGGGCTCTTCACTGAGCCCTGTACTCTTTAACATCTATGGTGCACCCCAGGCTCCAGTAATCATGTCCAATGGATTTGATGTCTTCTTATAAGCTGATGATACTCAATTGATCATCTCCATGGGCCCAAACCCGCTCTCTATTAAAGTGAAGTTCTGAGAGTGCATGAGGAGCTTTCTTCCTGAATGTCCCACAATTGCCTACAGCTCAATGGCGACAAATAAAAAATAGTGTTGTTCCCTAAGCCCCATGACTATTGGGCAAACAATTGGTGGTCACCTGAATTAGGCATCCCCTCAAACCAAAATGGTGATAAAAAATTAATTGAGGATAGCCTCTCAATGAGAGAGCAAGTGAAATCTTCATGTGGCATCTGTTTCAGAATAATGTGCATGTTAACAAGAGTATTTCAATGGCTGCCTTTCCATACAAGAAACACTCTCACGAAGGCACTTATGGTCAGACGCTTATATTATGGAAATGCCCTCATGATAGCGGCCGATCATTTCTCCTGTCTAGAGTGCAGGTAGTCCAGAACACTGCAAACTTGTTTGTCCTCAGATTTCCACCTTGTGCACATTCTGTACCCATGCTTAAATCACTGTACTGGCTTCCATTAAGAAAGCAAGTGATTTTAAAACTTCTGTGCCTGGTACACAGAGTTCTATCAAGTAAAGGACCAATGAATCTTCAAAACCAACTGTCATTTTATCAACCCACTGGAAATTTGAGATTCAAGGATCAATTCTTGCTCTGCCCATGTCATATTCACAAAGTTAGACAGGGTGGTTGATCCTTTTCTCACCTGAGTCCTTTTCATTGAACAGGATTCCACCTCACATTTGCCTATGCACTGAATTTTTCTGCTTCAAGAAGCTACTCAAAACCTAGCTTTAATGACTACATTTCTTCTTTTCCATTCTCATCTTGGGACACTGGTTTAGCGCCAAGATACCCCTGCAAGGCTTATTTGCTGCGCTATATTAAGTTTGGATAAAATAACATAACAAGATTGGAATGTTATTAGTCTAATCTAAAGCCTCAAACTATTATGTAATATGGGATCTCATATATTTGCCATAGTAGCCAATGTTTTTTGTGTTGGTGAAATGGTGTGACACACCGTGGATATAGATGGCTTGCTGTGTGAGAATCCTTATTGGCCCAATTTTCACTTACCATATTATGTTATGTTATGTTATAAAGTATTTATAGCATGCACCAATACTAAGGAGTGTACCAGGACGGGGGGCCAACGTGAAAACAGAAAATCTGAGATTAATAAGCCTAACTAAAAAGTATGGTCTTTAGCTGCCTCTTGAACAGCCTGGTGTCATGAATGTTCCATAGTTCCACAGGAAGGGAATTCCAAGCTTTTGCTGCCTTAACGGATAAAGAGCTGCCCCCATATCAGTAGAGGCAAAAGCGCGGGACCACTGCCAGCCTCTGCCCAGCAGAGCACAGACGTCTGCGAGGGAAATAGAAGGCAAAGCGTCTCCTAAGGGAGATCAGCCCTGTTCCATGCAGAGCTCTAGGAGCCAGAGTGACGGCTTTGAACTGGCCTAGTTGGGCCACAGGGAGCCAGGGAAGATCCCACAAATGCTGTTTCACACTTCATCTTCCTGAAATTCCCAGCAGAACCCTAGCTGCTGCTTTCTGTATTGTTTGCAGTTCTTATAACTGGTAACCAGGCAAGCCAATGTACAAAGCATTGGCATGGGTAATGTGTGACATAATAAGAGCACGGATCACCATTTCCTTGGCTGGCCTGGGTAGCAGAGGAAGAATCTTTCCTAGTGATTTCAGCGTGCCAAAGCACACCCCAGCAAGTTTTTTTATTTGCATGGAGAACCTAAGGTCCTCACCAAACCAGACCCCTCAAATTCTTGGCAGGATTGCCAACCGAATTGGGCAGAGGGTACTCTGAGGGCCACAAAGACTCTCTGAAAAGTGGGGGAAAGGGTCCATGCAAGAGGACCTCCGAATTGTCCGAATTGCATTTCAGCTGAACCAATACAAGCCATTTAAAAACGGCAGCAAGACAGTACTTAGCTTTAGTCGGGGACAAGTCATTTTCCCTCCAGGTGAAGAGGAGCTGGGTGTCATCTGCATAGGCAATGATCTTAGCTCCCAGCTCCTCTGCTAGGTAAATTAAGGGAGTAATGTTAATATTACAAAGCAGGGGGCTCAGATTAGAGCCTTGCGGGACTCCTGTGGCCACCCTTATGGACGCCAAAGAGAATGGTGGAAACCAAACCTGCTGGGTTCAATCCTCTAAGAAGGATTTAAGCCACTCCCAAATGCCCCCAGATACACCAATGCTTGAGAGATGAGCAAGTAGTTGATGGTGTGGTACCATATCGAAGGCGGCAGAGAGGGCCAATAAAATCAGAGCCGCTCTGCGGCCTGCATCCAAGCAGTCCCTTACCGCCTCCGACATTTCAAGGAGAGCATTCACTGTGCTATAGGTCTCCCTAAATCCAGATTGAGCAGGATGGAGGTCACTAGATGACTCAACAAAGGTGGCCAGCTGTCTAAAGACTGCTTTCTCGCAAACCTTTTCTACAGCCGGAAAAAGAGAAATTGGTCGGTAGCTGGCACGTATAGTAGCATCTAAGGAGGGCTTTTTCAGTAATGGTAATAGTTTGGCCTGCTTCCATTCCGGTGGAACAGAGGCTGTAGGAGCAGGACTCAGCCAGACCCGCTAGTGCAAGGGGTTCGCCCTTCTCTGCACAAAGTCCTCAGACCAATAGAAAGAAGTTGGCACAGAAACGAGAATAGAAAAAGTAACATTTATTACACCTCATGAGGTGGTGCTACGGTTCAGACAGTACCCTTCGGTATTGCAAGAAGTAGCACCACGAGCTAAGAAAGCATGGTTTATTTAAGCCCGCACAGAAGCTCAAAAGAAGGCGGTACAAACACAAGAGCACAGTTTATGTACATATAAGGCACAATCGATCAGTGGGAGGAGCTAACTGTTTTGGGGGTCGACAAGCACATTCCTATCTGGAACTAATCACTAACAGATGTGGACACTACTTGACATGCTCGAAAGTGAGGGATGCTAAATATAACTTGTTGCCGGGCAGATTTCAAGCGTTGTGGACAGGAAGATAGGACAAAGCACATGGTCGGCACGAGGCAACATGTAGCAGACAAGATGGCTGCCGTAAAAACAAAATGGAGTCCGCTAAATGTCAAGATAACAGCCAGAACTAAGATGTCTTCTGCTAATGCTTAATTTAATCGCTGTTAAATTACAACATGGCGGTCAGGAGGAACAGATTAATGATGGTATTCACCTCCAGATTAACTGCCTCTGCAGCTCCCACTAGCAGCCTAGCCTGTCAACAATTGGTTGGAGAGCCTGACTTTAGCGATGTAAGAATGAACAATGAGTCTAGCGGGGCAAAGAGTGAGAACTCCATCAGCGGGGAGACTGACGGGGTAGAGACTGAGATGTTCGAGATGAGAGACTTTGCCCACCCGAGGGGACTAGTCACTAAGCTGTCCTGGATCGCCTGGATTTTATCAATAAAAAAGCATGATAACTTCTCACACCATTCCACAAAAGCAGGAAGGAGGGAAGGAATGCGCTCGGCTCTAGACATTAAAAAACTCTGGACGATGGCAAATATTTTCTTGGAGTTGTTTTTAGACACAGCAATCTGCTCCGCATAAAATCTGCTTTTAGCCTCCCTGAGAGCATCATAGTAGTATCTCTAAGCCTTCCTTAGTGTTGTTTTAGCCAGGGGGCAGTATACCTGTCTCCAGCTACGTTCTAATTTTTAATTCCTTAAGCTTGCAGGAGTACCAGGGTTTAGAAGGGGCGTTTCTTGCTCGTCTGTTGGAGAGGGGCGGGGATAAAAAATAAATTGCCTGGGAAATAAAATTAGTGAGGCTCTCTAACACTCCATCTATATTAGTAGCAGCAATAGGATGTGTGTCTAACAGAACCCTGCAAAAGTAAGAGGTATCTATTCTTTGCAAAGGTCAGCCATGATGAGATCCCTTAGAGAAGAATGACGTCACAATGGTCCAAGAGAACTGGATCAAAAAATGATCTGACCAAGACACTTGAAGTGGTTCCCTGATGGATAAAGGAAAATGGGAATAGACCGGGTCTAAAGTTTGGCGCGCACTGTGGGATGGAGAGCTAATCCATTGGGTAAGTTGGGCCAAACTGAAGAGAATCATTTAATTCCCAGGTGTCACTAGCCTCCTCGCAATCCAGATGGATATTAAAATCACACAGAAGTAAAAATGTTGAAAAGCGTAGAGCCCTAGGGACACTTACATCATCAAGAGCTTTCAAGAAGGCTCCAGTCGGCCAGGGGGGTCTATACACAAGTGTACCCCCCGGTGTGATGTGCAGAGACATTATATTAGAGAAATTAAGGGCCTCCCCATTAACAATACCTAGGGTTTCCTCTCTGGTAAGAAACCATGAGTCTCTAAACACCACCGCTATACCTCCACCCATACCCACTTTACAATCTGCCATCACTAATTGATATCCCCTTGGGATGGCTAACTCGACAGCAGGGGCAGAGACCTCATTAAGCCACGTCTCAGCGACAAATAATAAATCTAACTGCTTGTCTGAGAGGAGCTCAAATATGTCTGGGACATGCTTAAATAGTGAGCGTGAATTAATTAACAATGCCCGTATGCCGTCCCCTTTCAAGGTTGTAGTACTGGGAGCAGCTGGAGGATGAGGATCTCCCAACTCAGTGCAACTAAATCGCAAAGCCTGGTCAAATTGTTTGACACCACCCAATGGTGTTCACACTTACCCAAAAGAATATCTATAGCTAAGAATTCATCTCGGCTGAAAAACCTGCGGCTGCCATGTGCCTCCATCTGGAAATTGGCAGCGTGGCTGGTGCAGGCCGCTTCCGGGACGCTGGCGGGCGCACATGGGCTTGCCTTTGGCGTGCCTTAGGCGCCCTCTGCTCTGGCATGCGCATTTAAGTAGGGGTTTTGCCTCCTCCAACTAGACCGCCAACTCCAGCCCAGCGCCGGGAATCGTAAGTGGGTAAAAGCCAAGACACTGCCCTCCGCTCAATCTGCACTAATTGCCGCTGCAGACCCAGGCAGTTGAAGAGCACCACACAAAGGTGAGTAGGATTTATCAGCAATTTAAAAAGAATGAATGAACATGCTGTCTCGGTGCACCAACACAGGTCTTGCAGATACTGCCAATATCTGCCTTTGCCGCTGCCAGGTATGTATACCTTTCTAGTCGTATAACTGGGTGTCTGATGGTTGTCCTGTAGAAAAGCTTACTCTCAAACCTGTAAGCCTGAGATTGTTATACTGACAAACTATATGCCTGTTTGGTGCACTGGAAATGTTGTCTCCGATGACTTAGGTCTGGTGTTCTTATTAGAAAACATTATGACAAAGGCAGTTTGTCTAGCTTATTAGTTGTGAAAAGAATACGTTAAAGCCGGCACATCTTTCAAAGTTGGTTATTACATGGTGTTACAGGCTATAGACTGGTTTTTAATTACATGTAATCTCACAGAATACCAAAGTGGGAAAAGGATACTGCACGGGCCACCCACTCTTGCAAACGTTGAGGTGATTATCCTTGACAGATCACATCAAGAGGTATTGTTTATTTTCTGCAACTTTATTTTATTACAAATTTGTAATTTTATATCTGTATGCATGATGGTTGAAAGTTTATGAACACTTGAATAAGTATGTCATGGTTAAGGTGTAAAGATATCATAAAGGTTAAATGTGCGTCAGGTTTCATGTGGGAGTTCCATCGCAGGAAAGCCCTGTAAAACTGACGCAGTGAAATCTATAAGATTTAACTGCATCAGTTTTACAACACTGCTGCGTCAAACCCTTACGCCTGCTTTAAGCAGGCGTAAGGACTGGCGCACCACGTTAAGTATTGGCTGCCTATGTGCATTGTTGGAGTTGTGTCACGCTTGCGGTGCGACTTCAGCAATGTGCTGCCCTTACGCCACAAGATGTGTCACCCATCTGCCCCTCCTTGCGCCATGGTGCGCCGCATCCGTTGTGGCGCAAGTGGGGAATTGCATGTTGCATCTGTTCTGGTGCATCCATGCTGATTTGCAGAAGCATTGTGCTCTGATTGTGGGGGCCGTATCCCTGTGTTGTCCGCGTGTGTGTTTATCTTTACATTTTAAACGTGCACTTGCACTTTGATTTTAAACTGGGAAATACCTGCTGTAACCAAGTCTCCATTCCCCTGATCACGCCGCATTCCTCCCGCTCCGACCCCGGTCCACAGCAGCTGATTGCTGGTTGAGTGTAGGGCGGACCGAGGAGAGCGGGTCACGCACCCTCCTGACGCTGTCTCCTAGCAATCCTACATTAGGTCCATAGCCTTCGCGACGCGCTTCAGAAGTATTGTGCGCTGATTGTGGTGGCCGTATCCTTGTGATGTCCGCGTGTGTGTTTATCTTTACGTTTTAAACTTGCACTTGCACTTTGATTTTAAGCTGGGAAATACCGGCTGTAACCAAGTCTCCATTCCCCTGATCACGCCGCACGCCTCCCGCCTCCCGCTCCGACCCCGGTCCACCGCAGCTGATTGCTGTTTGAGTAGAGGGCGGACCTGGGAGAGCGAGACACGCCCCCTCCTGATGCTGTCTCCTAGCAATCCTACATAAGGTCCATAGCCTTCGCGACGCGCTGCAGAAGCATTGTGCGCTATTGTGGTGGCCGTATCCTTGTGTTGTCCGCGTGTGTGTATCTTTACGTTTTAAATTTGCACTTGCACTTTGATTTTAAACTGGGAAATACCTGCTGTAACCAAGTCTCCATTCCCCTGATCACGCCGCACGCCTCCCGCTCCGACCCCGGTCCACTGCAGCTGATTGCTGTTTGAATGGAGGTCGGACTGGGGAGAGCAAGACACGCCCCCTCCTGACGCTGTCTCCTAGCAATCCTACATAAGGTCCATAGCCTTCGCTACGCGCTGCAGAAGCATTGTGCGCTGATTGTGGTGGGCGTATCCTTGTGTTGTCCGCGTGTGTGTTTATCTTTACGTTTTAAATTTGCACTTGCACTTTGATTTTAAACTGGGAAATACCTGCTGTAACCAAGTCTCCATTCCCCTGATCACGCGGCATGCCTCCCGCTCCGACCCCGGTCCACCGCAGCTGATTGCTGTTTGAGTGGAGGGCGGACCGGGGAGTGCGAGACACGCCCCTTCCTGTTGCATTCTCCTAGCAATCCTACATAAGGTCCATAGCCTTCGGGGCGTGCTGCAGAAACATTGTGCACTGATTGTGGTGGCCGTATGCTTGTGTTGTCCGCGTGTGTGTTCATCTTTACGTTTTAAACTTGCACTTGCACTTTGATTTTAAACTGGGAAATACCTGGTGTAACCAAGTCTCCATTCCCCTGATCACGCCGCACGCCTCCCGCTCTGACCCCGGTCCACCGCAGCTGATTGCTGTTTGAGTGGAGGGTGGACCGGTGAGAGCGAGACACGCCCCCTTCTGATGCTGATTCCTCTCAATCCTACATAAGGTCCATAGCCTTCGCGACGCGCTGCAGAAGCATTGTGCACTGATTGTGGTGGCCGTTTCCTTGTTTTATCCGCGTGTGTGTTTATCTTTACATTTTAAACTTGCACTTGCACTTTGATTTTAAACTGGGAAATACCTGCTGTAACCAAGTCTCCATTCCCCTGATCACACCGCATGCCTCCCACTCCGACCCCGGTCCACCGCAGCTGGTTGCTGTTTGAGTGGAGGGCGGACCGGGGAGAGCGAGACATGCCCCCTCCTGATGATGTCTCCTACCAGTCCTACATAAAGTCCATAGCCTTCGCGATGTGCTGCAGAAGCAGTGTGCGCTGATTGTGGTGGCCGTATCCTTGTGTTGTCCGCGTGTGTGTTTATCTTTACGTTTTAAACTTGCACTTGCACTTGCACTTTGATTTTAAAAAGGGAAATACCTGCTGTAACCAAGTCTCCATTCCCTTGATCATGCCGCACTCCTCCCGCTCCGACCCCGGTCCACCGCACCTGATTGCTGTTTGAGTGGAGGGCGGAGCGGGGAGAGCGAGACATGTTATGTTATGTTATGTTATGTTATGTTATTTATTACTTGTTAAGCGCGCGAACGCCCAAGGACATGCCCTCTCCTGACCCCTCCCCTCTGGAGTATTTATTCAACCCATGCCAAGACCGTGCAGCGGACGTGCCCAGCGGGCGTGCCAGCGGCGCGCCAAAGGCAAGCCCGTCTGCGCCCGTCCGCGTCCAGACGGGACCAGGGGCCAACCATAATGCCCATCTGATCTCCTACACCTCGCGTGAACTTCACAAATTACAGGGAAACTGGGATATCAGCCCCAACGTCAAGCTAGCCATGAACAAAGAAGGGTTTTTGCATCCTAGTGGCCCACACCTCGAGTACCCCTCTCAGGACACAGGGCCTGGACCTTCAACCTCGCATAATGAACCACCGGCCTCTATTACCTCTCCTACTCAGGCAACAGGCTCCTTGGCCATTATTTACCTAAACACGCGCACTCTGGTAAAGCATCAGCTTGAAATTTTTCAACCGCTTGATGCTGATAAACCCGATATCTGTCTGAAACCTGGCTAATTGGTAACTCTAATCCCGATATCCTGGCAGCAATACCTACCGGCTTTTATATCCTTTATGCAAATAGGGCACCAGGTAAATCTGGTGGTGGTGTAGCAGCCATTATCCAGCATAAACACAAATTCACCTCCCTACAGATTAACAGCCCTCCTCACGTTGACAGCTTCATTATAAAAATTGACTATCCCAGATTTTCTTTTATCTGCGCTCTTTTCTATCGACCCCCCGACCATATGCCCCTGTTCCCTCAACTCTTTGGGGAACTCACCTCTCAGCTAGCCATAAATCATGAAAGGATCATCATTCTTGGCGATTTTAATTATTGGCCTTCCGATTCCCACGAGAGTTCCACCTTGGTCGAGTTCACAGACCTTCTATTAGGCATGAACTTCACTCAACATGTGCACATGGCCACTCATACCAAGGGGCAAATTTTGGATCAGATCTGGACCTCGAATATTGAAATCTCACCTCCTCTAATCTCCCCATGTACGTGGTCCGACCATGCTTTTATCTCCTTTACCATGGCGTACACGCCTTTCACCTCGGTGCCTCCGGCTGGCAACTTTGTATCCAGGAATTGGAAACAGGCCAACATGGATGACTTTCATGCATCTTTAATAGCTACCTCCCCTAACGAACCGGCCTCTATCTCACTTCAGGCCGCCAACCTTGATCGCTGGCTAGAAGTAGCTAGCGACAAGGAAGCCCCTTTGAAGAAGATTCGATTTAAGCGCCCCCATGGCGCTCAACGCTGGTTTTCCGATGACCTGAAGAAGGAAAAACTGCCGCTCAGACAAGCAGAGCGCCTCTGGTGGCGTGCTTACGCCCCTGAGGAGAGAGCAGCTTATGTAGCCACGTTGATAAACTATAAAGCTTCCATCCTCCAAACAAAATATGCTTATTTCTCCCAAAAAATCCTGAACTCATTCACCAAGGCTAAAGATATCTTCTCAATTGTCAATGAACTCGTACAGCCTGATAGGGTAACGGCTAAACCCGCCCCATCACAAACTCTTTGCGACTCCCTGAACTCATTTTTCATTGACAAAATCACCCTGATTAAGGAGAATATCCCCATCCCCATCTCCCCTCCCACCCTCCCCGTAACTTGTAAAAATCCCTTCTCACTTGACCAAATCCCTCCGATCTTCAGAGAAGAATTCCTGACCCTACTGAACACAGTGGGATCCGGCTCTCCAAATGACCGCTGCCCTCCCCATATCCTAAAAGAGGCTTTTCTCACCTGCCCCGACCCACCGCTCTCATTCCTTAAAAACTCCCTTAAAACAGGCATCGTCCCAGACACGTTTAAATCTGCTGTCGTTGTCCCGATATTAAAGAAACCTAATGCTGACCCCTCAGTGCCTAGCAACTTTCGCCCTATCTCGCTGCTCCCTTACCTTAATTCTGGAAGCACATGTCACGATCTGCCTTAGCTCATTAATTGAGCATTCCAAGTTTCTCGACCCCCAGCAGGTGGGTTTCATGCCTGTCCACTCCACGGAATCGGTCATCTTGGCTGTCATGGACGAACTTAGGAGAGGTGCTGATAAGAACGACACCCAGGCCCTGGTGCTTTTAGATCTATCAGCGGCTTTCGACACGGTCGATCACGAACTCTTGATCGACCGTGTCACCAATGCTGGCATCAGGGACTTGGCCCTTAAGTGGATCACCTCCTTTTTACACGGTCGCTCCCAGGCTGCCAGGTTGGACAACTTTGTGGCAGAGAACACAAAGCTGACCTGTGGGGTCCATCAGGGCTCGGCCCTATCACCCCTCCTTTTCAACTTATATATGTAACCCTTGATGGTGTGCCTGCGTAATAGCCCTGTCACAACTTTCAATTACGCTGATGACCTTCAGTTGATATTCAATATAGACTCCTCTTCCACTTCCATTAGTAATTTCCAATCTACTATGACTGCCATCAGTGAATGGATGTACTCCAGTCAACTGAAGCTCAACCCTGTTAAAACTGAGCTCGTCCTTACAGGGGGGCCCTCCAACCCCTGGAACTCCAGCTTCTGGCCTCCTTCCTTGGGGATTCCCCCGCCATCCAGTCAACTCTGTAAAGAGCCTTGGTGTTATCATCTGCAGTGACTTATCCCTGAAACCCCAAATCAATGCGGTAGTTTCCTCCTGCTTTTTTCATCTGCGCAGTATCCGAAAAATGTGCAGGTTTCCGACCAGGGAAGCCCTCATCCTCATCACTCTGGCCATGATTACCTCTCGCATTGATTATGTGAATGCTCTCTATGTTGGCATCCCAGCATAACAACTACATTGCCTACAGCTTGTTCAAAAGCAGGCAGCCAGGCTAATTTTTTGCCAACCAAAGCATCAACATGTCAGACCTCTGATGAAGAGCCTTCACTGGCTCCCAGTGGCCAAACGTTGTGAATTCAAGCTGGGCTGTACCATCTTCAAGACCCTTGTGGGCCAAAGCCCTGCTTTCATTTCTACCAGAATCCAACGCTATGTCCCCCCTCGGGATCTCCGGTCCTCTCATCTTCACCTGCTTACTGTCCCCATCTATAAAAGGAAAAAGCACGGTGGACTGAGGTTTTCCTTTCTGGTCCCTCGTTTCTGGAATTTCCTCCCCAATGAGCTGAGATCTACATCACACTACTCCCAATTCAGAACTCTCCTGAAAACCTTCCTGTTCATACAATAGTGGAGAAGTGTGGCTCACTGGTTAGAGAAAGCAGACCTGGAAGCAAAGGTCAGCCTGAGACCAGAGTTCAATTCCCGGCTCGGCGGGGTCTTGAGTCCTAAAATGTTCATGGACTTGACAATTCTCGCTCCGGTGCCTACTCGATTCACGTGCTCACACTCTGCGACTCTGGGCAATAGCTTGCTTAATCTCCACAATGGCCCCTCGCGGCGGGATGCCTAGCTTTCACCTTGCGGATACCCTGCCGGGGTTATCTCACAGGGGAATACCAGGACGGGTTCCCTAAGCAAGCGCTTAGAAACCGCATGGTGATTTGCGCTATATAAATTCCTGTACATACAAGCATACGAATAATCATCTATTACCTCCCACTCCCTCAGTTCTTCTGTATCAGCGCCATGAAACCGCTTGGCGTAAGTGCGCTTTAGAAATTATTATAACATAACATTATTTTAACATAACATGCGCCAGGCATTGTAAATATGCCCCATAATATTTAGCAGCATGACAGGTTCACTAGGAGACAAACATTTCTGATGACATAGGTTAGATCTGTTTATTATAAAAAGCATTTGTTAAACTCAATACGCATTTAGGATTGAATTGTTATTTCTCTATATTAGGCTTCTCCAACGAGTAACTTGTGAGTTACTGGTAGCTCTGCAGCTACCTGTAAGTCGCTCTCTACTGTGCATTCCAGCCTACTAAATTAGAACATTTTACTTGGTTCAATTGACAGACAGCAAAACTATGTATGCAAAATAAAAATGTGTGCATTTTCAGAACTCATAAGCTGATATTTGGAGAAAAAATGGCTTCATTTCTAAAATATATTTAAGTTTGATTTTTGAGTGATATATTATATGGGGGGTCTTATTACTTATATTATTACTTCCATGCCAGGGAAATTGCAGCTGTGACTGATATGTATTACCTACATGAAAGCATTCCAAATAGACAAAGCCTTTTTTTACATTACTGCTGGCAACGCTGCCTGATGCATTGAGGTGAACACAGATGGTTATCATGCATATGGTGGCCACTAATGTAATCTTGTCCAATGTGGTCACTGTTACAACACTAATATTATTAGTAGCTTGTGATGTTTTCAATTGAGCATACAAAGCTCTTATTACACAAAAGGTTGGTAACGTCTGCACAATATTAAAACCTACAGACAGGTATATTGTTATATGAAATTGATCTATGGCTGTGTGCCGGCTCCAGTATTTATAATGAGGAAGACACCAGTGAAGCTGGGCGAGGTCCTTTGCCTGTGAATGTCCTGAGCGACATCTAAGCATGAAGGTGATTCCCTCGAAGCGCAGTTGTAGCTAGTTTTACTCTAGAAGGCATTGTATGAGACTACATTTTTTTTAGCTGTCATAGCATTTCCACAGTTTAGAAGGATCAACAACATGACCGGTGAAAGGAGAGGTGGCCTAGTGCCCTGAGATGGTGACCTTTAGACCTTGGAAACCAGTGGGTATAATTACAAGATGTTCACAAACAGAGGGCAGTAAGCAAAGTTGCTCCTCTTATGTTAATGGGAGAGAGATAAATATACTAAGATATGGTGCTCTTCACCTCTCACCTAGTATCTTGAGGCTGCCTTGCACCAATGCATGCACCCTTTTCACAGTGGAAAGGTTCCTCCTTTATGGGCAGGATTGTTTTTGTGCAGAAAGGATTACCTTCCTGCATAACACAATCACACAAAGCAATTTCCTTTTTTTGATGTGTGCCGCAGAATGCATCAAGTATTGAAGGAGAAATAACAAGCATAAACACATATATTTCTCCTCAATGCACCATGGTTAGATTGGTGTACCATTTTGGTGTAATCACAGGTTTTCTGATTTCAGTAAATTTAGGACTTCATCAAATGTAATCATGGGTGCATCAATCAATCATTCAGGATTTATAAAGCGTGCTAATCACCCAATAGGTTATTCAGGCGTCTATAGACACTGGAGGCTTATTCGAATAGCCATGAATTCCATTGTCCAGAGGTTCATGGGGAGGCTATTTCAGGTTATTGCTGTGATTTTTGAGAAGGAGCATACTCTTCTTCTGCTTTGGTAGATGCAGGGAGTATGGGCATGTGAAAGGGAGGTGGACCATAGTCTGCTTTATGGCTGGTAGAAATTCAGGTGGTGGTAAATCAGCTTTCAAGGATCGACTTGACAACAATGCCCAAAACAGCAAGGAACTATTCATCATCGTCAAAGAATTCACTAACCCCTCCGCCGGCACTAACGACATCACCCCCTCCCGAATCCTCTGCGACTCCCTATCCTCATTCTTCCACAACAAAATCGCCGAAATGCATAACAGCTTTGAAAACCAGTCCGAAGACCAGTCCACCCCACCCACCTCTGAACCAAAACCACACTCTAACAACCTTTGCGCCTGGAACCCAATCACCACTGAAGACACCATCCGCCTGATGAACTCCATCACTCAGAATCGCCAACCGACCCATGTCCCCACCACATTTTCAACAAAGCAGACTCCATCATAGCACCCCATCTCCGCGATGTCATCAACTGTTCCCTATACTCCGCTACCTTCCCGCAAAACTGGAAACATGCCAAACTCAGCGCCCTTCTGAAGAAACCCTCGGCAGACCCAACTGAACTCAAGAACTACCGCCCCATCTCGCTCCTCCCATTCCCTGCCAAAGTCATCGAGAAAGCCGTCAACAATCAGCTCGCCGCCTTCCTCGAATCCAACAAATCCCTCGACCCTTCACAGTCCGGCTTCCGAGCCAAACACAGCACCGAAACCACCCTCATCGCAGCAACACACGACATCCGAACACTACTAGACAACGGAGAAACAGTTGCTCTCATCTTACTTGACCTCTCCGCAGCCTTCGACACAGTCTGTCACAGCACCCTCATACAACGCCTCAGCAACGTCCGAATACAAGGAAAAGCATTGGACTGGATCATCTCGTTCCTCACCGGAAGAACCCAGAGAGTCCGCCTCCCCCCTTTCAAATCAGAAGCCACCGAAGTCATCTGCGGAGTACCACAAGGATCATCACTCAGTCCCACCCTCTTCAACGTATACATGAGTCCCCTCGCTCCCATCGCACGCCAACACAACCTCAACATCATCTCCTACGCAGACGATACAAAGCTGATCCTCTCCCTCACCAAAGACCCAAACACTGCCAAAACCAACTTACACGAAGGAATGAAAGAAGTAGCTGAGTGGATGAAGAACAGCCGTTTAAAACAAAACTCGGACAAAACAGAAGTCCTCATCTTAGGGCCATCCCCCTCTGCCTGGGACGACTCATGGTGGCCACCGGCCCTCAGAACTGCACCCATACCTACGGACCACGCACGTAACCTGGGCTTCATCCTAGACTCCTCCCTCTCGATGACCAGACAAGTCAACGCCGTCTCATCATCCTGCTTTAACATCCTACGAATGCTCAAAAAAATCTTCCGTTGGATCCCCACCGAAACAAGAAAGACGGTCAACAACGCACTGGTCACAAGCCGACTGGACTACGGAAACACCCTTTATGCCGGAACCACAGCCAAACTACAGAAAAAACTCCAACGCATCCAAAACGCCTCAGCCAGACTCATATTGGACATCCCCCGGCAAGCTCACATCTCCAGCCACCTGAAAGACCTCCATTGGCTGCCTGTCAACAAGAGAATAACGTTCCGTCTCCTCACCCACGCACACAAAGCACTCTACGACCTAGGACCCGAATGCCTCAACAAGCGTCTATCCTTCTACACCCCCCCCGACAACTACGATCATCCAATCAAGCCCTCACCGCAATTCCGCGCATCCACAAATCCACCATGGGTGGAAGATCCTTCTCCTACTTAGCGGCAAAGACCTGGAACTCTCTCCCCACCCACCTCCGCCTTACACTGAACCACCTCTCCTTCAGAAAGCAACTAAAAACTTGGATATTCGATAAGTAAAACACCTCCCTCCCTCAAGCACCTTGAGACCCTCTGGGTGAGTAGTGCGCTATACAAATGCTGAACTTGAACTTTTTAATGAAGGAGAGCCATTGGTTGTGCTCTCTATGCCACTGGAATCAAGCTAACCTGGCTGAAGAGGGGTGAAACCCCGAAGCCGGTCCTAGGATGCTTGTTTCCAGTCCAGGGAGGACCTGGCCTGGCAGCTCGAGTTGGACTGTTCCCATTATGAGCAGGGTCAAGACTGATTTGCATATGGCTGGGTCCAAACTGGAATGTCATGGTAAGCACATAAACAATGGATTTAGGCCCAGATCTCTGTACTGGGGTGAATGTATGACATTGTTTTGCATCTGTCCATCAATAGTTCTTTTTGCATTTGTCGCCCGAGTGGGACAGGTATGCTCAGTCGTGAGTCCTGTGCTCTCCATGCCACTGGAATCAAGTTATCCTGGCTGAAGAGGGGTTAAACCCCAAAACCGGTCCTAGGATGCTTGTTTCCAGTCCAGGGAGGACCTGGCCTGGCAGCTCGGGCTAGACTGTTCCCATTGTGAGCAGGGTCAAGACTGATTTTCATATGGTTTGGTCCAAACTGGAATGGCATGGTGAGCAAAAAAAGATGGATTTAGGCCCAGATCTCTGTACTGGGGTGAATGTATGACATTGTTCTGCAGTCTGTCCATCAATAGTTCATTTTGCATTTGTCGCCCAAGTGGGATGGGTATGCTCAGTCGTGAGTCCTGTACTCTCCATGCCACTGGAATCAAGTTATCCTGGCTGAAGACCCCAAAACCGGGTGAACCCCAAAACCGGGTGAATGTATGACATTGTTCTGCATTCTGTCCATCAATAGTTCTTTTTGTATTCAACTGGAGGCAGTTGTTCTTCATCCAGTCAGTGGTTGTGGGTGGGTTCATCAGTCAGTGAGATGATGAGTTGGGGGTCATCTACATAGGAAATGATGTTGAGAATATGGGATCTTATGATATTGGCCAGCTGGGTCATTTATGCATTGAAGAGTGTGCGGCAGACACAGCTTGGATTTAGAGATGAAAGGTGGGAGATGGGACCTCTTGGTCTTCCAGTGAGGAAGGATGTGATCCATCTGAGCGTGTCATCTTGGATGCAGATGCGGTGGTGGTGGAGTCTTTGAATCAGTGTGTGATGGCATATGGTGTTCAAGGCTGCAGAGAGGTCGAAGAGCATCAAAGCTGCCTATTCTCCTCGGTTGAGAAGGGTTTGGATGTTGTCAATGGCTGCGATCGGAGCATTTTTAGTGCTGTGGTTGCTGTGGAAGCTGGATTGGGAGGCTTTGAGTAGCTGGTCCTGCTCCAGGTGTGTCATGAGTTGATTGCTGATGATCTTTTCAAGTATCTTCGCTGGGAATGGGAGCAGGGAGAATGGCCAATCATTTTTGAGTTTACTTGGGTCGGCGTTGTGTTTTTTTAATTGTGGTCTGACTTTGGCGTGTTTCCAGGCATCTGGAAATATAGCAATTTTGAAATAGGTGTTGAGTAGGGTGGTGAGTTCCTGGGCGATCTGATTTCTGAGGTTGTAGATATGGTGTGGGCATGGGTCCATGAGAGCTCCTGTGTGGATGGATTTCATGGTGCAGGTAATGTCCTAAGGGGATAGGAAGTTCTACATGATCAGTGTGCGGTTTGTGTCGGTTACGGTGGTGGTGTATCTGTTGAGGAAGTCAGTAGGTGTGGGTTGGGGTTCAAATGTCTGTAAATGGCTACGATCTTGTCATGGAAGAAGTGGGCAAT
The DNA here is from genome assembly GCF_964261635.1 of Lissotriton helveticus. Lineage (NCBI taxonomy): Eukaryota > Metazoa > Chordata > Amphibia > Caudata > Salamandridae > Lissotriton > Lissotriton helveticus. Next base: position 132,066,795 of record NC_136059.1, read on the forward strand.
GTTTTCACACAGCTCCTGAGTGTGATGTTGTTTTTGCTGGCAGCCAGGTTGAAGAATTCTTTAACAACGTTGAAAAGTTCCTTTGTGTTGTTGTTGCTGGTTTCAACGTGTGCCTCAAAGACTGTACTTGTTGCCCTCAGCAGGTGATGGTAGATGTTGGGTGAAGTGTGGTGAAGCAGCTGGAGAGCCTGACCCCACTGCATGGTATCCATGATCCAATCTCTGGCACAAATGGCAGATCAGCATCATGAGACTCTGGGCAATAGCTCACTTAATATCCCCGATGGCCCCCAGTGCCTTGAAACCTTAAAGGGTGATACGTTTGCTGCACTTTACAATCATGGAGGTGTGGAAGGCTGCCCTGTTAGAGGTGTCCTTGTTGATGCACCATCTCCGCTCCAGCTGTTTGCTGTCTGGTTTCGCTGGTTTCGCTGGTGTGAGTTCTTATGTGTACCAGTTGGCCTTTTTAGATGATTTTCTCTGGATGTTGTTATTGATGTGGATGATGCTGTTTGCGCAATTGGTGAGCTTGATGTTGACATTTTTCACTCCCTGTTTGACGTTGGTGCTAGTAGCAGGGTTGGAGGGGTTGTGAGCATTCACACAGATGGTCTCTGAGAATTTTATCCACCTCCAGTGGGGGGCATTGGGTATGTTGCAGTTGGCTGTGCTGTGTCTAGAGATGCTGAAGTGGATGATGAAGTGATCTTGAATTCTGGGACTTGGCTGTATTAGACACTGTTGCTGTAGATGAAAATTGGTCTAGCGTGTCCCGCCGTGTGTGTATTATGAGAAAGTGCCCTCTTTCTGTATGGTTGCCCCCACTTTTTCCTGAATTGCTGATGTGCTTTGACTGATTTGCCCCGGGCTCCTGCTAATCAGGTACCCAGGGCCTATGTTCTTTCCCTAAAACTGCTTTGAAGCCTAAACCCAGTTGGCATCTCTGGCCACAGGTCAGCCCTGGTAAATGGTACCACAGGTACCCAGGGCACTGTGACCAGAGAAAGTCTCTCAGAGCTGCAGCACATATTGTGTCACCATTGGAGGTCCTGTACCATTACACTCACACACTGCCTTTGCAGGCTGCGTGTTTTGGTGAAGGACACAGTAAAAAGCTGACATTTCATCTCTGTGTGCCATGTCTACAACCCACTGCCCTTGGGGCACTAGAGGGTGCACAGCAAGATGGCCGCACCCTTGTGTAGCTCTGCCCGACTGAGCCACTATCCACCCATAATCCGCCTGGAATCGCAGCATTTGGAACCTGAGTCCATCTAATCGCAACCATAAAATCCCCATGCACATATTGGTGGGACTGCGGAGTGGCGGGGACCGCCAAGGGGACTCGATTCTTGAAAAAACTGTCTCTGGTGTGGTGCCGCAAGATGGCGGCAGCTGCAAAATCTAACTGATGGAGGTCCCCTGCTTCTACTCCCGCTGGCGAGTTGTGTCGGAGCTGCAAGCTGAGGAATGCTGTGATGCTGCTGTTGCTTTGCCCTCCTGAAGTAGCGGCTCCGAGCGAGAAAATATCGGGCATTGTGCCTCTGATGGAGCGTTGTGAGCTGCGGCAGCCTACCTAGCATTCCCTGTGCCCGGAGCTGGTGTCTGAAATGCCCATGTGGACAGCGACGCTCACGGTGCTGGCTGCGTTAGGTGGGGCGCGGCCTAGCCGGGGCCCATAGCTGCTGAGGCGGGTGTGGGCCTTGTTGGGGGTCGCAGCCTGTGTGCTGTGGCGGGAGCCCGGGGCATGCTGGCTGATGGTGTGACCCCCCCCCGGAAGATATCTAGCAGGAGGGGTGCGGATGTGGTGAATGTAGGGGCCGGTGAAAGTGGGGGCTTACTGGTGCATCGGCCCGTGGCAGACCTGCAAACAGGGTGCAGGTTGCGCACGGAGTAAAGTGGTCCTCAGACATCAGCCTGCTCCTCATTGCTGTGGAGGGAGACATGTCTTGCCATTTGTCCTCTGGAGCTGCAGTCTGGGTGAAGGCATTAGCAGCGTGGCTGCAGGTGGCCTTGGAACGGTGTGGTATCTTCACACGTCATATAAATAAGAATAAACGCAGTAGCAGAGTTTGTAGGTTTAAGTGAGAAGCACCAACTGCCAGTATACAGAACTAGAACAACAGAGAACCATGACAACCTAATAGATTCTTAGCGATATGCTTCTAACAAGCATATCTAAATACAATATTACCACTTTTTCATTAAATAGAAGAAAAGAAGAAAAGAGAAAAAAAAATAGAAGCAAAAACAAAATAAAACAGTACAAAAGTAGGTAAACTAATGCAGGTAAAATATAGTATAATAATTTACAATTAAACGTAGTCTCCAAGGAAGTCGAGTAACACGTGCAGACCTCCTCAATGCAGGATTGTTCATTTCATGCACAGACAATTCATTAGGAACAACATTAGTCGAAACTTTTGCATTGGAGACCATATTATGTGACAAAGAAGAATTCAAATTTTTCTTATGATCAATAAAAGAATAAGTCACCTTAGTATGATCAGAATTACAATGAGCACTGTCTGCAGAAACACTTTTCAAATTTGAATTGTTAGCACTATCTCCATTTACCTTGAAAATGTTGCTTAAATTCCACCAATGCCCTCCTTCAACCATTACCTCACTCCCACAAACTTTTTCCACACATACAGCATCACTAAACTTGTTGTACCCTTTCTTGACAAATCTTGATTTTTTGATACGCACCATGTCACCAGGTGACACCACAATTTTCTTAACAGACTTTTTTCAAATTGTATCTGTCTGACATTTTACTCTAGGCTTCCTTCACACGTGCTTCCAAAGCAACATTATCTATACTACACAATATTTTTTGGGAAACTGTTCTCAACAGCCAAGCTGGATAAAGAGTGGAAGTAGGTATTCTACCCTTGAGAGAAACAAATGGGGCAACTTTAGTAAGCGAGTGCAAAGTTGTGCGATAGAACCATAATATGGATCTAACCGCACTTTCCATATCATAATTGTTGTCTTTGGCCCATTTAATGCATTCTACAATCACACAGTTCATTCTCTCAACCAAACCGTTAGTTTGAGGATGTCCCACTGAACTCCTCAAATGCTTATCTCCTGATTCAATTAGAAAACTGTTCATTTCCTGATTAACAAATTGTGCCCCGTTATCGGAAACTAAGGCTTCAGGAAACCCTTCTCTCATGAAAATTTCCTTGAGAAATAATATGGCACTGTTGGCTGTGGGATTTGCACAAAATTTCACTTCCGGCCACTTGCTGTGAAAATCCATTAAAACAAAAGCAAAACGTAAATGATAAGGCAGAAAGTTGAAAGGTCCAACTAAATCTACACCGACTTTTAGCCAGGGTTTCAAAGGAAATTCTATAGGTTGAAAAGGGGTTGTGATGACTTTAAGTCCCTTTTCAGCACCACAACACACAACACACTCCTTAACCCTCTCATCTATATCTCTATCAATAGATGGCCACCAATAGTGTAACCTGAGATGTTTCTTTGTCATAGTTACCCCAAGATGTCCTTCATGTGCACAATCTATTAATTTAAGACGTAATTTGATGGGAGGAACACACCTACCATCTCTCATGACCACACGATCTTTAATAGACAATTCTTCTGCTACTTTCCGAAATGGCTGGATACTAGCCGGTACACTCTTCTCTTTGGGCCAACCTCACCACAATGGTTTTTTTTACTTCAAAAAGATCCAACTCTTTATCCACAGCTTCTTTCCACTCATTCTCACAGCATGCCACATTCTCAGCTGCATCAATTACTGCTATGAAACAATCTTCATTATCTTCTTCCACATCCGGTAGTTCATCTTCCTTCAATGGAAGTCTAGACAACATATCAGCTCTCACATTATCTTTTCCAGGAATATACTTTGTCACAAAATCATATTGCAAAAGCTTTGTGGTTAATCGTGCAATCCTAGGTGTAGCATATTTGAGTCGTACACCACCTAAAATATACAGCAAGGGTTTGTGATCCGTCTGAATAATAAACTTCCTTCCCCAAATGTAGGTCCTAAATTTCTCACAAGCCCAGTAGCAAGCTAATAATTGCTTTTCTATAACTGAATAGCTAACCTCAGGATCTCTCAATACCATGGAAGCATAACAAATTGTGACCTCTTTCTCACCTGATTGTTGTGTAAGTACTGCCCCCAGACCATAGTTGCTAGCGTCAACCGTAATAGTACAGATATCATTAGGATCATACGCCTTCAGGGTTTTGGCATTGGTCATTTCAGACTTAACCAAATCGAATGTCTCTTGACAATTGTCATCCCACACAAAAGTGACATTTGACTTGAGCATGTTAGAAAGAACTTTCATTTTACTAGCATAATCAGGTATGAAACGTGAATAAAATTCACACAAACCCAAAAATGAACGTAATTCTTCCTTATTCTTAGGAGAAGGACATTCTACTACAGCGTTTACAAGTCCAGGTCTAGGACATACACCTTCTCCAGAAACCAAATGTCCTAAGAGCTCCATCTCCCTCTTCCAGAACTCACACTTATTTTTTTTAACTACAATCCCTTTTTCTTTAAAAATAGAGAGAACTGATTTGAGAATTTTATCATATTGATCTAAGTATTTGTTGAAAATAAGTACATCATCCTGAAAGATGACTACACCCTTGATATTCTGTAGAACAGACTGCATAACCCTCTGAAAAACTGAGTCTGCCAAAGCAAGCCCGAAGGGCATCCTACAAAATTGAAACGTCCCAAAAGGAGAATTGAAAGCATTGTAATGTCGAGACTCATCATCCAATAAAATCTGGTGGTATGCTGAAGCTAAACCAATTTTCGAAAACCATTGAAATCCCTCAATTCCTCAAGCAAATCCCCTATTTTCGGAAGAGGATGAGCATCCACCCAAATCTCTTTATTAAGACTCCTTAGGTCAACACACAAATGGATTTCACCATTCCTCTTGTGCAACGACCAATGGACTAAGCCATAGACTGGATTCCACTGGTTCAATAATACCAAATTTCTCTATTCTTTCCAATTCCGTCTTGAGATCTGCTCTAAGACTAAAAGGAACTGACCTAACTTTGTGCTTGACAGGCACAGCATTGCTTTTGACTTTGATCCTGTGCCTGAACCCAACAATTTTGCCAAGTGAGTCCGAAAAAACTGTGGGAAACTCTTTCTCTAAACAAATTGGATCGGCCATATCTTGTACTACCAACACCTGTTCACTTGCTCCCGGTCTCAACACCATGCCAAAAAGTCCCTGGTGGTACCAACCTAATATATTCAATCCACGAACTGCAACATATATTTTACCATGAATTTTCCTTCCTTTAAATTCCAGAACGTCTTCAATAAAACCTTCTAAATCTATTTTACGCTCTTTATAGGAAACCGGTGCCCTATCTGGAGGAAACAATGTTCTATTATCCCAAGATTTCCTGAACAAATCATAGGTAAATATGGTAATCCTAGCTCCTGAATCTACCAAAAGCTTCAAACAAACATCCCCTACCGACACATCCACGTAAGGATCTACACAATCTGAAGGATCCCCCGTTACAATGCCATCATCCGTAACAGTGACAATCATGTCTTTGAAGTTCCGAACCATAGCGCTTTCACTCACTTGTTCATCTTTCACAACACAGTTGACATTCTCTGTTTTACTAGAGTTAGATTGACATACTTTCGCCAAATGACCTATTTTACCACATTTGTGGCATTTGGCGTTTTTGCCAGGAAAGAATCTATTTTCTTTTCCATGCGGTGGATAACCACATCTGTAACAAATGTTTGTTTTTCTTAAAATATTTTTCTCAAAGACCTTTTTTGTGGCATTGCTATTAAGAGAAGAAGTTACAGCATTAACATTTTCCTTATTAGAAGCACCCACACTCAATTATTTAATTGAATTCTGTGCTAGTTCAAGACTCTTCGCTACCTTTATGATTTCTTCTAAGCTAGGATTTCCCAATTTTTGCTGTATGTGTTTGTCAGAACAATGCGCAATAAATTGGTCTCTAACCAATTGATCACGATATTCACCGAATTGGCACTCTGCACACAATTTACGTAACGCAGGATAGGTATCGACATCCTCACTTTGTAATTGGGCTCTTTTAAAGAACTTGTGCCTCAACACCACCAAACTTGGTTGCACATCAAATTTGATTACAAGCTTCTTAACAGCTTCCTGATATTGATCCAACTCTTCACCCACTACTGCAACCAAATCAGGTATATGTTTGTAAACTTCTCTCCCTTCAAACCCCAAACAATTTATTAGAAGGAATTTTTTCCTTTCCTCTCTATAACGTGATGCACCAATAGCACCAACGTACGTTTAAAAAGCGTCAAACCATTGTCTCCACTGTATTTGCGGTGTTCCAGGACTCTCAAGAAAGGGTGGAGGTGATTTACCGACTGCATTTTGGTCCACATTTCCAAAATAAATATTATATCATATAACCCCCTGTAGATACAAACATACAACAAAAGAAAACTGATGAAACCTGCAAATAAAATGAATATTGTGACACCTCACTGTAGAGACAAAGTTGAAAAATCTGACATTAAAAATTAAATGCAGATCAGCATGCTAAAATTCCTGTTGTATCTTCACCAAGGTTTCTTTTAAAAAAAGGAAAAGAATTGAAACAAATAGTATTCCTGAATGTCACCTTTACCGCAATACAATTCAAAAGCAATCGTTTTTCCTTCTTCCACAGTTCGTCAGAGCAGAATAGCTTGTGTGCCGCTTGCTGCTTTCACCAAGTATGATCGCTGTGACCTGAGCGTGACCCTGACCTTCCTTGACGCACATATCGTCACTGCAGCCACAGACAAGGAATGCTGATGACGCGCTGAGAGCTCTCGCTGAATCCAAGCGCGAGTTCTACAACGTCATCATTCCACCTCTGCTCCTCGGCAGAAGCAGAACTCTCCCCACAACGATATTCCTGAAGCGGTACGGCGAAGAGCTCATGCATTTAAACTCCTCACCACTTCTCCAGTAAATTCAATAAGGTAACTGACAGCCGGACCCTCCCTTTAACCTCCTCACCTCTTCTAGATGTCCACTGCACCGGGTATGTCCGCCGCTGGGGAAAATTTTTTATTTCCCTTCTTTGAGAAAAAACAGCCGCTGGAGGAGGTAAAATTTATATTATTTTTAACAAAGTTCTTAAACTTGTAAAAACGTAGTTCACCTCTCCTTTTAGCTTCCTTGTCCTTCACTTTTATTGATAAATAAAATCGTTGCAGTAGCTCATTCCTGCTCACCCTGTCGTCGACAAAATTTATGTGGTATCTTCACACGTCATATAAATAAGGATAAACACAGTAGCAGAGTTTGTAGGTTTTTATTACAGGAAAAACGAGCCACCTCTCCTCTCACATCCCCTGAGAGGCACCAACTGCCAGTATACAGAACTAGAACCACAGAGAACCATGACAACCTAATAGATTCTGAGCGATATGCTTCTAACAAGCATATCTAAATACAACACACGGCCTACTGCGACTGTTGGGCCCTGTGTTTATGGTGCTGCGCTGGTCCTCGTCATAGCGCTGGTTAAACTGTTTGGCCAGGTACTACATGCTGATAAACTGTGAGGGTGTGTGCTTGACGTCTCCCTGCAAACCTTTGCCAGCACAGCAGTGACCTGCTTGGAGGGTGCTGCGGGATCCATGTCGATTGGGCCTTGCTCTACTTTGGGCCTCTGAGTAATCCTAGTCTGAGCTGTTCCTTGCCCATTCTGGTGACGCCTGTTTGTGTGGCTTCCCTGGGTTTGGAGTGCTGGTGGCTCCACACCTTGTTATTGTTTCTTCAGCTTCCTCAGAGCTGGTGTGGGACTGCAGTGTGTGTGCTTCTCAGTGCCTGGGGTGCTAGTTTATCAACGTGGTCCGTAGCGCGCCCGGCAGGAGCTGTCAGGGGGAGAACTGATAAATCCCAGCCTCCTTCACTTTCGAGGCACATAAGCCTATGAAAACATCTCAGAAAGCGACCTCAGACTCAGAGGAGGATGTCCAAAGTGACACCCCACCCATGCTCGAGACCAAGCTGCCGGCATTGCAGCGCAACCTTCAATCCATTGAGGGCACAATGACGACAGTGAATCACCACCTGGATCACATGTCTTCGCAGCTAGAAAAACAAAACACCCTTATGGTAGAGATTGAGCAGTGGGTGTCTGCGGCAGAGGATTGCCTGTGAAAAGTCACTGGTTAAGACGCCCAACATGGAGAAGGGGCTGGCCCTCATTCAGGCCAAGAATGAGGACTTAAAAGCATGGTCCCGGAGAAATAACATCAGAATTACGGTGTGCCGGAATCCACCAATGTGGGAAAGATGGACATCTTTATAGAAAACCTAATCAAAGCCATTTTTGTCACCGAGTCTAATATGTTTATCATTGAGCAGGTCCACAACTCTCTTGCAGCACGACCTAACCCAGGAGCCACTCCTTGCCCAATAATAGCTAGACTATTAAACAACAGGGACCGCAACACTATATTGAGCATTGCGAGGGACAAAAGCGACATTGTGCATCAGGGCAATGCACTGGTATTCTTCCCTGACTTTACAGTGGTAGTGCAGGCAGCTAGAAGGGAATTTGGGGCTGTGAAAAAATTCCTGCAGGCTGAGGGGGTTGCTTATGCAATGTTATATCCCGCTCGTTTGCGGATAGGCTACAATGGTGACTCTAAATTAGTTTCTAATCCCAGGCCAGCCCTAGAGCACGCCAAACAGTTGAAGCAAAGCCGGCGAGAGTCCAGCGCTGCACGGAATGATGAGGAGCAGTAGGGAGGTGGATTGGTTCTTTGATGTGTCCCTATTATTCATGGTCGTATGATGCACTCATTCTTGTCATGTAATGTTTATGCTCATCTTAAACTGGTCCTAAGGTGTTCCCTAATTACAGTGACACATGCCAGGATAAGCGCTGATGCGGCGGGGTGCAGTAATATAGGCACAGTTAATAGACATGCTCAGCCACCTCCTACTCAATGGGAGGTTAGTAGCGATCCGACGCCCCCCTGAATGGGTATACCCCACACGCAAATTTGTCTTTCGGTATTTGTTGGGGAAGGGTTCTGTTACGAAGAGATGGCTTTGGCGAATTGGGGATGCTGAAGTGGGTGGGAGGAGGGGGAATTGTTACTGGGTGTATGCACTGGCATTACTTTTGTATTGTGAATCTGAATCTGAGTCGTATCAAGTAATTATGGAAACATGTGTTGGGTTCTATTGTCTTAAGTTTCCAGTGTACAAACTGAATGAGTGGTAGAGTGAAGTTCCTGACCTGGAATGTGCGGGTACTTAACACCCCAAGAAAATCTGATCAGTACTAGCCTATTTAGACAGGTTGGACATGCAAGTGGCCTTTCTCCAAAAGATGCACCTCACTAAGACCTCACTAAACAGTGGGTACACGCAGGGAAGGGGTTAGAATTGCGTCCTCCTATTCTTCATACTCACCGGGGTGATGATCCTCGTAAAAAGGGGGTCTCATTTACTCTAATTCAAGCCAAAACGGATGAGCATGGGTGAGTGACAATGGTGTATGGTCAATTGGGTGGTATAAGTATTTTACTAGTCAATGTGTATGGGCTGAATTTTGAAGATCCCTCCTTTTTTGTGGATGTATGGTGTCGCATCTCGAGGTTTCCTCCGGTCGAGACACTCTAGAGATGTCACTTTAACATATGTCTGGATGTGGCCCTGGGTCGAGTAAGTAGCAGGGCAGTGAGGCTTAAACAGGCTTCTGTGGCATTACTGGGGATCTTGGATGTGGGTAATCTGCATGCCGTCTGGCGACTTCATCACACTGGGGTGAAGGAAAGCACTTTTATCTCCTCGGTACATGGGACGTGGTCCCGCATAGATTTCTGGCTCTTTACCGAGGTTGTCTGTACTTGGGTGGTGAGGGTCAGTCACATGGCTCGAATGCTCTCAGACAACTCCCCTATGGTTCTTGTGCTGCAGGTGCCTACATGTGAGAGGCCACCCTTTGCATGGCGTCTACAGCAGGTCTCGCTCACCGATCCAGTTTTTAAACAAACTACTGGTGAGGTAATTCGTAATTATTTTTGGGAGAATGATGGCTCTGTTAGAAGTGCAGTGGGAGGCATTTAAGGTGACCATTAGAGGGAACTTGCATAGGGGCACAGGTCGGAGTGTTGGGGAACCTCAGACGTAGGATACATAATTTAGCAGCTGACATCTCTACACTTGAGTGCGAGTATGAGAAGAAGCATTCTACAGCAACGTTAGCTGCAATAAGGGACCTTGTTACAAAGCATAATGATACGGTCAACCAAGAGCTCCATTTGATATTGAGGACGTTAAACTGGCCATTATGTCACTTCCCACATGTAAGGCAGCAGGACTGGACGGGCTCTCCAGCGAGTTTCATAAGGCTTATCTAGAATATCTTGCTCCTAGGCTTCTTGAGATGTATGCGTATGAGGAGGGGGATCTACCACCCACTCTCAAAGAAGCCTTTTTGTGACACTTTTGAAGCCTGACAAGAATGCCAATCGGTGCGATTACTATAGGCCTTTTTCAATTATTAATATGGATGCCACGATACTGTCAAAAATGATAACCAACAGGCTTTCCTTTCCTGGTCCTTCTGGACCAGTCCGGTTTTGTGACTGCCAGGTCTACGGCACAAAATGTACGTACAGTGTCCTCTACTCTACATTATTTTTTACCCCGACTTCCAAGCCGTGGCTGTGGTCCTCGACACTGCAAAGGCATTTGATTCCCTCCAGTCGGACTATATGTTCACTGTTTTAACTAGGATGGGCCTTCCACAGTTCTGTCTCCAGTGGATTAATGTGCTGTATACGGAGCCTGTAGCTCGAGTGCGCGTTAATGGGTGGGTGTCATCGGCATTTTCTATAGAAAGAGGCAGGCGTCAGGGGTGCCCCTTGTTGATGCTGCTTTTTGCATAGGCACTGAAGCCTCTGGCGCGTAAATTGCTCCAGCGGTATACGGCAGCCGCATTGCGTTTTCAGAAGCGACAACTTGTGGTCTTGCTGTACGCCGATGACATGCTCCTGTATGCTTGTGAGCCTGCCACTTTTTTATCTGAACTGCTCCGTGAGTACATCACATTGGAAAGATAATCTGGCCTAGGGATCAATTGTGCAAAGTCAATGGTGTTCCCACTAATGACTGGCACGAAGGAGGTAGCACCAGAATTTCTGCTGAAGTGGACTCAGGATCCAGTGAAGTATCTGGGGATATGGTTACACAGGGACCCTGATCGGGATATCTCTGAAAACTATGGTCGAGTTGTCACATGAATCACTGAGCAGGCGGAGCGGTAGGCATAATTGCCTCTTTCGCTTGCTGATCAAATTGCAGTTACAAAAATGTCCTTTTTGCCCAAGTTGCTTTATCTCTTTGTAAATATCCCCATTAAGCTAAATATTGTGTTATTCAAGAAGCTTCAGTCCACATTACTTCATAACTTGCATTCGTGTAGGTGGTAAGAAACCCAGATGCAGCTGGTATACTCTGGTGCAGCCATTTAACCGCGGTGGCTTTGAGGCTCCTGACTCACGATTATACAATCGATGTTTGCAGGTGCAGTTTGCACGTTAGCGGTGCCTCATACTGCTATAGAATCCAGTGATGTTCTCCCAATGCTGCTGCAGGCTGCAACCCTTTTAGGGGGTGTGGGAGGCCCCAGGCCAGACATTCACCCAGTGCAATGCACTGCATGGGCCTGGAGGACTCTAGCCAAAAGGTTACAACTTCCCTATCTATACGTCCCTATGCTGCCACTGGCTGCGGATCCTCATATTTTGATGGCGCGGGAGCAATCCTCACTGCGTGTGTTGGCAGCTGTCTGAATCACCCGGATTGGGAAACTTTATAAACTAGGTCAGTTTTGGTCCTTACAGTATGCACAGGGGGCCAGAGCAGTGGTTTTATGCTGGGTTTTGTATGTATCAGAGTTAGGCAGGCTGTTAGAACCACGTACCTGAACTACCAAGGGAACCTAAAACCCTGAGGGAGCAGCAGGCTAGCTAAATAACGCCTCCCTGCGGGAGAGGGAGCCGGGAGGCAAACAGACCTCTTATGTTGGAATATTGCGCTGGGGTACACATTAACGCATGAACAACGGAAGTCCTGTTGTGAGCTCACTGGTCGCCTCATGGCGAATTGTAATCCTCGCATAATCCACTTTAAGTATTTGCACCAGTTATATTGTACCCCACTGCAACTTTGTAGGTATGGTCTGCTGTGTGAGACTGCTAGTTGTATGAGATGTGGGCAGGCAGATGCCAATTTTCTTCATCTGGCATGGATGTGTGCGGGTGTATTTGCATTTTGGTCCAGGGTGGTAAATGTGCTCACTGATATTGTGCTGGAACCAGTTCACTGTGCTCCAGAGGTCTGTCTCTGTTTCGACCCTGTTATCTAAAAGGGCTGTATTGCAGTGTTGAGGGGGGAAAACCACACCTTCTGTTAAAAAAATGGATCCGCAATCTACCTTACTGTATAGATCAATCAATCAGTGAATCAGAGTACTTGTAAAGTGCGCTACTCACCCGTGAGGGTCTCAAGGCCCTGAGGGGTGGGGAATGCCGCTACTGTTCGAAGAGCCAGGTCTTGAGGAGTCTTCTGAAGGAGAGTAGGTCTTGGGTCTGCCGAAGGTGGGTAGGGAGGGTGTTCCAGGTCTCTGCGGCAAGGTAGGAGAAGGATCTGCTGCTGGAGGTTGTTCGTTGGATGCGGGGGACAGCGGCAAGGGCGAGGCTGGTGTTGCAGAGCTGGCGGGTGGGGTTGTAGAAGCTGAGTCTGCTGTTCAGGTAGGCTGGTCCGGCGTTGTGGAGTGCTTTGTGTGCGTGGGTGAGGAGCTTGAAGGTGATCCTCTTGTCAACGGGGAGCCAGTGTAGGTCTCTCAGGTAGGGGGTGATGTGGCTGTGGCGGGGGACGTTGCCAATCAGTCAGGCTGAGGTGTTTTGGATGCGTTGTAGTCGTCGTAGGTGTTTGGCTGGGATTCCTGCGTAGAGTGCGTTGCTGTAGTCCAGTTTGCTGCTGACGAGGGCCTGTGTCACCATTATTCTTGTTTTCGTTGGGATCTACTTGTAGATCCTGCAGAGCGTGCAGAGGGTGTTGTAGCAGGAGGAGGAGACGGCGTTGACCTGCTTCGACATGGAGAGGGAAGAGTCGAGGATGAATCATAGGTTGCATGCATGGTCGGTGGGTGTCGGTGCTGTTCCCAGTGTGGTTGGCCACCAGGAGTCGTCCCAGGCTGAGGGGGTGGGTCCGAGGATGAGGACCTCCGTATTGTCCAAGTAAAGTTTCAGACGGCTGCTCCTCATCCGGTCAGCAACGGCCTTCATTCCCTCGTGGAGGTTTGTTTTAGTGATGTGTGGGTCCTTGGTGAGGGAGAGGATGAGCTGGGTGTCGTCGGCGTAGGAGATGATGTTGAGGTCATGATGGCGGGCCACTTGTGCAAGGGGGGCCATGTAGACGTTGAACAGCGTTGGGCTAAAGGATGAGCCCTGGGGGATGCCGCAGATGATGTCAGTGGCTTCGGATCGGAAGGGTGGGAGGCGGACGCTCTGGATTCTGCTGGAGAGGAAGGACGTGGTCCAGTCAATGGCCTTCTCTTGGATTCCGGCCTCTTGGAGGCATGTCTTTAGAGTGCGATGGCATACCGTGTTGAAGGCGGCTGACAGGTCCAGGAGGATGAGGACTGATGTTTCACCGTTGTCTAGTTGGTGCCTGATGTCGTCTGTAGCGGCGATGAGGGCTGTCTCGGTGCGGTGGTTTCATCTGAATTTGGCTGGGACGGGTCCAATATGTTGTTCTCTTCGAGGTGGAGGGCCAATTGCATGTTGATGATTTTCTCGATGACCTTCGATTGAAACGGGAGCAGAGAGATGGCCCGGAAGTTTTTGAGGTCCCTTGGGTCCGCCTTGGGCTTCTTGAGGAGGGCGTTGATTTCGGCGTGCTTCCAGCTTTCCGGGAATGTTGCTGTTTCAAAGGAGATGTTGATGACCTTCTGTAGTTGGAGTGCGATGGCTGCGTCTGCTTTGTTGAATACGTGGTGTGGGCACGGGTCTGACGGAGATCCTGAGTGGATGGAGATCATGACCTGCGTGTCTCGCCGTCGTTGAAGTTGGACCAGGAGGTCAGGCAGTTGGCGCTGGTGGTGTTCGCAGGGGAGGTGTAGTCTGGCGTAGTCGGGGTGGTCGTGGTGTTGAAGCTGTAGTGGATGTCAGTGATCTTGTGGTGGAAGAAGATGGCCAGTTAGTCACACAGTTCTTGTGAGGGCAAGATGTTGTTGACGTTGGCGCTGTGGTTGGAGAGTTCCTTTACGATGCTGGAGAACTCTTTGCTGTCGTGTGTGTTGTTATCCAGGTGGTCTTTGAAGGAGGATCTCTTGGCTAATCTGATGAGGTGGTGACGTCTGCGAGTGGCGTCCTTGTGGGCTATGTGGTTGTCCGGTGTGCGTTCGTGGAGCCATTTCTTTTCCAGTTTCCGGCATGCGCGTTTGGAGTTCTGGAGCTCATCGGTGAACCAGGTGGCTCTCTTGCTGGCGTGGCTGTTGGAGGGTTTCTTGAGTGGGGCGAGGGTGTTGGTGCAGTCGTCGATCCACTGTCTGAGGTTGCGGACTGTGGCGTCTGGGTTGATGGGGTCGGTGGGTGGGTTCTGGGCGAGGTTGGTGATCAGCTGGTCTTCGATGACATTGCTCCAGCAGCTGCAAGACAGCTGTTGGGTGCGGTGGTGCGTGGTTGGTTTCTTGAAGGTGAAATGGATGCAGCGGTGGTCGGTCCAGTGGAGTTCGGTGGTGTGGTCGAAGGTGACATGGGTGCTTGTGGAGAAGAAGGTGTCCAGCGTGTGGCCGGCGGCGTGGGTGGGTGCGGTGATGAGTTGTCTGAGGCCGAGGTTGGCGAGATTGTCGGTCAGCATGGCGGAGTTGGCGTCGTCGTTGTTCTCGAGGTGGAAGTTCAGGTCCCCGAGGAGGATGTAGTCCGCGGAGGCGTGTGCGTGGGTTCTGGCGAGGTCGGTGATGGAGTCGCTGAACGGAGCCCGGGGTCCGGGAGGTCTGTAGACGAGTGTTCCTCTGAGGGTGGTGTTGGGGTCGGTGTGGATCCGTAAGTGCAGGTGTTTGGTGGTGATAAGGGCGTTGTCTGCGTGGGTGGTGACCTTGAGGGTGGACTTGTGGACGATGGCTATTCCTCCTCCGATTCCGTTGGCGCGATCCCTGCGGGTGATCTTGTAGCCATCTGGGAAGGCTATGGCGATGTTGGGCACCGAGGAGTTGTTCCACCAGGTCTCGGTAAGGAAGGCCACGGCTGGGGCGGACGTTTTGAGCAGATCCCAGAGCTCGGCGGCGTGTTTGCGTGCAGAGCTGGTGTTGAGGAGTATGCAACGGAGGTGGTTGGGTCCAGTCCTTGGAGGTTTGGTGGCTCTGTCGCAGGTGAAGCTGCAGGTGCGGCAGAAGAAGGGTCCATTTTGAGGCACCCTGGAAGCAGGTGTGGTTTCAGCCGGCGTTGAGTGCGTGGAGGGTGCTGGTGTCGTATCGGAGTCTGGTGTTGCGGTGTTCATGGGGTCCAAGGGTTCTGGCGCGGTCCAGGCGCGGACGGGCGCAGACGGGCTTGCCTTAGGCACGCCTTCGGCGCACCAGCGCATGCTACGGAAGATCTTCTGGTGGATCCCCACAGAGACCAGGAAGACCGTCACCCAGGCCCTCGTCACCAGCCGACTGGACTACGGTAACGCCCTCTACGCCGGTACCACCGCCAAGCTCCAGAAGAGACTCCAGCGGATCCAAAACGCCTCAGCCAGACTCATCCTCGACATCCCACGATCCAGCCACATCTCCGGACATCTGAGAGACCTTCACTGGCTCCCCGTCAACAAGAGAATCACCTTCCGCCTCCTCACCCACGCACACAAAGCCCTGCACGACCAAGGCCCGAGCTACCTCAACAGCCGAGTCAACTTCTACGCTCCCAGACGCCACCTCCGATCAGCCAACCACGCCCTCGCCGCCGTCCCCCGCATCCGAAGAGCGACTACAGGAGGAAGGTCCTTCTCCTACCTGGCCGCCAAGACCTGGAACTCCCTCCCGTCCGACCTGCGCCTGACCGAAGACCACCTCTCCTTCAGAAAGAAGCTGAAGACCTGGCTGTTCGAGCAGTAGCGGCACCCCCCCCCCCAGCGCCTTGAGACCCTACGGGTATGTAGCGCGCTCTAGAAGTGTCACTGATTGATTGATTGACCAGCGGCGTGCCCACTGCATGGCTGTGCAGCGTCTGGCATATATGGGTAGGTGGGAGGGAGGAGCAGCTGGGAGGCTAGAGGCGGGAGCGGCGAGTGGGCAGGGGGGTGTGGAAACAGTGGGACAGAAAGCAGAATGGGGCGCAAAGTGGGGAAAAACGAGTGACACAGAAGCAAAAACGGGGCATACAGAGGGGAAAAAACAATGAGACAGAGGGCACAAACGGGGCACAGAAATGGGGGTAGAGCACACTTGCCAGCGGGTACTCGGCAGCGGCAGCAGGGGCACAAAGGCGGAGCTACGTGGAGGGGGAGTGACCTACCAGGAGGGTCAGGGGTCGCTCACCGCATAGCGTCTGGCATATATTGGGAGGTGGGAGGGAGGAGCAGCTGGGAGGCGGGGGCAGGAGCAGCGAGTAGGCAGGGGGGTGGGGAAATAGTGGGACAGAAAGCAGAATGGGGCGCAAAGAGGGGGAAAACAGTGGCACAGAGGTCAAGAATGGGGCACAACGGAGGGGAAAAATGAGTGGCACAGAATCAAAAACGGGGCACACAGAGGGGGAGAAACAGTGGCACAGAGAGTGAAAACGGGGCACACAGAGGGGGAAAACAGTGGCACAGAGGTAAAAAACCGGGCACAACAGAGGGGAAAAACGAGTGGCAAGGAAGCAAAAATGGGGCACACAGAGGTGGAAAAACAGTGGCACAGAGGGCACAAACAGGGCACACAAACGGGGGAAGAGCACACTTACCAGCGGGTACTCAGCAGTGGCAGCAGGGGCACACAGGCGGAGCTGCGTGGATGGGGAGCGACCTACCAGGAGGGTCAGGGCCCCTCCCCCCTAGATCAGCTGAAGGTCTATGCCGAAGAGCTACCTGAGGCCTCGCGTTCCAAAGATTTCTGGCCCCTGCTAACTGTATAGTTTCTGAGCCACCCGTGTAATATTTTCATTGTCTATATTCTGCCCTTTGCTTGGACTTTGTTCCCTGAAATTGGGACTCCGTCCTATACTTGTCTTATGATGTACCACTCATGTGGGGTTGGGCCGCACGGTATTCACTAAATGAACAATGTATTGTCATCTGATATGCTGGTGGAATGGGTGGGGGGTTTGTTTACATTGCTCTTTGAGTTGTATTTCATGTAACTTACCATGTTTATTGAAAAGCCAATAGACTTTATTTTAAACCACTGCCCTGGCATAGATTAGTCACTCCTCTAGCTGGGTGCACTATACCAGCGGTGATGGTACAGGTGCATGAGTCCTGTACTCCTACAGTGTCTAAGTCCATTCTTAGACAATGTAAGTGCAGTTCTAACAATAAGAGTACATGGTGCTGGGAGTGTGTCATTGCTAATACGAACTCTACAGCACCGTAATAGCTACACTGAAAACTGAGAAGTTTGGTATCAAAGTTCTCAGCACATTAAACTCACACTAATGCCAGTGTGGGATTTAATGAAAAATGCACTCAGAGGGCATCTTAGAGATGCCCGCTGAAAAGTAACCTACCACTAGTGCCCAGGCTGAGTGGCTGCTTTCAGCTGCCACCACCAGACATGTTTCTGGACCCGGGGTCCAGAGCCTGCTGCTCTCTGGGGCCTTAAGCAATGTACATCCTGGGATGAGGTGCCAAGCCTCCTCCCCCAGGATGTGCAGAGTTCACAAAACTTCAAGCTTGAGGCCTTTGTGAGCTTCCCCAGGCCACTTGCTGCTTTCAGCAATTGGTCCCCACTTTTTCGGACCCCATCTTGGGCAGTACAACCGATGGGAAAAACAAGTGAGGAAGAGAGGTGTGCCCACCTCTGCCAACTCCACCCCTCAGGTGGGGGAGGCGAGGTGAAGCACAACTCTTCGTTCCCGCCAACCAGGGGCAGGCTCATGCCCCCCCTCCCACTGCAGTGTGGCATAATAGGGGGTATACCCACCCCAGAGGAGGGACCCATTGGTCCCTACCTTTTACCAACCTGTAAGGTCCAATAATCTAGTATTTACGGGCAACCCTGAACCTTGCTTCCTCAGACAAGAACCTGCACCAAAAAAAGAAGAAGGACTGAACAGCTGTGCCAAAGCAAACAAGAGAAAGACACCCACTGACTTGGCCCCAGCCCTACCGGCCTGTCTCCACCTTAAACCTGCTCCTGCAAATTTCGGTGTTTTCTGTTGCCAGCAACCACAAAAAACCTGGAGGACCTGCCTGCCTTCAACTACAAAGACTTTGTCTCCCATAAACACCGGATTTGTTCATCTGCAACTTCTGGCTCTGGCTTGATACCGCAAATCTGCACCACTCTACACCCGCTGTCCACGGCTCGAGTTCGAGTGGGCAAACACCATGTGGAGATCCCCCTGGTGATTCTGACCTGAGATCTAGTGAGCCCTGACTTGCATCAAGCCTCCTGCTGATGCCTGTAGCAAAAATCCAGAAGGTCCCCCCAACCGCAACCATGAGCTGGAAAGAAGATCCAACACCAAAAAGCACCCCTGCACCCGATGCCCCACGGCCTTGAGTGGCCAAACCATAGGTGCCTAACCAACCCTATCTTTCCAACGTAACTCTAAAAGTGGTGGTCGCACTCAGAAGGCCTTCGTCCCCAAGCCAGCAGTGCCTTTGCAAATTTGAGGTTCCCCATTGCAAACAACAGGGCGCCCGAAGTCGAAGCAACACCCTGCACCCGGGCGCTCTTTGCCGCTGAGGCTGCCCCTTTGGTGCTACCTTTTTTCCCATTTGCCCTGAGCTAAAGTCCAGGAGCTTTGCTCGTCGGCTGCCACCAATTAGAGGCCATCTATCCCCAATTGGATTGCATTGCACCTCAGCTGTCTGGACCCAGCCGTCCCAGTCCCTCTGAGGGTGTAACAAGAGTGCATCCTTGACCTTGGGGACCCCTAAATCTACTCCCAGAACCTTTACTCTCACTACCACATACTTACCTTAAAACCGATAACACTTTTTGCCTCAATAGGATAACATTGACTGTTTTTCTTGAAAAAATGTCCAAGTGTGGAGTTTGAAAATCTAAAGAAATTCTTTAAAACTGTAATATTTAACAAAAATGATTTAACTTACCTGATTACAGGAAATATCCCAGAGTAGTATCTTGGTATACTACTCTGTGTAAGAATAGTAATCCAAAAAGTAACTTACCTGGCATTTTACTTAAAAGCCCATTCAAGTCTATGTACTCTATTTACAAAGTATTGCATTTCTCTGCAACTATACTGTAAGTCAAAACAAAGTGCATATGCAATTACAATTCAAACTGTTTACAAGCTGCATTATTACTGTAAAGTATATATTGCTTACCTGTGCCAGGCCTGCTTGGTTCTAGAATATAAAATAGCTAAAAGAATATTTTATACAAAAACAATTGGCCTGAAGTTCAGTCTTTGAGTGTGTGATTTCATTTGCTGACTGTGTACAACAAATGCTTAACACTGTCCCCTGCTACTGCCTTACAGCTCGACTACACTACCACAAATAGAGAGTGAGGTGCTATATTATTTACCTGTGCGTACCTTTGGGGTTCCACTGGACTCTGTGCACACTATACCTCACTTTGGCATATAGTATATACTGAGCCATCTTCCTACATTGGTGGATCAGCAATGGGATATACAACTTTGCCTTCGTTGGACTACTTGGTTACCACCTCATCACACAACAGAACTCATAAATTGTCTTTAGAATACTGATTTTTCAAATTGCCATTTTTTTTTAAATTTACTAAAAGTCATGCTAGAGCCTTGGCTAAGTCCCTGTAGAATTTTAGAAACATTAAAATTCACTTAAGCTTTGGTCAGAGGGGTTAGAATATTTTTAACCCTGCCTCAAAACAAGAACCCATCTGTTAGTGGAAATAATCACAATGCCAGGGAGGATCAGATTGAGGAGCTTGATCTCAACCCTTACCTTCACTTGTCTTTCAAGGAGGTAAGATCCCTATGCAAAACTAAAAACATAACCATGGGGTTCGATCCCACCAAACAAAAGCTCCAAGTGCTGTTGGCTAGGTATGCTAAGGACCACCCATCTGAAACTGGTGCTCTTAGGTTGAAGAGGAGGAAGATGACCAGATAGATCAACCTCCCCATGTCTGAGGAAGAAAAGGGCCCCAGTGGCCCGACTCCAAGAATCAACCTCTCAGTACCTAGTTCCCACACAGGTGGGTCAGGCACTTCTGAGGGCAGCCTCAATGAGGAGGACAGCCTTTTAGCAAGGATGCTTAAAAGACTGGATCTAGAGACCAGGTTGCTGGCTCTAATAAGCGAGAGAGCAGAGATGGGCCTAATACCCATCAATGGTGGAAGCAATTCACTTAATAAGGATAAAGAGCAATCTTATGATACTAAAATCCCCAAAGGCATTGTCCCTAAATATGAAGAGAGTGATGATATCACAAAATAGTTCACAGCCTTTGAGAGGGCTTGTGAAATGAGAAAATAGAAGAAGTCACACGGGGGGCACTTCTTTGAGAACAGTTCTCTGGCAACTGCAGAGATAGGCTCCTGACCCTTTGTCAGGCAGATATTGGGTCTTATGACCCTATGAAGAGAAGTATGATTGAGTGATTTGGGCTCACAATTTCAGAATATGGAATTAGATTCTGGGGGGCTCACAAAACCCAAAACCAACGCTGGATTGACTTTGTAGACTACTCAGTTAAAACACTAGATGGTTGGTTAACTGAACACAATATGCATGATTTCAATAGACTTTACAATCTGTTTCTGAAAGAACATATTTTAAGTAATTGCTCTAAAGAAAATTACATCAACATTTGGTTTGACCTAGGTCTAATTTCTCCCCAATAATTGTAAAAGAAGGCAGGCCATTGGGTCAAGACAAGGGTGACAAAAACAACCACTGGGGGTGACCAAAAGAAATAGGTTACAAAACCTCCCCGGGGGAAAGGTGGTGAGAATCCCCAAGATAAAAACCCTGAGTCTTCAAAAGGGCCCCAAATACCTGCACAGGGAGGTGGGTCCCAAAACTCTTCTCAATCCACTAACAAGTACAGGGGAAAGAACTTCGATCCTTAAAAGGCCTGGTGTAACAACTGTAATAAGTTGGGACACTTAAATGGAGATGCTGCTTGCCAAAACAAGAAGCCACCTAGTCCTACTACAGCTACTCCTGTAGCTGTGAAGGTTTCTTTTTGCTTAGGTGTGACATTTTCATAATTTCAGTGGAATTCTGAGTGACATTCAACTACTATGAGTGACACTTTCTCACAAGCAAAATCACGCACTAAAGACCAGCGAAACATATAAATATCAGAAATTACACTCAACTGGCTAATAAGACACTCAAAGAAGATCTTAAAACTGCTAAAAATTCCAGAAATGGAAGGGTTTTTAGTGTTTTCAGTGACATGCCAAATGTGTGACACTTGGGGTGACATTTTCTCTCAAGTAAAACAAAGCAATGAAGTTCATGGAAAGAGATATATATAAAATATCAGACACTTTTGATCAACAAGAAACCCTAAAATACCTTGGAACTGATTCAAAAACCCTTAAATAGAAGATTAAGATACTGATACGAAATGATTTGGCAGTATAGAATATATGACAGTAAAGAAATTACCATAAAACCTTTCACATTCCCATGCCACTGCACTTTATTACGGCCTAATACAGGTAAGCACATGCTGCAGAGATCAAATGCACTCAGGGTAGATATGTTATTCCGGCATGTAAAAAATTAAGTGAAATCACCTAAAGCTGGTAAATATTTGCAACCTTTAACTGAACATACTACAAAGAACTAATGCAAATAGAAAGCACTTTGAACGTGTTCTAGCATTGATCCATGACTATTACTTAGAGTAATCAAACACAGAAATGGAAAGTTACAAATGAATAAATCTGATTTTGTTTCCGGTTCTATTTAGTATTATGTCCAGGCATTAGCAGACTTGATGAAACAAATGTTCTCTTGGAAATGTGACAACCCTAGTCAGAGTGCTTGACTCACCTGACTACTGATGTCCATTCCACCACTGCCTGGGAGTGGATCTCAAGGCTGAATGCTTCTCCAACTAATATATTTTTTACAGTGTTGAGGTGCGACGTGTCTCGGTGATTCAGCTGCAGTTGAAAGATGAGTCAGAGGGAACAGAGAGCAACAGGCAGCTCTCCTCAGGATTGTCTTGATCTAATTAGCAGCAGTTTGTGATACAAGACCCAGAGCATGTTATTTTCAGTCTGGCCCACCTGAGCATCAGTGATGCCCTCCTGGGGGCTAGCAGGATAATATCATTAAAAACATCCTGTCAGTCATGAGCACTGTTAACCCTCTCAAGGTTTGAGGTTAGAACACAGTGCACTGCCACTTAACTACCATTTGGCCAAAAGGATGCCAGTCTAATACTTGCTCTTTCTGCTTCCGGCGGTCACTGGTGCGTACCTGAAAAAGAAAGTTTCATTTGCCCGCTGCGTTCACTCATTACTTGGCCATAATCCCAACACAGTACTAGGGTGGCGCCAGTTGCCAGAAACATAGAAAGGCAAGGCACCACCCCCAGATCGTTCAGTGCAGGTGCACTGCCACAACTTGATCACCGTAACAGTAGGATAACACAGTTGCAGTCACGTAAGGCTATACAGCTGCCTGGGCTGAGAGTGAGTTGTAACTGATTGAATGCAGCCAGGCCATGTGACAATGCAAAGCCAATTTGAACTGGTGATAATTACAATGCTTCCCATCAGTAGGTTTGTTGTCAGGCAGCACAGTGTGTGCACTGCATGCACCAGGCTTGTGTGCTTTACCTAATCAAGCGCATCTCCTACATCAGTCTCACTTGTGCCACACATAGAAAATGGTGACGGAGGGCACTATTAATGCGTAACAATGCACTTTAGTGTGTTGATGCAGAGCATCACACTTAAATTAATCAGTCTCACGCCTTTTGCGTGGTACTTGGCAGGGCTGTACTACAGGTGTAGAAAGTCAACAGTGTGCCAAGAGCAAATCGGGTTGAACATTGAAGTAGTTCTAGTTTCAAAAGGGGAAGTATAGTTTGCCACTGTAGCTGTGTGGCCACCCAACTTAAAGAAGTATTTACAATACCCTTGGATTAATGGAAACGGATAGAAGCTCTGCGGGATACAGGTGCCAGTGTCACTATGGTGAGAGATACACTGGTTTCCCCTGAGCAATAATTGATTGGGAGAACATACCCAGTCTCCAATGCTGACAGTCTTATCACTAACCATGCAATGGCTACGGTGACATTAGACTCGTGGAGTGTAACTGGCCTGAAGCAGGTAATGGTCTCTTCAAAGCTACCAGTTGCATATCTGCTTGGCAATGACCTGGAAACCTCAGCATGGGCTGAGGTTGAACTGAAAACCCATGCAGTAATCATGGATATCTCTGAATTGGTGTGTATTAAAACAAGAGCACAAGGTAGAAAACAGGGTGAAAAAGAAGTGTTGGAGCTCTAAAGTATGGCCCAACCTGCCAAAAAAAGGAAAGAAGACTGGGGAATTAGCTTCTGCACAGAAAAAGGATCAGGACCCCTCTCCTCAGGGAGAGGGCTTGGACAACCCAGAGGGAACTGAGCCCACGGACCTTGACCCTTACCAGGTTGAACTCTTAGGCCCAGGGTGACCCTCCATGGAAGAACTGTGCCTCGGACAGCAAGACTGTCCAACTCTTGAAAGGCTGAAGCAGCAAGCTGCTACACAGGAAAATGGAGATGTCAGTGGTACCCACAGAGTTTATTACGAAGAGGGAATCCTGTACACTGAGGCAAGATTCCCCAAATATAGAATGGGAATTATGGAATCCCTCTAGATGGACATCTGGGCCAAACCAAAGCTGGAGAAAGGCGTGTTAGCCACTTTTACTGGCCACAGATGACTCTTAAGGTGAAGGAGTTTGTCAGCTACTGTGTAACCTGTCAAGCCACTGACAAGACAGGTAACCATCCAAAGGCCCCCTTAATTCTACTACCAGGGGTTCAGGTTCCCTTTGAAAGGATAGGTGTGGATATAGTAGGTCCACTTGAACCTCCCACAGCATCAGGACACACATTTTTTCTAGTGGTAGTGGATCATGCCACTAGGTATCCCGAGGCAATTCCCCTTAGGATTCCTACAGATCCTATAGTAGCCAATGCCCTCATTGGTGTCTTCCCCAGAGTAGGCTCCTGACCTCGTTCCGACGCGGCAAGTGCCGATTGATCGGAGGGTCTCACAGTGAGCAACACAACTTCCGGCCTGCTCCCTCACTTCCGGTGATTAGCGGCCTAGTTGTTGAGCCTCTAGGTTACTAAAGGTGCATTCTGAGGCGCTCTTGCTGAGGACGCGGCGATTTTGGCTGCATGACGTGTGCATAGCGCTTCTGCTGATGTTTCGTGTAATTGGATTGCCTAAGTAAAATTGCCATTTTTACTGTGTATTTCTACTTTTAAACTTACCTGGCATTCTCTTGTCCTTGATTGCTCCTGACCCCGTTCCGACGCGGCAAGTTCCAATTGATCGGAGGGTCTCACAGTGAGCAACACAACTTCCGGCCTGCTCCCTCACTGCCGGTGGTTAGCGGGCTAGTCGTCACCCTCACTGGGATTACTTAAATGGAGATCAGACGGAGGTGCAGCGGACAGGCACAGCGGGCGCACTGGCGGCGTGCCGAAGGCGCGCCAAAGGCAAGCCCGCCTGCCCCGTCTGCGCCCAGCCGGGGCCAGGAGCCAGTTATAATGCCCTATTGATCACCTTTACTTCATCTGAACTCCACAACCTTCAGCATAACAGGCCTATTAATACTAGTGCCAGGTTAGCTGCAACAAAATCAGGCATTTTGGTTCCTACAACTAGTCCCCCCCGACTCTCACATCCTATGTGCTCCCCTCTTGACTCATCAGCCCCCCCAGACGCCCTCTGGCCCCAACCCCCCGATTACTGGTCCCCTTGCTATCACCTACCTGAACACACGCTCGATGGTGAAGCATCAACTTGAGATCTTCCAATTGCTTGACGCAAATAATATTGATATTCTTCTCCGGTTAGAAACATGGCTAACGGATGACTCTACCCCCGATATCCTAGCTGCAATTCCCGCTGGATACTACATACTTCAAACTAATAGGGCGCAGGGTAAACTAGTGGCAGAGTAGCAGCTATTATCCGCCAAAAATATAAGTTTACCATCCTAGAAATGGACAGTCTTCCCCGTGTCGATAGTCTTATTCTGATATTTGCTTCCCCGAAGTTCTCCTTTATCTGTGCCCTTTTTTACCGCCCCCCCGATCACATGCCCTTGTTCTCCCAGCTTTTTGGTGAATTAGTCTCCCAGTTAGCTATTAATCATGCCAGGATCCTCGTCATTGGCGATTTTAATTACTGGCCTTGAGACACTCGTGAAAGCAGCTCCTCAGTGGAGTTCTCCGACCTTCTGCTTGGTATGAATTTTTCCCAACATGCTCACAAAGTCACCCATGTAAAGGGGCACATTCTGGATCAAATCTGGACCTCTAACATCGACATCACTCCCCCCTTATTTCTCCCTGCCTCTGGTCTGACCACTTTTTTATCTCTTTCACTGTGGCTCACACCCTTGTCATCCCACCAACCCCAGCTGGCAACTTCTTGGCCCGAAATTGGAAATGGGCCAACTTGGACGAATTCCACATGCTTTTTGTGGGCCTCTGCTACCAATGAACAGGCCTCCATCTCCTGCCAGGCCTCTAGTCTCGAAAGCTGGCTAGAACTAGCCAGTAACAAGGTTGCCCCCACGATGCCCAACGCTGGTTTTCTGAGGAATTAAAGAAGGAAAATCTGGCCCTCAGGCAAGCAGAGCGCCGCTTGCGGCGCGCCTATGCCCCTGAGGAGAAAACAGCCTATTTAAAACACTATAAAAACACTATCCTCCAGATTAAATCAGCCTATTTCTCACAAAAAATTACCAACTCATCTACAAAGGCAAAAGACATCTTTTCTATTGTCAATTAACGCACACAACCCGACCGGGTGACTGCTATATCTGTCCCTTCGCAAACACTCTGTGACTCACTCAACTCTTTCTTCATCAATAAATCCATCTCCATTAAAAACAATATTCCTCCCCCTCCCTCCCCCACTATCCCTATTATATCCTTTAAGAACCCACTTTCGCTGGACCACAGCCCTCTGATCACTAAAACAGAATTTCTGATTCTTCTGAATAAAGTGGGATCTGGCTCTCCTAGCGATTGCTGTCCTCCCCACATTCTGAAGGAAGCTTTCCTCGCTTGTCCTGATCCTCCTCTCTCACTCCTTAACAACTCTCTGAAAACAGGTATTGTCCCAGATACCTTTAAATGTGCCGCAGTTGTTCCTATTTTGAAAAAGCCCAATGCAGACCCCTCGGTATTGAGCAATTTTCGGCCCATCTCTCTGCTCCCTTACCGTAGTAAAATATTAGAGGCCCATGTTGCAAACTGCCTCAGCTCATTTATTGAGCATTCCCAGTTCCTTGACCCCCAGCAGGCTGGCTTTAGGCCAGCGCACTCGCTGTAATTGACGAGCTTAGGAGCGGAGCTGATAAAAACATCGCCCAGGCTATGGTGCTCCTGGACCTATCAGCCGCATTTGACACAGTCGATCATGAACTCCTGGTCGACCGTGTCAATAATGCTGGCATTCAGGGTCTGGCCCTTAAATGGATCAGATCCTTCCTACACCATCGTTTTCAGGCGGTCTGCCTGTCCACTTTCTCTGCAACGAAAACAAAACTGACGTGCAGAGTCCCTCAGGGCTCTGCTCTGTCGCCCCTGTTATTTAATTTATACATGCAACCCCTGATTGTCTCTCTACGTAATAGCCCGGTCACAATCTTCAACTATGCCGATGACCTTCAGTTGGTATTCAGTCTTCATTCCACCACTGCATCCAGCACTAACTTCCAATCCACCATGCTCTCTATTAGTGAATGGATGTTCTCTAGCCAATTGAAACTCAATCCTGACAAGACAGAGCTTGTCCTGACCGGAGGGCCTGCTAACCCCTGGAACTCTAGCTTCTGGCCACCTTCCTTGGGCACCCCTCCCCACCCTGCAGACTCTGTAAAAAGTCTTGGTGTCATCATTTGCAAGGACCTATCACTGAAACCTCAAATCAACGCTGTTGTCTCTTCATGCTTTTTCCATCTCCGCAGAATTCAGAAAATCTGCAGGTTTCTGACCACGGAAGCCCTCACACTTGTCATCATGGCCCTGGTCACCTCCCGCATTGACTACGCCAATGCTCTTAATGTTGGCATTCCAGCGTACCAGCTTCACCGTTTACAACTGGTACAAAATCAAGCTGCTAGGCTCATCTTTTGTCAGCCTAAGCACCCACATGTTTCCCCTCTGTTGAAGAACCTCCATTGGCTCCCGTTGGCCAAGCGTTGTGTCTTTAAACTTGGCTGTATCACCTTCAAGGCACTACTTGGTCCGGGCCCTGTTTTCATCTCCTCCAAGATCCATCGGTACGTCCCTTCACGTGACCTTCGCTCTTCCCATCACAATCTCCTTACGATCCCCGCCTTCAAATGGAAAAAGCATGGGGGCCTTAGGTTCTCATCTCTGGCACCCCGTCTAAGGAACTCCCTTCCTAATGAGCACAGATTAACACCTAGCTATACCCTATTTTGAACCATCCTTAAAACCCATCTGTTCATGCAAGCTAATGCATAAGCCACATTACACATGCCCAGACGTGGGTCCCAGGCACTCCACACCACTTGGAGTCAAGCTAGCCGGGCTGAAGAGAGGTGTTACCTCGAAACCGGTCCGGTCCTCGGATGCTTGATTCCGTTCTGGGAAGGACA
Organism: Lissotriton helveticus; assembly: GCF_964261635.1. Classification (NCBI taxonomy): domain Eukaryota; kingdom Metazoa; phylum Chordata; class Amphibia; order Caudata; family Salamandridae; genus Lissotriton; species Lissotriton helveticus. Next base: position 132,094,844 of record NC_136059.1, read on the forward strand.
TGGCTTTTGTAGTTCGGACTGGACTGTTCCCATGGGGCAACAGGGTCAGAGCTGATTTGCATATCGCCATTGTCTAACCCTGGGTGGTGTGGAGTGCAAAAAAACGATGGATTTGGGCCCAGATCTTTTGACTGGGGGAGTGTGTGACATCGATCCACATTCAGTCCATCACTTGTTGTTTTCACATTACTCATCCTGCCATTGCCTTTACGCTCCCAGCGCCATGAAACCGTTTGGTGGCTGAGCGCTATACAACTAATTTTAACATATCATAACATAACAGGATTTCCTAAGGAGATGGTTTCAGACAGAGGTTCCAACTTCATGTCTGCTTACCTAAAGCACAAGTGGAAAGAGTGTGGAGTGCAGTACAAGTTTACTACACCCTATCACCCACAAACCCATGGCATTGTTGAGAGATTCAACAAGACAATGAAAGGCATGATTACGGGGCTCTCTGAAAAACTCAAAAGGAGATGGGATGTCCTCTTACTATGCCTGCTTTTTGCTTACAGAGAATTGCCACAGAAGGGAGTAGGGTTTCCCCCTTTGAACTTCTGTTTGGGAATCCTGTCAGGGTTGGGGGACCCTTGAGTCTATCCCCATAACATCAACTCCCTGGGCCCGATTCACAGAACCAACTTAAGACAAAATCCTAAACTTAGTACCATTTTGGTATTCACAGAAGGCACTTACTCATTTCGGTATTCACAGAAGTTAGGAGTCCTAACTTTAGGACTCCTAAATGCCTTCTGTGAATACCGAAAGTCTTAAAGTTAGGATTTTTCTCAATTTAGTAGTAGTAAAGTTAGGACTCCTAACTTTAGGGGCCCGATTCACAGAACTAACTTAAGACCAAATCCTAAACTTACTACTTTTGGTATTCACAGAAGTTAGGATTTTGTCTTAAGTCTGTCTTAAGACAAACTTAAGACAGACTTAAGACAGACTTAAGATAGGATTTTGTCTTATGTATATCTTAAGTCTGTCTTAAGTTTGTCTTAAGACAAACTTAAGACAAAATCCTAACTTCTGTGAATACCAAAAGTAGTAAGTTTAGGATTTTGTCTTAAGTTAGTTCTGTGAATCGGCCCCTCTGACTCCTAAATGCCTTCGGTGAATACCGAAAGTCTTAAAATTAGGATTTTTCTCAATTTAGAAGTAGTAAAGTTAGGACTCCTAACTTTCGGACTCCTAAATGCCTTCTGTGAATACCGAATGTCTTAAAATTAGGATTTTTCTCAGTTTAGTAGTAGTAAAGTTAGGACTCCTAACTTTAGGACTCCTAAATGCCTTCTGTGAATACCGAAAGTCTTAAAAATAGGATTTTTCTCAATTTAGTAGTAGTAAAGTTAGGACTCCTAACTTTCGGACTCTTAAATGCCTTCTATGAATACCGAAAGTCTTAAAATTAGGATTTTTCTCAATTTAGTAGTAGTAAAGTTAGGACTCCTAACTTTAGAACTCCTAAATGTCTTCTGTGAATACCGAAAGTCTTAAAAATAGGATTTTTCTCAATTTAGTAGTAGTAAAGTTAGGACTCCTAACTTTCAGACTCCTAAATGCCTTCTGTGAATACCGTAAGTCTTAGAATTAGGATTTTTCTCAACTTTACTACTTCTAAATTGAGAAAAATCCTAATTTTAAGACTTTCGGTATTCAGAGAAGGCATTTAGGAGTCCGAAAGTTAGGAGTCCTAACTTTACTACTACTAAATTGAGAAAAATCCTAATTTTAAGACTTTCCGTATTCACAGAAGGCATTTAGGAGTCCTAAAGTTAGGAGTCCTAACTTTACTACTACTAAACTGAGAAAAATCCTAATGTTAAGACTTTCGGTATTCACAGAAGGCATTTAGGAGTCCTAAAGTTAGGACTCCTAACTTCTGTGAATACCGAAAAGAGTAAGTGTTTTCTGTGAATACCAAAATGATTAAGTGCCTTCTGTGAATACGAAAATGGTAGTAAGTTTAGGATTTTGTCTTAAGTTAGTTCTGTGAATCGGGCCCGAAGTACCTATAACTTACCTTAAAACCGATCCAAGTGTGGAGTTTGAAAACCTAAAGAAATTCTTTAAAATTGTACTGTTTAACAAAAACTATTTTACTTACCTGATTACAGGAAATATCCCAGAGTAGTATCTAAGTATACTACTATGTGTAAGAAAAGTAATCCAAAAAATGAACTCACCTGTTATTTTACTGAAATGCCCATTCAAGTCTATGTACTGTACTTATAAAGAACTGCAATTCTCTGCAACCATCCTGTAAGTCAAAACAAAGTGCATATGCAATTACAATTCAAACTGTATACAAACTCCATTACTACTGTAAAGTATGTATTGCTTCCCTGTGCCAGGCTTGCTTATTTCTAGAAAATAAAATAACTAAAAGAATATTTTTAACAAACACAATTGATCTGAAGTTCAGTCTTAGAAAATGTGAATTAATTTGCTGACTGAGTGTGTACAAAAAATGCTTAACACTGTCGTCTGATACTGCCTTACTACTCGACCACACTACCACAAATAGAGAGTGAGGTGCTATCTAACTTTACCTCTGTCGACCTTTCGGGTTCCACTGGACTCTGTGCACACCATACCTCACTTTGGTATAGTATATACAGAGCCAAATTCCAACATGTAGGGTCATTGATGATCTGGGACTATGAGAGACTGCTCATACTGTCAAGGAGATGAGCAGTGTTTTGTCACTGGGGTTGTCGATGTGTAACTATAGGTTGCTGAGTAAGATGTTGTACTTGGGGTCAAAGGCTAGGGGCACAATTAAGTGTGCAATGGTGTTGCAGAAACTGGAGCTTGGGCATGCGGGTCGTGATGCAAGTGTGCCTCTGATGTTTGTCTTGTCATCCATGTGGAGCTTTTAGTTGAGATGTTCCATGGGGGTAGTGGTATTGTCAGCTGTGGTACACTGTATGTTATCTGTGTGGATGATGGCTGTTGCCTTCTCCTGACTTGTTGTTGAGTTCCTGATGTCAGATTTTTTATATCCGTAGGGGATCGCTGTGGCAATGACTGGGCCAGATGTGGGTTGAGCCACGTCTAAATGAGAAAGACTATGTCGGGTGTGAGGGTGGCAATGAGGTCCCATAATTCAGTAGAATGCTTGCATAGTGAGCGTGTGTTGAGAAGGGCACATGCAAGTTGGTGTTTTTGGGCAGGTGGTGTCTGTAATCTTTTCAGGGTTGGGCTGGTGTGTGTGCAGGGGCATGTGAAGTGGTATTGGCTGAAGGAGAAAGGTCCTACAGGGGAGCATAGATCAGCACATTGCCAGTGTTTATTGCTTCATCCGTGGTTGAGAGTGTAACAGGTGGCAATCATTTATCTTTACGGGTGTGGATCTAGATTCGGTCCAGTGCTTTGAAATCAAAAGATGGATGGAATGCTGAATAAATCACACATTCATTCCCAGTCAAGATATCTGGTTTAAATCCATAATTCCTTTGCTCACCATGCCACCCCAGTTTAGACCAAGCCATATACAAATAAGTCTTGACCCTGTGCCTCATGGGCATAATCCACCCTGAACTGCGAAGCCAGGTCTTCCCTGGACTGGAAATAAGCATCATGGGACCGGTTTCATGGTATTAGCGCTCATCAGCCAGGCTAGCTTGAATCCAGTGGCATGGTGAGCAAGGGACCAACGACTGGGCATACCTATCCCACTTAGGGCAAAAAGTGCTATGCAAAAAAATTATGGATGGAATGCTGAATAAATCATACATTTAATCCCAGTCAAAGATCTGTGGGTAAATCCATTGTTATTTTGCTCACAATGCCTCCCAAGTTTAGACCAAGCCCCGTGCAAATCAGTCTTGAACCTAAGCCTCATGGGAACATTCCGCCTGAACGACCAAGCATAAGGTGCAGGCATGAACGGGCAAAGATGGGCTTGTCTTTGGATGTCTGCAGCAGGCCAGTAGCATACCATGTGAGCAGTCACACCTGCATTGAGTAGGTCCTGGGGGGGGGGTTCTGTTGGCAGGAAGAACGGGGGGTGAAAAACCCATTCGGGAAAACACCAGTCGGAAAACCTGGGCAGTTGCAGTGTCACTGGATCAGTCTGAACCAAGCAGGAACTGGAGGCAAAAGGCAAGTAGCAAACTAGGTGTCCAGGTGCCAAAATAGGAATGCTCATGCTTCATGTGGATGCATAGGAAACCCATGCTTCCCCCATCAAATGGCCACTACTATGAAATCTAAAGCAACAAGGCACAAGCTGATGTGTTGCATTACATTAACTTACAAAGTCATGTATATCACACCTTGATTGGTTTTGTAAATCTTACTTAAGCCTTTACCTTGTTGACGCATGGACAAGGCAAAGGCTTAGGTAATCTTGGCACTGGGTTGAATCTTGGTCTGTGAATCAACATCCTGCAAATCTAGACAAGTCAATTAACCTTCCCATGGATGTACACTTTGTTCTTTTGCAAAGTGTTTCAATGCCCTCAGGTCAGGTGCGCACAGTATGAAACTGTGAGAAAACAATACTGCAATGATTCCAACCTGAAAGACATCCAGTAACCTTGATAGAGAACAGGGAAGGCTTGTAATTCTGACCCTAATAGTCTGATGTAATTTAGACTTTTACTCACACTAACTTGTATTTGTCCAATGTATTAGAATCTGAGATTATCAGTATGATGCACTGCACATGGATATTTTCCTAAAATAAACACATACCATAATCTTTCATCTAATAAATCCATATTAAATATGGTAAATGTGTTTCTCTTATTATGTAATGTATGCCTCTTAATCATGATGCCAATGAGTTTCTTCACAGAATATCTGCAATCAATGTGATGAACACTTTTCTTTCTTTTGATTTACTGTATAATCACTAATGTTTCTTTCATAACTGGTTTTCAATGTTCAGCCTGTGAATACAAATAGCACATTTACCAAGACTCTGCCTTGACTCCTAAGTCATAGTTTGCTTGGCTCAGACTGAATGCAGCTCCTGCTCAGCCCTTTATTATTCTCAGGTCGATGCACTGCATTCCATTCATTCTATCAACAGGTGCAACATGAAAGTTGCAGATATTATTGTTGCAGGGATTCTGCAGATACACAGAACTATGGACAGCATTATGTGACTTTCGTTTATAGGGGCTAAGCCTTCCTACCGCCTTAGTACCCAAAAGCCCAGGACCGACTAGCTATAGTGTCTCACTCGCTCTCCTACCCAAAAACGGAGAAGCAAATGATTACGCAACCCAGAACACAACTGTCACTGATCTCCCAGGAATCTTGGTGACAAGACACACCTTTTTGCTCACACTCTCGCACCTGTACACAGTAAGATCTGACCGAGGCATGAATATAGTTCACATTATTTATGTTTACTAACATGCTCTAAAATGCAGTATACATGCCACAACAAGCAGAAAAATGTATAACAGAAATACAGATATCATCGCAGCCAGTCCATATATTATGGAGATAGATGGCATAGTATAAAGACAATGGAGAAAGGACTTTACCCCAACCAGAAAAATTTGAAAAAAGAGAAGAAAAATCGTGCATTTTCAAGCAAATTTGAGAAAGCAGGAAGGTTAATAAAGCAATTGTGAAAGTGCAGTTATTACATTAATAGATGACATAACATAGGTAGCTGCTTATTCAGTATAACCACAGAGCTTCATACATTCCGTCCTATTACCTCAGGTGCTGAATTCAGACTATAAGACTTTCATGAAAATCTCAGCTCTAAGACCTTGCTGACTGGGATACGGACTCTCAGGTGCAGATGGCACACACAATACCATTTCATCCTTGTCCAATACTGTGCCATAGTGGTTGCTGGAGGCACTGAAACAGACACTGCTTGAGGGCCTGGAGAGTGACCACATACATAGCCCTAACAGAAAAGACATTCAGTGGGTCCATGCAGTCATCAGGGTTTAGCTGTTCAAATACTCGATGTTAAGGTAGTATACTCTTGTGGTCCTGCTCCCACTGGAAACTGACAATTCTAGATCACTCCCAGTAGAGAGCATTTTAAGTGCTCTCTCCAAGTCAAATTGGCTTCCTTGGCAGGAATGGGGTGTGCCTGTTTATCACATAGGTTGACCGGTGATAAGGTGGTTGTGCTTTGCTATCTGGGGCCAGTTCCTGGCTGTAAGGGTACTCTGTGCATCTCTGGATGGACCGTGGCTAGTTGACGAAGGTGTGTCTGAGGATGGCAGGGCGGTTGCTGGCTTTGGCAGTGCTCTGACCTCATGAGGGAGTTCTGATCCATACCATGGATGTAAAAATGCAAAATGGGTGCTTCTCTGTTCTTACAGGGATGTAAGTGCTAGAAACGTATGCCAGTAATTTATCTGGTTTGAGCAAGGATTCGTATAAAAATCGTGCTCTATTTCTACTTTGTGACCTGCGCAAAAACCTGCTCCCAGCTAAGCTAAAGAGGCCGAGAAAATACGCACACCAAAAATGTATTCAGGAAATTACGGAAAGAAAGAAGATTTTCTCCTTCATAAACGATGAGAAAATGTCAGAAGAAAGGGATGAGCATAGCACCAAGCAATACCTGGTTGGGCTTGAATGAAAAGTCATTAAGTATGAGCTGCAATCAGCAGAGTTGCTAAAGCCTGCGCAGACAAACTGAAAGAAATTTAGGAAACTAGTTTGATCTAATGGTCTAGATAATAACGAATTGCAAATGCATACCCAAAAATACATGGTAACTTAAGTAAAGACACTGTACGAAAAAACAAATAATTTACATAATATGATATTTCCGTCCTTCCGGGTAGTAATACATTTTTAAAAACAAAAGCATGCACCCCAATATGCCAATTCTCCTTGCATTGACCTTTTCTCAACCATTAGAATTACTTCTTTCAAAAAACAAATACACAAGTATATTCAAAATGCAAGGAGAATTGGCATATTAGGGTGCATGCTTTTGTTAGTGTGTTGGAGCATCTTTATGGTGCTGCAAACCTACGGGACTTTCACACCAAACACTATATACAGACAAGTTGCTTCCCCGTATGACTGGTACTGCAATCAATCAATCAATCAAGCATTTATATAGCGCACTACTCACCCAGAGGGTCTCAAGGCGCTGGGGGAGGGGGGTCCGCTACTGCTCGAACAGCCAGGTCTTGAGTCGCTTCCTGAAGGCGAGGTGGTCCTGGGTCAGGCGGAGGTGGGTCGGGAGGGAGTTCCATGTCTTGGCGGCGAGGTAGGAGAAGGACCGTCCCCCTGTGGTGGCTCTTCGGATGCGGGGGACGGCGGCGAGGGCGTGGCCGGTCGATCGAAGCTGGCGTTTGGGAGCGTAGAAGTTGAGGCGGCTGTTGAGGTATCCTGGGCCTTGGTTGTGTAGGGCTTTGTGTGCGTGACCTTGCCTGTCCTCCAGTGGCTCTGGCTGTGCTCTTATATCTCAGTGGGATAATGCCCCTGCTGCAGAGATCGGTGTGCAACCTGAAGACCATAGGCTAGATTCAGCCACCCTCCTGAGGCAATTGGAAACATTGCTACTCACAGCGCCGAGAAGCGCCATGACTGCAGCACTGACTGCTGTGATAAAATAAACAAGGGGCCCGATACAAACTGGAAAGCTTTGCAAGCTCAGTGGCATGAAGCGCTATATGAATTGTACATTGGAATGCAAGACGTATATACCCTGGTAGGCTTACTGAGCGCTGTAGGCTAGAATGGCAGTATTTTCCCTTCACACAAATAGAAGCAGGTGTCAGACTAATTGCGCTGCTGAGATGCAGGGAAGATGGCCCTCTCATCGAGTAATGAGCACTGAGGGGCCTTTTCTGTTAAGCTAATAGCTTGGAATTATGGTAACATTATCCAGTGCTGATCTGGCCTGTAGTGTCGGTGATTGGAAAATACTTCTTTTTGTGTCGAGCTCTCATTACTGACCCTCTACATAAGAGGACAGGAAACCCCATAACCCGTTCATTGCATCTAAAACCCGCCATTGCAAATAATGTCTTGTTTGCCTTTCTGCCCTCTGTTCCACTGGGGCAGATGGGGCACACTCCCACACACATACACAACACTCAAAGAAATGTATTCACACACGCATAGGTACAAACACATCCATTCGCAACACTCTCCACCAAACATTCATGCATACACGCACGCTCGCACCAAACACTTTAAAATAAAAGAAAAACACACACTCTTACCTTGCTGCCGGTCCCGGTCCGCGCCACCTACTCTGCTCCCCTCACGTCACAGGCTCACAGCGCCCATGGCGCCAGGATTGGTCGAGAGGGGCTGAGCCTGTGACTCACAGCCCCTCTCGACCAATCCTGGCGCCAAGGGCACAGGTACCTTCTCGCCCGCAGCACGCCCATTAGGGCTCCTAATGGGCATGTGCAACGAACCAAAAACACAAGTGTGCTTGAGTGGGCACGGGTAAAAATTCACCCTCTGTCCCCACTCATGCGCACTTGTGTTGCAGCCTGCCTGGTGCCTGTACAATCATGTCAATGAATCAACATGACGCCAGACCGCCCACCCCTTCAGACTCTGAAGGGGCAGGGCGGTCTAACATCATGTTGATTCATTGACATGATTGTCAGTCTTAACTAAAAAACGCAGATGGAGCTGCGGGCGGCAGGGGGGGCTACGCCCCCAGGCCCCAATGGAGGAACCGCGCCTGTGTAGGGTGTAATCATAGATCCCAAGTAGCTAGGAGCTTTGTTTATTAAGATTCTAATGCAGTAAAACATGGCTTTATAGGTAATCCTCTTCTCCACTGGCAAACAGTGAAGAATAGTCTGAGCTTTTGAGTTATATGCTCCTCTGAGATGATTAAGGACCAAGCTTGCAGGAGCATTTTAAATGCATAGGAGTTAAGTTAGACATCCTTAGGTGGGTCCCAAGTAGAGGATGTTAGAATAGTCTGTTTGGGACATGACAAGAGCATATGCAACTGTTTTCCTGGCCGTTTTAGTTAGTGGGTCCAGGAGCTTCCTTAGGACTTTAAGGGTTCAAAACACTTGCCAGCTACATTTCTAATAAGAATCTCAAACAAGACCACACCCCTATGATTTTGGGTTTTGCTTTCGGGACAGGGGTTTGACCCAGGGCCTCAGGCCACCAGGCCGATGACCAGATAGCAGTTGTTTTCCCGACTATCATGACCTCTGTTTTGTTATTATCGAGTGTTAGGCAATTGATCATCCAGGAGGCTAGCTCGTCCAAGCATAGCAGGGCTTGAAAATAAAACACCACTCGACCGTTTGCATAGTCAAGCTAAATTTAACAAGGTTGAGCTGTTTTTAGGTCCTACTCGCCCTTTTTGGTGAGTAGGAAAACAAACCAACTTTTGTCCTCTGTCTGTGAAAACGGAGCAAATGTGACAAGATAACAAGATTGAAAGGCATTTTTATTGCTCACAAAGTTAATGAGCAATAAGGATGCATTTAAATCTTGTTATCTTGTCACATTTGCTCCGCTTTCAGAGATGGAGGTAAAGTAGGTTGCAGTAAGGTCGAGGACATTTTTAAGGTACTAGTCCCGCAGGACTAGTACAATTGTTTGGATTTTTCGAGCCCTGCATAGAGAAAATTGTGTCTCAGTCGCTTCGGCGTCCTGCAATAGAGTTAATGCGAGCTGAGTATTATACACATATCTCAAGAAACAACAAAGGAGTGAAACGACCTGGTAACAGGCAAATAAAGTGTCCCAAATAGAAATAAATGAGCAACAACCCGCAAAAACGTTAAATCAGCGACTGTTCTAGGAAGCAATCAGTATGTTTTAATAAAACCCTCACTCATCAACATAGTTGATGACATGCTTCATCATAGGGTTTTTACTCAGGAGACGAAATGTCTCCTGAGTTGCTACCACGCCTGGGTTACAGCGGAGCTGGTATCAGTAAGATGTGAAGTGACAGTGTATGGTGATAAGTGAATTAAAAAATGTTGGACTGTACTGTAATACAAATTTTTATTTTATTTATTAGGAAGTCAGGCCAGCATTATTAAAAACTAGTGGGCAGGCATTTATTGAGCTACAATGCACTCAAATATGTCCAATATAAATAAATTAGGTCGACATGTTTCTGCTTTTGATTTGCTATATTAAACTAAGCTTTCATCAGGACCAAAACTTGTGAAAAATCCCCGGCGGTATACGCACCCTAAGGCGTATCCTGACCTTGGGACTTTGTGTAGTGCTAAAAAACTCACAGATTCTACCCGGATGAAGGTTAGTCTTGGTACTTCCAGACCTTACCACTCTGCAAGAAGAAAACACACATTTAGAACCAACGAAAATGTATATACATCTGGCAAATGTAACAAAATCACTTTTTTATATTCTTGCATAGTGCTGTAATGCTTCCAATACAGTCATAATCTAACTGAGCCGGTATATTGAACTCAATCAGCATAACCTCAATTAGATATTTCTAAAGATACAAACAAATTTCAGGCGTATCTCTAGTGGCGGGTTTCCCTGCTAAATTTTAATCACAATCCTATTCAGATAAATGATCAAATCTCAGAATTTTAATTTATATCTGAGCTGTATACCCTACAACCAAGACTCACTGAGTTTCTCAGGTGGGTTAAAAAACCTTAAGGACCCCTGTTTATCTTTAACCAAACTTGGCGAAAGGAGCAAATACCCATGTTTTCCATAATACAAAATTAGAGGACCCCCATCAAAGAATGTTGGATTCATCCTAATGGGGTCTAAATATGACAGAGCTGCAAGAGCCACTCAGATCCCTGTTTGAAAACATCTAGAGAAGAAGGACTGCCCTGTGGGGGCCCTTGGACATATCTTGCAAATTAAGGAGTTGACTCTCTGAGCAACAACAGGTAGAAAAGTGCTGAAAGAAACCACCAGCAGCATCATCTTCATAGGCAACTCCAGCTGACCAGCTTCACCTGGATTGTACATGGAATTATTAGGTGTATTATGGGAGTTGGAGTCCCAGACCCCGAGAGGCAAAGCAGTACCTCTGAAATCTTGGCTGGTGCTGTGGACCCTTTCAGATGCTCATAGAATCTTTCAGAAAAAGATCTGAAACCTTAGGAACTTTTTGGCAACTTTAGCAAAAAAGTTCCATGAGAAGACCACCATCAACGACAATAATCAAGCCAGCATAGTCGAACCACAACTAGGCCTGATTACTCAGGTTTGCCCTACTGAAATCTACAGAGTTCCTCACCTTTCGAGAACCCAATCGCTCAATATCGAGAGAAAAAGCTCCCCAAAATTAACTAAGTCAGACGGTAGAACTTGTATTGGGCCTAACCACTCATTATATCAGACCCGCACTTCATTGAGGTTGGCCTGAAACTTTAATTCTCTCACAGTTTAGCACAACCAGATAGTTATGGTTGGCGCTTTACACTTTTAAGTGCTAGAAAGAACTTCCTTTTTTAACTTTAAACATCCCTTCCTCTGGTGCCCTACATTGCATTTTGCATCATTTTGGTGTCATTTTTAAGATAACAATTTTCTCCATTTTTATAAATTGGTGTTGGATTAATATTGCATCATGTCTTTTACTCATTTACTTTTGTGAGATGAAATGCTTTCAAATGCTGTCTCCTAAGTTAAGCCTGGCTGCTTGTGAGCAAGCTACCAAGGGTTTAGAAAGAATTCGTTATTTGCGATTGCAACAGTACTACAGCTGTTGGTACCTGTAGGTGCCTACCAGTGCCTACTAAAAATAAGCCACATTCCAAGACTTGCTAAACTTCCCCTTAACTATCCTGCAGACTTGGATCAATACGTTCACTATTGACATTCACACCTTCTTTTGAGTGAATAAGCCTCAATGATCGCTTTCCAAAAATGCATTCAGTCTACAGACAAGGGAGGCATGGCAATGGTCGATATGAAATTACACTACTGGATGTCTCAGATTCAGATCCTCAATGACTGGCTACAAAAGGGGTAGATGGACCACTCCTTTTGACTTGAGATATCCATTATCAGGTGGGACATCTCTCCTTACTTTGATGTGATAATACCCCTACTCTCTCAATTCAAAATCTATTTTATAGCCATCGCAGACTTGGCAGTATTTTTCCAAATCCCAAAAATAAATGAAAATAAAAATTAATACAAATCGCTAAATACAAGTCTTATGGTATACTACTAGCAGTATACCTCAGGTGGTTAATGTACTTACTACAGATAGCTTTAAATATGAAAACATGTGCAGCCAATTTGTAAGAAATACAATATGGCACAAAAACAAGCATTGATATTTTGTAGCATGTGCAATGCAAAAGCAGTCTACAATGTACACACTTAGGCTGAGAAAAATTACAACGGGCTCCCTAGGGAACACATAGCACACCTACATACAAAACAGTAAAATTAACCATCTCTTAAACAACATTCAAATTATACTTGCTACCATTGTCTAGAAATCAAATGTAGAGATGAAACTGACAGATCCATTCTTATTTCGTTAGACAGAGGTTGTGAATACCCTTCCATGTACTACTCAAATTAATCAAAATAATTTGTAGAACAGCAACCACTCTGCATGCCGCAAAAGACTAATTCTACCAGTGTGTCGTGAAATATTCATGCTGGGAGTATGTCATGTGATGAGGGGGTGCACTAGCGGAGGCCATCTTATTATGTTCATTGTGCTTTAACCTGACTATCAATAGCATATTGACATTAAAAGATGGGACACAATCCATTGTTACATTCTCATATAGAATATCAAAGATAATAAATTCCCTTGCATAAGAAATGCAAACAAGTAAAAAAACTTGTGGAAGCTTCCTCACTACAAATTATGCAACATTTGTATGGACCCGGAGCGTTGTGACCTATTAATGCTGTGAGTGGGTTACATGATGGAGAGTGAACCAACAGCAGCCATCTTGCCCAGTGATATTAGCTTTCCAGGCAAAAGTGAGTATTTAGATGTTTAAAAACAAGGGACAATATATCCCCAATCCATATATAAAACAAAAATAAAGTAGAAGTTACTTATTCACGAAAGCACATACAAGACACTTTTTCCCTAGTCTGGAAACCCCCTATCACGTTAAGGTGGAGACCATATTGTACACAGGTTAGAACCTTATTTGAAGATCTATTTTTCTGGTGCAGGAAAACTAATTTATATAAATTGTCATCCACAAAGGATACTCCGAACAAACATCATATCAAAAACCATAATTTGGCCATATTGTTTAAGTTACTTATAGCTGTATCAAAGTTTTCATTCTGAATATGAAGGAGCAGGTGACTCATAAAAAGAGCTCATGCTGTTATGTACTGAGTCTACTGAGACGAGAATTTCCGTTTCTCCCAGACCATACACAGAAGACTCTCATTAAGACATTAGTCTTGAGTCGTTTTGACTACTGTAATGCTCTATTGATTTTGGCTAACGAGGCCTCACTAGACCGCTTGCAGGTAGTTCAAAACAGAGCAGCACGACTTGTGCCGATAATATTTGAGTCCGCTACTGTGGCTGCTCCACTAGCTTCCAGTGCGCAAACGCATAAAATTGAAGGTTTGCTGCATTGTTCATAAGGCAGTGTATGGCAATGGTCCAACATACCTTGCGGAGAAACTTAGCCAATATATTCCCCTTAGAGACCTTTGATCCAGCTCCAAATCCCTTCTCAAAGTTCCCCGGATTAATAAGAAGCTTTCTCTTATCTTGCCCCACTGAATTGGAATTTTCTCCCAATTACACTGAGGCAGTGTCCGGACCATCTTCACTTCAGAAAGTCCCTGAAAACATTCTTGTTCTAGACGCCTCACAATGTATCAGCACTTTCTTGCATGTCTGCAAGCTCAGAGATACCCCTTCCGGGGTGATTCAGACGCTGTATGAATAAATAAATAAATACATTTTAGACTCAATTGTAGACAAAACTGATGCAATAGAACCACTGCTTGCGATGTGTTGTGCAACCATAATAATTGACCATTTCATGTCATCCTCAGAATGATTAATTTTTCTATAGTGGTCAACCATTGGTGCCCCTAATACATGACATTTTATATGAAATCTATGTTGTTGAATACATGTCTTCACAGGCTGTTTTGCCTGACCTATATACACCTTTTTACAAGAGCATTTTGCAAAGTAACAACATTTCTCATATTGCAGTGGGAAAATGTTGTTTGATTGTGCATCATATTATTGAATCTTACAAAATTTGTGTCACTACTGAATCTACTGAATCTATAAGCTAAACAGCTCTGAAACCAGTAATGGCCCACTAAACCCAACATTTCATGTAAATGCTTGCCTCTCCTAAATAAAAATAAAAGTTTTGGAATATCAAAATCTGATAAAATATTCCAGTTATTTTCGCTAATCTGCATCACCTTATTAGCTTTGAGGTTATAGGTCAAATGGCAAGTGAGTGGTGTATTACTATTTATATTGAGTTTGGGCACCAGAAGTGTTTCACACACAGTGAACCAAACCCTTTTCAAGGTTGTTTTGTCAATTTTGTGGGATAACCTCTGTCTAATAACTTGCCAACAATTCTTTTTTTGCAATTTTAAATTAATCATCCTAATTAGAAATTGTCTATGTATTGGGCTAGAGGCTCAAGGAGGGAAGCCTAAACTGAAATAGTTGGTCTCCGTGGGGGTTCTTAAGGCCTTTGTGTACCTTCTGTAAAATATTTTAAAATATAGATGACTGGAGAATGAGGACCCCTTCTATTCACAAAGTGGTACCCTCATGACAAATGCAGCCTTCTTCCAGTGCTTGTCGCATAAGTACTTTAATTTTACCAGCCACATGTACAGTGGGATTGTCTTTGATCTGTCAGTAATGCATAGTATTACTTAGCAGAATCTCCTGATGATATTTGTTGCTGTCTAATACAACCGCAACTCTGCCTTTGACAACAGACTTGATCACAATAGTGTAATTTATAGCAAATTAATTTACTGCTTGAATCTCCAACAGAATGTGGACTTGGTTTTTAATCCACTCAAATTAGTCTCAGAGGAGTGTTTGCAGAGATGCTAGGGTAGCTGCATCTCTGCTGATACCCTACAAGCTCTAGTCATGGCCATGCCTGTATCTATCTCCTACATACTGTGCCCAGCTCTACTTTGGTACGGCTCACCCTGAGTGTAATTCACTCCACCCATTACCTGGAATCACCATTCATTTTTATAACTATTATCAGTGCCACCAACCCCTGAAAGTGAGGATCACCATATTGCTAGCCCACCAGAAACCACTAGTTAGCGCCATGGAGCTGCGTTGCAGAGTGTTGTAAAAAAGGGCTGGGCCTCTGAACACCTCTCTGCAATGCGGCCTCCTGGCACATACTGGACGGACCTGGTGGGCTAGTTGGCCCACAGGGACCCACAGGATTGAGGAGGAATTAATTCTCTAACTGAAAACACGCCACAGGGTGTGCTTGCAAACATATCACCTTAGGCAATGCCTCCTTCCTTCACCACTGTGCAAACGCGCCCTGTGGCGCGTTTTAAGTTGGGAATATTTATCTTTCAATACTGAGGGTCCTTGAAGGCCAAATAGGCCAACAGGTATCTCCAGTATGCGCCAGAGAGCTGCTTTGTAGACAGGTGTTCAGAGGCCACACCCCTTTTTACACCTCATTGCAACGCAGCTCTGTGGCACTTACTGGAGGTACCTAGTGGGCTAGTTTGATCCAAGGGACCCTTAGGATTGAAGGGGACTTCATATCTCAACTTAGAATGGTGACAGGGCGCATTTAAACAGTGGTGAAGGGATGTGAGGGGCCTGACGTAATGTGTGCAAACACGCCCTGTGGCGCGTTTTAAGTTGGGGAAAAAATTCCACTTCATACCTGAGGGACCATGGGGGTCAAGGAACCCACCAGGTGCTTCCAGGAAGCGCCACTGCGCTGCGTTGCAGAGAGGTGGTGCAGGCTGTGCCCCTTTTTACATATTTTTGCTACGCAGCTCTGTGGCACTTACAGGATGTACTATGAAATCTGATTTACTCACCTGTTATCAGGAGAGACCTCAGTGTAGCATTTTTGAGCCCAGTACTGATCCTAAAAAGTAATTCTAACCATGCTTACCAGTAACTTGAATTTCCTTCTATAGGCTAACATTGACTGGTTTTACTTGGAAATTCTTCTGAGTGTGTAGTTTTGCAACTTTTAAATATTCACCTAAAATCATCCGAACAATGAATTCTGATTTACTCACCTGTTATTAGGAGAGAACCCAGTGCTGCACCTTTTAGCCCAGCACTGACCCTGAAAAGTAATTCTAACCATAATTACCAGTAACTTGTATTTCCTTCCATAGGAATCCATTGCCTGGTTTTCAACAGAAAAGTTTCTAAGTGTCTATTTCACAAACTACAAATATTCCTACAAAATCACCTGTATGACTTAAACGCAATCTTTCAACTGTTTACAGGAGATGCACCAGTGCTGGATCCAGGATCCACCACTGAGTAAGAAAAAGTAACGATAACACTACTTACCTGCTAAGTGAATTTCCTTCCATAGGGTAACATTGAATGGTTTCACTTGGAAATTCTTCTAACTATGGAGTTTTGGAACTTTAAAATATTTACCTAAAATCAGCCGAACAACGAGTTCCAATTTACTCACCTGTTATCAGGAGAGACCTCAGTGCTGCATCTTTGAGCACAGTACTGATCCTGAAAAGTAATTCTAACCATACTTACCAGTAACTTGAATCTCCTTCCACAGGCTAACATTGACTGGTTTCACTTGGAAAGCCTTCTAAGTGTGGAGTTTTGGAACTTTTAAATATTCACCTGAAATCATCTGAACAACGAATTCCGATGTACTTACCTGTTATCAGGAGAGAACTCAGTGCTGCATCTTTTAGCCCAGCACTGACCCTGAAATGTAATTCTAACCATACTTACAAGTAACTTGTATTTCCTTCCATAGGAATCAATTGTCTGGTTTTCACCAGAAAAGTTTCGAAGTGTCTATTTTCACAAACTACAAATATTCCTTAAAAATCGCCTGTATGACTTAAACACATTCTTTCAATTGTTTACAGGAGATGCACCAGTGATGGATCCAGGATCCACCACTGAGTAAGAACTAGAGATGATAACACTACTTACTTGCTAATTGAATTTCCTCCCAAGGGATACCTTTGGTGATTCTATGTGAAAAAGTTTCTAAGTGTCAACTTTTAAAATTCAATTATATTCCTTAAAAATCACTACTGTAACCAAAACACTTTTACTCAACTGTTTACAGGAGCTGTCCCAGGACTGAATCTAGGATCCAGTCCTGTGCAGATTGTTGTTGTGTATGGACCCCATACTATTGTCTCTGAGATAAGCAGAAACATCTTTATTGAAATCTTTTCTAGCTTTCTCATTCTGTGGACAGAAATGATTGGATCTCTTCCATTTCTGTCTTTGGCCTATGTTGGAGTACACAAAGGCAGTTTTGGGGAAAAGCAACATCAATTCTGAAAAGGTGTCCTTCATTAGCATTTCCAGACCTACCCCAGTCAATCTGCCTAGGTCATAGTCACCGCAGTGCACAATCATGAGGTCAGGGGGTTAGAGATGCAAAAAGTATTTAACCAATTTCATCAATTGGTGCCACTGTAATCCTCTCTGTCCAAACCATTTAATGTCTTCATTTTGCAAAGCTAGGTCTTTGTCAATACCACTTATTTCAGCATACCTTTTGCACCCAATAATCCACACAGAAAGCATCTTGAAGGGATTTATGTAGGTAATCAGAAGATGTCTGTAGCTGAGGTAGGAAGGTGGTAGAATGAAATCTATCCAAAATGTTGGACAAGATGCTGTTTTTAAGAAAGTAGAGATTTGATTGGCTGTTTAAGAAAATTCTACATTCAAATATATGGTGCATTTTACTTTGTTTAGAAAGCATGTTTCATATTGGTTAGTAACACATGTTGCAAAGGTACAGCAGAAAGGATAATGGCATGCTTTGCAAGAGCAACCATACTTGCTGTTGTAATTTGCAACATTCTGGGGTGTACTTTTGACCTGACATTTAAGTTTAATGTTGCAGGAGCTGTTGCTATGGACACTGGCATTAAGCACAAGGGGTGAAGATGTCCGTTGAAAAGTGTTATTATCTATGACCACTGAAAATTTCTTTTTCAATTTGAAAAACACTGTGACGCAATGCCATTTGTGGCTTATGTGTATATGTATGGAAAAATAGAGGGAAACTTTGCCAATACTGGTTTGACTTTGGAAAGTGTGCTGTTCTATATTGACTGTGTGTTAAAAACAATCCTATTGATATATTTCAAAGGTGAGTTATATATTTTTGAGGTTTATTTAAAAATTGATTTGACATTGTTATGAAAATGTGTTGTTTGAAATAAATTATTAAATGTACAGGTATATATATATTGGAATAGTTTCTATTGTAATTGATTTTTGTTTAAAAACTAGTATGTGCAGTAATATATATATATATTCACTGAAAAAAACATAGGTTTCACACCAGTTATAGTCATTTGAGATGTCATTAGTGATGTCATCAGTGATGTCATCAGTGATGTAATTTGAGATGTCATCAGTGATGTCACTGACCATGTCATGAATGATGTAATATGTGACAGGATATCAGGATTCAAGCAAGCCGGGCCGACGACGCCTGAAAAGGCAGAAACCGGTCCCCGGAAGCTTGTTTCCTTCCCAGTATAAGAATTGGCTTGGTAGTTTGGTTTGCCCTGTTCCCATCATGCACTGGGACAGGAACAGACTAATTTGCATATAGCCAAGTTCTGAGCTGGGATGGTGCAGTGAGCTAAAAAACGGTGATGGATCAAGCCCTGATCTTTGGACTGGGTAAGAGTGGTCTGCTTAATTCAGGCACTCTGTTCATCACCACCCCCTTTTCTGAATCATTTTGTCCACCATAAGCGTGGAAGGGTATACTCAGATGTGAGTCCCTTGCTCATTGCACCATCAGGATTCAAGCAAGCCGGGCCGACGACGCCTGAAATGGCAGAAACCGGTCCCCGGAAGCTTGTTTCCTTCCCAGTATAAGAATTGGCTTGGTAGTTTGGTTTGCCCTGTTCCCATCATGCACTGGGACAGGAACAGACTAATTTGCATATAGCCAAGTTCTGAGCTGGGATGGTGCAGTGAGCTGAAAAACGGTGATGGATCAAGCCCTGATCTTTGGACTGGGTAAGAGTGGTCTGCTTAATTCAGGCACTCTGTTCATCACCACCCCCTTTTCTGAATCATTTTGTCCACCATAAGCGTGGAAGGGTATACTCAGATGTGAGTCCCTTGCTCATTGCACCATCAGGATTCAAGCAAGCCGGGCCGACGACGCCTGAAATGGCAGAAACCGGTCCCCGGAAGCTTGTTTCCTTCCCAGTATAAGAATTGGCTTGGTAGTTTGGTTTGCCCTGTTCCCATCATGCACTGGGACAGGAAAAGACTAATTTGCATATAGCCAAGTTCTGAGCTGGGATGGTGCAGTGAGCTAAAAAACGGTGATGGATCAAGCCCTAATCTTTGGACTGGGTAAGAGTGGTCTGCTTAATTCAGGCACTCTGTTCATCACCACCCCCTTTTCTGAATCATTTTGTCCACCATAAGCGTGGAAGGGTATACTCAGATGTGAGTCCCTTGCTCATTGCACCATCAGGATTCAAGCAAGCCGGGCCGACGACGCCTGAAATGGCAGAAACCGGTCCCCGGAAGCTTGTTTCCTTCCCAGTATAAGAATTGGCTTGGTAGTTTGGTTTGCCCTGTTCCCATCATGCACTGGGACAGGAACAGACTAATTTGCATATAGCCAAGTTCTGAGCTGGGATGGTGCAGTGAGCTGAAAAACGGTGATGGATCAAGCCCTGATCTTTGGACTGGGTAAGAGTGGTCTGCTTAATTCAGGCACTCTGTTCATCACCACCCCCTTTTCTGAATCATTTTGTCCACCATAAGCGTGGAAGGGTATACTCAGATGTGAGTCCCTTGCTCATTGCACCATCAGGATTCAAGCAAGCCGGGCCGACGACGCCTGAAATGGCAGAAACCGGTCCCCGGAAGCTTGTTTCCTTCCCAGTATAAGAATTGGCTTGGTAGTTTGGTTTGCCCTGTTCCCATCATGCACTGGGACAGGAAAAGACTAATTTGCATATAGCCAAGTTCTGAGCTGGGATGGTGCAGTGAGCTAAAAAACGGTGATGGATCAAGCCCTAATCTTTGGACTGGGTAAGAGTGGTCTGCTTAATTCAGGCACTCTGTTCATCACCACCCCCTTTTCTGAATCATTTTGTCCACCATAAGCGTGGAAGGGTATACTCAGATGTGAGTCCCTTGCTCATTGCACCATCAGGATTCAAGCAAGCCGGGCCGACGACGCCTGAAATGGCAGAAACCGGTCCCCGGAAGCTTGTTTCCTTCCCAGTATAAGAATTGGCTTGGTAGTTTGGTTTGCCCTGTTCCCATCATGCACTGGGACAGGAACAGACTAATTTGCATATAGCCAAGTTCTGAGCTGGGATGGTGCAGTGAGCTAAAAAACGGTGATGGATCAAGCCCTGATCTTTGGACTGGGTAAGAGTGGTCTGCTTAATTCAGGCACTCTGTTCATCACCACCCCCTTTTCTGAATCATTTTGTCCACCATAAGCGTGGAAGGGTATACTCAGATGTGAGTCCCTTGCTCATTGCACCATCAGGATTCAAGCAAGCCGGGCGGACGACGCCTGAAATGGCAGAAACCGGTCCCCGGAAGCTTGTTTCCTTCCCAGTATAAGAATTGGCTTGGTAGTTTGGTTTGC